>NC_134429.1:20946614-21577864 GCF_030867145.1 Opisthocomus hoazin | reverse complement strand
TGGGGCTGGTTCCCGGCATCGCTGTCCACTCCAGCCGGCCCCAGGTTTTCGGTGAGTTTGGAAAACTTTCCCTTGGGTGCGTGAAAGAATTTCGTATTTGTTTCCGTTATTATTCCTGATAGGTCAAGTGAAACGGCGGGGGCCGGCGGGCGCTGCGGGGCCGCGGGGACAGAGCCCTCATTGTGTCCGGCCGCGGGGGCAGCCCCGGCTCCCAGCCCTCCGCTGCGCCATGGGGCAGCCAGCGCCCGTCCCGATGGCCGCTCCCTCGCCAGGCAGAAGCAGCGGCTTTTTCGGCGCTGCCCCAGCGATGGGTTTTCCTGCACGCTGGGTCTAACCCCAGCATTGGCCGCGGTCCCGCTTGGGTCGGCGCGGGTGCTGTTTTTGTTGGCAGGAGGGGTGCGGGAGAGGGGAGCGGCGTGGCAGGGGAAGCCCCTGCGCCGGCTGCGCTGTTGCGGGGCTGGTGCTGCCGTGCAGCCTGGCCAAGCCGGCCTCTCTGCATCCCCCGCACCGGCTCCATGCCCGGCAGGGCAGCTTCCCACCGGAGCATCCCTGCCCCGCGGCGGGGCTGCCATGCAGCAGGGCGTTCGTGCTGCTCGCTTGCCGCAAGCTGCCCGGAGTCTGTTATTTTTACACGATTAGACACGACACCTAGCAAAAGCCTTCAAAATAGGATTTGTCCCCAAGGCCGATTTAACTGTCAAAGCTTAAAGTGGCTCCTAAGCCCCTCTGGGGCTGGCAAGCGGCAGGTTTAGCGTCCCTGCTGCAGCCCTGGTCCGTGCTGGCCCCGGAGGAGCTGGGGCAGGTCCGCCTCCTGGTTCTGCGGCTTGGGGGTGCCGGATCCTGACGCTGGGGGATGCGCAGTGATCCCAGCGGGGACGCAGCGCTGGCTTTCGGGCATGAGGTTTCGTCCCCCCGGATGGGCTGCGGGGCGGGCAGGAGCAGGCGTTGTGGGGCTTGCAGCGCAGGAGCCTTGGTGTGCACCCCTGCACGGGCAGGGCTGGGAGCGGGGCCGGGGGGGCTTACCGAGCACCCGGGCACTGCTTCCCCCTCTCTCCCGCAGCCGAGCCGTGCCCGCCGGAGGAGACCGCGCCGTGCTGCCAGAGCCCCGACTGCGCCGAGAGGAGCACGGCCAAGGTGGGTCCTGTGGGGCAGCACCGGGCAGCTGCCTGCTGCTGGCGCCTGCTGTCGCGCTCGCCGGTGAGAAGGGGCAGCGGGCGGCTCTGCCCGACCTGCCTCTCCCCAAAGCCCCCTGGTGTTGCCAGCCCGGCAGCCCCCCCACCAGCCGGGTCCCCCCACCCTGTGCTGGGCGTGCATTCACTGGTGGTGTCGTGTCCTGCCAGCGTTCAGCAGCACGGCGGCGGCTTGCCCATTTCCCCTGGCTGGTGCGATTCGGGCTAATCCCCCCGGGCCCATCTGTCCCCCAGCTCGCTCACATGACGCTGGAGTGCAGACAGAGTCCCTTCTCCCCAACCGGCTCCCAGGGCATGCCCACGGAGCCAGCGCCGGCCACGGTCACTGCCTGGAGCCTGCGGCTGTGCTCCCATCCCTTGGGCGCCAGGACGGCCGCGGCGGTGCTGGGGCGGGAGACGCGGTGGGACAGGAGCGGGGCTGGGGGCACGGGGTGACCTGGGTCAGGCTGGGGGTGCCCCACGGCCCGGGGCAGGACGCCGGTGGGTGCCGTGGCGGTGGGTGCGTGGCGGTGCTGGTGGCCCCTCGGGGAGCGCGCGGGTGGCAGGAGCGCGTCAGCTCTGACCTCAGCAGCGCCGGGAGGAAGGAGGGCAGGAAGCGGGGGTGGCTGGAGCTGCACGGGCGCTTCCTCCCGGCAGCGGCACGGCGGGCTGCCGGCAAGCCCGGGCAGGGCTCGCTCCTCCCCGGCAGCCCCTCGCACCCCTCCACGTGCGGGGCGGCAGAGGGGTCCCACGCGGGGACGCACTGGTGGTGCGGTGGGGCTCGTTGGCGGTGGAGCCAACCGGACCCCAGCAAGGCCGGCACTGGCCGGGGGTCACGGGCCATGCACCGTGCTGGGGGCCCGGCCGGGGGGTTAAAAATAACCCGCTGTGAATGCCTGGTGGGGCTGGGGCTGCGGCCACGGCCGGCGCACAATCGGAGGAAGCGCGCCGGCTCGGAGCATTGTTTGGCTGCAGACGCTCGCTTCCTCCGTCCTGCTGCGGGCGGCTGCTCCCGCCAGCACAGCGGGGCTGCGGCACGGGGGCGCAGACCCCGGCACCCGGCGAGGTGCGGGTGGCATGAGCGCAGGTGACTGCCCCCGGGCCCCCCCTCCATGCCCAGGCACCTGCAGCCTTCCCGCGGTCCCCAGTCAGTGTGGCGGAGCGGGGAGGGGGCTCCGTGCTGCAGAACACCCTGCCCATGGCCACGTCCTGCTCGCGCTGCCTTCCCCACGCCCGCTCTGGCCTCAGTGAGCGGGGTGCCCGCGGCAGGTCGGGATGGGGCGGGGGGTCCCTGCTGTTGGAGGTGCTGCCCGTCCCCCCCCCACCAGCGCGGCCGCGGCCAGCAGCCCCCGGGCAGCCCGTGCCCAGCTGACGCGTGTGCCCACAGGTATGCCACCACGCAGAGTGCCAGCCGGGGGGTCGCTGCGGCCCCCCCAGCCTGTGTGAGCTCTGCGACGGCCAGCTCCGTGGCACCATGCACTTCGACGGCCGCCTCCGCTTCGACCTGCCTGCACCAGGTGAGCCGGGCCAGACGTGGCCACACCACGGCTCCCGGCAGCTCTGCCAGCCCACGGGGCCGGCGCGCCCAGCGACGGGCAGGGACAGGCCTGGGGTCAGCGCAGCACAGGGGGGGCAATGGGATGCAGCGGGGGCTGCCACGGGGCCGGGGGTCCTGGCACAGCCCAGCCCGACGCCCGTTTTCAGGCTCCATCCTGGCCCGCAACATGTCGACGCGCTCGTGCCCCCCGCGCACCAGCCCTGCCTCCGACCCGGAGGAGGAGGAGGAGGGACCGGCGGACGGCAGAGGGTGAGCCCCCAGCCCTCTGCATCCCCTCCGCGTCCCCAGCCCGCGGCGTCCCCGTCACCCTGCCCGCCCTGTGCCCGTAGGGAGCGCAGGAGCTCGGCGCTGAAGCTGCCCAAGAAGAAGGCTTGGCGCAGGCACACGGACGTAAGGCACCGGCCCCTCTCCCCGGGCCACTCAGCGGGGCAGCGGCAGGGCCCCGCGCGGAAGGGACCCCGGGCGAGTGGCTGCCGCCTCCCCCAGGACCCTAGCAAGGAGTGCTTCACCCTGAAGTTCGACCTCAGCGTTGACGTCGGGGCGGAGATCGTGCCGGCCGCAAAGAAGAAGTCCCTGGGGTAAGCCTGTCGGGGACGGACGTGGGGTCGGATGCGGGGACGGACACGGGGATGGACGCAGGGCTCGTGTCCCCGCAGGGAGGTGCTGCTGCCAGTCTTCGAGAGGAAGGCGATCGAGCTGGACAAGGTGGACATCTACCTGGACCAGTCCCACACGCCGCTCTCCCTCCAGTTCGAGGCGTACCGCTTCGGGGGGCACTACCTGCGGGTGAAAGGTGCGGCAGGAGCCGGGGGGGCTGTGACAGCCTGGGGGGGCTGTGACAGCCCCGGGGGACTCTGACCGCCCGGTGGTCCCGCAGCCAAGCCCGGGGATGAGCTGAAGGTGGAGCAGGCGGCGCGGGACGCCCGGTCGGCCAGCCTGCCCATCCTGCAGCCTGCCGGCAGCACCGCGCTCCTCGGGCCGGCACCGGAGCTGGTGCCGGGGCGCCAGGAGGGCACCGACAGCCTGGTGAGTGCTGGTGAGGGGGTGGCAGGGCGCAGGGTGCCAGGAACGTGGGGGACGAGGGGCAGCGGTACGGCATCTCCTGGGTGGCCTTGTGCAGAGCGGGCTGAAGACCCCCCCAGAGCCCCCAAGCACCGGTTCCGCTCCTGGCTGGGCTGTGCCGTGCCGGCTGTGCCACGGCGGCGGTGCCCGCAGCGCCCTGTGCCGGGCGCGGCAGCTCGGCCGGCAGCACCAGCCCCGCAGCCACCCCGTGCACCGGCTGGCACCAGAGCGAAGGCACACAGGAGCCCGGGGGCCGCGGCGGTGGCAGCCGCCCGATGCTGCCCTGGCCCCGGGGCTCGCCCTGGCTGCCAGCCCTCCCGTCACCACGGTGCCAGGCGGCTGCTGGGCACGGCTCGGTCCTGCCCTGTGGACCCTGGCCCCAGATAAGGCGTGGGGCCGGGCTGGCCGCCACTCCCGTGGGAGCAGGCTGCCATGCTCACGGGGAGCGGCTCCGCGGGTGCCGGCGGGGGGGATGCGGTGCTCAGCCCCGCGCCGGCAGCCCTTGAAGGTGTCACGCTGGCTGCGTGGCCGGGGCTGGTAGCTGCCCGCATCCAGCACTACGACACCTGGCTGCGGGACCGGCATGGCCCTGGCGGAACGGGGGTCCCAGGGGGCCCCCAGCCACCCCCGCGGGGGTCTCGGCCCCGACCACCTTCCTGGGGGCAGGCAGCAGCCAAGCCGCGCTGGGGCGATGGGGCTGGCAGCGAGCGGGGCGCCTGGGGACGCGGCGGCGCGGTGAGTAACGGTGATGGCGCCCGCAGTGGCTCTGCCTGCCTGGGGCTGGGGACGTGGCAGGGTCCAGTGGCAATGGCAGCGATGTGCCACGTCTGGTGGCTCGGTGGCAGGAGGGGAGCCCCAGCCCTGCTGCCCTTCATGCCAGGGTGAGGAGATGGCGGCACAGCCCGGGATGCACCGGGAGGCAGCCGGGGCCGCGGTGCCCGGAGCCGCTTGGCCGTGACCCAGCCCTCGCGGCCGGCCGGGGGGCTTTGATCTCTGCCGGGGAATTGTTCGGCTCTGGCCAGCTTATCTGGCGGAGGGAAATGGGGTTTTCGGCGCTGGCCCCACCTCCTTTTGTTTCGGAGGAGCCCGGCCACAGCCCGCCCGGCTCCCGCTCCGCTGTCTGAGCTGGGAGAGCGGCTGGGTGGGCGCCGCGCCCGCGCGATGGCCTGAGCCCCCCGCGCTGCCGGGGCCCCTGACTGCGACCACCCGGGCTCGGCCGGGCAGCAGCGGGACCCGCACCCCGGGATGCAGGTAGGCAGGTCAGTGCGGGCAGGGGAGCGCGGCCGGGGACTCCGCTGCCCGTGGGTGCCGTCAGGGTGTCCGTCTGTCCCCTGGGTGCTCGGGTCAGCCCCGCTGTAGCATCACGCCATGCCACTGTCCCCGTGGTGGTGGCCAGGCTCCATGGGGTGCGTGGTGCCCGGTACTGACCTGGGGGACACCGGCTGTCCCCGCTGCAGGCTCCGGGCCGGCGGAGGAAGAACATGACGGAATTCCTGGGAGACGCCAGCGTCCCCAGCGCTGAGCCAGGCCCCCACGGTGCCGGCTCCCTGCCTGCCAACGGCACCGACACCTGGAAGAACCGTGCTGCCAGCCGCTTCAGCGGCTTCTTCGGCTCCGGCACCGGCGCCGGCTCCTTCGGGCGGGTAGGTGGGACGCGTGCACGGGGACGGGGTGCGGGAGCTGCCCGCAGCGATGCTGGGGATCTGGGATGGGTCCCACCGGGGCTCGAGCCCCTCCAGCTCCATGGACAGGGGGAGAAGGTCTGTGGCACGTCCCTGCCAGCCCCCCACCCAGCCGCTCTGCCCCCCGCTTTCGGCCAGGAGACAGAGAAGCTGGAGCAGCTGGCGAGCAGGCTGCACGCCTATGGCACCTTCGGGCTGCCCAAGCTGCCGCCCCAGCTCCGCTTTGACCGTGACTCCTGGGAGGAGGATGGGGACGAAGCCGGGCTGGCGCTGGAGGACAGCTGGCAGCAGATCATCCGGGGCACGGAGGTAGGGCGGGGGGCCGGGGGCCGCGGGGGCTCTGCCCGGCTGCTGGCACGGCGCTGACGCCGAGCCCGGCAGGCCCTGTCGCGCCGGCAGTGCCACCAGCAGGAAGCCATCTGGGAGCTGCTGCACACCGAGGCCACCTACATCCGCAAGCTCAAAGTCATCACCGACGTGAGTGCCGCGCCGTGCTGCGCCGCGGCGGGGGCCGGGGGGCCGCGGCTGCACCCACCGCGTCCCCGCTCTGTCCCCACAGCTCTTCCTCTGCTGCCTGCTGAACCTGCAGGAGTTGGGGCTGCTCTGCGAGGTGAGTGGGGGGCTGCGGGGCCGAGGACCCCCGAGTCGGGGATGGGACCCCAGTCTGGCCACGCCGGTGGGGCGAGGGTGCCGTCCCCGCGCAGCTGCCTGCCCCCTCCGCAGGTGGATGCTGAGCGGCTCTTCGGCAACATCGGGGAGATCATCCGGCTGCACCGCGAGCTGTGGCGCAGCGTCATGGCCCCGGTGCTGGCCAAGGCACGCCGGACCGGGGCCCTGCTCAACCCCGTCGACTTCCTCGACGGCTTCAAGATGGTGAGGGGGGACGGCGTGCCGGGGCGGGGGGCCGTGCCGCACCGCACCCCGTGGTGACCCCCCTGCGCCCCACAGTTTGGCTCCCTCTTCAAGCCCTACGTGCGCTACTGCATGGAGGAGGAGGGTTGCATGGAGTACATGCGGGCGCTGCTGCGGGACAGCGAGCTCTTCCGCGCCTACGTGACGGTAAGGGGAGCGGGCGGCGGCGGGGCTGCGGCCGGCCCGGTGCCGACGCTGACGCCTGCGTGCCGCAGTGGGCTGAGAAGCACGAGCAGTGCAGCCGCCTGAAGCTGAGTGACATGCTGGTGAAGCCCCACCAGCGCCTCACCAAGTACCCGCTGCTCCTCAAGTCCGTGCTGAAGAAGACGGACGACCCACGCACCCGCGATGCCATCACCGCCATGGTAAGGGGCCGGGGGGCACGGGGCAGTGGGGCATGGTGGGGGGTGGTCCGCCCCGGCCCCTCGTACCCATCACCCCGGCCGCAGATCGGCTCCGTGGAGCGCTTCATCAACCACGTCAACTCGCGGATGCGCCAGCGGCAGGAGCAGCAGCGCCTGGCCGCCATCCTGGGCCGCATCGACGCCTACGAGGTGGTGGAGGGCAGCACGGACGAGGTCGACAAGGTAGGCTGGGCACGGCGGAGCAACCACGCTGCTCCACCCCGTGCCGCGTCGTGCCATGCCGTGCTGCCTAACGCCACCCGCTGCCGTGCCGCCCTGCGCCGTGCCCACTGCTGACGCCCGCGGCTCCCGGCAGCTGCTGAAGGAGTTCCAGCGGCTGGACCTGACGGCGCCCATCCCCGGCACCTCCCCGGAGGACACCCGGCAGCTCCTGCTCGAGGGCAGCCTGCGGATGCGGGAAGGTAAAGACAGCAAGGTGAGGACCGCGGGGGACAGGGAGCCCCCAGCCCGGCCCCGACCTGCCAGCCCGCACCGGCCGGTGCCCATGGCCCCGCTCTCACCCCCAGATGGACGTCTACTGCTTCCTCTTCACCGACTTCTTCCTCATCACCAAGCCCCTCAAGAAGGCTGAGCGCACCAAGGTGGTTCGGCAGCCCTTGCTGGTGGACAAGGTCGTCTGCCGGGAGCTCAGGGACCCGGGTGAGCGGCGCTGGGAGCGAGGGGGGCCGCGGCGGGGGTCCCTGGGCACTGCTGACAGCCCCTGCCCGCAGGCTCCTTCCTCCTCATCTACCTGAACGAGCTGGGGAACGCGGTGGGCGCCTACACCTTCCAGGCCAGCGGGCAGTCGCTGTGCCGCAGCTGGGTTGAGGCGGTGCGCAACGCCCAGGTGAGGGGCGCGGGGGGCGGGCGGGGGTCCCGCGGGCGCCCCGGGCCTCCCTGATGCCTCCCCCTCCCCAGAACCTGCTGCAGCGGCTGCGGCAGCGCCGGCGCCTGGAGGAGGAAGAGGAGGAGGAGGATGGCGAGAGCGGCGCCTCGGCCGCCAGCTCGCCCACCGTCCTGCGCCGCGGCAGCTCCAGCCCGGACTCACAGCGGTGGTAGGGAGCGGGAGACGGGCCCCACGCACCCCCGGCCCGGCGCAGCCCCCTCCTCACCCTGCTGCCCCCGCAGCCCCTCCGACGGCTCTACCGAGACCCTCGCCGTGGTGGTGGTGGATGGCGGCGACGAGCTCTCCTCCCCGGACTGGGACACGGGGCCCTTCGGCTCGACCTCGGATGGCTCCTCTGTCGGCACCGCCACCTCTGTTGGCACCGGCACCTCTGCCGAGACCCCCACCTCCGCCGAGACCCCGACCCGGGAGCTGCCAGCGGGCGCCCTGCCTGTCCCCCTGCCCCACGGCGCGGCCCCCTCGGCCGGGGGCTGCCGCTCGTCCTCCATCGACAGCGCCTACGGCACCCTCTCACCCGTCTCCCTGCAGGACTTCGGCCCGCAGCCTGATGGGGCAGCTGAGGAGGGGCGGGAGCCCCCCGCGGCCCCCCAAGCCCCGCGGCCCCCCTCGCCCCGGCTGCGCCGCCGGACGCCCGTGCAGCTCCTGCCCTGCCCGGCCAGGGTGCCCAAGTCCAAGTCGGAGGCCAGCCTGCCCCAGCTGCTGCCCCCCGGCCCCCCGGCCCCCCTCAGCCAGACCCGCAGCCTCTCCGACCTCCGCGCCGCTGCCCCCCGGACTGCCCGAGCCCCCGGCCCCCCGGCCGCCCCTGCCAGCAGCGGCAGCTCCACCTCCGAGCTCTCGGAGCCCGAGGAGCCAGGGCAGAGCCCGGCGGCCCCCCCCGGGGGGCTCGGCCGCGGACCCCCCCCCGCCGCCCACCGGACCCTCTCGGACCCGCAGCACCGCAAGCTGACCCTGGCGCAGCTCCACCGGCTCCGCACCGCGCTGCTGCTCACCGCCACGCTGACCGCCTCGTAAGCCGCGTCCCGCACGCTGCTCCGGTCCCCGGGGGGGCGGGGGCGGGTCCCGCACGCTGCTCCGGCCCCCGGGGTCACGCGGGGGGGGGGGGGGGGGGGGGGGGGGTCGGGTCCCTCACGCTGCTCCGGCCCCCGGGGGTCCCCGCGCTGAGGGTCCCCCCCGCCCCATGCCTTGCAGGGAGGTCTGAGCTGCCCGGACGGCGGGGACGGACGCGTGGTCGCGCCGAGGAGCTGCTCCCGCTTCCAGCCGGGGACGCGGGTGGCGATGCGGAGGGGTCCCCTCGGCGGGGGCGCGCCCTGCGCACGGCGGCGCGGGGCCCCGCTGCTCCCCGGAGCGGGGACGGACGCGGGACCGGGGTGGGGCCGAGCCCTTCTCCGCGGCGACGGGAGGGGTGAGGGGGGGTCTCGGCCGGGGCCCGGGGGGCTGCGGGGGGCCGTGGGGCGGCTCAGGGGGGGGCGAGGAAGGGATGGCGACGTTGGCGGTGGTGAGCGGGGAAGGTGCTGGGAGGGCCGCGGTGCCGGCGGTGCTGCGGGCTGGGGTGGACGGCGCTGGGCTGGACTGGGCTGGACTGGGCGGGGCGGGCGGTGGCAGCGGGGGGTGGCCGGGCCGGGGGCTGCCCTGCGGGGTGAGGCGGGCGGCAGCCCCCGGGGCCGGAGCGCGGGGGGACGCGGCGGGGGCTGCTCTCCCGTGCGGGCTGTGCTCCGCGCACCGGCCCGACAATAAACGCGGGTGGTGCGGGCTCGCAGCCGCCTCGCCTCGCCTCTCCTTCGGCCGCGGCCCGCAGCGCCCGGCGCGGGCAGCCCCGACGGGGTGGGCACCGCGGGCGGGCCGGGAGCTGCTGGGGGGGAGGGTGGACCCCGAGGGGGGGGCGGGCGGTGCTCCCCGCGCCCCCCGCGTCCCCCCAGCCGGGCGGGGGGGGGGCGGCCCGGGTCCTCCCGCGCCCGGCGCTCCCGTCATGCGGTTTCGCACCCCCGGACCCACTTCCAAAAAAGCATTTCCTCCCGCCGCGCCGGGTGTAAAAGCCCGGGGGGGGGGGGGGGGTGCCGCTCACTCACCACGCGTCGCGGCGGCCGGCGGCCGAGGGGTGCCGGGGCCCCCTGCCCGGGCTCTGAGCGGCCCCGCCGCGCCCCCCGCCCCACTCCCCGCGCCTCCCCGTCATGACCCACCCGCATCGGCCGCAAGGATGAAGCGCTGCTGCCCGGGGGCGGCTTGGGTGAGTGGGGCCGTGCCCTCGGGGACCCCCTGCACCCCCTGGGCGGGGAAGGGGGGGCGTGTGAGCCCACTGCCCAGCATGCGGAACCGCCCCCCTCCCCCTCCGGCTGCGCCCCTGGGGCTGGGGTCTGCCTCGCCGCAGCGCCTGCAGCGTGCGGGGGGGTCGCGGAGCCACGAAGACCGCGGGCACGGCCAGGGCGCGGGCGGGGGGCTGCGGGACGGGGCCGGGCGGGGGGGCTGCGGGGGCCGGGCGGGGGGGCTGCGGAGCCGGGAGGAGGCTGCGGGGCCGGGCGGGGGGCTGGCGGGGGCCGCGTTCCGGGCCGGGGCGGTGGTCGCGGAGGGGGAGGCAGCGGAGGCCGGGTCCGGGGCGGCCCGCGGGGCACCTGCCGCCCGTGCGGGGCGGGGGTGCGGGGCCCGGCGGTGGAGTCAGGGGCCGGGGCCGAGCGAGCGGGGCGGCCCGTGCGCGGTTTCCCGTGCGCCGACGGGGGCTGACAGAAAATGATTCAGCCGACGTAATCGGGGCCATCGCGGCTGGGAAATCCAACACCCGGCGAGGAATCCCCCGGCTCCCGGCTCCCTGCCCGCGGGCCGCCGGGTCCCCGGCCCCCTGCCCTGGGGGGGTTGGGGGGGGAAGACCTGTCCGCCCCCGCGGGGCCGTGCGGGGAGCGGGGCTGGCCCGGGGCGGGGGAGCGGTGACCTAGTTCGGGCCGCACGTACGGGCCGCGATAGCATCGGGGAGAGAGCGCGGGCCGGGCCCGGCTTCCTCCTGGGGAGGAAATCGCCTCCTCGGTGGGGGAGAAAAACCCCGGGGAAGTCACCGCACCGCCGGCAGCGTTAACCCTCCGCCGCCCGGCCCCGCTCCCCCGCCAGCCCGGCGGCCCCGCCCGGGGGCACCTGACGACAGACCCCCCCCCCGCTCCGGGCACGTTGCAGTGTGGGGGAGGTGCAGGCGCGGTGCGGGGGCTGCCGCGGGGTGTGCCCGCCCCGCTCCTGTCGCCCCACACTGCACAGGGTCCGGCCTGGCGCGTGCGGGCGGGGGGCGCGGAGCCGGGGCTGACCCCCGTGGGGTGGGGAGGGGGTGCCCGGTCGCCCCCCCCCCCCCCCGCCCTTTCCGCAGGTGATCCTGGCAGCGCTGTGCCTGGCAGCGCGCGACCCGCTCCCCCCGGGGCGCCAGGCCCGGGCCGAGCCCCCCCGCCCGCCCGCGCCGACACGCCCGGCCCCGCTGCCCCGACGGCACCAGCAGGATCGCGGGGTCCGCCCGCTGCTGCGCCCGGTGTCCCGCAGGTGAGGGCGGCCCGGGGGGCGCGGCGCGGCTCGGCGCGGCGTGCTCGGTGTCACCGCAGCCGTCCCCGCAGGGACCTTCCTGCTCCGGCCCTGCTCGACCAGCGACAGCGACAGAGCCAGCGTCTGCAGCCCCTGCCCCGCCGGCACCTTCCGCGCCCACGCCAACACCTTCCGCGAGTGCCAGGCGTGCTACGAGTGCCAGCGCCAGGGTGAGACGGGGCGGGCGGGCCTGGCCGGGCCGAGCCGAGCCGTGCCATGCGGGGCCCTGCCGGTCCGTGCCGCTCACCGCCCGCCTCCCGCAGCCTTCCAGGCCGTGGTGACCAACTGCTCGGCCACCAGCAACGTCGCCTGCGGCTGCGAGCCCGGCCGCTTCCGCGAGTGCCTGGACGAGCGCTGCACCGAGTTCAGCTGCCGGCAGTGCCAGCCCTGCGCTGGGCGGCTGGTCCAGCGGCCCTGTGAGTGCTGCGGACCTCCGGGACCCCCCCCCCCCCTCCCGGCCCGGGACCCTCCCCCCGCCCTGACGGCCGCGCTCCCCGCAGGCTCGGAGGCGCAGGACGCGCTCTGCGGGGGCTGCCGGCCGGACTTCTACGCCGAGGGCGGCGAGTGCCGGCCCTGCCGCACGTAAGGGCTGACCCCCCCCCCTCCCGACCTCCCCCGCCGGGCCCGGGGCTCGGCTCGGCGCCCACGCTGCCCTCTCCTTGCAGGGCCGCCCCGGAGACGTGCGGGAAGGAGTGCCAGCGGGTGTGCGGCGGCGGGCAAGGTGCGGGGCCGGGGGCGGCGGGGGGGGTGGGGGGCGGAGGTGGGGGGGACTGACGGGGCCGCTCCCGCTGCTTCTTGCAGGCTCGAGACTGGAGTACGTGCTGCTGGTGCTCACCGGGCCGCTCTTCCTGGGCGCCCTGGCCATCTACAAGAGGAGGCGTCTCCGGCACCGCGCCCTGGCCAGCGACCCCCTCCCCGCCACCCCCCCGGCCGGGGCTGCCCCCCCGCCGTGGTGCCAGGTCGGTGCCCGGGGGGGGAACACCCCGCGCTGGACCCTGCCGTGCCCCGCGCAGGGGACGGAGGGTGCTGCCGGCACGGCGACGCAGAGCCCCGAGCCATGGAGCCCCGAGCCTCGGGCCTTGCTGCAGGAGCAGCCCGTCGGGGCGGCACGGCCGGGGGGCGAGGGGGAGCCCCCCGCTCCCCACAGCACCCTGCTGCAGGGCAGCCAGCTCTACGCCGTCATCGACGCCGTGCCGGTGCGGCGCTGGAAGGAGTTCATGCGGGTGCTGGAGCTGCGCGAGGTGGAGATCGAGCTGGTGGAGCTGGAGGTGGCCCACATCCGCGACCAGCAGTACGAGATGCTGAAGCGCTGGTGCCAGCAGACCAGCGCCACGCTGGAACGCATCTTCGACGCCCTGGAGCGCATGGAGCTGGCCGGCTGCGCCGAGGCCCTGCGCCAGCGCCTGTCGGCGGGCTGCTGACCCCTGGCACCGCCACCTCGGCCGAGGGACGTCCCGGCCCCTCCCCGGCTCACCAGGCGCCTCGGCCAAGCCATACCCCTAAGTATCGTTACTTATGCCGTGTAGACATTTTATGTCAGGTTTATGTCCCCTCCTATTTATGTCCCCCTGCTCCCAGGGCCAGGGGGGAATCTGCGCCCCGGCACACCGGCTGCCCGGCCACTCGCGGGACGAGCGGGCGCCGAGCTCGCCGCAAACCCATGGGATAGTTCTCGAGGCCGCCCGCTGCCGGGCGCGCCTGCCCTCGCCCGAATAAAGTGGCGTGTTCTCCTGTTCTCCGTCTGCCGGGCCCTGGCCCTTCTTCCCGGGCTGGGCACTGGGGCACGGCTGGCGTCGGGACCACCACGGGCGACGGGGCGACGTGGGTGGTGGCGGTGATGCTGGTGATGCGGGCGGTGGTGGCGGTGTGGGCGACGGCGGGGGCATGGCAGTGGGCGCAGCGCGGTGCGGGCAGGGGGCTGGCGTGGGCGGCCCCAGGAAGGCGCGGGGCACGGCTGGCGGGGTTTATCATTTTAATCGCTGGAAAGGCAGGCGGTCTGGGGCAGAGGCGAGCCAGGAGCCGGCCTCGAGCAGCTCTGGAGGTGGGAGGGGCAGGCGTGGAGGTGACCGCACCGTGGCCGCAGTGGCGAGCGGGGCCGGCGGGGAGCACGGGAACCGGGCAGCATGGCGAGCCAGGCCGCAGCGGCCGAGCCGAGCAGCGCGCAAGGAGCCGGGTGCCCTGTGCCGCGGCGTCTCGCTTCGTGAAGGGCAGCACAGGGTGGCAGCGGGCTGGCGGCAGCGGGGTGGGAGCTACGGGTGGCTGGGGCGGCCGTGGGGGCTCCTCCGGGCTGGGCTACGCAGCCGTCCGCAGCGGGAGGAGGGTGCCGAGGCACGTCCCGGTCTGCGGTGGGACCCGTCGGCCTCCTCCTGCCGCGAAGAGCCGGGGTGTGGCGTGGCGTGGCTAGTGCTTGGCTATGTCCCCCTTCTTGAGGATGATCTGCCGCTGCCAGGGCGCCAGCTTTGTCTCATCGTACCCGAGAGTCCTTAGCTTTTCCGACTGCTCCTTCTCCTTCTCCTCCTCCTCCCGCTTCAGCTTCTCCTGCTCTTTCCTGCTCGGCAGCAGCGGGCACGGGGCGCCGCGGTCACCGGAGCCGCCGTGCCCGCCCGCCCGCCCAGGGAAGGGGCTTGTGGCACTCACCTTTTCTGCTCCCTGCGAAGGCAAAGGGAAGAGCGGGGTTAGTGGAGCCGCGGGGGCGGCCAGCCGGTGCGGTGTCCCCCGGCCCCGGCTCACCTCTCCTCCTCCAGCTTCTTGCGCAGGATGTCCCTCCTCCAGGCCGGCATGCTGGCCAGGCGCGCCTCCTCCTCCTTCTCCTGCAACAGACAGCGGCGTCACCGGCACTGCCGGGACCCCACGCCCGCCGCCGCCACCACGCTGCGGCAGCGGCACTGTCCCGGCGTGTGGCACCACGTCCCGCTGCCGTCGGGGCTGAGCCATGCTCCCAGCGTGGCCTCGGCCAGGGCTCGCCGGAATGGGGCTCGCCGCCGCCGCCCCTCGCCGTCGGACAGCGCGGGGAGGAGGAAGGAGTGCGCGGCGCGGCCAGCCCTTCGCAGCACACCACAGCTTTATTGCAGACACGCGGGGGGCCCACACCGCCCCAGCACCGCAAACGCCACGCCAGAGGGGAGCGCGGCCCCGGCGCCGCGCCCCCCGCACAACACACAGCCACAGCAAGCGGCACGCCGCGACCTCGGCCCGAGGCCCCGCGCTCCGACACCCAGCCCTCCGCTGCGCCAAGCTGTGGCGCTGCCGGAGCCGCAGAGGCGGCGGAGCACGCCCCGGCACTGCGTCCTGCTGCCCCCGGCACCTGTCCCCGGCCAGCCCCATGGCACACCGCTGGCACAGCCCGCAGCATCCCGCTGGGCTCAGGTGTCGGACATCTCTGCCTCCTTCTCCTTCCAGAAGGAGAAGCTACGGTCAATGAAGCAGCAGACGTCCTCCTCGCTGAACTCGCCCAGCTCCGGCGCTGGCACCGGCACCGCCATACCCTCCCTTCCCAGGGCGACAGTGGGGGCCTCCGGTGAGTTCTCGGCTGCTGCGGCGGGGCCGTCCCCAAAAAACTCCTGCGCGAGGTCCTCGAAGCCGTCGAGCCAGTGGCGGTGGCCGGCCTCAACCCGCTCCAGCGCGGCGCGGTGGAAGCGGCGGACACGGTGCCAGCTGTGGCTGCCCAGGCGGTCGAACATCTCGTAGCAGAGGAGGTGGCGGAAGCGCCGCTCCTCCGGGCTGAGCGGCATCTCCAGCAGCTGGAAGTAGCCCAGCATGAAGAGGTCGAGCGGGAGGCTGTCGTGGGGCACGGGCGAGCCGCCGACGTGGGGCAGGAAGTGCTGGGGCCAGTACAGCACCGCGGCGCGGCTCAGCCGCCGGATCTGCCGCCCTGGCACGCGGCGGGCGACGCTCCTCCAGCGGGCCAGCAGCCGCCCCGCCGCCGGCCGCCGCCTCCCCGGCCACTGCGGCCGCTCCTCCCCGGGCACCGCCGCCAGCGCCCGCTGCTTCCAGTGCTCCAGGAAGAGGAACACGGCACGCTCCTTGCGTGCCTCGCCGCGCTCCGGTGGCCCACTCGGCTCCGGGGCCACCGGCTGGCTGCACCGCAGCGCCCCGTCCCCGTACTCCTCCTCCAGGACGGGCCGGCGGGTGCTGCCGGGGGGCTGCGCCCGCTTGCGCTTGCTGGCCCTGGGGAGGGGCGCGGGGGCCCCCTCGTAGTTGGCCTTGAGGCTGCAGACAGAGACGCCGCAGCCCAGGATCTCCCGCCGGGCGCTGGGGCCGCCCCCCGCCCTGCCCGCCTCGGGGTCCCCTGGGGGGTCTGGTGGCGTGGCCGCGTGCCTCTGCGGCGCGAGGGCCTGGCTGCTGCGGGCAGGCGCGTCGTCACGGGCGAGGGCGACGCGCCGGGGCGGCGGAGCTGTGGGCAGCGGCGGGAGCGGCGGCAGCTCCGTCTCCGGCCACCCCAGCAGCGGCGGCTGCGCCTCGTGCGTCACCCGCAGGCTCCCCAGCTGCCGCTCCACGCGCCGCACATCCTGCTCCCGCAGCGGCTGCCCACCGCGTCCCGGTGCCTCCCCGCGGGCCGGTGCCCCGCGCCGCGGTGGCGAGCGGCTCCCGGGCTGCGGCGGGAAAGAGGGCGAAGGGGCTCTTGAGGCCGCGCCACGTGCGCCCCACGCTGCCGCCGCCGCGCGTGTTCCCCCCGGGGCTCGACGCTCCCGCGCGTGGGTGGGCTCATCCCTGGCATGGCCGGGAGCCGGGGGCGATGCCGCGCACACTGTCCCGCCGCGACCTGAGCCGCTGGGCCGTGCCCGCGCCACGCCTGCCGCCGCCGTGCGCGGGACCCGCCGTACCTTGCGCCGCTGCTCCTCTTCCTCCTGCATGCGGAGCTGCAGCTTGCGCACCATCACCTGCCGCTTCCACTCGGGGATGGGCCGGCCCTGCTCGTCGTGGCTCGGCACCAGCGCCTCCGCCTCCACCGCCGCCCCGGCGCCCGCCACCGGCACCGGCGAGCTCCCATTCAGCACCGGCTCCGGCGAGCCCCCTGCCAGGCACCGCGGCGGCCCGGCAGCCTCGGGGGTGGCCGGCGGGGTGGGCGTCCTGGTGGGCGACGGGGAGGACGCCGGCGACTCTGCCTGCGGAGGAAGGCGAGAGGGAGGGAGGTGGGTGTCTGCCGCGCTGCGCCGCGCCGTGCCGCCGGCTCCCCTGCCCCCCCGCCGCCACCTACGTTGGCCCCTGTCTGGCCGCTGCCGGAGAAGACGGTGGTGAAGCCTTTGCTCTGCGGGGTCGGCTTGAGGCTCTTCCCGGCCTTGATCTCCGCCAGCAGCTCCGAGTTGTCGCCGGTGGGGGACATCATGTTGAAGGACTTGGTGCCTGGGGGGAGGGAGGGCGGGGAGTGAGGGCCCTGCAGCCAGCAGCCCCCCGCCTCCCTGGTCCCCCGCCGGCTCGCGGGGCAGGGGGATGGCAGGGGGCTGGCCGACTGTCCCCCACACTCGGGAGCCTCCGGGAACCCCGTCAGAGCAGCACCCGGGTCCACGGGACCAGCATCCCAACACCCAGCTTACTGGGTTCACGGGACCCTGCTGGAGCAGCACCCCAGCACCCAGCGCCGGGACCCCAGCACCGCAGTGACCTGCCCGCCGAGGGACGGCTCCGTGGCTGGCGGCAGCCCCGGCATGGTGCGATGGCCCCGTGCCGCCTCGCCGGGGGCCCTGGACCCCCTACACTGCCCCGCAGCCCCCGGCAGCGACGCCACAGCCTGAGCCCGCCCCGCGGCCAGCCCTCAGCCCACGGCTGCGCGGCACCGGCACCGGGGATGCCCGCGCCGCCGCTCTCACCGCCCGCCCCGCCAGCACCCACCGTCCGTGCCAGCCATGCGCGGGTCCCTACCGACCCATGGTGCCGCGCCAAGGCAGAGCCCCCTCCCCGCCGCCGGCGCTCACAGCTCGCCGCGTTCGGCCGCGCCACGCCGGGGCCAGGCGGCTGCGGGTGCTGAGGGCGCAGCGGGGTGCGCGCTGCCATCCAGCGCCGGCTGAGAACCCCTGCCCCTGGGCTGGCGCTAATAAAGCAGGGGCTGAGCGGCGGCCAAGCCCGCCGGCTGCGATCAGCGGCGGGGGAGCAGCCGGCGCGCTCACGTGGCGGGGTCACGCCGGACGGCTGAGCCCGAACAAAGGCCCCTGTGTGCGTGGGGCCGGCGGCGGGGCCGCGGGGGCTGCAGGGGGCTGGGGGCTGTGGCCGCTCGCCCAGCCCTGCGCGGCGGCTTCGACGGCCCCGTGCCGGCGCTGGGGCCGGCCGCGTGCTCGCCAGCCTGGCGAGGCGTCGGCGAGGGCTGCGGGCGCTGCCGATGCCCCGTGGGGCCCCGGTACTTACTCTTCATCTGCCTCAGCGCCTTTCCTCCTAGGGGGAGAAGCAGAGGGGCGGCGCGGGGCGCGCGGCAGAGGAAGGATTTGGCCACCGCGAGACAAGAGAGAAGAGAAGCGGCCAGCAGTGAGAGCAGGCGGGGGCGGGCGGGCGTGGGGGCCCCCGCGCCGACACCGGAGGAGAGAAGGACAGAGAGGCCGTCAGGAGCCGGGCGGTCGGGGCGCCGCGGGAGGAGACGCGCTGGGGCGGCTGGCACCGCGGTGCAGCCAGTGGGACGGTGCCCGGGATCGCTCCCCGCTGCACCCTGCCACTTACTTCCCGTGGAGGAGGAGGAGCGGCGGGCGCCGGTGGGGGTCTCGGCTGGCGGCGGGGGCGGTGGGGGCGGCGGGCAGGCGGCGGCGGGCAGCGGCGGGGCTGGCGGCGGCGGCGGCAGCTCGGCGCTGGGCTTGCTCTCCCCGTTGCGCATGGTGTCCGCCGGGATGGGCGACGCCTGGAAGAGAGCACGGGCAGGCGTCGCCCGGTGCCAGTGCCGCTGGGCCACGTGCCGGCGCGCGGCACAGCGCCGGGGCTCACCTCCTCGCTGTGTGCCATCTGCCGGCGCGCGGGCTGCTCGGCCGCGCCGTGCCCCAGGTGCTTGTAGTACTCGCCGGTGCTCGGCTGCTTGCCGAAGGTCCTCGACCGCCGGGTGGAATCGGCCCGGCGCAGGCCCTCGGGGCTGCTCTCGCGCGACGCCAGCTGCAACGGGGAGCGTGGCTCAGCGCGGCGTGCGCGGGGTGGCTGTGGGGCCGACGCCAGGCTGCGGGGACAGTGGGTGCGCGGCAGGGGTCCGCCTGGCGCGGGGCTGCACCGGGGGCTGCGCACCGGGGCGGCAGCCAGCGCCGCCAGCGCCTGGCACTGCGGCCGCGTGGCCGGTGCCCAGGAGCCCGGCCGAGCCTCCCCTGGGATAACCCCCTGGGAACAGGAGTGCTGGCCCCCGGCCCCCCGGATTACCAAGAGCTTATCCCCCGCGGGGCCGGCGCCCGGCTCCAAGCCTGCTCGGAACACGGCGCTCAGGCAGCGCAGCCTCGGCTCACCCCGGCACGTACCGCCGCGGCTTTGCCGGCCGTGCTGCTGAGCGCTGGCGTGCCGGGGCCGTGCTGCTCCCCGGCTTCGGGGTGCCGCAGCGGCACGGCCCCGCTCCCCGTGCCGGGGGCCCTGCTGTTTGCATTTCCCCGCGCGCCAGCTCCGCCCGTGGCACCCGCGCGGCGAGCCGGGACGCTGGCGGCTGCGCCAGCCCCAGGTCAACCAACAAGCGCCAGCTCGGCGCTTCCTGCTCCGGCTGCCGCGGGCGCTGTGCCAAGTCGGGCTCTGGCAGCCCCAGCCCCGCTCCGGCGCGGGGGTCCGTGCCGCTCGGCCCCGCTGCGTGGGGCGCCCGCACCGGGCTGGCACACACCTCCCCCGGCAGCCCGGCGCGGTGCCCTGTGCAGGGCCGCTCGTTAGCCCGGTAGGTGCTGACGAGCCAGGGCCGCGCACAAGGAACACAACGGGGTGCGGAGCCCCACACAGCCCTGGCACACGCTCTGCCGAGACCCCCACCCCGTGTGCCCCCGTCCCCCGCAGCGCTGGGGTCTGCCAGCGCCCTGGCCGTGTACCGGGCTCCCGTCCCTGGCGGGGTGGAGACCCGTGGCAGGGGGTCTGGGTGGCCCCGAGCCCACCGAAGCCCCGCGCCCCCCGCCCACCCGGGGGGCTGCACCCCTCTTACCTGTGCGCGCCCGGCTGAGCCCTCAGCTCCTGGCAGCGCCGGCTGTGCCACCCGACACCTGCGGCGCAGCGACACCGGAGCCGGGCACTCGAGTTACAGCCTGCGCAGCCGCCCACGCCCAGCGCCGGTGGCACCGCCGAGGACACGTGGGCACGGCTGCGACGGCCGCTCGCACACGCCGGCCTGCGCGGTGCTGCCGGGCGCGGCCGGTGGCGCAGGGCCGCCCGCTGCCATGCCGGCACTGCAGCATCGCTGGCCCCGGCTCACCGCGCGCTCGCTGGCCGTGGCACCCGGTGCACGCCGGTGTCGTGGGCACGTGGCCTCACGCCGGGGCTGTCCCCCTGCTGCCGTCGAGCGCTACCAGCTCCCCGCGGGGAGCGGCGTCGGTGGCGTGTCCCCACCGGTGGCACGTCCCCCGAGCCGCGTGGCCAGCAGCCGGGGGCACGGGGCCGTACCTCTCGGCGCAGCGCCTGGCTCTCCACGTGCCGCAGGTTGTTCTTGGCCCGCACGTAGATGTCGGCGGTGTCGGGGACGGCGGGGGGCGCGGGCGCGGGGTAGCCAGGGGGCGGCGGGGGCGGCCGGCCGGCAGGCGGGGGGGGTGGGGGCGGGGGGAAGGCAGGGGGTGGTGGCAGGGGGGGCCCCTCGCCAGCCGACCCCCGGCCCCGCGGCCGCATCTCGGGGTCCAGCATGTCCATGTACGCCTGCATGTCTGCCAGCGCCGGCTCGGGCACCCCTGCACAGGGGAGCGGGTCAGGGGGGGCTGGGCCCCTGCCCGCCGCCCCGCGTCCCCCAGCCCCGCACTCACGGGCGGCGGGAGCCCCTGGGGGGCCGCCCCTCTTCTCCCCGGTGCTGGACTGGCTGGAGTGGCAGGAGTCGTAGTTGGAGAGGGTGCTGGCGGGGGAGCCCACCTCGAAGCGCGCCTGCGGCGCCGACGCCGTGGTGTTGGGCGACGACATGCCCGAGTCGGGCTGCCGGCACTCCCCGTCGGCCGAGGGGTCTCGCGACAGCACGCGGTGCTCCAGGCTCTGCCAGCGGAGCCACGCGGTCAGGCGGCAGCAGCGGGGGGGTCCCAGCGTGCTCCCCGCACGCCCAGCCCCAGGCTGCTGCCTTACCATGTTCTCGACGGTGCGCAGGTACTGGGCGCAGTGGCTGTGGCCGTTGTAGTCGGCGAGGTCGGCTGCCGTGTAGCCGTCCTGGTCGCAGACGCTGAGGTCGGCACCGTTCACCACCAGGATCTGGCAGCACTGGGGACAGGGAGGGTGCGTGGCAGGGCCAGAGGGTGGGTGTCCCCCGCCCCGGCACCCCGCCGGGTGCCAGGACCCACCTCCAGCTCGCCGTTCTCGGCAGCGTCGTGCAGCGGGGTGCCGCCCCAGCCGTCAGTGGTGATCTCCCCGCCGTGCAGCAGCAGCCAGCTCAGCACCTTGGCGTGGCCGCGGCTGGCGGCGAAGTGCATGGCCGTGGCCCCCTCGGCGTCGCGCTCCGACAGGCTCACCGTTGTGAAGCTCATCTGCACGGGCAGGTGGGCTGAGTGCCGGCACGCCAGCCCCACGCCGTGCCGCCACGCCGTGCCCCCGCATCGCCACGCCGTGCCCAGCTGGCGCTTACCAACCAGACGATGACGGTGTTGTGGCCCATCTGGGCGGCGGCGTGCAGGGGGGTCATGCCGTCGTGGGCACATGCGTGGGGGTCAGCCCCGCAGTCCTGCACCAGGTACTGGATGATCTCCAGGTGGCCCTCCTGGCAGGCGAGGTACAGTGGGGTGGCCCCCGTCTTGGTCTGGGCACTCAGCGTGCTGCAAGCAGGGCACAGCGCCCGTCACCCGCGGCCACCGCCGCTGGCAGCGCGACAGCTTGGGGAGGGTCACCGGGGACATGAAGGTCACAGGGACGTGGGGACGCATGGGAACCGTGGCGGCACAGGGGACACCATGGCTGGGGGCAGGCAGGGCAGCACCAGGGCCAGGCAGCGTGGGCAGCGTGGGCAACGTGGGCAGTGTGGGCAGTGCCAGGGCCGGGCAGTGTGGGCAGCGTGGGTAGCACAGGCAGCGTGGGCAGCATGGGCAGTGTGGGCAGTGTGGGCAGCGTGGGCAGTGTGGGCAGCGTGGGCAGCGTGGGCAGTGTGGGCAGTGAGCTGTCCACCTCACGGCTCCCCGCTGGGTCCCTGTGCAGCGGCGGTGGCTGCGGCGGGAGGTCACTAAGTTAATCAGCCTGCTTAGGGTAAGCTCCTTCCTCCGGCTGTTTTTGGACACTGCAATTTAGCAGTATTTTTAATTAAGCGGCTTAGGCAGCACCGGCCCCAGGGGAGCCGGCAGGGAAAGGCCGCCCTGCAGCATGCGCTGCCCGGCCCCGCTGCTGGGCACGGGCATCCCCTGCATCCCGCACTGTGCAGCCCAAATCGCACAGCCCGCATCCCAAATCCCGTATCCCCGCATCCCATCTCCCATAGCCGTGTTTCTGCATCCCGCATCCTGCATCCCACATCCCTCATCCCGCATCCCTGCATCCCACATCCCTGCCACGCAGGAAGCTGTTTTATTAAGTGCTCCATAAAATAAATCTGTTGAATATTTAAAAAAGGAAGAGCAATAAATACTCTGCTCTGTTATCGCAACGATCGTGGTCCCTTAATAATTGATCCCTGTAACCGTGAGACGCCGGGCCCTGCCGCAGGATGCCTGCCCCGCAGTGCCGCAGCACGGGCCAGCACGCGCCGGGCGCTCCCCGAGCAGGGACCGGGCTGGCCCGGTGTGCAGGGGGATGGTGGGGGCCTGGGCACACGTTCAGCCCCTGATTGCCATTCCCCGCTAATCGGGAAGCGGTTAAGCCACTCAGGCGAGCGCTGCCAAATGGCTTTGCCAGATGGCCGTGACCCCGCAGCGGGCCGCCGGCTGCTGGGGACCCCGCGAGGCTGGGGCGAAGGTGGGAGCACCAGCACCCCGCGGCGGCACCGGGGATTGGATTTCGCGGCTGTAACGGAGCCTCCGGGCGGGCACGGGGCCGGGAGAGGGGCGAGCCCTAAATAATTCAGGGGAAGGCGGTAACGGCGGTGGAGCCATGACGGCGAGAAGCATGAAGGCAAAGGCGGGAGGGCTGCGCCAGCACCGCACCGACACCGCGGGCACTCAGCAGGAGCCAGGGCTGGGCCGGGGCCGGGCTGTGGGCTGGGAGGGGTTAACCCCCCCCAGGTGCCCGGGGCTGAGCCTGCACACCTGGGCAAGGGGATAAAGAGCCGGGGCTGGGGCTGGGGGGGGAGCCTGCGGCCGGTGAGTGCTGCGGGGTGCGGGGACCCTGCCGCGGGCTCTGCGCCCTGCCGGGCGGGAAGGCGGGTCTGGGGTCGCGGGGACCCGGGGACGGAGGGGTGCGGAGCCCCGGGACGCCCCTGGATGCGGGGGAGCTGCGAAGCCCCCCCCGGCGCTGCAGCCCCGGAGCCCGGCGGGGCCGCGGGTACCGGCCCGGGCAGCCCCCGGGACCCGCCGAGCGGGGCTGCTGCTCGGGGAGCGGCCCCCCCCCCCCGCCTCGGTCGGCTCCGCGTCGGGGGACAAAGGCGGCCGCGTTATCTCCCCGCGGCAGCCGCCCGGCCAGCCCGTCCGGCCGTGTTCCTGCCGCCGCTCCGCTCCCCGCCCTCCCTCCGCGGGCCATAAAGCCGGCGCGGCGGCTGCCCGGCCCGATAAGCTCCGCCGCGTTGCCCTTGGAGCCGGGGCTCGGGCAGCTGCGGCATCGCCCCAGCGCTGGCGCCGGGCCCGGCGGGGAGGGACCCCGCTCCCCCGGCAGCCCCGCTCCCGGCGGGGCGGGGGAAGAGCCCCCGTTACCTGGGGCAGTGTCCCAGGAGGAGCCGCAGGGAAGCGAAGTCCCCCTTGGCCGCGGCGTAGTGGACGGGCAGCGCTCCCGTGTCGGTGGGCGCCGTCGGGTCGCTGCCCCCGAAGCGGAGGAGCCACTCGATCACCTCGTGGTGACCGAAGCGGGCTGCCAGGTGCAGGATGGTGGCACCGGAGTTGTCCGTGTCCTGCGGGAGCGACGCGGGGGCCGTCGGCACCGGGGAGCGGGCGGGGGGCCGCGGGGCATCATCCCCCCCCCATCCCGGGCAGCGCCGGAGGTGCCGTCCGCGGGGAGCGGGGACGGGGCGGCGGAGGGGCCGTGGGACCAGCGTGTGTGTGTCCCCGTGTCCCCCCCCGCCGCGGGGGCCGCGTCCTCGGGCAGCCGGCGCCGCACAAAGCCCGCCTTGTCCCGCCGCTGGGCCCCGCTGTGCTGCCGGCCCGGCCGCCCTCCGCGCTCGGCGGGGCGCGGGCAGAGCTGGCCCCCGGCCAGGCGGCCGCCCGGGCCTGCTGACCCCGTCCTTCCCGCTCTAATCCCCGCTCCCGGCCCCTCCGCCGCCTCCTCTGCCTCGGGCCCGTCACATGGCGTTAGCGCTCGGCCGGCGACCGGGGCAAGCCGCTTACCGCCCCGGGTCTGCCGTTGTGTAACCCCGGGAGGGTTCGGTGCCCCCCCCGTCGGGGCTGAGCCGGGACCCCGGCTCGCTGCCCGCTGGAGAGCCCACCCGCGACCGCCCCCCCCCCCCCCCCGCCCCGCCGCCGGGGACAGCCTCCCGGGCTGCCCGGGGGCCCCGCCGCCCACCCCCCCCGCGCCCCCGCTCGCACCTGCACGCCGCAGCCCCCCTGCGTGAGCAGCCACTGGAGACAGGCCAGGTTGCCGGTGGCGGCGGCGTCGTGGGCCGGCGTGGCCCCGTTGCGCGCCCGCGCGTCCCCGGGGAGCGCGGCCTCGGCGGCCAGGTACCGGAGGCAGGCGAGGCGGCCGGCGCGGGCGGCGTGGTGCGCGGGGGAGGCTCCCAGCGCGTCCCGCAGCCCCGGCCGCAGCAGCCCGGCAGCCCGCAGCCCCCGCAGTCCCTCCACGTCTCCCTGCCGCGCCGCCAGCAGCGCCCGCTCCAGCGCCATCCCGGCCCCGGCCCCGGCCCCGCCGGCCCTTGGCACTGCGCGGCGCCGCCGCCCGCCGCCCCCCGGCCCCGACGGCTCCTCCCCTGGGGCCGCCCCTCCGCCCGCCCCGCCCGACGGCTGCTCCGCTGCCAACCGCCCGCTGCCGGGGCCGCTCCCCTCGGGCCCTGACGCGGCCTCCTGGCCCACCAGCGGGCCGTGCGCGGCGGGCGGCCCTGGGGGGCTGCTGACCCCCCCCCGCCCCACGGGGGTCCCCCTTCCCCGCTGCCGCCCGCCAACGCCAGAGGCGCGGGGTGACCGGCCCCTCCGGCGGCCCCGGCGTGTGGCAGCCGGTCCCGGCGGCACCGGGGGGACCGGGGGGGCTGGCCCGGCTGCGCTGCTCCCCCCCCGCCGCGGGTCCGGCACCCCCGGTCACCGGCAGCGCGGGACGGCGTCAGCACCG
Source organism: Opisthocomus hoazin (assembly GCF_030867145.1). Taxonomy (NCBI): domain Eukaryota; kingdom Metazoa; phylum Chordata; class Aves; order Opisthocomiformes; family Opisthocomidae; genus Opisthocomus; species Opisthocomus hoazin. The sequence continues at coordinate 21,553,187 of NC_134429.1, read as the reverse complement.
CGGACAGCGGCGGCGCGTCCAGCACCGCGGACAGCGGCACAGCAGCCCCGCCCCTCCGGACACCCCGCCTGCCCCCCCTGCCTGCCCTGCCCCCGCGTCTGCCCCCCGTTCGCCCGTCCTGCCCCCTCCCGGTCCCCCTGCCCGCCAGGCGCCCCCGCTCTCCCTGCCCCCCCGCCTCGCCCCGCCGGCGGCCCATAAACGCGGAGGCACCAGTGCCGGTAATGGAGCGCAGGAGGACGGTGTTCCCCCCCCTCAGCCCCCGACCCCCCCTCCCGCCGCCGAGCTGAGCGAGGTGAGAGCCCCGCGACCCCCCTGGACCCCCCACCGCCCCGGCCCCGCGCAGAGCCGCCAGCACCTCGCGGAGACGGACCGGCTCCACACGCTCGCCCCGCCGCTCGTCGGCCCCTCCGGCCCCGACCCCTCCGTCGCTGTCCCCATCCCCACCCCTGCCTGCGCCCGGCAGCGATCCGTCGGGGCCTGCCCGAGGCCGCCGCCCCCACCCGCCCCGCAGACCCCGGGAGCCACGGAGCTCCTTCCTGACCGGGGAGAGGCGGGGAGGCTGCTCCGGCGGCTGCGGGCGGCTGCCGGTGCCGGCCTGCAGGCCCCGGCCTCCACGAGCCCCGGGCAGGCGACTGTGCGAGGGGCGGCGGCGGGGCCCCGTCCCGGTGGAGCACGGGCAGCCCCGCGGGCAGGGCCGGAGCTCCGCCCCCCGGCACCGGAGCTCCGCCCCCTCGGCACCTGGGCTCCGCCCCCCGGCACCTGGGCTCCAGCTCCGCGCGGCGCCCCCGCGCGGCGCCAGCCGGCCGAGCGCCGGCCCCGCCCTCCTTTACCGGCGAGGGGGCGGGGCGAGGCGCTGCCCGCCAATGCGGCGGCGCGGGGGGCGTGTCCGCCGGGGGGGCGTGGCAAGGCGTGTCAGTGCCGCAGCGCCGTTGCGGGCGGGGCGCCGGTGCCGCCATGTCGGAGCGGGGGGCCGTGGGCCCGGGCCCGGCCGCCATCCAGGTCTCCAGGTACGGCCCCGCCGCGCCGCCCGCTGCCGGGGACCCGGGGGCGGGCTGGGGGGCCGCGGGCGGGCGGCGGGGCCGGCCTGCGGCCGGGATGCTGCCGGCCGTGCTGCCTGCACCGCTGCCTGCACTGGCACCGCTGCCTGCGCCGGTGGCGCTGCCCGCACTAGGCACGGCGAAGCAGCACCGTGCCCTTGTGATGCGTGTGAGCGGGCAGGGCGCACCCCTTCGCCCTTTGTGGCCCCCCGGCATGGCTGCCTTGCCGAAGCACGGCTCCTCTCTGGGCCAGCGCCCAGCTCCATGGCCCCCGCGCCTCGCCTTCCCTCCTCCGGTCCGTTATTTGCTGCTCCAGCAAAAGCTGGGAAGCCGTGGCGTGTGCCCGGCTCGGTCTCTGTCTGCCACAGTGGGGTGGCAGCGCGATGCGGTCCCAGCCGCCCCAGCAGAGCGGTGATGCCCGCTTCCACTCCCAGCGGTAATTTGGGGTGGTTTCCACCACCCCTCGCAGGAAGCCGCGTGCAGGCAGCGCCGGTGACGTTGCCGGCATCGGCGTGGGGAGATGGCCCGGCAGCTCACCCGGTGGGCGACAGTGGTGCTGCTGGGGGCCTGGGCTGGGGGCGCGGCGGGGAGGTGCGAGCTCCCGTGTCCTTCCCCTGGCAGGATCATGCGCCCGGACGACGCCAACATCGCAGGGAATGTCCACGGGGGAACCATCCTGAAGATGATCGAGGAGGCGGGAGCCATCATCAGCACCCGCCACTGCAACTCCCAGGCCGGGGTGAGTAGGCACCGGGCGCTCGCCGGGCTCTACCTCGGTGACTCTCTGGCCCCCCTGCCGTGTCTCAGGGGTCTGTGGGCAGCAGGGGGTCCCTCGGGACCGCCGGGCATCCCTGGGGGCCTCTCTGGTCGTCCCCCCGCACCGGAAGCGCTTACTCCTGCATGCAAACCACCGGTGGCGGCGGCTGCTGCCAGAGCACAGCCCCGGTAGCCGGAAGAATCCTGCTGAGATTGTGTTTTAAGACCATAAACTTTATTATACTGCTGTTAATGTTTTAACTCCCACAAGGGGTGAGTCAGAGCTGGCCCCAGTGCTGGTGCCAGGTGGGGAAGGAAGCGCAGCCACCAGCTGATAAGGCAGAGGTTGGAATGCCAGTGCCGCGTGCGGCGTGGGCTGTCCCCGGGGAGCTGCCGGTTGCGGTCCTGCGTGGCCTGGCCGCGGCCGCTACCCTCGCTGTCCCGCCGTCCCCAGGAGCCCTGCGTGGCCGCGCTGGCGCGGGTGGAGCGGACGGACTTCCTCTCCCCGATGTGCATCGGCGAGGTGGCCAACGTCAGCGCCGAGATCACCTACACCTCCCGGCACTCCGTGGAGGTCCAGGTCAACGTCATGTCCGAAAACATTCTAACAGGTGGGCGGCTGCGCGCGGCTCCGTCCCGCAGCTCTGGGAATAACCGTGACAAGCCGAGAGCTGGCGGCAGTGACCCTGTGCTCTGCCTGCCACGGCCGGCAGCATCGGGCAGAGGGGAGATGCTGCCTTTTTGCTGAGAGTGCTGGGGGCAGTGGGGTGAGTCGGCGCTGGGAAGGAAGGCAAGTGGGCTCCCTGGGGATTACGGCTCCATCGATCGTTTTTAGTGAAGAATGGAAAAATCCGCTGTTGGCTCCTCCTGCCCAATTTGCTGCCCGTGGCTGCCTTTGGCCTGAAAAGGTCCTTTTCCTGCTGTTGCTGTGGCAACCGGCTCTCCTTGCCGGGATGCCTTCCCAAAAGCACATTGTCACATCCGCTCCGAGCCACAGCCCGGCAGGAGCCGGCAGGGCCGGGGGCTGCCCGGTGCCGTCGCCAGCGTGCGGCCAGCCCCGACCACAGCAGTGCCGGCGGCAGGTGAAGCGCTGCTGGTGTCGGCGCCGTCACCCTCTGCCCCTCTCCCCTCCAGGGGCGAAGAAGGTGACGAACAAGGCGACGCTGTGGTACGTGCCGCTGTCCCTCAAGAACGTGAACAAGGTCCTTGAGGTTCCCCCCATCCAGGTAGGATGGCTCGCTTTGCTCCCTCAAACCGGAACTCGCCCTCTCTGGGGGAATGGCACCAACCCGGCCCCGCTGGCACACCCGGCTGTGCCGGTGGCTTTGCCGGCCCCGTTCTTACCCGCTTTTCCTTCCAGTACGTGAGAAAGGAGCAGGAGGATGAGGGGAAGAAGCGTTATGAGGAGCAAAAGCTGGATCGGCTGGAAACTAAGCAGAGAAACGGCGACATGATCTTCCCCGTCATCAACCCAGGTAGCACAGGCAGCGCGTGGCCTGTGGAAATGTCCCAGCAGTGCTGGGAGGCCAAACTGGTCCCCGAGGCAACTCCAGCTGTCCCTGGGCACCCGCGGCTGCAAGCACGTGCTCCGGAGCGCTGTGTCGGGGGTGGGGATGGGATTTTGGAGCCGCGGAGGGGCTGGGTGGGTGAGTGTGATCCCTGCTGGGGCTGGTGGGTGGGATGCCCTCTTCCAAAACGCGGTTCCTGCCACCACTCCTGGCATCCCTCGTGCACTCCTGGGCAGCGGGAGCTAGTTTCACAGCGCAGGGTAAATGCAAGTGTTGGGTGAGGGGTCTGCACACCTTGCAGCTGCAGCCCCTCTCTGGAAGTCAGTTTTTAGCAAGAAGTTCACTGGCCGGTGTTTGAGCGTGTCTGATGCGCTAAGCAGAGGAGCTGGGGGTCACGCTCTCCCTGGGGGATCGTTGGTGATTCCTTTCCTACTGAAAGCGTTGCCCCGGCTTCTGGAAACACGGTGGTGCAAGCTGACAGGGCGAACGGCCGTGGCCTGCAGGACCGGCCGTGCTCCTCAGGCAGAGAGGTGGCACACGCGGGTTGTCCAGGGGGTGATGCGGGATGGAAGTTGCTCAAATGCTTTTCTCCCCTCTGTTCTCCCTGCTCGCAGACAGGCAGACGAAAGGTAAGGCTCCGCGGTCGCTGCCGTGCGGGTGTCCCCTCTGAGGAGGCCGTGCCGAGCGGTTGGGGCTTGGCTGGTATTTCCTGCGCCGCGCGCCTGTAGCGTCTCTGGGTTTAGTGGCGAGTCCGATGTCGCCAGCACGTGCCAGGGCTGGGGGCTGTGGGGACCGAGGTCTGCATGCCGAGGGGAAAGCGTGGCTCCTTGGAGAACCTGCTGAGCTGCAGGTTTGGGGAGATTCGGCTGCGGCTGGTGGCCTGTGCAGGGAAGTCTACAGCCACGCATCCGTCCAGTTCACTGCCGATTGCTTTTGGGCTCTTTGAAAGCTTTAAAAGAAGAAATGAGCTGAGCTGGAATAAAATCGACGGGTGGGCGTTAGAGGGAGGCAGCAGCCTGTCAGGTGGTGAATAGCCTCTGCTCTCAGGACTTCTTGGGGCCAATTTAAATGCTGGTTTGAACATACTTGAACTTTTGCACAAGCTGCCCCACATTTCCTTCCTTCAGACAGTTTAGGACAGGGGCGTACGGATGCTGGCCGAGCAGCGCTGACCTCCGCTCTGCTCCCTCTCTCTAACCAGAGCCGCACACCGTCGGCTACAGCCAGTCCAGCCTGATCCACCTCGTGGGACCGTCGGACTGCACGCTGCTGGGCTTCGTGCATGGAGGTGAGCGAGTGCTGCCTGGGCCAGCGGCTGCGCTGGTTTTTCCGCAGAGCAGAAGCGCGGTGTGAGAGCGACTGGTGTGTCTGGGTGTTTTCAGCCGGCGGGCTCTGCCCCCGAAGGCGTCTGGGCCCTTTTCCACCGTCTGTCGTTCAGTGTTGCTTCAGCTGAGACAAAAGCTTTGTCTCTTTCTATGCTTTAAGGCTCTGAAAACTGCCATTCTCAAACTGTAGCTCCTACAATTTTGTCATTGTCACTTAAATCGCAAATCTCGGATTATAAACCCAGTGTGCGATGACTGCAATTTGCTGGAGTGACGTCCTCTTGGCTGGCAGCGCCCGTCGCCTGCCGGGTGGGCAGGGCAGGGCAGGTGCCTGCGGTGTGAGCCTGGGGAGAGGCGTGTTTGGCAAGGGCTGGGATGATGCTGAATGCCACTCTTCACCTAATTGCATCCTTAAAGAAAACGCCAAACAACAGTGTGGCTCAGGGCTGTTCCCAAGAAGGAGGACTGTGGGACTGACCTTGCCTTGCAAGGCTGAGGTTTGCTCAGAGAAATTCGGGAGAGCCAGAGCTGGCCTAAACTTTAAGCCCAGGTCTGGGAGGATGTCACCCTGGTGGTACCCTTGGTGGGAGCCTTTGTGCTGGTACCAGGGCTTCCTGCAGCTGGGATTCAGTCTCTCACCTGACCCCTCGGTGTAGCTTTGGTCGTGCAAAGGCCTCAACAACCCAGGCGTGACTTTTTCCCAAATCCTTCCCTGAGACGGGACCCTCTGCCTCCCCCCTCCAGGCGTCACCATGAAGCTGATGGATGAGGTCGCTGGGATTGTGGCCGCCCGCCACTGCAAGACCAACATCGTCACCGCCTCGGTGGATGCCATCAACTTCCACGAGAAGATCAAAAAAGGTTCTGGGGGGGGTGGTGGGCACTCCGCTCTCCCACGGTGCCACGTCCTGGCTCCCTTGGGTGCATGCTCGGGACGCACTGGCAGAGAAATTTAGTCCCTGTTAGACTTGTCCTGTGCCGAGAAGCTCTGCTTAATACATGGATTCGGCATAAAATACGCGGGACCCCTTGCTCCCTTCCTCTGAGCAAAAGCGTGGGCTGCTGCTTAACCGGCCCCTCTCTGCTCCGCAGGCAGCGTCATCACCATTTCGGGGCGCATGACCTTCACGAGCAATAAATCCATGGAAATCGAAGTCTTTGTGGATGCCGACCCGTTTGTGGATGAGACTCGGGAGCGGTACCGTGCCGTCAGCGCCTTCTTCACCTACGTCTCCCTGAGCAAGGAGGGGAAGCCCCTGCCTGTCCCGCAGCTGCTGGTAAGAGCTCTCCCTGCCGGGCTGCGAGCTCCTCCCAGGGCAGCCTCCAGCTGTGTTTTTTGTCCAACAAATCCCCTTCCTTTGAATTATTCAGCAGAAAAATACGAGCGTGAACGAGCCGCTCCAGAGCAGGCTTCAGGGTTGGGATTTTAAAAAATTTCTATGAAAATTGCCGATGTGGAGATCGGGGTTGAGGACAGGCTGCCATGCAGGCTCTGCCGCTTCCCCTCCCTGTGCTGGAGATGGGCGGGAGGGGGCCCTGAGCGGCGACAGAGGCCCCCGGGTCCCCGGTCCCTGCGCCCCGTGGGGTTCCCTGCTCAGCCCTCCTGCCTGTTTTCAGCTCTCCTGATCCTGGCAGGGCTCTGCTGATGTGGTGCTGCTGCCTGGGGGCTGTCTCTTGATTGGCGTGTTCTCCTCCTCCTGCTCTGTGCAGGAGTACGTTAGCTGTCGAAACATGAATTTCACAGAGTGCGGGTTTTCCTTTCTGTTTCCTGTAAGGGGAGGCACGTTTCCCCCCTGCACGCGCTTGCAGGGCACAGTGTGGGAGAGCGGCGCTACTAACGACCGTGCCTTCGCTTTCTTTCTGTCGCCGGCAGACGGAGACGGAGGAGGAGAAGCGGCGCTTCGAGGAAGGCAAGGGCCGGTACCTGCAGACCAAAGCCAAGAGGCAGGCGCAGATGCAGCAGGCTGCCCGGCCCTGACCCCGCCACACGCTCCCGGCCTTCGCCCGCCAAACGTCCAGGTTCCCGTTAGTGTCGTGTCCGGCCCGCGCCGGCCTCGCGCCTGTGCCGCCCGCGCCTGCCGCCAGAGCCGCCGCGGCGGTGTGGTTGCTTCGCTGCTCGTCGGTTTAGTGCCATAGACCTTGTGCTTTAGGTGGCTTCAGTGCCCCGAGAGCCTCCGGGACCCTTCCCGGGCGCTCGTCCTCCACCCCTCGAGCCCGGTTTTCACCATTGAATCCTGCAAGCGAAGCTCCTGCCCGTGGCCGTGCCGGGCAGAGGCGCGCGGCGGCACGAGGGGCGCGCGAGGCCGCGAGTCCTTGTGAAGCTGTGTTAAAGCCTGCCGGTCTGTCCTGCCGGTCTGTCCTGCCGTCTGTCCTTGCGCCGCGCACCACCGCGCCCCGCCTCGCGCTGCGCCTCGCGGACTGTTCGGTGGCGCCTCCCGGTCGTCCCCCCGTGCTCACCCCAGTTATTTAACGAACCCTGTGGCGTAATTAAAGTCTGTTGTCGTTGACCGGGCGAAGCGGGGCCTTGCTTTGCCGGTGTCGGGGCTTTATCCCGAGGGACTGCGCTGTCCGCCCCCTCCCGCCTTGGCCGCGGTTCCCCCCCGGGGCCCGCCCCTGTCTCTCGGGCAGTCGGCGTCTCGCACCGGCCGTGGGGCACGACGACACCGGCACCGGCACGCCCGCTGTCTCGGCGTGGCGGGGCCTCCCAGCCCGCGCCACTGAACAGCCACCGAAGGCGAAACGGGGCCGGGCCCGGCTCCAGGCCCGCCGGCGGCGGCCACTGCGCCTGCGCGCCTCAACTCTCGCGAGAGCGACGCCGCTCTCCGCGCTGCGCTGCGCCTGCGCGGGGCGGAGCTCTCGCGAGAGCGGCGCGGCCGTTTCCCGGGCGACGTGGGCGGGGCGGGCGCCGCCATGATGGCGGCGGCGGCGGCGGCGGCTCCGCGGCGGGGGCGGCTGGGCCGGGAGGCCCGCGCCAGCCTGGCCGCCTTCCTGCTGGGCGCCTCGGTGGCGGCGCTGCCGGCAGCGCTGGGCTCCCCGCCGGGGCTGCTCGCCGCTCCCGGCCTGCGCGGCCGCCTGGCCCTCGCCCTGCACGTGGCGGGCGTCAACGCGGCGCTGCTGCTGCTCTACCCGCGGCCGCTCTACAAGGTGCGGGGCGGGCGGGGAGCGGGCCCGGGTCGCGGGAGGGAGAGCGGGCCCGGGGGGCGGCGGGGCGGGCGGAGGTCCCTGTGGGGCCCGGGCCCTGGAGGGGGAGCGGGGCCCGGGGTCGGGCAGAGGCCCCGGCGGGGAGCGGGCCCGGGAGGAGGAGCGGGGCACAGGAGTCGGGCGGAGGCCCCGGCGGGGAGCGGGCCCCGGGGGCCGGGTGGAGGCCCCGGGGGCCGGGTGGAGGCCCCGGGGGTGGCGGCGGCAGCGCTCTCTCCCGTCGCTCTCTGGCAGATCGCCGTCCGGGCCTGCTTCCTGGGCTTCGCCTTTGGCTGCGGGCTGCTGCTGAGCGCCGGCCGCTCCGCCTGGCGACACTTCGGCTGGTAAGGGAGGGCCGGGGCCGGGGGGCGTAGGGGTCTCCGGCAGCCCCCAGCCCTGCCCAGCGTTGCCTTCCGCCCGCCGCAGGTACATGTGCTCCCTCTCGCTCTTCCACTACTCGGAGTACCTGGTGACGGCCATCAACAACCCGCGCAGCCTCTCGCTGGACTCCTTCCTGCTCAACCACAGCTTTGAGTACAACCTGGCCGCCCTCTCCTCCTGGGTGGAGTTCACGCTGGAGAAGCTCCTCTTCCCAGGTCGGCCGCCCTGCTCCTCATGCTGCCCACCCTCCCGCTGGCTGTCCCCTGGCTCTGCCCAGCAGTGCTGGCTGCTCCTGGCTTGCCTCGGGCCCACCCGTCTGGTAGCAAAGCGCTGGTGACCCCCGCTGAGCCGAGCCGGCAGCGGAGGAGGGCTTTGGCATGGCTGTCATCCCTCTGTGCTCAAAGCCTGTCGGCTCCGCGGCTGGGGGGCGGGAGGAGTGCCCCCCCGGCTCCGGCACGCCAGGCCGCCTGTGCCGTGCAGTGCGTCTTCGGCCCTTGTCTGCCTGCGCCTTTCACGCCACTTTGGCAGCACAAAGAGCAACGCTTCACTTACATCTGGGCGTCTTCTTTTGACCTGGAATAAAATCAAACTGGCAAAAGCTGTTGCTGTTTGCCTGATCTGGGGTGCTTGCTCTTTGCTGGGGAGGGGAGGTGTTCTCCTTCCCTGCTTGATGCTGGCGGCGCGGGCTGCAGAGCTCCCCACGTCCGGCCCAAGTGCATCCGCTTGGCTGTGTGTTACATCGGCTTTGCTCTACACCGCAAAGCCAGGCTCTGCCTTGGCGTCGGGTTCCCCTCAGGGCGGTCTGCCCCGAGGGTGTGCAGGCTCTGCGTCGGGGGGACATGGAACGCTGGCTGTGTTTCGCGTGTCGTCGCGCTTCGAGATGGGGGGGAAGAGCCGAGCCACTGACCCAGCCCCCCGTGCCCCCGCACCGCGAGCGCGACCTGTGCGAACCTGTTGTGACCCGTCCTTATTCACTTGCAGAGCTGAAGCAGATCACCTGGCTGAGTACTGTAGGGTTGTTGATGGTGATCTTTGGGGACTGTCTGAGGAAAGCGGCCATGCTCACAGCTGGCTCCAACTTCAACCATATTGTTCAGAATGAGAAATCGGATACTCATACTTTGGTGACAAGTGGGGTGTATGGGTGGTTCCGGCACCCGTCTTACGTGGGATGGTTTTACTGGAGTATTGGAACACAGGTACCGTATACAACGCGCTCAGATACTTTCGTCTTGTAACCCAGGTCTTTCCTCTTAGTTCTGCCCCACACCTGTAGCGGGGTGCGAAGCGCCGGTGGTCAGCAGCAGGGGTGACCCGGGTGCGGATCTTGACCTCCCACCGGCACGCGGCGGGTCAGGAAACCTCCAGTGCCTGCCCACATGATCTCTGGGAAGACGCTGTGGCCGCAGTGTTCTGTGGAATCAGCAGGGGTGGCAGGGCTGGGGGTTGAGTCGGGACGCCTCGGAGGCTCAGGCTGCGAGCCGCTGCCAGCCTAAAGCTGGTGCCCAGAGTTCCCTTGCATCCCCGTGGCCAAAACGCCTTCCGTAAGTGGTCGGGCTCAACCTCGCTCCAGCCGAGTACCGGTCCTGTGCCAGGCTGGCAAGGAAGGCTCACCCTAAGAGTGCCCAGGGCCCCGGCCAGAGGGTGAGCTGGAGGCCGGCTGCAGCCGAGCTGTAACTCAGCGCTGCCTCAGCCACGCTCTGCTTGTGGCTGGCTGGCGGCTGGCGTTGGGTTTTAATTCTCTGGAGAGAGACCGTAAGGCCTGCGTGCGGAGCAGCGCGGCCGTGCGTGGGCTCTCCAGAGCCGGCGTGCCGCCCTGAGCCGGGGTGCCAGCAGCTGGCAGCTGCCCGTGGGCCGCTTGCTTCATCAGCACCAGTTTCTCTCTGGAATAGAATTCCACAAAAGGTGCTGGGAACTTAACTTTTCTTTGGAGAGTGTTTAGACCTGGTGGGAAGCTTAATGAAGGGTGATTAGCCTGTGGGGGCGGGGGGCAGCCTCGGTTTCTGTGGGCGGCGAGGGGATGCTAACCGCTGGCGTCTGTTCGCAGGTGCTGCTCTGCAATCCCATCTGCGTGGTGGGCTACGCGCTGGCGTCCTGGCGCTTCTTCAGGGAGCGGATCGAGGAGGAGGAGATCACGCTCATTCACTTCTTTGGGGAGGAGTACCTGGAGTACAAAAGGAAGGTGCCGTCGGGTCTCCCTTTTATTAAAGGAGTCAAAGTGGAACTGTAACGTGGCTGAAAACCGGACTGGCTGAGCGATCGCCTGGCTCCAGGCACCGCGGGCGAGGGACGATGCGTGGCACCGGCGCCGGGAGGAGCCCGTTGCTATTTCCCGGCCGCCCAGGAGGAGCTGGCGAGGGGCTGCGGAGCTCGGCGGCCTGCCAGGTCGCTAGCAGATCAGAAGCTCGCTCGACCTCCTCCAGATAAGTCCTTCGCTGCACATTCAGGGATCTTCCAGATAACTTAGCCTGTAGCGACCCTGAAGAGAGTCGAACCCTCCTCCCTGCAGCACTGAATTGTACTGAAACACCTTCGGACCAGTTCCTCCGGAGAGCAGCTCTGCCCTCCCGCCCCGGGCAGGAGAGGCTCTGGTCAGCGGATTGTTCCTATGGCATAATTCCATTTTAAAGCTTTTTGACCTTGCGAGCCAGGCAGCACGGCTTTGATCTCTTTAGCCCTGATTCTGCAAGCTGGGGCTGGGGCGGCTCGCAGGAGCAGGCCTCCAGCTCTCCGCTCCTCGGGTGCAGGGGCTGCCTGTGACCCGCTGCTTGCCGGGCAGCCGGCAGCGCGGCACCGGTCAGTTCTCTCCCCGGCATCGACGTTCGCAGGGAGCGTTTCCTGCTTGCCTCACGCTGCTGGAGCGCGGGGGCTCTGTGAGACACGGCAGGAGAGTGAGCCCGCTCCCTCGGCCGCTGCTGTGAATTTGGGGATCACTGCTTCAGCCGCTGCCTTCCCGAGCCTCCCCGCCACCACCTCTGATCCCTTTTCCCGCTTCCAAGTTGCGCTGCTCCCTCTCCTGCCGTGCCGCCTCCGTCCTGCAGAGATCCCAGGATTTTGGGTTGGGAAAGAACCGCAGCTGCCAGGCTTGCCGAGGGCTTTAGCGCTGGAGATCCTTGCCTGCTTTTTTGGGCGAAACCTGGGATGTCGGCGCGACTAGCAGATGCTTTTAGGGAAATTCTCCAAACGGGAAACCAGTTTGGCTAGCTAATGCTATTTTAAACGTTACCATTTTGGAAATGGTTCCTACACTCGAGCTTTGTGGTATAACTTAATCTGTCGTTATATACCAAAGAGGTTCACTGCTTTCTTGAGTTGTTCTTCCTAGCTGGAATGGAAACGAGTTGCTTGTCGGTTAACGCTTCGGGCTTGCAGTGTGCCGTGGTGAAGGTGCTGTGGTACGGCTCAGGAAAGGGGGCACTGGTGGAAATTGCTTTGGGTTTGGGTTTTGATTTTTTTTTTAATATAAAAAACAAAAAAAAATATTGCCAACTTCTGTCTGGTGTTATTTGGAGATCTCCTGAGGTGCTGGTGACATCACAGAAACTGGAATCCTTACTTTTATAATTCCAGGTGGGTTTTCAGTGCACGCCAGTGTTGCGTTGGAGCATGAGCACGACTCGCGGTGACTCGTGGGGCTGCGCAGCCGCAGGGACGGGGCAAATTCCGCATCTCTTGTTGCTTAACTGGCACAGAGTCCTTCCCCCGCCGGGTTTGCTGTGTATTCCAGAGTGTTCTGTGCAGAGTGTCGGCTTCGTGCCTTTGCTGGTGATGGCTTCTGTCGAGTGTTTTTAGCTTGGGAGAAAAGAGCAACCGTGAAGATATGCCAGCCTGACAGCGCTGATTTCTCTGCGTCGTCGCTTGTAGGCCCCTGCTCAGGCTTCTCTGCCTCCGCTGCGTGTCCTCTCGGAAGCTGCGGCCTGCTCCTGTAGCCAGCGTGCCTCGGGCGAGTGAATTTCTGAGCTGATTATTTCGTGGGCGTTAGCGTTTCTGCTGTGCACTTGCACAAGCGGGCCTAGAAGCAAACAACCGAAGCGACTGTTGCTTGGGTCTGGCGTGAGCTGTCGATGGAAACGGAGCTTTATTCTCCAGTTGTTCTTTGTAGCGAATGCGCCCAGGTCCTGATGTGGGCGAGCGCGCCAGCGCTGACCTGGCTCCAGCTGCGCGGCGGCAGGGTCTGCCCGAGGCCGGATGCGTTAGCACCGAAGGAAAGGGATAAATTTCACCTGGAGCAAAATCTTCAGAGCCCTCTCGGTGCGTTGGAGACCGGCAGCCTCTCTCAGCCTTTTGTTTTCCTGAACCCTGCGGCTGGAAGCTCGGTGAGGAGACCGGAGCTCAGCAGGCGCGGGGAAGGCGTCTGCGCCTTTGGTGACAGGCCGGAGCGAGCTGCCGGACCCCGCTCCCGTGCGCCGCGGCAGTCGGTCAGTTTTTCGAGAGCGCAGATGCGCAGGGAGCAGAACACCCCTTTCTAGGGCCCTGCTGGCGTTTCGCCCTCGCGGGGTGCTCTGGGGCCCTGTGGTGAGCTCCTGGCTCTACCCTGCCCCGGCCGTCTCGGGGTTTCTCCCCGCATTTTCAGACTTTGTGGCTGTAAGGGCAGCCGGATGCCCCAGGCTGGCAGGCCCGTTTTGTCCAGAGCCGCAGAACCAAGCGGACACGTACACTTGCGCCCTTTTATTTTGTTTCTAACACGTGAGAGGGAGAGTATGAAGACAATTATTTTTTCAAAGTCGCCCTAAGGCAGGCTTTCGATACGCTGCGGGCGCAGTGTGTCCGGGCGGTGTATTTCTGCCTCCGCTCCTGGCACACGGCTCGAGGAGCCGGTCGGCAGCTGGGCCGCGGCTCCGCGCGCTCGCTCGGCGTCGGGCTCTACGGCACAGTGCTCTCGGCCCCGCTTTTCTGCTGGCCCCTGCAGCAGTCTTTGCTTTTTGGGGAGGGGTCTCTGGGGGTGCTGCTGGGCACGCAGCCCTCCCCGGGGCTGGCCGGAGCCCCCTCCATGCCGCTGGGCGAGGCGTCCCTGGGGAGGGGGAGGCACGGCAGGGTCAGCTGCCAGGAAAGCGCATGGGGGGAATTTGGCACCCGGGCGCTTGCCGTTGCCTACCGTGGTGCTGCTTCGCTGCCATCGCAGATCTTGAGCAGCATCAGTGTCTGTTCCTCCCGGGGCTCCCGCGGCTCCTGCAGCCTGCGGCAGAGGGGTGTGAGCCATGGCCGGGCCCCCCCCGGCCCCCGCAGCCCCCCCTGTGCCCCTCACCTGGGCTCCAGCCGCTCCTTCACCTTGGCGATGGAGCGGACGTAGGGCGCGATCTGCTTGGTGATGGTGGTCAGGCAGCTGTTCTCCTGCCGCAGCTGCAGCAGGTCGTGGAGCTGGGCTGGGGGCGAGAGCAGCGGGCTGTGGCCATGGCTGCCCCCCCAGAGCGGGCACGGCATGGGGGGCCGGGGCAGCGGCAGCGGGGTCCCCGGTACCTTCGTAGATCTCCTGCTCGTTTGCCACACGCTGGTACGTCTCCTCCCAGACCTGGAGTGGGGAGAGGGAGCCGGGCAGCGAGCCGGAGCACGGCACGGAGGGGCCCGCCGCGCCGCGCCGGCCGTACCTCCTCGAAGACGCTGCGCATCATCTCCACGGCGGAGTAGTGAGCCGCGATCTGCACGTCCATCTGCAGGGACTTCTGCAGGATCTCGCTCATGATCTCCGTCTTGATGAGCGAGTGGTGCTTGGTGAGGTCGCGGTGCAGCTCCTGCACCTGGTCCTTCAGGCCCTGGATCTCCGTCTGCAGCATCTGCAGGGCCAGGGGGCCGCTGCCGCGTGAGCAGCACCCCCGGCCCGCTGCGCCGCGTGCCCCCCGCCCGGCCCGCGCTCCCTACCCGGTAGGTGTTCTCGTAGTTGCGGCAGTGCTCGGCGAAGGGGGTCTCGCGCCCCTCGGCCAGCAGGACCTTGGTGCTGATGTACCGGTGCATGGTCGGCTTCCGCACCATGGGGCTGGCAGACATTTTATCACCGGCGGGGGGGCAGCCGGGCACCATGAGGGTCTTGGAGCATTGCCCGCCGGAGAGCCTGCGAGGAGAGGGCGGCTGCGGGGGCGAGGGGCCGTGGGCCACGCCACCGGCTCAGCCCTGCAGCCACTCACCCCGGGGGACGTGTCAGCCCCCACGTCCCTCCCCTCGCACACGGGGTCAGTCAGAGGCACCTTACTGTGCCCCGAAAGCCGGATTTCTCGGGCTGCTGCCCTGACGCCCACGGCTTGGGGACGAGCTGCGGGAGGCGGAAGGCGGGAGCCGAGCACAGCACGCTCCGCTTTCCGAAGGGAAGGATGCGGCTCCCTCCTCACCGCCAGCATCTGCTGCCCCTGCGTCTCCCCCCATCCCGCAGCCTCCCCGCGCTGCCCCGGCTCTGCTGCCCTGCCGCCGTCGGTCCTACCGTGCCTCGCCGCGCTCCCCCTGCCCGCGCCGGGGCCGGCAGCCCCCCGAGCTCAGCCGCCCTGCAGTGCTGAGCCCGGCCGGGGACCAGGAGCGCTCCCCATGGGGCGGCAGCGCCCGTTTGTCCTCTCCGTCCGGCAGCGCTTGGCAGGGCCAACGCTACCGTGACATCAACAGGCCTAAATATATCCCAGGCGAGGAACCGACGGGCACTTCCCTGAAATTCTGTTAAAAATAGTGGCGGGCAAAGGGGCTGCGGCGCCGCGGGCGTGCGGGCGAGCAGGAGCTGGCCCTGGCACGGCGGCGGGGGCAGAGCCCTGGGGGGACCGAGGCGGGGGCTGGGATGGGGAACAGGGTGCAGGCTCTGCCCACCCCCCCGTCCCGCTTCCCAGAAGTGTCACTTGAAGCCCCCGCGCCTGGCGCTCCCAGCGCAGCTGTGCTCGGGGCTGTGCTGAGGCCACGGGCCCAAGGGCAGCAGCGGGGGCAAGGCTGGGGGGGTGGGATGCCCAGGGGGATGCGTGGGATGGTGCAGGGCAGGGGACACGGTGGCACGCGTGGCAGGATGCGCCCCGGCTGCGATCCCAGCACCTCACATGTTCGCGCCGGCCATGCCAGGTCCGATGCCGCCGGCGCTGCCCACCACGGAGCGGCGGGGGCTGAGCATCAGCAGGGGCTCCAGGCAGCGGGCAAACTCTGCCCGGTACTCGCTGTTGATCTGGGGGTGAGAGGAGGACGAGGTCAGCGGGGGCCGGGGCAGAGCCGGCAGCCGGGGCTGCCCGCGGGGTGCTGCGGGCCGGGGCTCGGCCCCGGGCGGGCGGCGGGGCTCTACCTTGCTTGTCTGGGCCGGCCGCAGGCGGTGCGGCAGCTGGACGATCCTCTGCAGCCTCTCCATCAGTTGCTGGAAGGCAGCAGCGAGGTGTCCTGAGGGGTGCCCGGCACCCTGCCCGGGAGCCTGGCACCGCAGCGGGGTGCACCGGCCGCCCCGCGGCACCGCAGCGGGATGCACCGGCCGCCCTGCAGCACCGCAGCGGGGTGCACCGGCCGCCCCGCGGCACCGCAGCGGGATGCACCGGCCGCCCCGTGGCACCGCAGCGGGATGCACCGGCCGCCCCGCGGCACCGCAGCGGGATGCACCGGCCGCCCCGTGGCACCGCAGCGGGGTGCACCGGCCGCCCCGCGGCACCGCAGCGGGATGCACCGGCCGCCCCGCGGCACCGCAGCGGGGTGCACCGGCCGCCCCGCAGCACCAGCACCACTCACGTAGCCCAGGTCCAGGAACTCGGCTTTGTTGGCGGAGCTCAGGAAGGCCGAGCAGGTCACCAGGTGAACCTGTGCAGGGGGTGTCACCGCCGGTGCCCCTCGGCCCCCAGCTCCTGGGGCTGAGACCTCCCTGCCCGCCCCGGGGCCCTACCTGCAGGGTGGGCAGCAGGGAAGCGAGGTGGGTGAGCTGCTCCTTGAACGCCTTCTCCTTCTCCTCGTGCTGGCTGCAGCAGAACGGGCGAGGCACAGCTTTTGTGGGGCAGCAGGGAGCCCTCTGGCCCCAGGGCACCCCAATGTGCCCTGGAAGGGGGGGACACCCCGGGAGGGGGCTCAGCCTGCGGCCCCTCACCTCTGCACGGCTTTCAGGAGCGTCTTCTTCCTCTCGGAGAGCTGCTCCTGCAAATGGCACAGCCACCCCGTGTCCCGCAGCCACCCCGTGCCCTGCAGCCACCCCATCCCCTCCTGCTACCCCGGCTCTGCCGTGCCCGTGCATCGGGCAGCGGTGGGCGCAGGGCACAACGTGCGGGCGGCTGCCCCGCACCTGCATGCGGCCGAAGAGGGAGTTGATGGCCGCCTCCTCCTCGCTGGCACTGTTGCGCACCTCCTCGATCATGGCCTTGAGGAGGACGATGGCCTCGCGCGTGGAGGTCTGCAGCTCCTTCACGGCCTGCCCAGGGGCGGCGAGGTGGCTGCGGTGCTGTGGGCAGCACCGGACCCCCACGGCCCCGCCAGGACCCCCCAGCCCCTGCCCACCATCACTGCCTGGTCCAGCCGCTGGCAGCCCTGCATGTACGCCGTCTCGATGTCGATGCAGTGTGCTCGGCTCTCCCTGCGGGCACAGGCGTCAGCGCACAGGGAGGGACGGGGCACGGGACAGGCGTGGGGCCAGGGCTGCTCACCCCTGCATGTCCCTGAAGCAGTTGATGCAGAGCATGGACTTCTTCTCGGTGGAGAACATGATGTAGGGCTCCTCATGCAGCGCTGCAAGGGACGGGGGCATTTGGCAGCCTGGCATGGCATGGCGCGGCGCGGCACGGCGCGGCACTCACGGCACTTCTTGTGGATGTCCTTGGTGCGCTTGGAAAGGGAGACGATCTCATGGCGGGCGAACATCTTGGCGCGGTGGGTCTCCTCGCGGCACGGGGCGCAGAGGGGCTGCCCGCAGGTGTTGCAGAAGTACATGGTGTCCAGCTCCTGTGTGGGCAGGGGGGCGGCTGGTGGTGGGCACGGCCCCAGGGGCGTCCCCTTCCCGCCTGCCCCGCTGCCCTCACCGCCTTGGCGCAGTGCCGGTCGCAGTTGGCGCACTGCACGTCCTCCTCGCTGTCGGCCGAGCTGTCCACCAGGAACTGGAGGAGCCGGTCCACGGGGGGCAGCCCCGTGCCCCCCCTCACCACCGAGGGGTGCCTGTGGGGATGGCGGCGCGGTGGGGTGGGGACATGGACAGGGACGGGGTGGGGATGGGAACAAGACCGAGATTGGGATAAGGGCAGGGATGGGATGGGGATGAGGACGGGGACGAGGATGGGATGGGATCAAGATGGGGAAAAGGGTGATATGGGATGGGGACAGGAATGCGATGAGGACAGGGATAGGATGGGGACAGGGGTGGGAATGGGATGGGGATGGGGACAGGGATGGGATGGGGATGGAATGGGGACAGGACCGAGATGGGGATAAGGATGGGGACAGGGATGGGATGGGATGAGGATGGGAACAGGGGTGGGAACGGGATGATGACAGGATCAGGATGAGGACGGGTATGAGGATGATGATGGGGATGCCGCCCAGGGCAGGCGGGCGCAGCTCTGGGGTCGCGGGCAGCAGCGTGCGAGGGGCGCGTCCCTCACCCGCAGAGCGGGCAGCGCAGGCGGCCGTCGCTGGCGCGGCCGCGCAGGCAGCTGGCGCAGAAGTTGTGGTAGCAGTCGAGCAGGCAGGGGTGCTGGTAGGGCTCGTGGCAGAGCAGGCAGACCAGCGGGTGGCAGTTGGCCTTCTCCAGCTCCGAGCAGCTCCCCAGCGGGGAGAAGATGCCGCCGGCCATTGGCGGGGCAGCGCGCGGACCCCCGCCGCGCCCCCGGCCCCGCACGGCCCCGGGCCCGCCGCCGGCAGGGCGAGCCCCGTTCCCCCGCGCTGCCCGCTATTTTTAGGCGATGAGCGCGGCGGCACGAGGCTGCCCGGAGGCGTGGGCCGGGGCGGGGGGCCCGGGGCGGGGGGCCCGGGGGGGCCGCGACACGGCCCGAAAATAGCCCGCGGCTGGGGCGGCCCCCGGGCTGGGGAACGCGGGCAGCGGCCGGGGAGAGGGCTGCGCCCCGGGCTCGGAGAGGGCCCGTCCCCTCCCGGCCCCCCCGAGCTTCCCCTGCCCTGGTCCCGGACCCCTGCTCCCCTCCGGCCCCGCCGCGCCGGCCCCGCCCCTTCCCCGTGGCCTCGCCCACAGACCCAAGCCACGCCCCAAACCCGGCCTCAGCCCCGCCCCAGCGCCCCGCCCCAACGCCCCGCCCCCGGTCCCGCCTCCTTCCCCATGGCCTCGCCCACAGACCAAAGCCTCGCCCCATGCCCAGCCCCGCCCCCGCGCTGCCCGCCGCGCGCGTGCGCCGCCCGGCCAGGCAGCACTGTGCGCTCGCGGAGCGGTCCGGAGGCGTGCGTGGGAGGGGACCGGAAACTATCGATTCCCCCAGCGGTCGGCTAGGGCGGCCTGCGCGCGGCGCGGGGCGCGCGGCGGCCTGCGCGCGGCCTGGCGGCGGCGTGAGCACGGGGCGGCGCATGCGCCCTGGCCGCCCGCGGGTGTTTCCGCGCATGCGCGCGGCGCGGCGCTCCCTTTTTGCCCCTTCGCTGGAGCCGCCATGGCGCCCGTGGTGAGTCTTCGCCGGCGGCGGGAGGCCGGGCCGCCGCCCCCCGCGCCCCCGCCCTGCGTCCGCCGAGCCCCCGCCCTCCCGGCCCCGTCTGCCTCGGCCCGTTCGCCTCCGGCCCGGCCCGGCCTGTCCCGGCTCGGTGCGGCCCGGGCCCGCGCGTGGGGCCGGGGCCTCCTCCGGGCTCGTCCCGCCGAGCACCGGGCGTGCGGGGCCCGGCTCTCTCCCCGCCGCCCCCGCCCCGAATCCTGCCCCGGGCTCCGTCCCTCTCCCCCCGGCCTGGAGCCCGGTCCGGGCCGCTGCCCCCCCGCTCGGGGCCGGGTTTGCCCCCGTCCCTCCGCCCCGCCGCCCCCGGGCCCGCCGCCGGCCCCTCACGGCTCGCTCTCTCCCCCCGCTGCAGAAGAAGCCCGCGACGAAAGGCGGCAAAAAAAAGAAGCAGGTGCTGAAGTTCACGCTGGACTGCACCCACCCCGTGGAGGACGGCATCATGGACGCCGCCAACTTTGTGAGTGCGGGGCTGCCCCGGGGCAGGTGTCGGGGCCCCGCTGCCCCCCCGGGCCTCGCCGAGGGGCTGCCGGCTCCCTCCCCGTGGCGCGCTGGGGAGCGCGGCCCCGGCAGCCCCTGCTGCCCTGCGCTCTCTCTGCCCCTTGCCGCGGCGCAGCGTGGAGGTCTGCAGCGCTGGAGCCGCCGTGCGTGCAGCAGGGGCACCAGGGGCTGACTGTTTCCAAACACTGTGGTTGAAGCATGAGCACTGTCCCTACCTGTCCACAGCGTTCCCGTTCACCCCTCGGGGCAGCTTCTCTGTTTCGCTGTGCGGGGCGGCGAGGGCAGAGTGCGCCGTGTCTCAGCGCTGTCTGATGAACCCGCTTTCATCCAGGCTGTGCTCGGTACGGGTTGGAAGCGGAGGGCTGTGGCTGAGGCGTCTGCGGAGGACGTGGACCCAGCCGTCGCTTCGCTGGCTGTCCCCTCGGGAGGCAGGAGCCGTGTCCCTGCCTCGCCAATCCGATGCGTTCGGGCTCGAGAACCTCACCGACGCGCGGGTCTGAGTGGGCTGTTGGGTTGGCGGTGGAAGGTGCCGGCAGGCTCGGAGCCCCCAGCCTGCGGAAAGGCGGCTCCCCCTGCTTTCCCTGGGCATGACGGAGCTTCTGCCCCTTGCCCCGCTCTGACAAGAAGCCGAGGTGCTGGCGCAGGCGGGCTGGGGAGGCCTGGTCCGGCGGGAGCTGGCGGCCCCGGCTCAGCGCCGGCGTTCCTCCCTTGCAGGAGCAGTTCCTGCAGGAAAGGATCAAGGTGAACGGCAAAGCGGGGAACTTGGGCGGGGGCGTCGTGACCATCGAGAGGAGCAAGAGCAAGATCACGGTCACGTCGGAGGTCCCGTTCTCAAAGAGGTGAGGCGGCCCTCGGCGGGGGGTCGCCGGCGTTCGGCTGGGAGCCTGGCTGGCAGCAGGAGGGCCAGGGGGAGGTGTCCCGGTGCGGGAGTCGTGCCAGGACTCTCGGCTGGACACCGCGTGGCGCTTGGCGTGGTGGCTGCCCCTTCCTGGCAGTCTTGGAGAGAGCTGCGGGGCTGATGTTCCTGCGGGGAAGGCCGGAGGGGCGCCCAGTCCGGAGTTTTGGGGTTGGTCCATCCCTTGTCCGGCTGCGTGTCTGCCCGCTGCCTGGCCTTCGTCTGCTGCCCATGAACGTGGGTTTTGCCGTGGCGGGGAGAGGAGAAGCACGGCGTTGGGGCAGAGCCCTGCTCCGGCGGCGCCCGCGTCGCAGCGGATGCGGTCTGTGGGTGCCGCACCCGGCGCGTCCCGGCAGCTGCTGCGGGAGCCGGCGGTCAGCTGCCGTCCGAGCGGGGCCTCGCCGCGATGTCGGACGGGCAGCGCAGCCCCGGCGCGCGGCCGCAGCCCCGCAGGGCGAGGGCAGGGGATCGCTCCCCCGGCTCCGTGTCGCGGCGATGCCCTCGGCAGTGCCATGGGAGCCCTCGGTGCCGGGTCCGGGGGTCCCGCGCGGGCGCTGTCACGCCGCTGCTCTGCCCGCAGGTACCTGAAGTACCTGACCAAGAAGTACCTGAAGAAGAACAACCTGCGCGACTGGCTGCGCGTGGTGGCCAACAGCAAGGAGAGCTACGAGCTGCGCTACTTCCAGATCAACCAGGACGAGGAGGAGGAGGAGGAGGAGGATTGAGCCGGCGCCGCCCGGCCGCCATTTTGTACAGTTTTGCTTTCCTGGAATAAACGGCGGGACGAGCTGTGGACCCCGCGCTCGGTGGCCGCTGCCGGGGGGGGGGGGGCGTGGAGGGCGGATTTGGGGGGGATTCGGGGCTTTGCGGGGGGCGGGGCGGGGGGCGGGGCGCAGCGCGGGGGGGGCGTGGCGCGGCGCGCGGGGTGGGCGGGGCGCGGCGGCCGCCATCTTGGCGCGGAGGGGCCGCGCCCGCCGCTCGGCCCCGGGGCTCGGCCGCGGCATGCGGGGCCCGGCGGCCGGGCGGGAGCTGCCGGGCGGTGCGGACAACGGGGAGGCCGGCTCAGGTAGGCGGCGGCGGCGGCGGCGGCGGGCGGGGGGGGGGGCGGGGCGCGGCGCGGCCCCGGTGTCCCCGCGCCGAGGGCTTGGCTCCGGCTGCGGCCCCGCGCCGCGCTCCCGGCCCCGCCGCTGCCGCGGGTCCCTCCCGGGGCCGGCCGGGCCCTTCCCCCAGTGCTGGCCCGGGAGGGCTCCGGGGCGCTGCGTCCCCCCGGGACCGGGCCGGGGTCTGTGCGCGGGGGGGGCGGGGGCTGCTCCCGGGGCTGCTCGGCTCCCTGGCGCGGCTGGCACCGGGCGGGGGCTGCTCCCGCCGGGCCGTGACCGCTGCAGCGGCTCGGAAATGAAAAATAAAAATACTGACGCAGGCCTTAAGGAAACGCCGCGGCCGGGCAGGGCGCGGGGGCTCGCCGGTGAGCCCCGGGTTCGGGGCCATGGCGGTGAGGGGAGACGGTGAGGGGTGCGGCGGCGTCGGTGCCGCTGCCCGGGGCTGGGGTCCCTGGGGCTGGGGTCCCTGTGCTGGGTCGGTGCCGCTGCCCGGGGCAGGGGTCCCTGGGGCTGGGGTCCCTGCGCTGGGTCGGTGCCGCTGCCCGGGGCTGGGGTCCCTGGGGCTGGGGTCCCTGCGCTGGGTCGGTGCCGCTGCCCGGGGCTGGGGTCCCTGGGGCTGGGGTCCCTGCGCTGGGTCGGTGCCGCTGCCCGGGGCTGGGGTCCCCGGGGTTGGGGTCCCTGCACTGGGGTGCGCAGCCTGGCCGGGTGTCCAGGCACGGGGCCACGGCGGAGCAGCCCCCCGTTTGCCGTGGCACCTGCCTGCCGCACCGAGCCTTCCTCTTCCTCCATCGCCTCCCGCTGAGCCCCAGGTGGTGGGCTCTGCCTGGGGAGCCGCGAGGTGAACGGCCAGCGCTCCCCGGGTCCCTGCGGCCCCGGATCCGCAGGAGCAGGCAGCGCACTGGGCCGTCCCTGCGCCCCGTCTCCCCAGGGCGAAGCAGCGGCTGCCAGAACCGGGGGGGTTCGTGTGCCGGCGGCAGCGAGGAGCCGGGTGCGGGACGTGCCAGGGCCGGGGCTCCCTCGAGGCGCGGCGGTGGGAGGCAGCTGCGGGCTCTGGAGAGGCCGGGGAGCTCTGCGTCTCGTGGCCCGGTGCCACCGCCCGGGCGGGCTCCTCTGAGAGGACGAACGCAGACGTGGTGTCCTGTGCGGTTCGTCCGCGTGAGCTGTCCCTTTTGTCCCCAGAAGACGACGATGGGGTTCTGGAAGGACTGGATGAGTTTTTTATGGAAGACCAAGTCGTCGTGCAGAAAAAAAAGAAATCCAAGAAACTGAAGGACGGCAAGGCTGCCAAAATCAAGAGGAGGAAGAAGGAGGTAACGCTGCGGCCCTCGCGCCAGGCTAGGGGTTTCTTTCAGCCGTGGCACAGAGCCGGGCACCTCAGGCGGCGGGGGCTGGAGCGGGGGTGTTGTCAGGCTGTCCCTTGCCGAGCAGCCGCTCTCCCGGCCCCGGGAGGTGACCCAGAGCCCGGGGGAGAGCAGTTCTTGTCCGGCTCGGATGCTCAGGGCTGGAAATCTGCCCTGCGAGTGGTCTCTGCGGGCGGCGGGGGGAGAAGTGGCCACGGCGCGATGCGGCTGCCCCCCCCCCTCGGGAGGGCCCAGCTGCGGGGCGTGCGTTGGGCTGTGCCATGGTGCCGTGCGTCCCCGTTCGCTGCCGCGCTCCTGCCCGGGCCGCAGCGTGGCACCTCCTCGCCGTTGTTGCTGGGGTGGGCGGGAAGTCGTTCTGGCGTGTGCTGCGCTGACACGGCGCCGTGGGGCTGGTGTTTCTGAGGAGGGGGATGCACACCGCCGCGCTGGGCCTGCGACTGGGGCAGGGCTTGGACGTTCCGTGGACGTTGGTAGCAGCTGCGCCCGTGTTTTGCGGGCGAGACGGCGTAGGGGCGGCTGGGGGTTGGCACGCGGAAGGGCTGTTGGGCCTGCTGCAGGAAAGCAGAGAGGAGGTGTCGCGTCCTCGAGGGTCAGGCCTGCCCGAGGCTGCGCTGGGGGTCTGCTGCCTGGGCGGGAAGGCTGGCCGGCGCCGCGTGGGCTCTGCCGGGCCTCGGGCACGGCGCGGTCCTGGAGCTGGGCTCGCTGCCGCGCTGCGCCACGCGGGCTCTGCCTCTCACTCGCCCGTCCCCGGGCAGCGCTGGGCGTGAGGACGGGAGCCGACATCTTGTGCGCCGGCCCTTTGGCTGACTCAATGCAGACAGGCTGCCGGGAAGGAGGGGCGGACACGGCGGTGGGGGGTTCTTCAGCCCCCTTCCTTCCCCTGGGAGGCTGTGGCTGGGGAGAGGTCGCTCACCGAGCACCCCTTCCCTCGGCAAGCGAGGGCTGGAGGGTGCTGATCTCCTGCTGCTCCCCGTGGGATTTGTGAGGACAGGCTGGCTGGACGAGGCAGCGCGTTAAAGTGCTTTTGCCACTGATGGGAGCGTGATGAGCTGCTGGTTTAACGAGCGCTGATCCCGTCCTGCGCCGCGCTGCCTGCCAGCCTTTTGCAGAAGTCACAGCCCCGGGGAAGCTTTTCCCTTCGTGGCCATGGTGATGATGCTCTCTTTCTGCAGATACCACACAAAGCTGGCTCAGGCCCTCTGTGTCCCTGTGCCTCTTCCATCATTCGATGCGTTTTTTTCCTGTGCTGCTTTTCCGAGGGAGGAGGGGGAATAAAATAAAACCCCACAGTGTTTTCACCTCTGTTCATTTTCTGTCAGTGCCGGCTTGCCTGAGCCCAGCAGCAACGTGCGCTCAGCTTGTGCCGAGTCTGACTGCTGCCTGACTGGGGGTGGGGAGAAAATAACAGGCTGAACATGGAGTGCGCTTGTTTTTTTTAATTAATGCCTTGTGTAGGCAGTGTTAACCAACCTCGTTTCCCCCCGTGGGGGGCTGTTCCCTGCTCCATCAAAGCCAGTGAGGACCTGGTGCTGTAGCTGTTGGTGGGCATCGAGCAGCACTCAGGCTGCGTTTTGGGATGAGGAGAGAAGATATGGGGGGGCCTGGAATGGGGCTTCCTGTTCCTGAACTCCCCCCCTAGAGCTGTGTGGGGTAGGTGGCCTTGCCCTGTGCTCGGGGAAGGTGGGACATGGTGGTGGTGACGTGGTGCCTGTGCCTACGCTGTGCCTGACTGACGGCCTGGGGTCCCCCGTGGTTTTGTCGCGGGGGCGTGGGGCGGGAGCGCTGCCATGCTGCGCTCCTGCGGGCAGTCACCTGCCGCTGCGGGACTCGTTCCCTGTGCCCTGGCGCGGGGACTGGTGCTGCAGCCCCCCGGCAAAATCTGCAGAACGTGACCGGGCTGCGGTTTGAGCCTCGGCGTGTGGAGATGCAGAGGAGGGAGCGGAGAGGGGGAATTTCAGCCTGTGCTGCAGCGGTTACCATGGCAACCGAGCATTCCCTGCCCGATGACGACTGCTCGCAGCCCCGCTGGAGGAGCGCTCGCCGTGCTCGGGGAGCTCCGGGGCGGCCGCCGAGCGAAAGCGACCCTCGGTGCCCCTCGGTGTGGGCCCACCCGATCACGGGGCGGGGCCAGGCGGGGCCGGGGGGGCGGGGCCCGCGCCGGGGGGCGGGGCCTGGCGCTGTCCACGGTGCTGGCGCTGTCCTTGGTGCTGAGCCCCGGTGCCGCTCTGCTGGGGGGGCCCCGCTCCCGGCCGGGGTCGCTGGGGCGGAGGGTGCCCCAACGCACACGTCCCCTGGCCGGCTCGCGGGGCCCGAGCACTCTGCCGGCGTGGGGCAGGGTGGCGGGGTGGTGGCCGTCACAGTCGGGCAGCTGGGTCACGGTCTGTCCCCAGAAAGAAACCTGAACTGCGCCCGAGCAGCCTCCGCTCGGGCTCTCCCCAGCACGGTGTGGCCGTCTGAGCCTGGTCCTGTCAGGCTGCGGGGAAGCAGCACGTGTCCGTGGGCCATCCGGCAGGGCCCAGGCCTTTCTGAATCACAGAATCACAGAATGTTCGGGGTTGGAAGGGACCTCTGTGGGTCACCCAGTCCAACCCTCCTGCTGAAGCAGGGTCACCTACAGCAGGCTGCACAGGACCTTGTCCAGGTGGGTCTTGAATATCTCCAGAGAAGGAGACTCCACAACCTCCCTGGGCAGCCTGTGCCAGGGCTCCGTCACCCTCAGAGGGAAGAAGTTCTTCCTCATGTTCAGACGGCACTTCCTCTGCTTCAGTTTGTGCCCATTGCCCCTTGTCCTGTCGCTGGGCACCACTGAAAAGAGTCTGGCCCCATCCTCCTGACACCCACCCTTGAGATATTTGTAAGTATATGTTAGGTCCCCTCGCAGCCTTCTCTTCTTCAGGCTGAACAAGCCCAGCTCCTTCAGCCTCACCTCGTAGGAGAGGTGTTCCAGTCCTCTCACCATCCTGGTAGCCCTCTGCTGGACTCTCTCCAGTAGCTCTTCATCTTTCTTGAACTGGGGAGCCCAGAACTGGACAGAGTACTCCAGATGAAGCGCTGGCTCACCTTGCTGCTGAAGCTGTGTGCGACCAAGACTCCACTGGGGATGGGAGGTCTCCTGTGGCCGCCTGTCTCTGAAAGCAAGGGAATTCAGCCAGGCTCACTGGCCTTCCTCTCCTGCCCCTTCCAAGACCCTCTGTGCACCCACCAGGACTGTTCTGTTCAAGCAACAGCTGACTCCTCCTGTAGTCACAGAGTTCCACTGCAGCACGTAGTGCCCAGCTGGGCAGAAGAAGTAAACAGCGACAAAGCAAAACCCTAGCACGATATCTGTGCGCCGAGCTAAAAGGTTACACATGACTAAAGAGATCTTCTTTTCCTTTCCTTTGGTTTCTTAGCCATTCACACTGTGGTAGAGGAAAGTGACTTTATTTGTATAAAGCCATAAGCAAACACAACATGGAACATCATATGTTACCTGCATTATAGCAATTAAAAAAGTTGCCTAAATGTTGCCTGTCTGAAAATTTAGGCTCTTTTAGCAGAGCAGGTAGCTGCCTCTCTGAGCAGCTGCTCTTTGGTTTACTACGCAGCTGTTTTTAATGTGCGGGTTCACTTGCTGTCTCCTGGTTTTCTGTTTGTGCTGCCGCTCACCGGAACGGTACCTGAACGCTGTGGTATTGCGGCGTCTGGGCCCGCGCGGAGGAGCGCGTTGCGGTGTGGAGGCAGAGCAGGCGTCCAGCTGCACAGCTGCGGCGCGGCATTGCTTCTCTTGCTCCCCTTGGTGAAAAAGTCCTGAGGCAAAAGCATGAAGGTTCCATTCCGTACACTTTGGCCTAGACAAGCTTTTCCAAAACACAGTTGTATCTGTATTGCATGACCTTCTGTTTTTTCCGGTGCTTCCACAGGGCGCGGGCCGCCTTGCGTGAGCAGGTCTGTTTGTAGTGCTCCTGGCATGGGGAGAGGGAATGGCTGCTCTTACAGGTGGGGACTTGGGGCAGAAGGTTGGCTGGGGATCTCTGAATTGCTCTGAGGAAACCAAGGGTTCCAGATAAACCAAGGGTGTCTTTCTGTCTGTCTTTCCTGTGGCCAGGTGCTTCTAGCTGTTCCCAAATCTGATTTTTGTGGTGCTTTGCCCCAGCCCCGCAGTGAAATGGCAGGGTTGTTCGAGGGAGGGTTGACTCTGGCTGGTGACAGCGGTTGCTTCGTGCTGGCTGGGAGGGTTTGTTGGAGGAGAGCGGAGGGGGGACAGGCCCTGCTCTTGCTCCACTGTCACTTTTTGTTTTAGGGGAGCAATGATGAAATGTCGGACAACGAAGAGGAGATTGAGGAGAAATCTGAGAGTGAAGGGAGTGATTATTCCCCCAACAAAAAGAAGAAGAAAAAATTGAAGGACAAGAAGGAGAAAAAGCCAAAACGGAAAAAGAAGGATGAAGAGGAGGATGACAACGAGGATGGAGGTCTAAAGGTACCAAAGATTCCTTTACCCTCAGCGGGTGCTAGAGCATGGGACCTCAGGGTGTGCTGCTCATCTGCAGAGCCATGGTTGTTTACATTAATGATGTCTCTCTGTCAATCTGCAGGAGCCCAAGAGCTCAGCGCAGCTGATGGAAGAATGGGGCCTCGATGATGTAGATTACATGTTCTCAGAAGAAGATTATCATACTCTGACTAATTACAAGGCTTTCAGCCAGTTTCTCAGGTAGGAAACTGTAGGTCTGCACGGAGCCTCGGGTGGTGGTTGAGGTTTGGGTGTTGCTCAGTCAAATGGGTGAAGTTGTGAAGTAAATTCTGCATCGCGAGATCCTGGTTGCTTCTCCCTACCTGACTCAGTCCTCAGGACTCCGTCTTAATTGCAGCATTGGCTGAAAAACGGCTGAAGTGCTTCTCTCTCCTCAGCCCCATTTTTAGTGTGTGCTTATTTGAAATGTTTCATGAGAAAGATTGAGTAACAATAATGAAATTTTGGTTCTACTGGGAGCCATTCAAAACACAACAGGTATTTCAGGGAAAGATGGTCTCTGAGGAAGTTGAAGTGTGCTCCTTTATGTATATCTACTTGTTTAAGAAAGCTCTGGTTTCTGCTGCCTTTCCAGTGAAGCTGCTGCCAGTGGGCCACGGCAGCCTGCTGTTGGGAGGCACGCACTGGTGCGTTCCTTGGGCTGAAGTACCAGCACACGGCGAGCAGGAGCAGACGCACAGTGAAGCGTTCCTGTTAACATGTGGTTTTCCCTCTCCCCTGCCCTGCAGGCCTCTGATTGCCAAGAAGAACCCCAAGATCCCCATGTCCAAGATGATGACCGTGCTCGGTGCCAAGTGGCGAGAGTTCAGTGCCAACAACCCGTTCAAGGGCAGCTCGGCAGCGGCGGCAGCAGCGGCCGTGGCAGCAGCTGTGGAGACTGTCACCGTCGCCCCGCCGCTGGCCGCCAGCCCCCAGCAGTCCGCCTTGCCCACCGTCATCAGGAAGGCGAAGACCAAGGAGGGCAAGGGTAGGTGCCAGCCGCGCTGGGCTGAGCAGGGGGCTGCTCTCACGTCTGCCGGGCCTGCAGAGCCAGCCAGCCGCATCTTCAGGCTGATGAAGGTGGGAAAACGTCTCCAGGCAGGAGACATGCTTCAGCACAGCGGGGAGGCGAAGGCAGTGCCAGGGGTGTGTCTGCAGCTCCCGTGTCCCTTGCAGAAGTCCCAGAGGGGGTTGTGTTTTGTGAACCATGGCAGATCACCCTGGCAGCCTCTGGATCTTCTGGACTTTTGGCAGTTTTTGAGCAAATGAATGCTCAGCTTCATTCTTGTATCTTAAATAAGTGATTGGGACCTGTATTTCTATGCCAGCTTCTCTCCTGGGGGTTTCTGCAGGGTTGTAGAGCCCTCCAGAAACCAGCAGTATCCTCAGAGTCCCATGTCCAAGCTGAAGAGGATTCGTAGGTTGGCAAGGGTAGGGTGGAGGTGTGTTGGCAAAGCAGGCGTGGTCTGGCCAGGTGAACGTGCACCGTTTGGCAGTCGAGCAGGGTGCGTTGTCTCTGAGATGGCAAGCTGTTCAGTGGTGGAGAGGTGCTGGCTGCAAGGCCGCAGCTCTTTTTCAGAATAAAGGATTTATTCTACTGGGAGTTGGGTGGAAGGTGACGGTCTTCAAAGCCTGCTTACAAGGACTGAGCCACCCTTATAAATCTGCAGTAGCTCCTCTGGAAAGAGTCTGATCTGTATTGAAAGGGGTCTCCTGCTGTAAACCTTTTCCGATTTCTGACAGCAGATTGGTGCCGCTTTCACCACGCGTGGAAGGGGCCGTGTGAATCGCTGCAGAAGCTGAGCAGCAGTGGGAAAGGGAGGGATCTCCCTTTGCGCCGTGTTCCTTCTTGGGAAGGCTGCTGTTCCTCCTGTGCAGCTGTCAGTGCCCGATGCCTCGACAGGGTTGGATCCAGCGGCTCAGAGCTGGCGGCTGGCCGAGAGCGCAGCTTGCAGCAGCCTTCCCGCGCGGTGGGCGCAGCTTTCCTGCCTCTCCGTCGCCGGCTCCTTTCTCCCCGCCTTGCACACCCCTAAGCCCCTACGCGGTGTTTGCAGCCCTGTGGTCCCTCTCCTGGATCCTGGGGCAGATGCTTTCCTCCCCGATTCTTCACAAGCGCTGAGTCTGAGCTTGCAGCCTTTTGCCCCAAAGGACGTGCTCCGTGGATGGTGCTGGTGGCTGCCCAGCTCCCCGGGGTCCCCAGTGCTTTCTCATCTCTCCTGTAAATCCCAGGGTTAGGGTGGGGGGTGATTTGGGGGACAGTTGTTTGTAGAGTACCAAACAAGTCTTCTGTTTCTCCAGGTCCAGGCGTGCGGAAGAAAATCAAGGGCTCCAAAGACGGGAAGAAAAAGGGGAAGGGGAAAAAGATGGCAGGCCTGAAATTCCGGTTTGGAGGAATCCCCAGCAAAAGGAAAAAGGGCTCCTCCGTAAGTGTGCACCCCCTTTTTCTGCACGGGGCCTTGGGTGCGGGGGGTCGGCAGGGAAATGCCAGGACGAGCCCTGCCCTGGAAGCCTCCCTCGTGAGCGGCGTCACAGCCTCCTTCGTGCCCCGCTGTGAGACGCCCGTCTCCGGTCAGCACGCTCGCTCCTCCCTTGGATGCCGAGCTGTGTCCAGGCTCAGGTTTGTGGAGAGGTGCCTGGGCATGGTTTCTACTGAAATCATATCATCGCGTTTACTTTAATTGGTGAGGTTGGTAATGCCATCATTTCAGATTTCATTTGCAAAGGAATTCCTCAGGGATTGCACTCCAGCTGAACTGCACGCCAAAGAGAATTATCAAATGCTTTAATTGTGTTGGTATAGCCAGCCTCCTGCCATCCACGATCCCGCAGCACAGCCCACGGGCACCAGAGCTTCCCAGTAAGAGCACGGCAGTGGGGCTGTGCTGCAGCTTGTGTGCTCAGCTCTTGTCAGGACACGAATATCAGGCGCATTTTAAAGAATAAATCTCTTAAATAGCTGTTGAATAGGGGTGGAACTCTTCTAGGTCTTGGTAATACCGATCAAAATCCCACTAGTTCACCCTTACCAGAGGTCCCTGACTCTTTAGCTCTAGTTCACACAAGTTGTAAATAACTTCGTGCATCAGAGGTTGAAGCGAAAGGAGCAATCTGAGGCAGCCGCTCGCTGCTGCGTTTTTTCAGTCGCACGTCACAGGAGGTTCATCCCGTCTCCAGGTGCACTCTAGAACTGTGGACTTGTGCATCTGAAAGAGCCTGGGCTTGCTCCTGCAGCTGGAGCGCTAAGCACCAGATTAACAGCATGCAAATTGGGGATTTGCATGCAGAAGTCTCCAGAATAAGAATTCAGATGTTATGTTTTGACGCCGGTGAATGCCGGGCCTGTTTAGCTCCTTCCCCGTTGAAGGAGGTGGAGCATGAGTGCCTGTGTGCACGCACACAAGCAGGCTGTCACAAGCTGAAACGGGGCCGAGGGAGACAGGGAGCAGTGGAGGAGGGGGGCCCCTGACTGCCCAGGGCTGGGAGCAGGGGGTTGTCCCCCCGCACTCTCTGCTTTGGGTGTCTCTGCCCACGACAGCGTTGTCGCAGCAGCGGGGTGTTGCGGCTGGCTGATGCCTGCGGGACGCCGGCCCTTTCCGCTGTGCCTGGCCAGCCGCACCGTGCTCTCTGCTCATGGCGACGGCAGGCTGCCGGGGAAGCCCGGAGCCCGCCTCGTCAGGGACCTGCCATGTTGATTTACGTGTTTCAAATGTGCTCGGAGATTTGCTCAGCGATGGCTCTTTGACGGCGCTGTGACCCGGCCGAGCTGCTGCTGCGCTGAGCGGCGCGAGGTGGTCGCCTTCAGGCGGCGGCGGCAGCCCGGAGCGGTGCTGGTGGGCTGTCTGGCCGCGGCAGCGACCGGAGAGCAGAGCTCCCGGCTTCCCAGCGCCTGGCGACACGCTCCCGGGGCCCGTCGGTCGGTGCCAGGAGCGCGCTCGCCCTGCCGCCGTCCCTGCTGCCCTGGTCGATCCCTGAGGGAAGGAGGGTGCCCGAGGAGCCCAGCCGCAGGTCGATGATCCCGCGGGGGTCTCGGGGGGGTTTGTTCCACTGCGGAGCGGCGTTCTCTGGGAGTGACCGCTGGGATGTCAGCGCTCGGACTGCGTGTGCTTGGCTTTTGCCCTCTGCAGAGTGAAGAGGAGGAACGCGAGGAATCCGACTTCGACAGCGCCAGCATCAACAGCTCCTCCGTGCGCTCCGAGTGCTCGGCCGGCCTGGGGAAGAGAGGGAAGAGGAGGAGAAAGAAAAAGAGGAGTAGGCCATCCTTTGTACTCTGTTCCTGTCCTGTTTGGATTTCCCTCTGCAGATGGTGCTTTCCTGGCCTCGGCAGCTCCGGGCGGTGTCTGGTGCTGGCTCGGTGGCAGAGGGTGTGCTTGGCTGTGTCTGTGGAGGGCGAGGGGCTCTCTCGGTGTCCAGCCCCTGGTGCTGGTGGGCTCGTGCCTGCGGGAAGGCAGCGAGTGGATCCCGCTGCGGGCGCTGGCTCAGCCCCACGGTGCCGGTGGAGCAGCCCGGCGGCAGGGCTTTTCCGTGAGCCGCAGCCAGCTTTGCCTCCGGCCTCTCTCCAGCCATCCACGCTGCCAGGGGCTCATGTGCCCTCGGGCCAGCTCCGTGTCACTGCTCGGAGCTGCTTTGGCAGGGTCGTGGTACGGGTGCTCTGCCCTGCTGCGGGGCTGCGGCTCGCAAAGCCCGCCGGCCCTGCCTCGCTGCCTGCTGGCAGCCTCCCGGGGGGGCAGGGAAATGCCAGGACGAGCAAATCCCAGGTCAGGATTTGTCCTCTAGCAGCAAAGTTCCAGAATTTGTGGGGCTGCCAGGGAAGTGATCTTCTGAGGAGCGGCCCTTGGAGAGACGTGGTGCGTGGCGAGCTCCCAGCAGAGTAGGGCAGGCTGCGGGCGAGAAGGCGTGAGGACAAGGGACGTTTTGTCTGCGTGAGATGTGCGATCAGCGGGCAGGCGGTAGATCTGTGGTAGCGGTGTAGGAAGAGGGAGAAGGGAGGCACGTGCACAGCGGTGGAAAGCATCTGTTGGGGTCCCTTGGTGGCTGCATGACCACGTTTGTGTGCGTATTCCTTCGTCCCTTCCCTCACAGAGGGCTGCGGGTGGATTCTGTGCCATTCTGTCCGTCCCCGTGCCGAGCTGCCCCAAGCCCTGCTCTGGCTCCGAGCACTGGCGGGGACTGCTGGGGCCCAGTGCCGCCCTGCCCGGGTCCCAGGCCGGCTCTGCCTCCTGTGCCGCTGCGGGTCACGCGTTGCTTTTCCACCTGGCGTCCTTGTTCGGGATGAGATGCTTCAGATCCAGGCGCATCCTTTGGCTTCTTAGCTTTGCCAGCGGGTTTTTGCTTCTGAGAAATGGAAGGGCGGCTTCTGGGCTGGGGACGCTGAGGGCGGTGGTGCTGGCCAGCCTCCCCGTCGGTCGGCGAGGCAGGGCTGGCCGCTGGCTCTGCATCTCGCGTGTGAAGGGGACCGCTTTGCCTCCCGGCTTGTTGCGGTACGAGGGTCCTTGTGCCGGAGCCAGGGAGCTCCTGCCACGTGCTGGAGGAGCGGAGGGTCGGAGGTCTGTGCCGGGAGCTTGTGGCAGAGCTGGGAGTGGAGATGAGCCGTGTCGGTGCTTGCAAGGCCTTGTCCCTCCGTTCCTCTTCCCGTCCATGCTGAGCTGAGAGAGCTCCTGCCCCTGCGCCAGTGAGCACCCAGGAAGAGCAGAGTAGTCCCAGGAGAGGAGTCGTCCTCCTCCTGCCCGGCCGAATCACCCTTGCATGGTGCGTTTGCAGTTGGTGGTGCTGGTACCCGGGGAGGTTTCTCTGACTGGCCTCCCTTGCAACCTCTCCAGGTTCTGGCATTCTCCATTGAGAGCCTGAAGGAACCAAAGGATGATACAGTGTGGAGAGAGAAAGAGAGACAGAGGTGAGATGATGCTGTGTGCAAAGATGAACGGTGGTGCTGAGGGACAGAGAGGAAGGGGGACGTCACAGGAGGGGTCCGAGGCGAAACGCTTTCCTGGTTTCCTTAACTGTATCGTAGAGGAGCAAGTGTCCCGTTCCCTCCCGGGAGAGCAGGCAGCTCCGCCGTCCCTCTGACTGCGCCTGTCCTTTGCTTGCAGTGGAAGAAGGGGACGGGTATGAGACGGACCACCAGGACTACTGCGAGGTGTGCCAGCAGGGAGGGGAGATCATCCTGTGCGACACCTGTCCTCGTGCCTACCACCTCGTCTGCCTGGACCCCGAGCTGGAGAAGGCCCCCGAGGGCAAGTGGAGCTGCCCCCACTGTGTGAGTGGGGTTGGGGCCCCGTGGGTGCGAGCGGGCGGGCGGGTGGCGGAAACCCTCGGCGTTACGCTGGCCGTGCTTCCCCAGGAGAAGGAGGGCATCCAGTGGGAGCCGAAGGAGGAGGAGGACGAGGATGAGGAAGGCGGCGAGGAGGAGGAGGATGACCACATGGAGTTCTGCCGGGTCTGTAAGGACGGAGGGGAGCTGCTGTGCTGTGACACCTGCCCGTCCTCCTACCACCTCCACTGCCTCAACCCGCCGCTGCCAGAAATACCAAATGGGGAATGGCTCTGCCCTCGCTGTACAGTGAGTGTTGCCAGCATTCCTCGGTCCCTGCTCCCGCGTCGGCCCGGGAGCGGTCTCCTGGCTGCTGCTGCCCTCGCCTCCTCTGCCGCGGGGCCGGCATCCTGCCCGCTGCCTCCGACCGCGGCCCCTCGCAGGGGCTCACCTTGAACTCCGCGCTTTTGCCTGTTTGCTTTTCTATCCCCAGTGCCCTCCCTTGAAGGGTAAAGTCCAGCGCATCCTGCACTGGGCCTGGAAGGAGCCGCCGCCTGCCCCGCTCCCGCCCGTGCTGCCCGCCCCGGATGCGGAGCTGCCTCTGCCCCCGCCGAAGGTGCTGGAGGGGATCCCGGAGCGCGAGTTCTTCGTGAAGTGGGCAGGCCTCTCCTACTGGCACTGCTCCTGGGTCAAGGAGCTGCAGGTGAGCGAGCGCGCCGTCGGCGTGCCCCTGCCCGCCCGCAGCCCACCGCCCGCGGCCTGACCGCAGCCCCCTCCTGCTGCAGCTGGAGCTCTACCACACCGTGATGTACCGCAACTACCAGCGGAAGAACGACATGGACGAGCCGCCGGCCTTCGACTACGGCTCTGGCGATGAGGACAGCCAGCGGGAGAAGCGGAAGAACAAAGACCCGCAGTACGCCAAGATGGAGGAGCGGTTCTACCGCTACGGCATCAAGCCCGAGTGGATGATGATCCACCGCATCCTCAACCACAGGTGAGGAGCCACGTGCGGCGGCCGCGCGAACGGGCTGCGGCACAGCGCCTGCCAGGGTGCCTGAGCCCCTGCTGGTGCCGGCTCCCAGCGGTGCCGCTGCAAGCCAGGGGGGCAAATGGCAGGGCTGAGCCTTGCCACGCTCCCTGGGACCCCGGCGAGCTCTGCAGATGAAGCTCTGAGCAGCGGGTCCGTCCTCTCTGCGGGTTTTCGCCGCGTGCGCAGCTCTCACGCTGATGGTTACACGGTTAGCTGGGCTGCCAGGACTGCCTGCTGCGAGGTCGCTGTGCTCGGCTGCGTGCCCCTCCCCAGGGCCGGGAAGTTCGTGCCATCCTTCTGCAAAGCCAGAATCTCAGGCTTGTGGAATTTCAGCTGCTGGGGCTTGTGTTTTGAGGTCTCTCTTGCCTTGGAGGCTTGCTCCTGAGGTGAAGCCGAGGCCAGACGTGGATCGATGTCTTATTTTAATTTCTGCTGTTGCACATTAAAAACGGAGATGGTAGCTGTTCCCAAAGATGGATGCGCAGAGTCGTTCCGCTCTTCCTAGACGTGTCGCTTGGGTGGCTGTTGCAGCCTCATCGTTCCGTAAATTGCTGCTGCAGGCAGTGATGGGTCTTGCTTCCATCGATGGCCACTCACCTAAACCCCTTGGAGCAGCAGCCCGTTTTCGTGTGGGTCGTTTGCTCCTGCGGGAAGCCACGTGGCCCCGCTGCAGTCCCGTCAAAGGCGAGGTGCCGGCAGGCGTTTGCGTGTCGCGCGTTATTCCCGCTTGCCTCGCCCGACGCTCGTAGGAACGGTGCCCGGGAGAGAAGTTTGAGCAGGTGCCTGACTCTCGTACGAAGCCCTGACGTTTGCATTTCTTTCCTGTGGAAGAAGTTTCCTGCCTGTGGAGTGGGCTGTGCAGATGGTGTTTTTACATCGGGCAGCTAGAGAAACCTTTTTGTTGAATTTCTACGTTTCAAGTGGCAACTTTGCGTGAAGGCTGCTTGGCAGGAAATAAATAAAGCTGCCCGGCTTAATCTTCATCCGAGCTTTACATTGTTTGCTAATAAGGCAAGAGTTTTTTTCCGTGTAGGCATATAATCAGACTCAGTAGTGTGTTTATTCATTTTTCAGTGTGAGCAAACTTCACAGAGCAGTGAATGCTGCAGGAGAAGGAAAGCGAGCTCTGGTATTCAGTCCAGTCCTGGTAAAACAGGGATACGAGGTTGTTCAGTGGAATGGAAGAGCAGCCGTTAAAGCCAAATGATTTAACACATGCAGCAGGTTAATAGGCATTTCTGCCAGAAAGTGTCGATACTCTCTTTAAGTTTTTCTGCCTCTGCTCGGGTGTCGTGGTCTGTGGGCAGACGCAGAGGATGAAGCGTCCCGTCTGTGGAAGCAGGTTATGGCTCGCTGCTTCCCGGGGCTGGGGTGTCATTTTGCTGACGGGGCGTTTGTGCCCTGCGTTACAGCTTTGATAAAAAGGGAGACGTCCATTACCTGATCAAGTGGAAAGACCTGCCGTATGACCAGTGCACCTGGGAGATCGACGAGATCGACATCCCCTACTACGAGAACCTCAAACTCCTCTACTGGAACCACAGGTACGAGGCAGCCGGTGGTGGGACGCAGCCGGGCTGTGCAGCCTGGGGAAGCCGGGCCGAGCCGGGGCAGCTGCGCAGGCGTTTGGGATGGCTGGGGACTCGTCGGTGTCCCCCCTGTTTGAGCACGCTGGCACCGCTCGCAGGGACCGCTCCACGGAAAGCAGTGGGCAGGCACTTTGGGAAGGCTGAGCCTCCTGAAATGCCATCTCGGGGCTGCTGGCAAATCCTGCCTACCTGTTGTTTTCCAGCCTGTGCTCCCTGCGTTCGTGCTGCCGTAATGCTCACGGTCTCGCTGCACTTCAGGGTGGCTCCGTGGCGCTGCTGCCCGACTGTTTTGGGGTGAAACCACAATGTTCTGAGGAGATTGCTTTTCTTTGGTTTGGGTGGTGTTGCGTGGACTGTTGGGAGGGGAAGGCTCGCACTCCACGAGTGCACATGCTGACTGGGCCGGCAAAGCTCCTGTGGGGAGAAGGCAGTGGCGTTCGAGAGGTGGTTCTGTCCCTCGACTTGGAGACTGGGAGAGGAATGCCCGCCTGCCTTTCCCTGATGTTCCCTGGCTGTTGCAGGGAGCTGATGCTGGGGGAGGACACGCGCCCTCTGAAGAAGCTGAACAAGAAAGGGAAGAAGCTGAAAGAGGAGAAGCTGGAAAAGCCTCCAGAAACGCCGCTGGTGGATGTGAGTCGGAGTGGTGGGGGTAGTGCAGCGGGTGTGAGCCCAGGGAGAGAGGTCTGCCCGCCCCCCCGTCCTGTTACCTTTTTCTCCTCTAGTTCCTTCCTGGCTTTCTTGATTCAGAGCCCTGGGGTGGCTTTGCCGTGCGGAGCCTCGGGGCTGTGCTGTGCTGAGGACGCTGTCTGCGTCTCTTCTGGGGCTGTTCTGTGTCACAAGGCTAAAGAGGGGGTGCTTGGCTGCAGAGGAAGGACAGGGAGTGGGCTCTCACTGCCTGGCGGCCTGTCTCTCTCTGCTCAGCCTACAGTGAAGTTTGACAAGCAGCCGTGGTACATCGACGCCACGGGAGGCACGCTCCATCCTTACCAGCTGGAAGGGCTAAACTGGCTGAGGTTTTCCTGGGCCCAAGGGACAGACACCATCCTGGCCGACGAGATGGGGCTGGGGAAGACTGTGCAGACCATTGTGTTCTTGTATTCCCTGTACAAGGAGGTGAGTGGAGCGTGCAGCAGTCCCCGAGGCAGCGGAGAGCTGCTCGGTACGGGCTGGACAGCTTGGACTTCGTCTCCCCGAGCAGGGCCACTCGAAAGGGCCGTATCTGGTCAGCGCCCCTCTCTCCACCATCATCAACTGGGAGCGTGAGTTTGAGATGTGGGCACCCGACTTCTACGTCGTGACCTACACGGGGGACAAAGAAAGCCGGTCGGTCATCCGGGAAAATGAGTTTTCTTTCGAAGACAACGCCATCCGGAGTGGAAAGAAGGTCTTCCGGATGAAGGTGGGAGCTAAGTCTGTGTCCTGCCCAGTACCTTGACCACCAGTATGAGAGGGAGAGAGGAGAATTTGGCCTGGAGAGGGAGGTTGGTTAGGTCCCTGATCAGCTGTTTTCCAAAGAGGGAAGCGGGCACTGTTTATGAATGCAGGAGGTTTGTGATGAGCTGTGAAGGTTTCTGCCAGACCCTGTTCTGTGTCTGTAGTCCCCAGCTTGGTTCTGGCATTCAGACGGGTATAGATTTCCTGCTGGCACAACTCGTGCCTCGGCCCTGCTGCTGGTGCTGAGCAGTGCAGTGCCGGCAGTCCCTGCTTTTCTCCTTGGGTCATGCGCAGCAGCAGCGAAGGTCGAGGCCATCCCATTCCCTGCTCTCTTACCCTGGCTTTCTCTCCCTCTGCTCCTCCAGAAGGAAGCCCAGATCAAGTTCCATGTCCTGCTCACCTCCTATGAGCTGATCACTATTGACCAGGCGGTGCTGGGCTCCATAGAGTGGGCCTGTCTGGTGGTGGATGAAGCCCACCGGCTGAAGAACAACCAGTCCAAAGTAGGTAGCAGACGTTTGTGAGTGATTTTTGTGGTGCAGCGGGTGCCACAAAGATACGACACCCCAGCACTGGTGGTCTGCTCTCTGGGAGTAGAAAGATGCCGTCACCTCACACAGGCTCTGCCTGAGACCTGAGTTTTGGTGGATTTGCTCTCTTTAACATCCTCTGGCATTAAAAATCCTTCAGTAGTGGAAGAGGTGTCAGCCTGGCTGCCTGCCTGGCAGCCTGGCCGTCCTGTGATGAACTGTCGTGGAATGGGATCAGTCCCTCTGCTTCCTCTCCCCTTTGCCTGGGGCTAAATGCAGTCTCTGGCCCGGGACCTTCGCGCAGTCCCCAGCGCAGGAGGAGGCAGGCAGTGTGACCCAAGGACATTCGGGATTGTTGCCGGTGCTCGATGGGGATGGCTCGGGGCCGGACACGCAAGCTGCGGTCTGCGGGAGGTCACTGCTGAGTCTCCGCGTGTGCAGCCTGCAGAGTCCCCGGGTGACGGACCGGCTCCTCGGAGCTCTCTTCACCTGACCTCGTTTCTTTTCCCAGTTCTTCAGAGTATTAAACAGCTACAAGATCGATTACAAGCTGCTGCTCACTGGGACTCCGCTCCAGAACAACTTGGAAGAGCTCTTCCACCTGCTCAATTTCCTGACTCCCGAGAGGTTTAAGTAAGTTGCACTGGTTCCCCCCAGAAGGAGAGCAGCCGGGGCCCGGCCTCTTGCCGGCCGCTGAGGCGGCTCCGCAGAGGTTTTCCCGTTTCCGGGCTCCTGTCCGCGTGGGTGCCTGGATCCCGTTGCGGCTGCGCGGGTCCCGCCGGTCTGTGCCCGCGGGCGGATGGCAGAGCGCGGTGCCGCGGGGCGGCTCCGACAGCTGCGCGTGCCCCGTGCAAGCCCAGAGTCCTGCCGCGGACCGCGGCTGTGGGGCTCCTGCGGGCAGCTGATGCCTCGCTGTCCGTCAGGAGATCTGTGGGTGCGGGACGGACCTGTGGTGCCTGCGCTTCCCTCTCCCTGAGGAGGCAGAGGTGCTTTGGGTGCTCGCTCAGACCTCCTGGCAGCGCGAGTGTCCTCTCGGCCGCCGCTGCGGCTCCTTGGGCCGGCTTTTGCCCTGCTCGCGTGCAGGCGCGGGAGCGTCACCGCGTACCAGGAGAGCTCTGCCCTTGTTTTTAAGTCATAAACAAAGAGAAACCTTTGCTCTTGCGTGTCCCGTTATCGCTCAGCACCGTGTGGTTCTGGCTGCTTTCACAGTAACCTGGAGGGGTTCCTGGAGGAGTTTGCAGACATCTCCAAGGAGGACCAGATCAAAAAGCTCCACGATCTGCTGGGTCCCCACATGCTGCGGCGGCTCAAGGCGGACGTCTTCAAGAACATGCCCGCCAAGACGGAGCTGATTGTGAGAGTGGAGCTGAGCCAGATGCAGAAGTGAGTAACTCCAACACAGCTCCCCGGGGTGGCCGGCTTCCCTCAGCCCTCCTCGTCTGCAGCACGGCGGGGCGTCAGGGGGGTTCGGCAGCTCAGAGACCCCCGTCCTCAGCCCTGCCGCGGGAAGAGCTGGGGGGCGTTCTGTCCCGCCGGGAGTGCTTCCAGGCTGGGTGAGCAGGGCTCGGGGCAGTGCTGGCTGCTCGGCAGGGCGCGTTTGGTGCTGGCAGCCTGTTGGGGTGGCTCTGCTCATTCTGGGGGGCCCACAGAAAACGCTGAGGCTGAACCCCCCTCTTCTCCTGTTTTTGGCACTGGAGCACCAGCCTGTGCTGCCAGCTCGCCCAGTGTCAGCCTGGAGCATCACTGCCGCAGGGGATGCTTGCTCAGCTCCCTTTGTTTCGGGCTGACTTGCTCAGCTTCAGTGGCATCTTCTGCAGAGGTTGGGGACTTGCAGGGAAGGGGACATCGCGTCTTACCAGCACGACGGGGCAAGGCTCGCTTGGCACCCGGCGCTGGGGAGCGCTCCTGGCTGCTGTGCCCCCGAGTCTTCCCACTTAGCGGGGCTGTGGTGTCCACGGAGCAATGGTATAAACCCGTCCCGGGGCTGAGGGGCTGAACAGTTGCTTTTAGAAATGTCCAAATGTCCCTTTTGAAGTGAAGCAGGTGGGGTTTGGTGCCATCCTGCTGATGCCAGTCCCACATCTGGGCGGATTACCAAGGGTGTCTGTCCCGTCCCTGTTCCCGCAGGAAGTACTACAAATTCATACTGACGAGGAATTTCGAAGCCCTGAATTCAAAAGGTGGTGGGAACCAGGTCTCGCTGCTCAACATCATGATGGACCTGAAGAAGTGCTGTAATCACCCGTACCTCTTCCCCGTGGCGGCGGTGGTACGTCAGCCGGGTTTGCACCGTGGAGACGTGTCTCGGAATGTTGTGTGTAAGCCGTCGGGGGGGGCCGTCTCCATGAGCTTGCTTTGGTCGACGTGTGGGCTTTTGTGCGAGTGGTTTCATACGAGGCTTTTGTCTTTGGAATGCATGTGAATTTGTCCATGAATGAGTGTTGTCTTCGAAGAGGCTAACGAGGATTCCTTCACAGGAGGCGCCGGTTCTGCCCAATGGATCTTATGATGGGAATTCTTTGGTCAAATCTTCTGGGAAACTGATGCTGCTCCAAAAGATGCTGAAGAAGTTACGGGATGGGGGTCACAGAGTTCTGATCTTCTCCCAGGTGAGCATGGGGAAGGATTAATAATAAATACATTTTTAAAGGATTTTTTTTTGTTCTGTATGAGAATTTTGTGCTAGGAACAGATAGAGATAGGTGGAAGAGCTGGTGGCAGCTTGTCCCCCAGGCAGCGTGGCAGCTGATGCAGTCACGATGGATGGACGGCATCCCAGCTCTCTCCCAAGGGAGCGTGCCTGTGTAAAACCTCTTTTATCTATGGATAAAGAGGAGATAGGAGTAATAGTGCTCCCCTTTGGAGAGGGCCGTCCAGACACGATTCCCTCGTGCCGGCAAAGCCGCCTGTAGCAGGCGAGAGGCGAGTGTGGCTCCTCTGGCGCTGGCCTGTCGGCTGTGCGCTGCTGTTGCTGGTCCCACCGCCACCTCGGCCTCTGGGCTGCGGGCAGGGGCCCGGCCGGGGCAGGGCAGGTCCCTGGGGGTCACAGGGGGTGCAGGGAGCCGGGCTGCGCGGAGCTGCTGGTGCCAGGGTCGCCTTGCCTCGCAGATGACGAAGATGCTGGACTTGCTGGAGGATTTCCTGGAGTACGAAGGCTACAAGTACGAGCGGATAGACGGGGGCATCACCGGCGGGCTGCGCCAGGAGGCCATAGACAGGTTTAACGGTACTTGTGTTCCTGCCTTGCCGAGGAGAGGGTGCACGGGGGTTCGCAGCCGGCAGCGGGGTCGGCGCGCTGTGCCGGGAGCTCCCGCTCGCCCGCAGGACAGGCGGCACGGGCGTGCCTGCGCATCGGTTGTGCCGTGCTGGCAGATCCAGCTCCCCGAGGCCCACGCGGGCTGCTCGTGCCGTGTCGTTAAGCCCTGGAGTTGTGTCCCACAATGAACCCCAGCGTGCCAACGGCAGGCTGCTTAGCTTGAGGGACTCCTGCGTTTCCCTTCAAGGCTTTGGTAGATGGCAGAGCTTCCCCTTTGGCTCTGGAGCCGCGTTTTCTCCAGTGACTGACTCCCAGGGAACCATGTGTTTTCACTCCTTGCCTTCCCTGCCAGTTGCTTGTTGGCTTAGAGCGGTGGTTCCCGCTGTTTTATCGCTAAAGCGCGGCACTGCACCTTTCTGCGTCAGCAGCGCTCCTTTCTGTCTCACCGTTTGCCACCTGTGGGTTTGTCTTTCTCAGCTCCTGGTGCTCAGCAGTTCTGCTTTCTCCTCTCTACCCGCGCCGGCGGTCTGGGCATAAACCTTGCTACAGCCGACACAGTCATTATTTATGATTCTGACTGGAATCCCCACAATGACATCCAGGTTTCTGACTTTTCCTTTTCCTTCCCATGTAGTAAGTACCTCTGTGGCTCTGCCCCTTTTGCACACCCTGCACAGGCGAGTCGGTCTCTTCTCTTGAGAGCTGCCGACGCTTTCTGCTGTGTTCGTGGGGTGCGTTTCTGCTCAGCAGCTCCCTTCCTGCATCCACCAGCCTCACCCTGGCCTGTCTGCCATGTGGGAGAGACCTGGCACGTAAAACCAGCTCTCTTCCTCGGGCTTCTTGCTTCCTCCTGCTGCTTGTTCGCAACCAGGTGTCCCCTCCTCTTTTGGGGAGCTTCCACTTGTGTTTCCAAAAGCCTTGGGGGGGACCTTAGCTAAGAACTGACTGCCAAGGGGAAGTGGCAGCTGGAGCAGGCGAGCAGCCAATGCCTCTGAAAACAGTGGAAAAGAGAAGAAAAATGCGTATTCCTCCCGTGCTCCCCGGCCGGGAGAAGGTCGTCTCCAAAGCTGCGTCCGCGGCTGCGATCTGTTTGTGGCAGTGTTTCCTTTCCCTGGGTCCTGGGCAAGGGGATGCGCTGGTGCTGGGCGCTGAAGGAGCAGTGCAGGCCTGGTGGGTCTGCGGACGGAGGGTTCCTAGGGGAACGTGTCCTCGCTGCCTGCCTTCGCACGCGTCGGTTCGGGGCCTGCATGGGGAAGCTGGCTTGCCTGCGGTCAGCGGAGGGGGCCAGGACATTCAGGTTGGCTCTGAGGAGCCCCTCGCGCTCCGCTGCCCCATAGCAGCCTTGAATGCTGAATTCAGCCTTGCC
The DNA here is from genome assembly GCF_030867145.1 of Opisthocomus hoazin. Taxonomy (NCBI): domain Eukaryota; kingdom Metazoa; phylum Chordata; class Aves; order Opisthocomiformes; family Opisthocomidae; genus Opisthocomus; species Opisthocomus hoazin. Next base: position 21,510,640 of record NC_134429.1, on the reverse strand, counting down.
CGTGTGCTGCCTGTGTGCACCCCGGAGGGGTGAGAAGCCCGGAGCCCTTGGCCGGCGTGGCACGGTGCCCCCTCGGCAGCGTCGTTCTCTGCCCGCAGGCGTTCAGCAGAGCTCACCGCATCGGGCAGAACAAGAAGGTGATGATCTACCGCTTTGTGACCAGAGCCTCCGTGGAGGAGCGCATCACCCAGGTGGCCAAGAGGAAGATGATGCTCACCCACCTGGTAGTCCGCCCGGGGCTCGGCTCCAAGTCAGGCTCCATGACCAAGCAAGAGCTGGACGACATCCTCAAGTTTGGGACAGAAGAGCTCTTCAAGGACGATGTGGAAGGTGAGGTGGGCAGGCGCTGGGGGTTCTCTGCGCGAGGCGGGGCCCTGCCTGAGCGGCTCCTTCTCCTCCTCCTCCGCCCACAGGCATGGTGTCTCAGGGACAGCGGATCGCCATGCCGGATGCTGTCACCCCTTTCTCTGACACGCTGTCAACCAAAGGGGGTGCGGCGACTCCTGGCGTGAAAAAAAAGCACGGTGGCCCCCCACCAGGTGTGTGGCCCCCTTTGCTGGGGCAACCCGTCCCCTCTCCCTGGCCCTGCGCCCACCCTGAGCTCGCCGGGCTCTGGCAGCGGGCTGCCTCTGGCACGGTGAGTCCTGCTGCCATTCCCTTCGTTTTGGCCTCCAGGTGACAATAAGGACGTGGATGACAGCAGTGTGATCCACTACGACGACGCTGCCATCTCCAAGCTTCTGGACCGAAACCAGGATGCAACTGATGACACGGAGCTGCAGAACATGAACGAGTATCTCAGCTCCTTTAAAGTGGCCCAGTATGTTGTGAGAGAAGAGGACGGTGTGGTAATGTGATCAGTATCATGTCTTACGATCGCACCTCGGTGTACGTCCCGCTGTGTTTCGTCCCCTCCCTTTGCTGTTCGTGCGAGTGTTTCGGTGCGGGGCAGCACCGCTCCCTGCTCTCCATCGACGGCTGCCATGGACGGGTCCAGACCTGGGGTCCCGGGGCTGGTGGGGCCGGCCGCAGGCAGAGGAGGCCCAGACGTCCTGGTGCTGTGCAGCCCGTGCTGCGAGCCGGGCTCTGTCGCTGTTGGCACAGGACCTCATTTCGATCAAAGCGTCCGTAGGAGCCTTCTGGAGGCCCTTCCCCTGCAGGCTGGGGGTGGGCATGGTGCTGCTTCCGTCCTGTGCTGCTGTCGTTTGTTTTCCCAGTAGCTGGCTGGCGTATTTCCTTCATCTGTTGATGAAGCTGACAGTAGGCTGCTGTTCTGGGAGGTCTCTGCAACCTGTGGTTTCTCCCTCGGTGTGAGTGCGGGCGCTGCAGGGCGGGATGGATGGCAGCGTTCAGAGGAGCTCTTTCTGGGTGGGAGCTTGTCCCAGCCCTTTGACAACCTTCCCCCCAGGTCAGCACGTTTGGGCAAAGGCCCTGGAGCCAAATTCAGGCAGTGGGTTGGTGCCCTCCCTCCCTGGAGTGCCGTTAGAGGACGGGCAGCGAGGCGATGCCGGCAGGTCTGCGGCTGCCCGACCTCGAGCCTCTTGTCTCGCGCTTTGCAGGAGGAGGTGGAACGCGAGATCATCAAGCAGGAGGAGAACGTGGACCCTGACTACTGGGAGAAGCTGCTGCGGCACCACTACGAGCAGCAGCAGGAAGATCTGGCCAGGAACTTGGGGAAGGGGAAGAGGATCCGCAAGCAGGTCAACTACAACGACACCTCGCAGGAGGACCAAGGTAGGGCTGCGGCCGCTCGGCTCGGCTGGCTCGGGTGGGCTGGCTCCGAGAGGCTGCGGGCCAGTTGCCCCGCGGACGTACTGGCTGAGGCGCTGCTTGGTGTTTCTCTGCACTTTGGTAGATGCACGGTTCTGATTCCTAAACTTTCCAGGACAGAAATTCTTCAAAGATTTTTTGCTTTCATTTTTGGTCTCTAAACTGTTTTTGCCGGAAGAATTTAGGAAAAACATGTCAGTGGGCAAAATATTTTAAATTGGGATTTTTCTGTATAGGAGAATACTGATTTTGGAAAAGCTGAGAGCGTGGTTTCCTGCTGCTGGTGTGCTCCTCTCTGGCTGCCTGGCAGTGACGCCAGTCGCAGCCGCGGGCGGGCTCTCGCCTGTCTGCGTGTCTGTGCCAGGCAGGGTCCCACCGCGCGGGTGCTTTTCTAACCCAGCCTCCCTTGCGGTCTGCAGAGTGGCAGGACGAGCTCTCCGACAACCAGTCGGAGTACTCCATTGGCTCCGAGGACGAGGACGAAGACTTTGAGGAGAGGCCAGAAGGTCAGAGTGAGTTAATGCGTTTGATGCTCCCCGGGGTTTTGCTCCGCGGGCACCCCTGGCACTCCGGCGCAGGGCTGGAGGGACTGGCGTGCTCCTGGGGCTCCGTTCCAGGGGAGGGATCCCCACTTGCTGGCCAGGTGAGGAGATTCCCGGGGCAGGGAAGGCAGCCGCCTGTTTCCTTCCCTGGCCGCTGCAGGACCTTGCCCTGGTCCTCGTGGCGGAAGAGCGGGGACTGCGGGAGAGGCAGGCGTGGTGCCCCCTCGCCTGGTACGGGCAGGAGGGCGCCCGGCTCGGGGAGGCAGCGGGAAGGCTGGAAGGGGCTCTGCACCCCGGGCCGCTGCTCTGCGCGGGTTCTGCTCCCGTCGGGAGGGAGCGCGCCAGTTTGGGGCGTGAGCACTGCGGCCATCCCTCGGCCGTCCTTCCTCGCTGCCCGGGCCTGTTCGTCACTGAGGCTGCTTGACTTCAGGTGGCAGAAGACAATCCCGGAGACAGCTGAAGAGTGACCGGGACAAGCCTCTCCCGCCTTTGCTGGCAAGAGTTGGGGGGAATATCGAGGTGAGTGCCAGCCTCAGCCAGACACGACCAACGCAGTTGTGCCAAGGCTGCCCGGGCTTCGGACGGGACTGCTCTCTGCCGAGCTGCCGGCGCATTAGTGCTGGTCCAGCACGCCTGCAACAGCGGCCAGGCTCCGAGGGGCCACGCGCTTCCGAGGCTGCGCTGTGATCCTAGCAGCACCTCCGCTCCGTGCAGGTTCTCGGCTTCAACGCCCGCCAGCGGAAGGCTTTCCTGAACGCCATCATGCGCTGGGGCATGCCGCCCCAGGACGCTTTCAACTCTCACTGGCTGGTCCGGGACCTGCGAGGGAAGAGCGAGAAGGAGTTCAGGTACAGGGGGTCCCGGGCAGGCAGGGCGAGGTCCGTCCTCTGTTCTGGTTGACTGTGATGAGCACTGAGCTCGTGTGTTCAGGACGATCTCTGACCACGCTGTCGTCCTGCCGTGCCACCGCCTCTGCCGTGCTCCCCGGGGCGAGGCAGAGGCCGCGCTGTGACCAAGCCAGCTGGGCAGCAGTAGCCCAGTGCCCGCACACCCCCACCGTGGTTTCTTTTTTGGGGGGCAGCGCCTGTTCCGTTTGAGAGGGCTGCTGTTGTTCCCTCTAAGATGGGTTAAATCTCAGCCGGGGGTCAGGCCCTGCCCTCGCCCGCGGCTGGAAGCAGACGGTGTGGGTGCTTGGCTCAGCGGGGAGTCCGGGGGCCGAGCCGGTCTGAGGTCTGGCTCTCCTTCCGCAGGGCGTACGTCTCTCTCTTCATGAGACATTTGTGTGAGCCTGGAGCAGACGGTGCCGAAACCTTTGCGGACGGCGTTCCCCGGGAGGGGCTGTCGCGGCAGCACGTGCTGACTCGGATAGGAGTCATGTCGCTAGTAAGGAAGAAGGTGGGTGGGTAGAACTTGAACTGTACCTGTCCAGGTGTGTTCTGGCGGCTCGTGGGTTCCACTGGCTGCCGAGTGCTGCTCGCCGGGGATCCCCTCCTGAGTCTCCCTGGCTCAGTGCGCGTCTGTTCTTGTCGTAAAGGTGTAGGGGATGGTAATGCAAACTGCCTGCTTGCCCTGGGAGGGGCGCAGGATGAGCAGGTATTTGATTAGCTGGCAAAAAAGAGAAATCATGCTGGAGGCTTGTTGGGTCTCGGAGCTGTAGCGTCAGATGTCCCTGGCAGGGTGGGCGTAGCCATCCCGCCGCTTTGCGAACCTGCGGGTGAAGCAGCCGGAGCACGGCGGCTCTCCAGCACCGCGCTGGAAGTGTCTCGGCTGCGTTTCACTTGATGGCGTGCATCTGCCCCAGGTTCAGGAGTTTGAGCATGTCAACGGGAAGTACAGCACCCCAGATCTGATTCTCGAGGGCCCAGAGAGCAAGAAGTCCAGTGAGGTGGTGTCGTCAGATCCCAACACCCCCGTCCCGGCCAGCCCAGCCCATGTGCACGCAGGAGCTGTGGCCCTTGCAGGTGGGTGTGCCTGCAGGCTTCCAGGGATGGTGGCTTTGCCCGGGCGTGGGAGGGGAGCTGGGCCAAGACACCAGCAGGTCTTGCAGATGTGCACCTGCCCTGGCAGTGTGCGCAGCCCTCCGGGGCTCCGTTCCATGGTGTCCTTGCTTTGCGGTTGCTACAGACAAACCAGAAGCACAGCTCGGGTTCCAGGAGGAGAAGGACCAAGTGGAGCAGAAGTCCAGGAAGGTGTCTGACAGCCAGGTAGGGTGGCTTCTTTCAGTGTCTCCTCTGGGAAGCCTTCTTGTGGCCTGCCTGGCAGCTCGGGGCGCTCCCCGAGGAAGGGGCAAGGCTGGGCTGATCTGGTGTGGCCGCTTTACGTGAAGGTGCCGGTGGGTGCTGAGAAGGTGGAAAGCGAAGAGCACCCAGAGAGCTGCGACAGCAAAGAGAAACTGAAGGAAGAGAAGCAAGAGGAGAGTGAAAAAGCTGAGCCTTCTCCCGAGCCCCTGGTGAAAGGTGAGTCCCTGGGGCCCAGGTGAACGCGATCGCTGTGCACGGGCTCCGCTCTCAGCCGTGGCTGGGATGTCTGCGGGGCTGTGGCACCCAGCAGTGGCACCGGCTTGTGCTGGAGAAGGTCTGCAGCTGAAGGTGCTTGGACACCAGGGCGTGTGTTGTTTTTTCTCCTGCTAAGCAGGGAAGTCTGTCCAGACAAAGAAGTTGTTCCCTGAAGAGTGTTTTGCATGTCAGGCTTTTCTCATGTCGCGTTCCCTTCTGCAGATGAGGGAGTTCAAGAGAAAGAGAAGCCTTTGGAGAAGCTGGAGGTGAACAGCAGCCCGGGCAAAGGGGAGGACAAAGAAGTCAAACCAGGTGAGGCGCAGGGAGGCTTTGGGGCGAGGAGCGGTGTGAAGGCTCTCCAAAGCGCGGCGGGTGCCTGGCGCAGAGGCGAGGGAGCGTGTCCCCTGGGTCCACGATGGCGAGGACGGCCGTGGCACCCGCCGCAGCTGGTCCTTGCCATCTGGTGGTGCTTGGGAGCCACGAGCGGGAACAAGACCCCGTTACGGTGGGCACTGCCTGTATGAGCTGCGCAAACAGTGGGCCCTGCTGGGAGGGGCAGATGGTCGGCTGCGGTGGAGCAAGGAGCGGGCTGGTGGCTTTCCCAGCAGTGGCTTTAGCGGGGAGTTCCTCCGGCAGCTGATGGGGCAAGGACGGCGCCGGTCGGTCTTTCACAGAATCACAGAATAGTAGGGGTTGGAAGGGACCTCTGTGGGTCATCTAGTCCAACCCTCCTGCCAAAGCAGGGTCCGGTTAGGCAGACGCAATTTCTTGTGTTTGCCAAGCAGAGGACGCCAAGGTGGAGGAAAAGGAGGAAAGCGAGGGTCAGCAAAACGGTGACAAAGAGGAAGAGGAGGATGGAAAGAAGGATGACAGAAACCTGAGCTTCCGATTCATGTTCAACATTGCTGACGGTGGCTTCACAGGTAAGAGCAAGCGACAGGCGTCGTAGATTGAGCCCGTGCAAGACGTGCGAACCGTGTAAGACGGCTGCGGGCGGGCTGGGGCTGCGCCTCGCAGCACGCTGTCTCGGCTTTGCGCCGTGCCTGTGGCTGCCTGGGAGGTTTCACTGCTCGCCCTGCGCTGTGTGATGTCCCCGGCAGCGCCGCTGCCTGACCGGGCTGTCTCGCTTCCGCGTCCGCAGAGCTGCACACGCTGTGGCAGAACGAGGAGAGGGCTGCCATCTCCTCTGGCAAGATCTACGACATCTGGCACCGCCGACACGACTACTGGCTCTTGGCAGGCATTGTCACGTACCCTTCGACGTGCGTCCCGTCGGGCGGTGGGGAGGCGGCGAGGCGAGGACGGCCTCTGCGGGGCGCGGGAGCTGGGGGGGCTGCGGGGACGAGCGGGGAGGGGGCTTGGCAGCGGTGTCGCTGCGGGGCGTGGGCACGCCGTCGTTGGCTGGTTCTTCCCTTGACGCTCCCTCCGCGCCAGTCACGGCTACGCCCGCTGGCAGGACATCCAGAACGACCCGCGCTACGTGATCCTCAACGAGCCGTTCAAGTCAGAGATACACAAGGGGAACTACCTCGAGATGAAGAACAAGTTCCTTGCCCGGCGGTTCAAGGCGAGTTGCAGGTCCAGGGCTGGTGAGTCCTTACCGACGGGGGGGACCAGAGCAGCACCCCAAAGCTGAGGGGAGCCCGCCCGTGCCTGCTGGGAGCAGAGCGGGGAGTGGCCGTGGGCTTTGCGAGGGGCTTGTGGTCGCCGGAGGAGAGCGGGCTCCCAACAGCCAGGGCGTGATCCTGGGGAGCTGGCAGGCTCTGCGGCGCGGTGCGTGGGACGGGGCTGCCTGCCCCGGGCTCCTCTCTGAGTGGGCTCGGCGGGTGCTCTGCCTGCTCCCGACACGTGCGAGGCTGTGGAAATGCTGCCCAGATCCCTTTCTGGGATGCTCGGTGTCTGAGCGGGTTAAGAAGAGAGAAGGGCTAAGCCTGTTCCCCCAGGGGTTCTTGGGAGCGAGCCCAGTGGGGAGCCCGGCAGGGCAGGGGCTCTGCTGGCACAAGCCCCGTGGGCAGCTGGAGCCTGTGCAGTGGTACTGGTTTATGCTGGTGTGGGCTCTGGTGCTGAATCCTTCCCCTCCTGTACCTCCCAGTTGCTGGAGCAGGCCCTGGTGATCGAGGAGCAGCTGCGGCGGGCTGCGTACCTCAACATGACCCAAGACCCCAGTCACCCGGCCATGGCCTTGAACGCCCGTCTGGCTGAAGTGGAGTGCCTTGCCGAGAGCCACCAGCATCTCTCGAAAGAGTCCCTGGCGGGGAACAAGCCCGCGAATGCCGTCCTGCACAAGGGTGCGTGCGGGCAGACGGGGCGGCAGCCGGCCCCGGGGCCGGGAGGGGTTTGCCGGGACCAGCCGGGGGTCGTCCCCGTCTCGTGTTCCCTGGGCTGGGAGCTGCGGGCCAGTCCCCAGCTCGCTGTGCCGTGTCGAGGGCAGCGGGACGCTGCACGCCGCTGCTGCCACCGGTGTGGGGGGTCTGCAGCGCTCTGCCGTCGGCTCTGGGCTGCTGGAGCTCGCCGTTCCCCGGGGCTGGGATGCCGGAGGTGGTCCCACCGCTGCCGGGGGTCCGGCGGGCGTCCCCCCCCAGGCCTGAGCGCTGCCCGGCTCTGCTCGCAGTGCTGAACCAGCTCGAGGAGCTGCTGAGCGACATGAAGGCCGACGTGACGCGCCTGCCCTCCATGCTGTCCCGCATCCCGCCCGTGGCTGCCCGGCTGCAGATGTCGGAGCGGAGCATCCTGAGCCGCCTGGCCACGCGCGGGGACCCGGGCGCCCAGCAGGTCAGCGGGGACGGGGACGGGGACGGGGATGGGGATGGGAATGGGGACAGAGGCGGGGATGGGAATGGGGACGGGGACAGGAATGGGGACGGGAATGGAGACGGGGACAGGGATGGGGATGGGGACGGGAATGGGGACGGGGACAGGGATGGGAATGGGGATGGGAATGGGGACGGGAATGGGGACAGGGACAGAGCCCCGCCGTGGGGCTGGGGCTGCAGGTCAGCTCTTCTCCCTCCTTGCCGCCCCAGGGCTCCTTCGGCTCATCCCAGATCTACAGCAACAGCTTCGGGCCGAACTTCCGAGGTCCCGGGCCGGGCGGGATCGTCAACTACAGCCAGATGCCTCTGGGACCCTACGTGACCGGTACGTGGGGCTCTCAGGCGGGCGCTCCCGGGCAGAGGGGTTCGGGGGGGGGATTTGCGTGGGCCGGGAGCAGTCCCAAGGGCAATGGGCGAGCCAGGCCTTTCCTCTCTCGTCGCAGATATTTAGCCGTTCCCACCGGTCTCCTCCGCAGCTCCCGTTGCCGGCTGAGGTAAGGCTGCGCTCGCTGCCTCGGTTGCGGGGGGCTCGGGGGCCACACGTGCAGACACGCGCAGGGGTGGGCGGCCGTGCGGGGGCTCTGCTCGGGGCTGTCTGGCTCCAGCAGCCGGGATGGGGACAGGGTCCGGCTCCTTCCCAAAGCCCTGGGGCCGGATGCCTGAGCTGGCTGTCACTGCCCGGGGGGTCAGCGCGCTCCCCCTGCCCCTCCTTTGGCACGGGGAGGGTCCGGAGCCCGGCTGACGGCCAGCTCGCCCCTCTCCTTGCAGCAGCCCCCCGGCCGCTCCCCGGCCCCAGCCGCCCCGTCGCCGCAGGAAGGGCAGGCGAAGCGCGGCGGCGTGTCCTGCGTGGAAGACGAGCTGCTGCCGCGCTCTCCCGCTTCGTGTGCTTGGACCGACGCGACCCCCGCCGTGGCCGGAGCGGCTGGGACGGGGCTTCATTTCCGTGTACATTCTTTGCACTTTCTTATGGAAGACTTGAAGAGTTTGTCTGGGCAAGGTGGGCCGAGCCGAGAGGGGAGGTGGTCCCGGTGTTTGTGTGTGGTTCTGCTGCCGTGTGTGGGGCGGGAGGGGAGGCCGGCGGGCGCCCGCTTCCCGCGCCCGGGGCCGAGCCGGCTCCCGCTCCCGAGCTTCCCCGTGCGGTTCCATTTCTGCGTCCTTGTGGTGTTTGAGCAAGTGCATGCGTGCTGCCCGCCCCGCTCCCGCCAGAGCCCCATCCCTGTCCCGGCAGCGGGGCTGCGGCGAGGCTGGGGTCCCGGCGAGCTGGGCTCGGGGCAGGCGGTGGGGGCGAGGCGGGGGGACGGCCGGAGCGGGGACGGGGACGGCCGCGAGCGTGGGGACAGCGGCTGCGCCGCGGCAGCGGCCGCTCGCCGGAGGCTGACGGCAGCTGTCAGCAAGGCCCCGCGTGCGCTCCGTGCTCCGTGTGTCCCGGTTTCTGTTCTCTGTGTCTAATAAATCCTTTCGGAAGGATGCGGTGAGTGGCTGGGGGGGCGAGGGCGGCTGCACTGGTGGCGATGGGGGGTTCTGGGGGGGTCCCGGCTGTAGTCAGCCCTCGTGCCGTCCCGCACACGCACGCGTGTACCCACACACGCACGCACACCCACACACGCGTGCAGGCTCCACTGATGGCCCCAGAGCCGCAGCCCCCAGCCCCGGCACACGCTCACGGGCAGACACGGACAGGGGGGATGTAGGTGGGTGTTGGAATCCTTGTGTGGGTGCATGTACACGTAGGTGTGTGTACATCCGTCTGTGTAACCTACACACGCGTGTGTATGCACCTCTGCAGACCGAGGGGTGCGTGTACGTACGCACAGAATCGCCATTTTCAGATACGTGCGTGCCCGTGTATCTTCGTATAAGCATACGTAAAGAGGGGTTGATCCGTAGGTGGAGCTGAAGCTGTAGGTGTTTAGGGACAGCTCTGTCTGTGCAGGTGTGTATACACACACATCTGTATTTTCATACACGTGTGTGTGTAATGTATTTGTAATTTTAATACATGTCTGTTCATGTGTACATGTATGCATGTGTCAGTGTATATATATAGGTATAGGTGCACAGGCACATATATACACGTAGGTATGGATGTATAGATCTGCCTTTATATTGGAGTATATACACATATATGTGGGTGTATATGTGTATATAGACATGAATATATGTATTTGTAATTTATATACACATATACATGTGTATTTTTACTTTTTATACATTTATACGTAAGTGTAGGTTAAATTGGTAGAGCTGAAGGTGTGTGGTTATAGCTACACATATACAGTGTGCACGTGTGTATACAGATACACATCTATTGGTAGTTTTATACATGTATGTATGTTTATATATGCATACAAACATCTGTGTAGTTCTATCGATGAAGGTATGTAGGTATGGGCAGAGATAAATCGACACATCTAAAGGGGGTGGGGGTGTGTGTGTGTGTACACGGAGGGATGCGTGAGGTCTCTGACGCGTTGTCTGTGCGAGACTGCGTGTGTGCGTGTGTCTGTACGCTCTGCGCCCCGCGTCCACACACATCCAGGCACGCACAGACGCACTCTGGCAGCTGTGTCTCCACACGCAGTGGACAAACACGCGCACACATACACACACGTCTATGCGCAGAGCTACGGGTTTGTAGCTAAATTTCTCATTTTTATACTTGGGTGTGCATGTGCATAGGGACACGTGTGTGTGTATGCGTGTGGGTACAGATGTGTATGGGTGTTGGCAGACAGGTGTGTTCCCGCAGGGAGCTGTCTATAGCGAGATCGAAACCACCAGCAGCGGGACCTCCGCGTGCGTCCAGGCGTGTGTTCACGCGTAGGCGTCCCTGCGAGTATAGAGATGGCTGCGTGTCGAGACAGACACACCTGCAGCTGGGTCTGTACGGACACACACCCGTACATCCACGCACGGACGTACATGGCTGTTTGCGGTGTGCGCAGGTGGCTGCGTACACACACGTACGGACGGAGCCACGGCAGCGTGTTCCCGTGGGCGAGAACGCGTCTGTCTGTCTGCATCTATGGGCAGGTATGTACAGCTGTACAGAATCCCAGCATGGGGGGGGTTGGCAGGGCCCTCTGTGGGTCACCCAGCCCAACCCCCTGCCCAAGCAGGGTCACCCAGAGCAGGCTGCACAGCACCGCGGCCAGGCGGGGCTGGAATATCTCCAGAGAAGGAGACTCCACAGCCTCCCTGGGCAGCCTGGGCCAGGGCTCCGTCACCCTCAGAGGGAAGAAGTTCTTCCTCGGGTTCAGCTGGAGCTTCCTCTGCTCCAGTTTGTGCCCGTTGCCCCTTGTCCTGTCGCTGGGCACCTGGACAGAGCTGTGTGTCTGCACAGACAGACACAGGGCTGCATCTGTCTGTATACACGTTACAGACGCGTGCACACCTACCTACACGCGTGTATCTACAGAGAGAGGGGTTGGTGCCTGCGTCAGGGTGGGTGGGACGGCAGGGACAGACAGCTCTGCGTGGCCCCGCGCAGCGGCGGCGGGGGCAGACGCACCGCAGCTGGTGGGTGCGCGTGCAGCGACGCGTCCGTGTGGGACCACCGCTGCAGGGACGTGGGCACGGACCCTCGCGCCTGCGCAGCGGCTCCCAGCTGTGCGCTCAGCCGCACGGGCGGGCGCGTGGCTCCGGGTACACGCGCCCACGCACACCCCCGGACCCTCCCGCAGCCCCCGTGGTGCCGAGCTGAGGGCCGGGCGCAGCCTGGGGAACAGCTTCGTGTTGTCGGCCGCGTGGCGTACAGCACCCGCTCGCACGCCCACCGCCTCCGACGCCGGGCGGCACCGACGCATGCAACGGGTCCCCACGCCGCGCCGGCGGCACCCGCGGCGGCTTCGGGCAGGGCGGCCGGGCAGCTCGGTGCTTGCCCTCGCGCGCTCGCCGCCGGCAGCTGCCCCTTCGCTCCCGAGCCCCGCCAGGCAGGCGCGGCACGACGGGCGGGAGCGCCGGCTCCGGCGCAGACCACGCTCTCCACTTGGCTCCAACGAAGCGTAAGCAAGCGAACGGGCGGCGGGGGCCGCGCGGCGCGCCTGGGCGCGCGCTTAGGATCTGTAGTCCTTCTTGCTGTAGGGTTTGTTGCCCAGGATGCTATCGATCTCGTGGACGATGGAAGACGACAGCTTGGGAAGGACCTGCGGGGGACAGGGCACGCCGTTGGGAGTCGCGGTCGTGCCGCAGCCGCGCCGCGCTCACCGCCTCCACCCCGCCACCTCGACGCGACAAGCCCCAGTTTGCCGGCAGAGTTGACCCAGTTACGGAAAGCCGAGGCTGGGCTCATCCCCTGCCTCCTCCGCCGCTCGGCTTCGCATCAGGCAAAAACCCATCATCTTTGCTTCGAGCCAGGTTCGCGACCTCCTTTTCCTGCACGGCGCAGCGCGCGTTGCAGGGCTGGGCGCTGCGGGAGCGCGCGGGAGCACTGCGGCGGCAGTGAACCCCGCGTGGGCACGCACGGCCCCGTTGCAGCCCCGTGAGCGGGGTCCGCTCGCGTCCCTGCGGCGCAGCCCCCCCGGCTGCCGGCGCGGCGCGCTGACCTGTATTGCTCCGATGTTCTCCATCAGCTGGTCGGCGTTGGAGGCACCCAGCAGGACGGAGCTGACGCCCTCGTTGCGCAGGCACCAGGCTGGGGCAGGAGGAAGGGCAGAGCCTGAGCGTGGCCCGGCCGCCCCCCGCGTCCCCCCCGGCCCCCCGGCCCCTTACCGATGGCGAGCTGGGGCAGGGTGCAGCCCAGGCGCTCGGCAATGGCCTGCAGCTCCTTCAGCTTCGCCTGCTGCCGCCGGCCCTCCTCGCTCAGGATCTTGTCCTTCAGCCACTGGTATCCCTGCGGGGCGGGGGGCTGTCACGCTGCGGGGTACCGCGACCGCGGGCAGGCAGGGCGTCCCCACACTCCCCGGGTCGTGGCTTTTGGACCTCCTGCTCCCACAGGGACCTTGTGACGCCCCTGGCCCCGCTCCCCCGGCTCTGCCCTCCCGTTGCGACCCCCCCCCCCCCAGCCAGGCTCACCTTCAGCGAGGCGCGGGAGTAGGGGGGGATCCCCCCGTCGTACTTCCCCGAGACGATGCCGCAGGCCAGCGGGGACCAGGTCATGGCTCCTACGCCTGGGGGCAAAGCAGAGCGGGGGGTGATGCTGCCGTCACGGGGACCCGCGCCGTGCGAGGGGGGGCCGGACCCCCGCCGCTGTACCTATCTTGTGGAAGAGCTCGGGGAGCTGCACCTCCACCTTCTCCCGCTGGAACATGTGGTACTCGGCCTGCTCGCAGATCGGCGGGATCAGGTTGAACTGCCGGGCCACCGAGTACGCCTCCTGCCAAGAGCCCGGAGCCTCAGCGCCCGCTGCCCCGAGCCCCCCGGCCCAGCCCCGAGCAGCCGTGCAGGCTCCAGGGCCCCGGCAGGCGCTCGGCTCCCGCCGGCGCTGTCTGATCCCATCAGCGTCACTGGCAGCACCAGGGCTGCTCCGCCGCGGCCGCCCCCGGGCCCCTACCATGATCTCCATGGAGCTCCAGCGCGAGGTCCCCCAGTACATGGCCATCCCCTGGTTGATGACGTGGGTCATGGCTCGCACCGTCTCTGCCGGGAGGGAAGGGGAGAGTGGCAGGCGGGCGTTAGCGGGGTGCTGCACTGGCAGGAGGGGGCTCGCGCCGCGCCGACGGCTGCCGAGCATCCCCCTCCCCAGCGCCGAGGGCCAGGCAGGAGCGCGGCTGCGTCCGGAGGCTGCTTTCAGAGAAGCGGGACGGGGACCGAGGGAGCAGCCGCTTGGGACATGCCGGGGACCACGGCCGACCCTGACATGCCACCAGCGATGCCAGGGCTCTCCCGGCACAGAGAGCAGCCCGAGGCTCCTGGCCCCGGCCCCACGGGGCTCCCGCGCCGGCACCGCGGCAGGGCGAGGGACCTGAAGCATCGTCCCCATGCCCAGACCCAGGAGGCGGGCGTGGGGGTCTCGGGGGAGCCGGCGCGGGGTCTCGGGGGAGCCGGCCCCGAGCCATGCGAGCTGGGCCAAGCCAAGGCGCGCTCTGCAGCCAAAGGCGGGCAGTGGGGACAGCAAGGGGCGCGAGGCTCGGCGCCGGAGCATGCGCTTTGCCCCGGCGCGGAGGGACCCTGCCGCGGTCCCCGGCGCGGCGCGGCGGTGGGATGGCGGGGCCGGGGAGCCGCCAGCGCTTCGCTTTTTCCCCCTTGACTTGATCTGAAGGGGCAGGGTGTGTTTGTGTTGTGCTGCCGCTGCCTGTGCACTTCATGGCGGGGTTTGCTGGGGCAGGGATGGAAATCACGGAGGAGGGGGGGCTCTGCCCCAGGAAATGCCGCTGGGACACAGGCGGCCGGCGGGCAGAGTGCGGGCAGGGAGTACCTTCTACGATGAAAGTCCTGGACTTGGAGGAACTAAATGGGTCCCCTGGTGATAAAAGAGAGATTTAGAGAGCGCAAAGTCGGCTGCTGCCGGCGGAGCGGAGCGAGCAGCTCACTGGGACGGGGCAGAGACCCCCCGCCATGGCACCAACCCGCGCCCACCACGACCCGAGGGTGGTCCCGGTGCCGGGCTGGGGGTGGCAGGGGCTTAACCGTGGCAGGGGCTTAACCGTGGCAGCAGAGGAGCGGTTTCTGCTCAGGAAGGGAAAACACCCTTGAAATAAAAACCTGGCGCAAACCAACTGCGATGGCGACTGAAGGCGGCAGGGAGGAGCGCGGCCCCGCGGCGCGGCACCCACCTTCCATCGGCGTGTTGGGGTCCGGCCGGTTGGCAAACACCACGTCCACGTACTCCAGCTGCAGCCGCTCCAGCGACGCCTTCAGCCCTGCCGCACCGGCGGGACCGTCAGGCTCTGTGCTGCCGGCCGCTTGGCAGCCGCGGCGGCCGCAGCCTGGCACCGGGGCCGCAGCGCCCGGCAAGCCTCCCTACCTTCTATGATGTGCTTTCGGGACAGGCCCCTCTCCGTCTCGGCCCTGAGAAAGGATCGGTGGTGAGAGCCCGGCGCGCTCCGGCCGCTCTGCCGCGGGGCGGGCACGCTACCTACTTTCCTCCCCAGAAGATCTTGGTGGTGATGACCAGGCTGGAGCGTCTGCAGGGAGACGGAGGGAGTCACCGCCGGCGGCACCCGCGAACCCCGCGCTCCCTGCCCACGCCCGGGGCTGCTCTGCCGGCTTTCCCCGGCGCATCGCACCACGGCGACCGGCTCTGCCGCACCGGAGTGGGCTCCGGCTTACCTCCACCCCTTCTTCTTGATGATGTTCCCCAGCACCACCTCGGCCCTACAAGAGAAGGGGACACCAGCTGCCGGCTACGGAGATGAAATGCTTCGGCGGGAGAAGCTGTGTGGCACGGGCAGCGCGGGGCCGCACGAGCCATCGCCCCCCAAGCAAGCGCTCGCAGCCCCATCCTGGCAGCCCCCAAACCCGGGAGACCCCCAGCGCTGCCGCAGCTCGGGGGTGCCAGAGGCCGGGGCGAAGGGCGAGACCCCGCATGCCGCCGCCGAAGCAGGGTACGTACTTGCCGGCGGCGTAGACTTCTGCTGTGTCGAAGAGATTAATGCCGTTGTCGTAGGCTAAAGTCATCAGCTGCTCCGCCATCTGCGAGGGGAGAGCGGGGGGGTCGGCGAGGGGGGCGGCTGAGAGCTGACAGGCGCTGGTGCACGCCTCGTGCACCGAGACAGCACCCGTGGCTCTGCCGGCCCCGTGCCCTCCCCGCTTCGCTCGGGAAAGGCCGGGGAGGGTCTGCGCGCCAGCCTTACCTCGTCCGTGATTTGCCCTCCAAAAGTCACCCATGTCCCTGCGGACGAGAGAGGGTGCGCGCGGGGTAAGTCAGCGTGGTGGGCACCGAATGCCCCCCCCCCCCAGCCCCCGGCGCCCAGCCCAGCTCCCCCGCGCAGCCCCGGCACGTGGCGGCCGCGGTTGGCCCTGCCGCGTGCGGCACGGCGCTGCCGGCGCAGCCCGGTCGCTTCCTATCGCGTCGGCCGAGGAGAAGAGAAAACGATTTGACAACTTGCGGGCCGTGTCTCGAACCCGCCGCGCGCCGGAGGCAAACCCCTTCCTCCCCTCCGCCAAGCGTCGCCGGGGACGCGGGCGCAGCCGGGGACGCGGGCGCAGCCGCGGGAAGGGCCGCAGCGAGCCCCGGCACTTACCCAGCCCCAGGCAGGACACGCGCAGCCCGGACTTCCCGAGGTTCCTGGAAGACAGAGACCGCTCAGCGAAGCTGCCAGAAAGCCCCCGGACGCCGTCCCCTGCGGCCGCGTGCCGCCCGCCTGGGCTGGGACGTGTGGTGGCAGTCCCTGCGCCTGTCCCCGTGCCCGTGCCTGCCTGGGAGGGTCCCGCAGCGTGTCCCCCCGTGACCGGTGACAAAGTGTCCCGGCCAGGCGTGCCCAGCGCCGGCGCAGCGATGCCGCTCCCCGCGCGCGGACCCGCTGCCGTGCCGGGAGGGGCATCGAGAGCGGCACAGGGCAGTGGCCCGGTTCAAGCGGCTCCCGCGGTGCGGCCAGGGTGCCCGGCTTCCCCGGCAGCACCACCGGCACGGGGCGACGGGGCAGGGGCACGCCGGCGGCCAGGCCCGGAGCACCCCACGCGTAGCACGAGCTGTGCCCGTCCTCTGCAGCGCGGCACGGGGAGAGGGTGCTCGGGAGCGTCCCGAGAGCCTCCCTGGCACCAGGCGCCGCAGAACAGCTTTCGGGAAGGGGGCCGGGCTGGCAGCCGCCTTCGCCGCGCTGACGGAGAGCCAGTTTCTCGTTAAAAATGACAAAGGCTCGACAAACGAGCGTTAAAATAAATAAAGTGTAGGTGAGCCGCGGCAGCTCGCCCGCGCGGGTGTCGCGTAGCAACCGGGAGGCACCGCGGCACGGGCACGGCGAGCCGGGCAGCGAGCGGCCGCGGTCCGACGGCGACGCGCGGGCTGACCCGAGCCGGGGCATCGTCCTTCCGCGCCGCCGCGTTCCCGCCCGGCATCTGGAGGCGCGGGCGCTCCCCCCCGGCCCCGCGTTATTTTTAGAGCGTTGCGTGGCCGGGAGAGGCTGCTCGAGGCCGAAGCCCCCGCGGCGGGGGTCGCAGCGGGGGGGAGCGGTGGGGGGCACGGGCAGCACCTCGCTGCTCCCGGCTTTGCCGCCCAAGCGCGTCTCGCCCGGTCGCACAACGCAGACGCTGGCAGATAGCGGGGGGCCAGGCCCCCCCCGCACCACGCCACGGCCTGCCCGTCCCGCCTTGTCGCACCGAGTGTCCCCCCTGTGCCACCGTCTTCCCCGCAGCCGCCGTCCGGGACCCCCGAGCCGGTCACCCACCGCCCGGGACCCCTGGACCCGGCGGATCCTACATCGCGTGGCCCCAGCGCCGCTGTTGCCAGGGTTCAGCGTCCCAGAGCCGGAGGGGGATGGCCCAGACCCCCCCTCAGCGCCCGGGTGAGGGGACCTGGCTCACCCCAGGGAGCCCCCAGCCCCGTGCCCCGGTGCATGCTCACCCCGGGGGACCCCCCAGCCCCACACCCCGGTGCATGCTCACCCCGGGGAGCCCCCAGCCCCCTGCCCAGGTGCATGCTCACCCCGGGGGACCCCCCAGCCCCACACCCCGGTGCATGCTCACCCCGGGGAGCCCCCAGCCCCACGCCCCGGTGCATGCTCACCCCGGGGAGCCCCCAGCCCCACACCCCGGTGCATGCTCACCCCGGGGAGCCCCCAGCACTGCGCTCCAGCTCCAGGGCCGCGGGGTGCGTAACCCAGTGGGTGCTGGCTGGGGGGGGCTCACCGTGCGCACGCTGCCCTTCGTTTCCAGCCCCCCCGCGGGCGGCCGAGGGCCGAATCCTGGCTCACAGCTGCCCGCACGCTTCGCCGGGCAGCGACTCTCCGGCAGCCCCGTCGCGATGCCACAGCAGCCCCCAGATTCGTGTGTGCAGACCCTCGGACCCCCTGGGGCTCGGCAGGCACTGGGGGTCCCACTGATCCCACCCCAGATTTTAGTGCCCCCCCCCCCAGCCCCCATCCCGGAGCGAACGGCGCCCGGGCAGCACTTCCAGCACCGAGCGAGCTGCGGGGCAGGACAGGAGCCGGGGATGCGGGAGGTGCAGACCCCCCCCCCGACTCCCCCAGCCCCTCCCCAGCCCCAAGCCCACCCCCCCCGGCTCGGAGCAGCCCCGTCTCCTACCGGTGCTTCATCCCCGGGTGCCGGCCGCCGGGCTCGCCGGGGGGGGGCCCGCTCTGCACCGAGAGCTGCCCCAGGCTCCGGGCCACCATGGCCACGGCGCGGAACCGGCCGCGGGAGCCGGGCCCGGGGCTGCCGGCGCTCTGCCGGGACAGCCGCTCCTCCGCGCCGCGGCCCTTCAGGCTCGGCTCCGAGCAGGCGAACGAGACCTGCATGCTGCCGGGCCCCCCCGCAGCCCCCCGCAGCCCCCCGCCCCGCCGGGAGCTCCTCCCGCCGGCGTGACGCGGGGGGGGGGGAGCTGCGGGAGCCGGGTCCCCCCCCCCCTGCTCCGGGGGCGGGCAGCGCCCGGCCGGGACCGGGGCGGGACCGGGGATGCGGGGGGGGGGGGGTCCGCCTGGCTCCCACGGCCCCTCCCCACCTCCGCTGCGGGGGGGCTGGCGGGGGAATCACGCGTGTTCGGCCGCGACCGCACGGGAAACCTCGCAACCTCCGCGGCTCCCCCCGGCGCGAAGCTCCCGAGCCCGGTAATCCCGGGGGCGGGCGGGCAGCTCCCCGGAGCGGGAGAGACCCCGGGAACTTCGGGGTGAATCCCCCCCCCCGACCAGGAGAGACCCCAGGGACTTATGGGGTGCATCTCCCCCCCGGAGCAGCAAAGACCCCGGGGACTTCGGGGTGCGTTCCCTCCCTCCAGAGCAGGAGAGACCCCGGGGATTCTGGGGTGCATCTCCCCCTCCCCAAGCAGGAGAGACCCCGGGGATTCTGAGGTGCATCTCCCCCTCCCCAAGCAGGAGAGACCCCGGGGATTCTGGGGTGCATCCCTATCCCCCCGAGCAGGAGACCTCAGGGATTCTGGGGTTCATCCCCACGGGCCCCGTCCCGCAGCGGGTGCCCCCCAGGGGAGCATCGCCCGGGGCGCCTGGGCCAGGCTCTGCTCATCAATTAATAACCGCCCCATGAATATTGGATGGGCTCCTGCCGCGGTGGAAATGCTACCCCTGTCATGGCGGCGCAGGGGAACCCGACCCGCAGCGCGGCAGGAGCCGGCAGAGCCGCTGGGCCCCGGGGCTTCGCCGCAGCGGGCGGGGGCGAGGGGCACCCCTGTATGTTCTCAGGGGCGAACAGCCGCCGTCCCCAGCCCCCCACCCCCGGCCCCAGCCGGGTTATCGGGGTGCCCGGCCCATCGCCCCACCGGTGACGCCGGGGCAGCGCGGGACGGGACGCGCTGGGGCATCCAGCCGCGTGCCCTCGGAGGAGCCGTGGCCGACGGCCCCGTTACGCAGAGGACAAAAGTCAGCTGAAACCCCGAGACGCCTCGCGCCGTGCCCGGGACCCGCACGCAAAATTCATGGCGCGCCAGCTCTGCCAGCAACGCTCGCCAGACGGACACCGCGTTTCTGCCGCCGCTTGCTCCCGCCACCGGACCTTTCAGCGCACGGAGCGCGTTCGCACGTCCGGCGTCCCACCAGCTAACTCAGGTGAGCAGCTCAGAGAGCATCACCGGGCGCGCACGAGGCCCCGGCGCGGCTCCCGCGCAGCCTCTCGGCACGCGCCACCGAGCTCGCCCCTCCTGCCGAGGGCACGCTCCTCCCGGCCCCGGCGCCGCGCAGGGGAATCGGCCAAGGCCAGGCTTTTCCCAGCGCTCGGCAGCGTCCCCTGCTCCGTCCCCGCACCTCGGCCCCGGCACGCGTGGCCCTCGCCGCGCTGGCCGCGTTGGCGGGCGCTGGCGCTGCCTCACCTGTACTTCATGCCGGTGGCACGGGCGGTGCTGTCAGCCAGCGAGAGCCCGTGCGTCCGCAGGAACTCCTCCAGCGTCTTCGCCCGCGCCGCCGCCCGCACGTCCCGCAGCCGCCGCAGCTCCAGCCCGTCGGCTGGCCGGGGGGCCGGCGGCAGCCCCCACTCCGGGGGGTGCCGGCTGGCCACGCTGCGCAGGCTCTCGCTGTACGTCATGGAGAGCATCCCGCTGCCCCAGCGCGGGCTCTGCGCGCCGGCCCTGCCGCCGCCGCCCGCTCAGCGATGCTACGGAGAGAGCTGGGATGGTGCCCCGCCTCGACACCACGCTCCGGCGCCCGGGGTCTGCGGCGGGTCTGTGGCACGGGGAGCAGGGACGCTGGCAAAGCCATACTTCAGCGGAGCAAAGCCTCGGCGAGGGAGCCGGGGAGCGAAAGGAGCGGCGAGGGCGGCCGCGCGGCGGGGACGGGACGCGGCGCTGCCTGCGGCCGGGCGGCGATGGGCAGCCGGGGCTGCAGCGGTGCCCACCACGGCCGCCCCGAGCCCCTCGCGCTGCCGCAGCCTCCCAGCTCGCTGCCACGGGTTTGCATCCCCACGGGGGACATGGCGGCCCCGGGAGCCGGCTGGGGTGGGTGAGCGGTGGCACAAGTGCCGCCGGTGAGGACCCAGCACTGTGTGCCGGCGGGCGTGAGAGGTCAGGATGGGAAAGGCGGCCCTGGGGGGCTCCCGGGGAGGGTGGGCATCTGCAGAGGGGCCGTGGGCGCTTGCCAGCGGCTGCCATGCCTGCGTCAGGCTGCCGCAACCCGTGCCAGCAGCCAACACCTTCCCCGCCGCCGAGGCAGCAAACTCGCAGCCGGTGCGGGCGGCTGAAAATAGCCTGCCGCAGGGCGGGCTCCTGGCGGGCCGGAGGGGCTCGCTGCCGCCGTGGCCGCGGTCTCACCGGCGGTGGCACCGGCATCGATTTCCCTGCCGCGCTCTGCGGCGTCCCTCGCGCTCAGCTTCTGGGTGAAGGAGCGGGGACTGGGGCCAACACCGCGCGCTGGTGCCGGAGTGGGAGCCGGGAGTGCGCCGTGCCAGAGCTGCGCTGGCACCAGGCTCCGGCCGGGCTCCCACCGGTGGTTTTTCCTTTCCCCGCAAAGCTCAGATTTACGGTAGCAGGAGCCCAAAGCAGCGTGCCCTCTCCCATCGAGGTGTGACCTCGAGAGAGACGAAGGAAACCCAGACGGCACGGAGCAGCCGCTGGCAGGGGCGACCGGAGCCCCGGGGCCTCCTGCCATGCCCAGCGCCGGAGACCCTCGGTGCTGCTCCTGCTCCGCAGCAGGGGCTCGGGGACGCAGGCAGCCGTGGAAGGGGACCCCCCTCCTGCGGCAAAGCCAGACTGAGCCCCGGCCATCCGCCTCCTCTTCCCACCGCGCCTCAAAGCCGGAGTCCAGAGCTGGCACCAGCCCCTCTCCGTGGCTGGGGGGTTTAATTAGGGCAGCGCTGGGGGGTTTAATTAGGGTAGCGCCGGTGGCTTCTGCCGGGCACAGGCACAACATCGGGGGAAAACTCTCGTCCCCAGCGGGACCCTCTCACCCCTTGCCCGACAGTGGCTGGGAGAAGCCTGAGCCGGCCGCACCGCTCGGCCGTGCTGCAGTGAGACGGCTGCAGCGAGCGGAGCCGGGCGTTCGGTCTGGGCTGCTGCTGGGACGGGGCGGAATCCACCGCCCGCCGCATCTCGACACCTCCCCGATTTTCAGCTGAGCAACGGCGCGGGGCGGCGAGACGGCGCGGAGGCAGCGGGTTCGTCCATGGCCGTTCGTTAGCAGGAACGCCGATGCTGCCGGAGGGGCGAGGAGCAACGGGGCTGCAGGCGCTGCCGGGAGAGGCTGTCGTGCGGGTAAGGAGCGGGGACGGGGACGGGACAGCGGCTTTGGGGGATACCAGGGGACCATTCGCGCGCGGCAGGGGCACAAGCGGCGACAGGCGGGTGCTGGGAAAGGCGCCTGTCCAGCCCGGCTTGGCAAGCTGGGAACCTGTTGCCAGCCAACAGCCGGCCTGAAACCAAAAAGACCCCAAGCCCCAAGCGCGAACCTCCCCGAGGCGACAGGTCCCGAGTCTCCCTGCGCAGCGCATCCTCCCTGCTGCCCGCAGTGCCGCCGGCCGTGCCCGTCCCCGCTCGCCGTCCCCGACTCACCCGCGCGCCAGGGACGCTGCTCACCACCAGCAAAGCTCTGGGCGCCCGGGCTGCCCCGCGGCAGCTATAAGAGACGCGAGGCTGCTGGGTTTTTTTGCATTAGGGGAGTGTCGGCGCTTGGCGTCCAAAGCAATTGGCGGCTGCGCTGGGCCCCCCAGAGCCCAGCTTTCTCGCCGCGCTCCATTAGCCCTATTAGGGGATTTTCTTCCTTGCGAAGGGGAGCTAAATTATTCATGGCCGCTTCGCTAAAAGCCCGGGGATGCGCTGCTGCTTCATCAACGCTGGCATCGCTGCCTCTGCCCGCAGCCGGCCCTCGCCCTGCGGCGACAGGTCCCACGGGGGCCAGGTCCCACGGGGGCCAGGTCCCACGCGGCTGGCACGCAGGGCGGTGGGGGCCGTCGGGGAGCGGAGCCGGTGCCCTGCGTGGACGCAGCCCCCCACAGTCCCCACCGCGGCAGGGTTGGCGCTGGGCTGCGGCAGGACCCAAATGGGGGGTCCTGCGGGCCGGAGCCCCGGCGCGGGGCTGGGTGGCCGACACGGGCAGCCCGCGGGCAGGGTGGCTCCCGCTGCCACCTCGGGAGCCTCTCACGCCAGATGTGCCCAGCGGTTCGGGCGCGTGGCTGCGCCTGGCCGGTTTGGCAGCCAAAGCCCGCCCGTGGCTCGGGCTCGGCAGTGCTGGTGGCACATCGCTGGGACCGGCGCGCTGGCAGTGCCGCCGAGCCACCCCGGCGCCGGGCAGCCTCCCCTCCTGCCGCCGGGCGCGGGGACGGGGCGGGGAGGCCAAGGCTCCCCTTGGGGGGCTGCCCCCCGTCCCCTGCCCCACCGCGGCTGGGCTGGACCTGCTCCAGCACCGCCGGGCTGCCGCGGCCCCGGGAGCAGCGCCGTGGCCGCTGGCACGCTGCGTGGGGAAGAGTGCCGGCTTCGCTTCGGGCGGGAAGAGGACTGGGGGAAGTGTTGCCTCCTGTACCACTTAACGACGCTTCTCGTAATGGCAGGAGCAGCGGCGCGGCTGGCCGGGTTCCTGGAGCCGCCCTCGGGAAAAGCCGGCGGGCTCTTCCCGGCGCAGCACCGGTGCGGGACGCTGCCCCCCAGCCGAGCCGAGCCCCCCACATCCCGGCAGGCATCCCCGCATCCTGCATCCCTCCCGCATTCCAGCAGAGCATCCCTGTGCCCCGCATCCCGTCCGCATCCCGCATCTGCCGAGCCCGGCGACGACGGCCCCGCCGACCCAGCCGCGCACACAGGGTCCCCGCGGCGCTGCCAAACCCACGAGCCGGCGAGGACGCGGCACGGGCCACCGGGGCTCGGGCCGCAGCCGCCTGCCGGGGGGAGTCTGGGGAGGGGGAAGGGCTGGGTTACCTGTAGAACTGGAGCTGGCGCTTGGGGCTCCCGTACCTCGCGCTTCCGACAGCAAAGGGGAGAAAGAAGAGAGATGCCACAAGCCCCGTTAGAAAGGCGGAGCGGGGCCGAGCGGCGCAGCCGGCGGCCGCAGGAAGGGTCGGTGGCGGCTGCCTGCGCCGCATCGCGGTGCAGCGGGCACCGGCGCGCTCCCCCAAAGCACCCGCTCTTCCCCCAACAGGCGTCAGCACCCAGAACCCCTGCTGCCGCTGCCTGGCTCTTCGCAGTCCTGGAGGATTTTGCACAGAGCATGCCGGGCAGGTTTCGGGGTGCTGCGGCCCTGGGTGTGACGCCCCGCTGAGCCCCCGCGGGGCCGCCCCGTGCCCTTACCTGTAAATCATCCCTGGGGAGCCCGTCTGCCGCAGCGAGAGTCGCGCCGGGGAGTCAGTGGTGGATTCGGGATACATGGAGCCAGCCTGGGCTCCCCGGAGCCGCTCGCCGCCTCACCCCTGCCGCAGGGGAAGAGAAAAAGAGGAAGAAACAGGGGTTTTTGGGGCGCACGCATGACGGCGCTTCCTGTTGCAGGAGCTCATGAGCCGGATGGGCGTGCGGCGCGGGCAGCGGCGCGGGCAGCAGCAGGCACGGCACGGCACAGTATGGCACGGCGTGGCACAGCACGGCGGCCCTGCCAGCCCCAGACCCCCACCCTGACCCACCGCCGACCCCAAACCCGTCCCACCCCTGCCCTGCGCCAACGACTCCCCAGCTCGGTCGCTCTCCCCAAACTTCTGGGGCTCCCAGGGAGGGCAGAGCGGGACTGCTTGCTGCCCGCCTCGCTGCCCGCCTCGCTGCCCACCTCGCTGCCCGCCTCGCTGCCCGCCTTGCTGCCCACCTCGCTGCCCGCCTTGCTGCCCACCTCACTGCCCGCCTCGCTGCCCACCTTGCTGCCCGCCTCGCTGCCCGCCTCGCTGCCCGCCTCGCTGCCCGCCTTGCTGCCCACCTCACTGCCCGCCTCGCTGCCCGCCTCGCTGCCCGCCTTGCTGCCCACCTCGCTGCCCGCCTCGCTGCCCACCACGCTGCCCACCTCGCTGCCCACCTTGCTGCCCGCCTCGCTGCCCACCACGCTGCCCACCTCGCTGCCCGCCTCGCTGCCCACCACGCTGCCCACCTCGCTGCCCACCTTGCTGCCCGCCTCGCTGCCCACCACGCTGCCCACCTCGCTGCCCGCCTCGCTGCCCACCACGCTGCCCACCTCGCTGCCCGCCTCGCTGCCCGCCTCGCTGCCCACCTCGCTGCCCGCCTCGCTGCCCGCAGGAGGCAAGCCGGGCATGCCACGGGCCCACCCAGCTGCAGCAGCGAGGCACCGACCCGCGCCGGAGCGGTCTTACGACACATCAGGAAATGGTGAAGAAACACGGGCCTGAGAAGTGACCCGTTTGGCCGGTGCTCATCACTCAGGCAGCCCCCAGAGGGTCCCTCTGCGAGGAACACGCCAAGGTAAGGAGAATACCTCAGCTTCTCCTGCAGCCTGCACGGGACTGCGTGAGCGGGGTGCAGGAGCTCTGTGGGAAACGGGGAGTCACCCCCAGGCACCCCCAACCCTCCCTGTCCCCATCCCCATGCTGGGGCATCCAGCACGACTCCCCTGGAGCCCCGCTCCCGCTCCTGATCCTGCAGCACTGTCGGCTCTTCCCGGTGTCACAGAAAACCGCAGCGCTTGTCTACAAAACTGGGGCTGATTTTCAGAGGTGGCTGCTCTGTCTCGGCCGGTGACGTGCCACCGTGGTGCTGCAGGCTGTGGGCTGCTGCTTCCCCCGGATGGGGACGCAGAGATCTCTGGGGTCCCTTCCCCGGCTGCCTGGGGCACAGCGGGAGCGTGGCCTTGCACAGCGTGCTCGTGTCCTGGCACGCATCCTGCCTGCGTCCTGGCACGGCGTGCTGCATCCCGCATCGCCCCTGCGTCCCAGCAGAGCATGCCTGCATCCTGCTTCCCTCCCGCATCCCAGCACAGTGTGCCTTTATCCCTCCTGCATCCCGCATCCCTCCAGCACCCTGGCTGGCATCCCTGCATCCCTCCTGTGTCCCACATCCCGGCATCCTGCGTCCCTCCTGTGTCCCGCATCCCGGAGGCATCCCTGCATCCTGCATCCCTCCTGTGTCCCGCATCCCGGCAGGCATCCCTGCATCCTGCGTCCCTCCTGTGTCCCACATCCCGGCAGACATCCCTGCATCCTGCATCCCTCCTGTGTCCCACATCCCGGAGGCATCCCTGCATCCTGCATCCCTCCTGTGTCCCACATCCCAGAGGCATCCCTGCATCCTGCATCCCTCCTGTGTCCCGCATCCCGGCAGGCATCCCTGCATCCTGCGTCCCTCCTGTGTCCCGCATCCCGGAGGCATCCCTGCATCCTGCATCCCTCCTGTGTCCCACATCCCGGCAGGCATCCCTGCATCCTGCGTCCCTCCTGTGTCCCACATCCCGGCAGACATCCCTGCATCCCGCATCCCTCCTGTGTCCCGCATCCCGGCAGGCATCCCTGCATCCCGCATCCCTCCTGTGTCCCGCATCCCGGAGGCATCCCTGCATCCTGCGTCCCTCCCGAATTCCAGCAGCGAACGCCTGCATCCCGCATCCCTTCCGCATCCCGGCAGGCATGCCTGCAGCCCGGCGCAGCCCCTGCAGCCTACGCGGCCCAATGGCAGCGGCTGCGGCAGCCGAGCCCGTCCCCGCAGAGCCGCCCGCCCGCCGCAGCCCCCGGCCCCACCGCGGCCCCCAGCCCCCGGCCGAGCCCCATCTCCCCGCTCCCCCGAGCACTGCAGCCGCGCCGGGGCTCGAGATGGGGCTCGGCAAAGCTGGGTTTATTTCTGGGAGGGCAGGAGGGAGCTGCGTGCCCCGAGCAGGACCCTGCCGAGCCCCCAAAGCCACCGCGACCCCCAGCTTCTCCGGGGGGGCTGCTGGGGTCACCCCCGCAGCTCTCGCCTGGCAGCGGGCACCAACGCAGGGGTCAACAGCGGCCGCTGGCGCGGGCACCGGCGGGCACGCTCCCCGAGCCGCTTCATGCCCATCCAGCATCACTTAATTAGAGGCAGTAACGAAGCTGAAGCGAGCTGGGGGGCTGCCTGCGGGCGGGACGGCCGGACCCCCGCCCCAGCCGCGGTGGGGGCAGCCGTGCCGCTTCCCGGCTTGCGCTGCCCCAAACCCGGACCCAGACTTCTTGCCGGGCTTCGGGCCGGCTCTGTTACGCGTCCTGGGCATCTGCGGGGCGACGAGCTCAGCTCTCAGTTTTCATTTTTCAATTTTTGATTTTTTTTTCCTGCAGTTTTCAGCAGGACCCGACACCCCTCGTCCGTCACCTCGTGGTGATACCGGGGGGACCGGTGGCTGGCAAGTCTCCGGTGGCGCTGGAGGGACTTTGCCTGGACCAGCGGCACACGGGGCAGGGCTCGGCGCCCCGAGGAGCCGCAGCATCCCGGGCCCTGCGACCAGCCCACCCCTCAGGCCCTGCAGCCAAAGGCGCTGCCGAAAGCCCGGTCCCCTCCGCGCCGGCAGCTTGGTGCTTCCCCGAGACCACTCCTGCACCTTCATCTTCCTCAGCAGAACTCAGCCACGAGTCCGCAGCTGCAGGAGTTTCTGCAGGGCGACGCTCGGAAAGGGAAGAAAAGCGTTTTCCTCCGCGGGACGCGCCTGGGACCTGGGTGTGAGGATGCCCCAAAACCTTGTGCTCCCGCCGGGCCCCACTCCCATCCCCAGCCAGCGCGACGGGGCACGGGATGGCGGGCGCTGAGGCGCCGGGAGCTTCACGGCCGGGAAGCCCCCGGGAGCCAGAGCTCTGCTGCGCCGGCCCGGGGGACGCTCTGCGGACCGCAGCCTCCCCGACACGCTGCCGTCAGAGCAAGAGGAGGTGAAGCTGCACGCAGAATTAATCTGAACGTAGGGACGAAGCCTCTGCACCCACTGACGAGCCCGAGCCCCCGCGGCTGAGGCACTGGGGCGGGGGGAGCCGCGGGACCCCTGCCCCGGGCACCGCAGCGTCCTTCCCAGCTGCCCAGGCGAGGGATGCAGGGCGACGGCGCTGAGCATCTCCCCACTCCAGGTACGTCTTCCTGTATTTCCACCCCTTTTTCACCCAGTTTTCAAGCAGAACCCCCAGCAAATGCCTGCTCCCCCCCCACCCCCCCCCCTGCTGCGGGAAAGGTGACTTCAGCACGAGTACTCACGCTGCTCTGCTCTGGCTTGCAGCCGGCTTTCTGCCCAGCACCTCCGGTCATGCCCCGCGCACCCCCCGCCCGCTCGCGGCCCCCAGCCCGCAGCCCGGCGCCGCAGGGATCCGCAGAGCCGCAGCCCTGCCCCTTCCCTCTGCCCGGGGAAGGCTCTGCGGCAGAGCAGCCGCCGCGCCGCGGGCTCCCGGTCATGGAGGCCACCAGCAAGGCAGGCGCTGGGGGCTCCGCTGCGGCACGTGAGGTCACCCGTGACCACGCCGCTCGGCTGCCGGAGTCAGTGACACAGCCCAAACCCACCCGCGGCGCGTCGGACGGGGCTATTCCCGCTCTGCCTCCGCGGACGCCGGCGCAAAAGCACGGGGGTCCATCACGCTGCCGGGCACCCCGACGCGCGCGCCCCTTCCCAGCGAGCCGGGGGTGCCGGCCACGCACGGCCCAGCCGCTGCCGCGGCACCGCAGACCCAGCGCCGCACCCACCTGGCTCCGGTGCTCCGACGGAGACGCGTGGTCAGGCAGCAAACAAACAGAAATAAAATGGAAATAAAAAAAGCCCAGCTGCAGGCTCTGCAGGGTTCGGGAAGCGGCACCGGTGCTGGTGCGGAGCAGCCGCGACGGCCGGGGGCAAAGGCAGCGGTGCCGGTTCCTACCCCATTCCCACTCCGTCGCTGGGACCAGAGCCCCCGGGACGCGGTGGCACCCGCCGGTGCCGCAGAGCCGTCCCTGCCGTTCTCACGTCCTGACTCGGCAAGTTTGGCTCGGCGGTGGCGTGCGGCTGTGGCGCGCAGCCCGGCTCCCGATCCCGCCGGCGCCTTAACCGTGTCGGTGCCGCAGCCTGGCACCGGCACCGGCAGCGCGTGGGCGAGCGAGCGGCTGCCGCCCGGCACCCCCCCCCCCGCGCAGCCCCCCGGGACGCTCCCACCGGCGGGTGCCTTTAAAGCACGCTGGGTGTTTTTCTTAAGAAATGACAGCCGGGCGGCCGCGGGCGCTGCGGCGGGGCTGTGTCCGGCACCGGGGCCGGCCCAGGTGCCGCGTCCCGCCGGGCACCCACCGCCCCTTCTCCGCGGATTTTGCTTTTTGGCCATTTTGGGTAAAAAACCCACCCTGGGGCACGCGGTTCGGGGACACCCCGGTAGCCGGAGCGTGCTGGTCTCCGGCGGCAGCACGGCACTGTGACCCTGCAGCCATAACGGCACCGGCGGCTGGATTTAACGTGAAAACCAGAGGCCGAGCCAGCGACCAGGGGTGAGGGCTGCCAGCTTGGGCAGCAGCGCTCTTCGCTTTACACCCCAGGAGGACCCCAGGAGGAAGGCCGAGCGCTCCCCAGCGCGGTGGCGGCTCCGCGGCCCTGGCAGACGGTGGGAGCCGCGCGTCCGACCCACGGACCCGCACACGCCACGAGCGGGGAGGCGACGGCTGGCCCCGCCACCTCCTCGTGAAAATGAAAATAATAATAAAAAATAACAAAAAAAGCGCAGCTCTTGCGTATCTTCCACGGGCAGCTGCCGGCAGAGGCCTTCCTTGCTAACCAGCTGGAAAACCGCTGCACGCGTGCGATGCGTATCCGCAGGCGATGGACGCTGGATGCACGCTGCCCAGCCCGCCGGCTCCGGCACAGCACCCACGGCACAGCACCGCGGCTCCCGGTGACGCTTTGGGAAGAAACCCATGGTTTTCGGCCGGCTGGCTCGACGCCCCACCTGCGCGAAGCCGGCAGCGACCCGGCCTGGCTCCCTGGCCCCGCGATGGGAGGCTCTCAGCGGGACGGGAGCCCGCGGCGCCGGTGCGAACAGCCCCAGGACGCCGCGTCAGCCGCCCCAGCCCCGCGTCCCGGCCGCTGGCTGAGCGGGCACGGCACCGACGGGGCTCGCCCGTTGCACGGGAAACAGCCTCAAAAACTCGAGGCTGGAGGGCGGCTCGCGGGCCGAGGGAAGGCCAAGGGGAGCGCTGGCAGCGGCTGGGTCGCGGGAGGACGGGGGGGGGGGGTCCTCCCTCCCAACGACCCCGCGTGCCAGCCCGGTGAACGACTCACGGAGCGATGAAGGCTGGGAAACCCCCCCAAGTCCAACCGCCAACCCAACGCCACCGTGCCTGCTCAGCCATGTCCCCAGGTGCCACTCCTGCCAGGTCTCTGCCCCCCCCCCCCAGGACGGGGATCCCGCACCGCCCCGCGCAGCCCGTCCCAGCCCGCACCGCTCCCGCAGTGAAGACATTTCTCCTGCCACCCGATCTGCCCCTCGCCGGGCGCAGCCCGAGGCCGTTTCTCCAGAAGCCGCCGTCTTCGCTCGGAACGCGACGGGTTCGTCCCCGCTGTGGCCCGGCGGCCCCGGCCGCGGGACCGGGACGATGCTGCGGGACGAACCCGGCACCCCGGCAGCACGCGGCGATCCCGGCTCTGCGCCCCCCGCCGCCACGTCGGGGCCGCCGGACCCCCGACCCCGGCCGCCCACCCGGGTGGGGAAGCCCTTTCCGCCCGGCTCAGCGCGGGGCTCCGCGGGGGGCAGAGGAGACGGGGACGTGCGGGCGGGGACCACCGGCCACGCCAGCCCCGGCCGGGGCCACGGGAGGGAGATCGGGGAGCCCCCCGCGCCCCCCGCCCGGCAGCGCTGGGGGAGATGCCCGGGACATGGGGCGGGACGGCCTCACCGCACCTCGGCCCGCGGCCCCACCGCCCTCCCCCCCGCTCCCGCCGCGGCCCCGATCGCCCCCCCCGCGCCCCCGGCCCCCCGCACCTGCCCGCCGTCCGCCGCTCCCCACCGCTCCGCCGCGGCGCCCTCGTGGGGGGCAGGCCCGGCCCCGCCCCTCCCGCCGCCGATTGGCCGCGCCGCCCGCCTCTCCCGCCGCATGCAAATGACGAGAGCTCGGCGGCCGCTCCCATTGGCTGTAGCGCTGCTAGGGCCCAGAGGCGAGGCACCGCCCCCCGCGGTGCGTCACCATTGCCCTAGTAACCCGATGCCGAGCCGGGCGCGACCACCCGCGCGGGGGGGGAGGGCCTCCGCCGCCGCCACCACTTCCTCCGCCGCCGGGCCCCGCACCAGTCCGCCACCGCCCCGCCGCCACCCTTCTCCGCTACACACCGGCGGGGGGGCGTGGGAGCGTGGGCGACGAGGTGGTGAGCGGCGGCGGCGACTCCGTCCCCCGTCCCCCCCCACCCCGGCGCGAGGTTGGTCGGGCCCGAGAGTATGGCGTCGGGGCGCGGCGAGAGCGCCGAGGGCCTTGATCCGGCGGGCGGTGCGGGAGCGGGCGCTGCCGCTCCTCAGGGGCTCCAGTACCGGCACCCGCGTGGCCGAGCGGGATGGGCGAGTGGGAGCGGGCGTTCGCGCGGAGCCTGGCGCTGCCGCCGCCCCCCCGCCGCCGCGCGGCCCGCCCGCCGGCCCCCGCCGCGCTGCGCTGCGTCCTGCGGCACCTGGAGGGGGCTGCGCTCGCCCAGGTACGGGGGGGGGGGGGGCTTCCGAGCGGGGTGGGGGGCTGGGGGTCGCTCTCCCGACGGGCGCACCGGAGCCGAGCCTCCTCCCGCGCCTCCGCCCCCAGAGCCGAGCCAGCGCTCAGTTAATTTTTAGTTCCGTTTTTTGCTAATTTTTAGTTTAGGCGAGCGTTTTCAAATGGAAATCTCCGCGGAGCGCTGTAGCAGCCCGCTGCCCCTCTGCTGCCGGCTCCGTGCTGGGTTTCTCCCCCCTTTTCGCTTCGCTCGTTCGGTGTCGGGCGTCGGCAGCGCCTCG
Source organism: Opisthocomus hoazin (assembly GCF_030867145.1). NCBI lineage: Eukaryota > Metazoa > Chordata > Aves > Opisthocomiformes > Opisthocomidae > Opisthocomus > Opisthocomus hoazin. The sequence continues at coordinate 21,479,722 of NC_134429.1, read as the reverse complement.
TCCGCCCTCGCCGCAGCGCGTGCCGCGTGCCGGGGCTGGCGTGGCCACGACGCCGCTGTCCCCGTCCCCTCGTTCCTCGCAGGGGGCCGAGTACCAGCTGCGGCTCTCCCTCTTCGACGCCACGTACCGCCGCTTCTTCGGGACGACGTGGAGGAGCGGCTGGCGAGCCGCCCGCGCCACCCCGCCGCGCCCGCCCAGGGCGGCTTTCGACGAGGTAGGGTGCCGGGGGGCTGCGGGCGGGCTGGGGGGCCTGGGGGAGGGCTGGGGGCAGCCATGGCGCAGGGAGGTGGCCGCGCTGCAGGAGCTGAGTCTGAGGAGGGAGGTTCTTAACGCACGAAGGGAAAAGCCGCCTTTGCTGGAGTTCATTCCGCAGCCGCTCTCCGTTGGCTTCCTCCGTCGGTCGGGGGGAAGCGGGGCTCGGAGAGTTCTGGGAGCCGGCCGCCAGCGCGCCGTGAGCCCGTTGGAGCGGCGAGTCCCCGGCGTGCGCAGGCTCTGGCGCGTGGTCGGTCCGGCGGCCGCTGAGCCTCATCCGCAGCGGTTTGCTCTGCACGCAGACGGCAGCCGCAAACGCTTTTCCCTTCCGACGCTTTCTGGTCCCTGGTGCACCCCAGACGCTGCCCCATTTGCTGGGGTGCGGAGGTCGGGGTCTCGGGGTGCCCCTGGGGCTGGGCGAGGCGTGGAGCAGCCTGCGCCGTGCAGAGCCGGCGGCAGAGCGCGGTGGGGAGGAAGGGAAGGAGCAGCCGCCCGCCCTCCGGCACTGCGCTGCTCCCCCCTCGCCCGGGAGCCCGACTCGCCCAAAGCCGGGCGTCCATCTGCTGCGGTGGGTGCCCCCGTACTGGGGAGATCCCAGCGCCCTGTGGTGTGGGTGGCAGCCAGGGCGTCACGTTTTCCAATTCAACTTTCATTTCCACCTCCTCCAGTGCTCTGTGCTGTGGATCAAGTGTAGCGCTGATGACAGCCGCGCTCCTTCGCTTACTTTGGGCGGTCGTGGTGTCCCAGGGACGTTGATGCGTGCCGTTCTTCCGCCAGTGCCTTAATCACCGGCCAACCCCTGCGATTTCGAAGAGGGACGGAGAAAAAGCCCCGGCAGGGAGTGCTGCAGCCAGACAGACGGGGTGCCGCTCCCCACCTCGCCGGGTGCCGGGAGGAGCTGCCTTCCCAGCACCCTCCCTGTGTCTGCTGGGACGTGCGGGGTGCTGGGCCTGCGGCTGGGAGCTGTGGGGTGTCAGGGCAGGGCGTCTCGCAGCTGCTCTGCCGTCGCTGAATTGCGTTGCCCGTGCCCTGTGCCCGAGCCGCAGCGCTCGGGGCTTTGCAGACGCGCTGGGGCAGAGGAGAGGCCGTCTGCAGGCGTGACGCGACCGGCTGCCGAGCGCTGGCATCTCTTAACTCGGTGGTATTCGGCAGCCCGGTGTTCAAAGAGCTCAGGTACAGGGAGAATCGGGCTGTGGGGAAGGGGGAGCGGCACAGCTCCCCGCGCAGGAGGAGCTGCTGGAGAGCCGGCAGCGTGCGGGGACGTCGCATCCCTGCCTGCGCCGGCCGCGTGCTGCGATGCTGCCGGCGCGCTGGTCTGCCTCGGCGCTGGCAGGGGACGGGGTCTGCGTGCGTGGGGGGGCAAGGTGACCCCCACCTGCGTCACCCGCGCAGGGTTTAGGGGAGGGGAGAGGGGCGAGCTGTAACGGAGCGTTGGGAGCGTTCGCAGGGGGAGCGGCAAGCCTGGTTGTGCGAGGGATCCGCTTTCAGGGCTCGCTGTGTCTTTGCAAGGCGAGCGTCGCTCTGCGGCCAGCGCTCATCATTTCAACATTTTGCAATGAAAGATAATAGAGTGAGGATTGATTTCCCTGGGTTGATGCGGTAGTGTCCCTCTCCGTTATCCCTTCCTGACAGCCTGTGATTACAGTAAATGTTTTTCCTGGGACACCGTGATAATGAGTTTTTAATAGGAAGATTAACCTGGCTTTAAATCCTGTCCTGGGGAGGTGACCTGTGCCCCATCCTCTCCTGGGCCACCCCGTCTCCCCTCCCCATGGCAGGAGGGTTTCCAGGTCCTTTGGCTTTCCCGGTGTGGGGCTCGCTGCGATGCTGTAGGTCAGGGACGCATCGAAGCCCTGCTCTTACGGGGTCTGCAGCCTGTGAGTTACTCTGGAAAATGGGTGTCAGCAACAAAAAAAGGAGGAAAAAAAAAAAAGGAAAAGTAGTTAATGATATTTGAGATTTCTGAGCAGTGGTGGAAGTCATTTGCCATGAGCCGCTGTCTGGAAGTTTTGATGGATGCTCTGGTTGTGTCGCTGGCTGCCCAAAGGCCACAGGTGTTGCTCTGCCTGTGGCCGCTGCTGCCAGCGCTGATGAACCCTTTCTCTCTCCTTTCCCGTCCCAGGCCGTTTATTTCCACACCTCCTTGAACCACCCTGGCATCGCTGCCGTCGTGGAAGTGGTGGTGACAGTCGGGAAGGGGGACGGGGGCTCTCGGCATCTCTCCTGTGGCTTCGGACTCATCCCCCTCTTTGGCAGCGGCTCGGAGGCGCCGGACCCGTCCGCCGAGGACCGAGCGTAGGTGACCCCGCTGCTGTGGGATGGGGTACGCTGGGAACCGGGGCACGGCCGCTTTGCGGGGAGAAAGGGTGGTCCTGGGCTGCGGAGACGAAGGCAGCATTTAGACCCCTGGAATTCTGCACCGCTGGGGAAGCGGTGGTGGGTGTAGGGGGTGCCTGTCCCGTCCCTGAAGGGTGGGGTTTTTGCCGCGGGTGCAGGGTGGGAAGGTGGCTGCTCACCGTTGAGCAGAGGCGTTGCGGATGGTGGGGACGTGCTGCAGGGTGGGTTTGCTGACCGCTGCACGTGTGCTCTTTGCTTTCAGACTGAAGCTGTACCATGGGACGCCGCGTGCCTTACTGCACCCACGCTTCCAGGACCCCATGGAAAGTAAGCAGCAGCGAGACCTTGCGTCTCGCTCCTTGCTTGGTGGCCACGCGTACCCGAGCGAGTATCGTGCGTGTCCGGTCGATGCGGTACGGGGTCCGTGCCCTGGCGCTGCTGAGCGGGCGTGCCCTGCTGCCAGCCGGGAGAAGCGTGGCTGCGCAGGCCCAGGTTTTCCTTTGCTCCTAACACGTTGTGTTCGTGGATAATGATTTCTTCAGCAGTGGTGCTGCAACGCTGTCCGTGCTGGTTTGGGTCACTTTGGGATGTTTTCTCTTCTTCAGAGAACAAATACTTGACGGTGATGGAGAAGAGCCACCTGCAGTACACTCTGAAGCCCCACCAGCCCCTGGAGAAGATATTTCACCTCCTTCCCGAAAACCTGCTGGTGTCTGGGCTGCCGACCATTCCCGGCTTGCTGCCGGCATCCGGAGATGCGAGTAAGGGCTCCTTCCCTTTCCCTGCTGCCTTCGCCGCTCCCGCTGAAGGCGGCGGGTCCCCGGGGAGGCTGTGGGCAGCGCGGTGGCGGGGGGTTTCTGGGAGCAGGAGCATCTCCCCTGCCTGGGCTGGTGGGACTGCAGCCCTCGCCTTCACAGCTCAGCCTGAAAGACGTCAAAATGGCGTTGGTCTGTTCCACGTCCGTTAATTGCTTTGCTGCTGGGAAGCTGCTGGGGATGAGTGATGGTTGGTTTAATTACAGTCGTTCAGCGGAGATTTAGGAGCAGCCCTTGCAGTTGTTTAAAGTCCTCCTCCTCCTTGGTGGCGGGGCTCAGGATCACTGGGGTCTGGCAGGTTTGGAGGGACGAGCTCTTGCACGCTCAGCCCTCGTTAATCTTTCCCTGTGGGCAGCAGCCCTGCCGTTCGAGCTGCCGCAATTTAAATTATGTGATCTGAAGATTCAGAGGGTAAAAAGTACTTTCAGTTCTGCAGCTGAATTATTCTTCAGCTTACTGCCTGGGGTTGTAGCTGTTAATGTTGAAGCGGAGTGAGGTCTCCAGAGCAGCCGAGTCCCTGGTGCTGCTGAGACCACTGCTTGAAAGTGGAAGAGGGGAGAGCCAGCGTCTTGCACTGCGCTGGCGGTGGCTTTACTGAGTAAACAGATTGCCCCCGTTGACACCGAGGGTGGTAGGTGTCTCTGGGTCTCTCCCAGGCGTAGCGGTGTGCATGTGCTGGGGAAGCTGGGTGAAGCAGGAACGTTTCATGGCGCATCTCTGCGAACAGCCCGCGTCCCCAGAAAGGCGGTGGCCCCGTGGCCAGGGAGCCCGTGCACGGCCCCGACCTCTCCCCGCTGCTGCTTTCGTCTTGGCTCTGCCCCGCGTTCCCAGCGCCGTCTGCCCCGCTCGCAGCGTAACCTCTGCCCGCTGCCTTCTCTCGCAGGTGACTGCTTGCAGAAGCCCCGGCTGATGAAGCCGGTGACCTGCTACCTGGAGAGGCTGTCTGTCCAGCTGCACCCCTCCCTGGAGGAGTTTGAGGAGGAGCTGCTGGACTTGCTGAACAGCGATCGCTTGCTTCAGGTACTGCCGGTGCCTTCACGGCCGGGGAGAGCACAGTGCGCAGCGCTGGTGCCGGCGCGTGGTTCACAGGTGGGGTGGAAAGGTCCAGAGGAGCCGTGCTCATTTCACTTGGAGTGTTTTTTGCTCTGCAAGCCTTTTGCTCGCTTTACTGTGAATTAGCACACGGGCACTGTAGGCTTTGTTTTGAAAATCCAGGCAGTAGTAAGCAGAATATGGGTTTGCTCTGGTGTGGAGAATGCAAGAGCAGACGCGGTGCATCCTGAGCGTGTCTCTTCAGGAATGGCAGCACTCGGTGTGCAGGGAGGACTGCAGGGCAAGTCCTGTATTTGCCAAATTTGCACCAACTCTGCCATAAAGACGAAAGATTTTAACATCCATCAGCTGCTGGAGGGGTGGGTCCTGCTCTTTGAGTTTCTGCCGGCGCTTTCGTGGCCGTGGGTGGTGCAGGGAGGGATGCTCTGCCGCCCTGTGCTGCCTCGCTGCCCGAGCTGCAAAACCTGCCCGTTGCAGGCGAACGCCGTGCCGGATGGCAGCGGAGTGGCGGTTCGCGAGCGGCGGCTGCACGTCGGTGTCCACAACGGCCTGCGCTTCGTCCAGGCTCCGCAGGTGGCCGTGCTGCTGCCGGAGGTGGAGGCAGCGCGGGGCGGCTGCTCCGGAGCAAGGTAACGGCGAGACCTCCGCTGCCGGTGCCGCCGCCCTCCTGCCTCGGGCACTCACAGCCCCTTCCCCATCCCGGCGCAGGGGCACGGGTCAGGCCCTGGTCCTGAGGAGCCGCATCCACCTGAGCGAAATGGTCCCTCACCCAGCGTTCGTGGTCTGCTTCCAGCTGGAGTACGTCTTCTGCAGCTCGGGCAGAGCCGGCGGGAAGGTAGGGCTGAGCGTGCGTGCGCCTGGTCTCCCTCCGTCCCTGACTGAAGAGCGGAGATCTGCCTGGGGAGCGAGCCCTGCGGAGCGGCTCCATCCTCTGCTCCCCGCTCGCCGTCCCGCAGCCCCGGGGTGCAGCGGCTCCTCGCCGCGTGGCCACGCTGCCTGACAAGCAGAGCGTCCACGGGCTTTCTGCAGCGCCGCCTGAAATAGCCTGCAAAGGGGCTTGTTGAGTCACGGTGATCACACGTGGCTTCATTGCTCCACCGTGTGTCTGTGTATGGAGAAATGTCGTCCGCAGCAGTCCCATGCTGCTCTGGCAAGCTAACTGGGAAAATTTCAGCTCTTTTTTTAGTTTAAAAAACGTTGTTCTTTAGAATGGAGCATTTATGCTGAAAATAAGTTAACCCCTCCTGCTCTCTTTTTGTCTGAATGCTGAGGTTTTTCTGGGAGCTTCAGCCTGATGTTCTGTGGACCTTAAAGGCAGGAGAAGCCTCTGTATTGCCTGCAGAGGCCACGCTCGCTTGTGCCTGCTTACCCGTCCTTTACACGTATTTCAGTTTAACCTTTCTGCAGGTGAAGCCCAGCTTAGCGAGCCGTTCAGTCGTCCGCTCCAGAGACCCTTTGCCACTGGAGCCCTTAGCTTGTAGTGTGGCTGAATCGATGGTCGTGGGTTCGTTAGGAGGCCCTAATCGTCCCAGTAAGATGCTAATTGAAAATGTGGCAAATGTCCTCTCTCATTAGAGCTGTCCAGAGCAAAACTGGGGGAAAAAGGGGTATTTATAAATTGGGCCATGCGTGCCAGGCCAGAGGGGTTTGTATTGAGGGGGGAGAGAAGCTGAGCCTTGCTGTGGGAGATTTTAAAGAAGTTGAACCCAACACAGAGCTGAAGTCCAAGGACCACGGAGCTGTGGGGCTCCAGATGCAGAGCTGTGTGTTTGGCGGTGCTGGGAGCTGGCTGGGGCAGCGGGGCAGCTGGGTCCCGTGGCACAGCCCTTGGGCAGAGCGGTTAATCCCAAAGCCGCTTGCCGAGCTGATCACCTTGTCCTGGGCGCTATAATTAGCGGGCTGCGAGGGTGACTGCAGGCGCTGGTAGAGACCTCTCGGTTCGCTCTGGGCCTCTCGTGCGGTGTGAGGGGAGGCTGTGGACGCACCTGGGTAAGTGAAAGCCTTCACGCTGCCGGGGACGGGGGGTCAGACGCGTATCCCTCAACGCAGCTGCTGGAGTGAGGGGGGACAGCCCTGCGGCTGGGTGCTGGCGTCTGTCTCAGCCTGCACGTGCTGAATGTGTACAAGGAATGCAGAGCCTGTTGTTTCTGAAGGCGTTATATTGTGCTTTTCTCTTTTTACATTATGCTGGTCCATAATACAGAGGCGCAGTCCCTCGCGTAATTCGGCGAGGCAATAAGGCGCAGTTACCGGGCGCGTGGGTGCCTGCTGTGCCGCAGCCGGCGGGAAGGGAATAACGTCAGCGACGGGCTGGGCAAATGGGGCAAGTGCAGGAAAAACCAGAGTCCCCGAGGGGGAAGGGTGGTGTGAGGTCTGCGGGGAGGACGTGGGGTTGGTACCTGCGTGCTGCTGTGGCCGTGAGCTTGTGGTCAGCCCTGAGGAGGTGACGTGGCACGGGAAGGTGCTGGTGGCAGAGGGAGGAGCAGTGAACAGCAGAACCGTGAAAGCTGGGTCAGTGCCCCTTCACTGGGAGATCTCGTGGTCCTGAGTCCTCTCCCTGGGACCGACGTGTCCCTCTCTGTCAGAGAGGTGTTCCGGGTGCTCCTCGGAGCCCGCGAAGGGGTGGTTGGGGCAGGGGAACGGATGCAAAGAGGGAAAGAAGGCGCTGGGAAGCGGCACATCTCCAGAACGGGCTGGAAGCACTGGGGATTGGTTTCAGTGGGAGGTCGGAGCCTGTGCCTGCCTGGCAGCGCCCGCTCACCCGTCCCGGCAGTGCCCGGTGCTCACCGCGCTCCCCTGCTCCCCCCAGGCCCTGCCCGGCGGCGAGGCGGCCGACATGCGCTCGCTGCGCTGGGCCGTCTGGAGCCCCGACCTGGGCGCCGGCGCGGCGGACGTGGTCGTGCCCCTGCGCGGCGGTGCCCACCGCAGCCCCTGCCAGGCCTTGGTCTACCAGAGCTGCCACCAGGTAAGGGCTTGCCTCCGCGCTGCGAGGGCGCGGGGACGCGCCGGGGCTCGGGCGGGGTTGTCGTGAGGCTCTTCCCCAAGCCCCGTGTAATGCCCAGGCGATGGGGGAGCCCCCGCAAACCTGAGAGCAGGCGAGGAGGCGTGGGAGGGGGTGGCTGACAGCCCCCAGCCCTGCCAGCCGGCGGGTAGCGTGCGTGGTGTCCGGCACGGCTTCACCTCGGTCGCTGCGGGCGTGCAGACTGAGCGCTCACGTCGCTGGTCATCGCGGTTATGTATCGCAATACTTGGACGCCACCCTGAGCTGAGCTGGCTTATTCCGAGTGATAAAGACCTCGCTCCAAAGTTTTTATCAGCAAAAGGAAGTTAGGGCTGGGGCGAAGGAGTCGCCGCGGGGTGGCCAGAATGCGGCCGTGGTGCTGAGCAGCACGGTTTGCTCTCTGCCGTGGGGGTGCAGGGAGGGGTGGATGAGTGCCTCCAGAACTGGCTCAGTAAATCCGGACGCCGGGTGTGGGTGGGTGGAGCGGGCCTGTCCCTGGGAGGACAGAGGTGTTTGATCAGCTTGTTAGAGTGCAGCCCCTTGGCAGCGCTGCCTCCAGCTTGCAGCACCATTTCCGCGGCTGCGGGGCCGGGGCAGCGTCCCTCTGGGGTACGAGGGAGGCTGTGTGCAGCACGCTGTCTGAACGTGTTCCGTGCTCCATTTCAGGGGAGGCACGTGGAGGCTGGGACTGTCCAATTCCGTGTTTCCACCGATTCGGAAGAACATCTTGTAACTGCCGCAGAGATCCTGCGTAAAGACAGGGACGAGTCGGAGGAGCCTCCTACGCCGTTGCTGAGTGAGTGTTTTCCAGATCGCTGACATTTAAAATATAGAGTGTGGCAGTGGTGTCTGCTCGGGAGAAAAAACATGACTTGGAGTTCCAGTGAGCTGGGGTATGAATTACTGGAGTGAACCAGGTTTCCATCGAGTTGAATTCGGCTCTCGCTTTAACTCTCAATGTTCTGCTGTGATCGTGGCGCGGAGCCGCGTGCAGAATCCCCAGGGGTTTCCAGCACGGCACCAGCCCGTGGGGTCACACTGGCAGTGCTGGGGCCCCTGTGCTCAGCGCCCAGACGAGCTGGCCGGGCGCAGCGGCCGCACCAGCAGCACGGTGCTCTCTGGCAGCGCCGCTGCTCGTCTCTGGACTCGGAATCCCTCCAGACAGGAGGGCAGGACGGATATCGATCATGGGCTGAGGAAGAAAGTAAGAATCTGGCTGCGGTGCCGCTCGGGGAGCGCGACGGCAGCACGCGCTCGCTCGGCGTGCACGGGCAGGGGCAAGGCGGGCTGCGTACGCGCGTCTGCGGGTTTGTGCGTCTCCGTGCGTGGCGCAGGGGTGGCCGGCGGTCGGGGCGTCAGCGCTTGCCTGTTGCCTTCAGAGGTGTGATGGCCTGGTTCAGGAACGGCACGGTGACCGACCCCAGGCTGCTCGGGCCATCAGCTCGCAGACACCACCGTGGTGGACGGCGAATGGCGTTTATTGGTGGGTAGCACAGCGTTATATAGGTTGGGTTTACAGTGTCATAGGCTGAACGCTATTGGCTGTCTGGAGAGGGGCCCTGTATTTCCATACAGCGCGACATCTTCTGACCGCCAAGCCCTAACTACCCACACTTGCCTGCTGCGTGTGTCGGAGGTGGAAAGAAAACTGCTGCGGGCTGGGGTTTGGGCACGGGGCTGCGTCAGTGCCCCGGGCTCCTGGAAATCCTCTCCGGCTCGGTTCTAATCCCCGCTTTGTGATCGGTGAGGCAGCGACCTTCACCATCCTCTGCGCCGCCGCCGCTGCTCCGGCGACGCGCGGGTCTCGCTGTGATGCTCCCACGCCTGGCAGCGTTTAAATGCGTGTTATGAACTCACGCGGCTCCTCCAGCGAGCAGGGGGGCCGCGGCGGTGCCCGGTGCCGTGGGTGCCCGGTGCCGTGGGTGCCCGGTCCCGCGCCAGCCCCGGTGCTGCGGTGCCTTCCACGAGATGGCAGTGGCACCATGGCTCTGCGCCGCGCGTCCCTGCGTCACGCCGCGACGAGCCGGGTTTGCTGGTGTGAGGGGCGTCGGAGCAGAGGTCTTCACGCATGGAAGGAGGGGGTCTGGTGGTGTTGGGGCTGTGCTGGGTTGGGGTCGCTGCCACGCGAGAGCCAGCCTGCACCCCGAGCTGCCTGAGAGAGCGTTTTGTTCACTTCTTGTAGCGCTCTGTTGGGAAGCGTGCGGCTGTCAGGGGAGGCTGAGCCCATCTTCGGATGGCTCTGTCCGTCGTCCCCCTGGCACTGGCCAGAGCCCTCCTTGCTGCGAGAAAGCGGCATTATAGACCTCAGGGAGACAGAGCGCTTTGCTTTGCGCAGCAGTCAGCAGGAAATAGTGGAATATACGTGGTGGTGGAAGCAAAATAAGGTCTCTGCATCACGTGGATGCGGAGATACGTCATCTGTGCCCTGGTCTGCGCCGGAGGACCTGCGGCTCGGCGGCACAGCGAGCCGAGCAGCCGAACAGAAACGCGACAAAGCTCGTGGCGTTTCGGGGCACGAATGCATGGACAGATGAAGGGAGTGACAAGAAATAACAGAGGAGCGACGAAAATCTTGAGTATCCTAAACCTTTCACGTCTCATTAAGCATCCCACTTAGGCAGCACTGTATGGCTGTAGGGAACCGGGGCACTGTCTGGGGGTGGAAGAGCTGCCTTTTGGGGCAGAGTTAGCCTAATTCCCGGCAAAACAGTGGGTGGATCTGGAGATGTGCTACGTTACCTCCTCCCCAGGCAGCAGTCTTACTGGAAAAATAAATCAAGTAAGTGGTTGAGTGATAGTAAGCTACCTCGCTGGGCCGGTGGGAGGGTGGAGGGGGCTTGGTGGCAGGGCCTGGGGGTGATGGCTCCGCTCCAGCATCTCTCCTGTCCCTCTCCGCAGGTCCTCCAGCCCCGCTGCGGATGGCGTCTTCCCCACGGGGACGGGGGGTAAGTGCCGTGCATGCCTGTGGACATGGGTGCCAGGCAGCAGCGTTCCCAGGGGATGGCCCACGTGCTGAGGAGCTGCTCCCAGTCCTGCCCTTGGCCGGTTTTCCTGGCTGCCGTGGCCGAGAGGCACTGAGCATCCTGCTCAAATCCACCCCCTCTGGGGCAGCAGAATGGATTCTGCCTGTAACATGCTGGACAAGATTCCCTGAGCTCTTTTCACACCCCAAATGTATTTGTAAGGGCAGGTCTGGTTTTTGACAGCCTGGATTTGCTGGGTGCTGTTGTCCCCAGTATGTGCTGACAGGGACACACGGGTTCTTCATGCGGAGCTACCAGGGTTTAAAAAGAGCTGTGAACACCCAGATCGCTCTTTATGCTTTTTTGTGTCTCGATGCAGGGATCAATGCACACAAATAGTTTTGAAATGAAATGCTCCGTAAGACCGCATTAAGGGGTTTGATGTTCCTGCTGCATTTTCTCATCCCTTGCCAGGGAAAGCGCAGCAGCTGAGCAGGAGCAGAGGTGTGAATCCTCGAGCAGCCGCGCTGTGCCGCTTCTTGGCAGAGCGGTGATGCCGGAGCGCGCGGAGTCTGAGCTGCTTTAGCGAGGAGGGGCTGCTGGCCCCGCAGGGTGGGCTGCCTCGGGGGGCTGCCGTGGGGGCTCATGCTCGCCGCTCTCCCAGCAGCTCTCGGTGTCCCGGCTGTCGGCCCCGCCGCGGGGCAGGGGCCAGAACCCGGCACCCCGCAGCCACGGCTCGCGGCAGGAGGGGGGGATCACTCACCTGGAGGCCGACCTTGGCTTGCCGGACCCGGAGACCTGCGCCGGCGACCAGCTGCGGGCGCTGCCCTTCGCCCCGCTGCAGCTGCCCATTGCTGCCCTGGGGCTGCAGGCAGGCAGGTGATGCTCGGCCGCCCTTCCCCGGCTCCTGTGCCCCCGTTGCCCGGCCCACCGGGGTCCCCTGCGGCCGCTTCCCTCCGGCTCATCCCTGTTTCTCCGCCAGTTCCCACACGCTGCTGTCCCGTGCCTCCCGGGCACGCCTGCACGCCGCTGGCTTCCCGGAGATCCTGGACCGCAACCAGGAGCCGGTGGAAATCTCGGAGCCGGTGGACCCAGCGAGTTTCAGCCCGCAGCTGGAGGAAGCCGACCCTCTACAAGGCAACGAAATAATCCTGCAGTTCCTGGCTCTTGGCAGGTGGGATGGCAGCTCCTTGTGGTGCCTTCTGCAGGCAGATCCGAGTGGTCTCCTGGGGTAGAGTCCTTTCCCAAACCCCCCAGCCCGCTTCCCGGCTTGAGCAGAAGTCCTTGCGAAGGTGGTGCTTCTTCCAGTGCCCACCATGGAGGTGAAGCCCCAGAGGGTTTTATGGTGGTGCTCGTGTCCTTTCTGGGAAGTCTTAAATCATGTTCCATTTTTTTTTCATTGTATCCATTAGCCACAGTGGGATGGTAAAAGCTAGTTAGTGCAGGGTTTCTCCATAAATGCGTGTGCAGTTGAGAAAGCTGGCAGCTGTGAGGGTGGCCTTGGCTGGTTGAGGGAGGCCCCACTTGTGTTCTTGTGTTTTTTCCGTGGATGGCAGCGTGCGGTGCGAAGGTAAAACGCTGCCTTTGCTGGGCTCCTCCATCGCAGCATATGGCGGGAGACAGCTGGAATTATGAGGCTTTTGGAAAGCTAAGGCAAACCATATGCCCGCTGTCTTCAGAGAAGTCCAAATACTTGTGATGGTGCCGATCTTTCTTCTGCTTCTCAGCGTGTGCCAAATACACGAGGAGCTCATGATGGGGAGGCAGCACCCTGCCACGAACTAACCCAGACCCTGCTTTCTCACTCAAGGGATGCCCGAGATGGTGTGGAAGGGACGTGGCCAAGGACTGTCTTCCTCACCTTCCAGTTCTACCGTTTCCCGGCGGTCACCACGCCGCGGCTGCAGCTGGTCAGCGCGGACGGGGGGCTGGCGGCCGGGCCGGCGCTGCCGCTGCAGCTCCTTGGCCGGGTGAACAAGGACGGGACTCTCGGCACTGGTGAGCTCTGGTTTTGGCATCCTTGTGCGCCTGCTCCTATTCCGTCGGTCGGATCTGGGCTTGCCTCCAGGCTGAGGAACAGGCCAGTGGCTGCTTGAATAGCAAACCTCTGCCAGTTAGCGTGGCACGTCATGAGAGAGGTTCAAAATGCCCAGCATTTGAAGTGAAACACGGGGAAGTGGTGGTGGGGTGATGTGCACATCGAGGCTGCTGGCAAGCACCTTTGAAAAGAAAGGCAGCGTGTCAGCGCGAGTGCCCGGCTCTGATCCTCCTGGCTTCATGCTTTTCTTTGTGGTTTTTTTCCCTGTCTCTTATTAAATTCTGGTCCCAAGGGACACCAAGCACTTGTGGCTAATGAAGCTCCTGCTCCACGTGGAGCTGCTAATGGAAATGAGAGGGGGGTCCATACAGACCGAGTGTTTCTGTGGGAGGATGCCAATCCTGGGGGACCTTGGACCTTACTAATTGACTAACGGGTTCATTAAGTGGGGGAGAATGGATATGAGAGCAGCCAGGCTTCTCTGGCGCAGAAGAAGGTCCCTGTGCTGTCAGGAGCTCCATTTCCATGACAATGCTGCGTGTCTGGCAGGACCACCGGGCTTGCAGCTGAAGTACATGGTGGACCCCGCTTTCCTGCGCCCCGGGGAGCAGCGCTGGTTCGTGCGGTACCTGGCCGAGCACAGCCTCCAGGTTGACGTCTGGGACGGAGACTCGCTGCTCCATGTTGGGTCCGCTGCCGTTAAACTGGAGGTATCGGTTAAACTGGAGGTCTTTCCCCTTACGCTCTCAGGGCTGTAACGAGGAAGGAGACCCCCCTCTTGCTTAGTGTGCAGGAGGTTAAGGAAGAGCCTGACTTTTCCTCTGGTCCCGTGTTGAGATGCTGTTGCATCACCCTCGCATCTTTAGTAATTGAGCTGCTGTCAGCCCCCTGTGTAGCTGAGACCCACGTCAGCCCGACAGGCCCCTGATGAATGGCCTCAGGTTGCATCAGGGCAGGTTCAGATTGGATGTTAGGAAAAATTTCTTTACTGAAGGAGTGGTCAAGCACTGGAACAGGCGGCCCAGGGAAGTGGTGGAGTCGCCAACCCTGGATGGCTTCAGTAAAAGTGTAGATACGGTTTAGCAGGTGTGGTGGTGTTGGGCTGACAGTTGGACTTGATGATCTTAGAGGTCTTTTCCAACCTTAATGATTCTATGATTCTATAATTGTGAGATTTGCCATCTTTGCCTTGAAAGTGATGGCAAAATGTTAAGTTTCTTCCCCTTCCCTGGAACTCCTGCAGTATCCTAGGGCTAAGCCCCAGACCTAGGACATCCAGAGACATCCGTACCCAGACCCCTTAACCCCCCAGGCCTGACGTCCCTGGTACCTCCTCACTCCTCACCTGTCCTTGCTTGTCCCCAGTCCTTGCTGCGCCAGGGCCGGGCGGCCGTCAGGACCCACCATGAGCTGGAGGTGGCTGCGACCGAGTACGAGCCGGAGGTGGCGGTGATGGGCCGGGAGGCACTGCGGCACGGCGCCCTGCGGCCCCTCGGCGTCCGCGTGGCCGTGCGGGGCCGGCTCCACCTCTGCCTGGCCAACGTCGGTAAGAGCCCGTGGCTCGCGTGGCCGAAAGCCTTGGGTGCCGGCACCGGTGACATGCGGCACGTGCCCCTCGCCGGGTACCTCCAGTGCCAGCTGGAGCCCCTGTCCTGGTGGCAGCCGCTTGGTTCTGGGGACCGCTGGCCTGTGGGCAGAGCTGTGCGGCTCCTGGTTGTGCTTGTGGTCCCTGCGTGGCTGCGAGCGCCGGCGCGGGGTGGTGGGGAGGCCGGCGGAGCGGGGGCAAGGCCGTGCGGGTGGGTGTCAGCAAACAGCACGGGGCCGCGGGAGAAGGGCGCAGGGCTGTGCCCGAACAAACTGTGCTGCGAGGACGTGACTCTGCCCGGACCCGCGGGCTGCTTTTACTTTGTGTATTTAATTCCCTGTCCTGTAAATGTGCAGTGACTCCAGGTTTTAAATCTTATCTTCGGAAGAAAGATTAGCTCCATTATAAGATATCTTAAATCGTCATTTCCATACTTTGCCTGCGAAGGGACGATAAGCCCCTGGGAAGGAGAATCTGAGATTCATAACCCAGGGAGAGGTTTAACTCGCACCCTGCAGGAGAAGAGAGGGAGAGGAGAAGCAGAGATGCTGCACCAGGGCAGCAGCCAGCCTTTGATTGCTGTTGGCTTGGTTTTTTTCCTTGTGTCCTCTTTTTTTCATATTTCAAAATACTGCTGTTAAGAACAGTACTGAAAAGCGTGGTGCCCCTGCCTGACAGATGGGGCCGGGGTTTGCAGGCTGGGTTCAGAGCCTCGTCTGGCTCTGCTCGCCATGGCCTTTGTGGGAGCGAGGGTGGCAGCGGGAGCGGGGAGACGGGGTGGTGCGAGGCCACGCGCAGCTGGTGAGGGGCTCGGCGGTGACTCGGCAGCACGGTGCGGGGCTGCTGGCGCTGCTCCGTCTGCGGGTGGGCGGCTGTGTGGCGGTGACAGCAGCAGGCTCTGGAGGGACTGCAGCAGGGCTCACAGAGCATCCTTAGCAACCAGGTATTTACCGACAATTTACAAAAGCAGGAGCAAAGAGCTGCAGTGGGGATAAAAATTTGCGGTAGACTTTATAACAGTGAAAAGTAGAGGGTTTCCACTCAGCCCTGTCTCTGCTTGTCGCAGGCCACCCGTGCGAGGAGACCCCGGGGCGGCCGCTGTCCCCGCTGCCATCGCGCTGCCGCATCGTGCCCGTGCCGGATGCCGCTGGCAGCGTCCGCGCCGGCAGCTGCTTCTCCCTGAACGCCGCCGGCGGTGAGTCCTGCCGGGCTGGGGCTCGGCCTGTCCCCGCGCAGGCTCGCATCCGCGGGGTCTCTGCTGTCCCCGCTGCCGCGGTGCCAGCACTGTGCCCCGGCCGCGGGGTGGCTGCCCCCTCCGGGGCTGCCCTTCCCAGCCCTGCAGCGTCACGGGGACCCCGGCGGGCTGCGCTAACTGGGGGTCCCTCGCCGGTGCCGCGGTGGTCTCTCCCCGCAGGCGGACGGGTGTCTCGGGCACGCCGGCTGGCGGAGGTGGACGGCGAGCTGGCAGCCGCCCTGTGCAGCCGCCGGCCGGAGGCGCGGCCGGTCCCCCCGGCTGCCCCCAGCGAGGCCGCGGCCGCCCGCCGGCGCAAGCTGCGGCGCATGGCGCTGGCGCGGCAGCCGGAGGATGCCGGTGGCGGGAGGACGCCGCAGCTCTCGGTGAGGAGAGGGGTGCGGGGGGCTGGGGGTGCTGCGGTGGCTCTGGCTCATGGTCCCCTCCCTCCCTCCCGGCAGGGCTGGCAGGAGGAGCATGGCCGGCACAGCCGGGACCTGCAGTTCATCGACGCCTACCGGGAGCACATCAAGGGCGAGAGCATCTCCCGCGTGCTCAGCCAGGCCATCACCGCCACCCACACCGTGCACGCCGCGCTGGGGACAGCGGAGTTCTTTGAGTTCGCCCTGAAGAACCCCTACAGCGTCCAGCACACCGTGACCATCGAGGTCGACCACCCCGAGCTCAGGTGGGGGCTGAAGCAGGGTGGTGTGTGCGTGGGGAGATGCTGGCGTGGCACCAGCTCCCGACCAGTCCTCACCAGCATCTCCGCCGCTCGCTCCCCCAGTGTCGTACTGGACCCGAGGGAGTGGCGCCACTTCAAGGAGCTGACCAAGAGCCTTACGCCGGTGGAGGAGGAGATGTTCCACCTCCGCGACGACCTCAGGCCTCAGGTCTACCTGCGCCCCAAAGAGACCGTCCGCATCCCCTTCAAATACCAGACCTTCTCCGCAGACCCCGCGGTTGTCGCGGCACAGGTAGGTGCAGGCCTCTGTTTTAAGCTGTCCCCGGTCGGAAGCGTTCCCCTGGGCTGAGTTTGGCTGCGCAGGGCAGGGTGGCACTGCCCGGGGAGCACTGTGCAGCCGTAGCCGTGCTGCACCCCGGGACAACCTGCTCTTGCACCCGGCAGGGGCCGGCAGGGCTGGGCGCCGGTGCCAACACGGCCGCCTGCTCCCTGGGGAAGAGCTGGGCCGGGCAGACGAAGCACATCCAGGTGAGGGAGCGGGGCCAAAACCCTGCTCGAGGGGCTGCGCGGGGGGAGAAGCATCGCTCTCGCGAAACCCCGTCCCTCTCCCACCACCCCCCGGGACAGGTCTCCTTCCGGGTGAGCGGGGGGAAGCCCATCGCGCTGCTGCGGGTGAAGGTGGAGCCCCAGCCCCACGTCGTGGACCAGACCTTCCGCTTCTACCACCCGGAGCTCACCTTCCTGAAGAAGACCATTCGGCTGCCGCCCTGGCACACCCTCCCCGGTGAGCGCGGCAGGGACTGGGGCTCCTCCTCATTAGTCAGCATCCAGGGCTCGCAGGAGCCTTCCTGGAGGTGCGGGTGGCATCCACAGAGCTCGTCTCTGCTTCCTTGCCCTTTCACAGCCTTGGGCTCCCTGCTTGCTCCTCATCTGCTTGCCTGCATTAATTTTATATTCAGCCTCCTGTGCTGGAGCGCCCAGGTAGCCCGACAGAAGGGTTCTGGTCTGCAGGGTGGCAAGCACAGGCAGAGAAGACGCTGAATCTGGCTTCACCGCGGTCTCTCCTCCGCAGGCGCGCCGGTGGGGATGCCAGGGGGGGAGCCCGAGATGTTTGTTCGCTGCAGTGACCCTGACATCATTTGCGAAACCAAAAAGATGGTACTGGTTGCGCTTCGGCATCGGTCTGTCCTTTGTGCCCTTCCGCCGTGGGCTGTTTTCGTCAGCAGAGAGATGCCTTCCACCCACGGAACGTCCCCGTGTATCAGCCCGTGGCAGGGAATTGCGGCAGTGATGAGGCCGCAATTGCCCTTTGTTCCCAATTAAAAGGAGCTGCGTTGTTTTTGCGGTTGAAGCCGTGTTGTGCCTTATCGCGTCGTGCAGCAGCCTGTACTCGCTTGTTCTTTTGAGCAAATACCAGCTGATTAAGATGCTGGGGAGAAGCAGCCTTTTGCCAGGCGTGGGACAGACCTTCCCCGCTGCTCGGGGTGTCGGCAGCCGCTGAGCGAGCGGCAGAGCATCGCTGCGGGGGGTGCGGGGGGGCACGGGGCCGAGCCTGGCCGTGGCTCTGCGGCCCTCCCCGCGTGCGGCCCCTGCGTTGGGATGCCCGGCAAAGCTTTCCTGGGCTGGCTTTGCAGCCAGGGGAGGTAGAAAGGAAGAATAAATTTGGGCACATACATGCAGATGGTGATGAAGGGTAGTTGCTAATTGCCATCGCAGAAACGCGTTAGTGTGGTAATTGGATTACGGCTTGTTAGAAAACTTGGGGAAAATTTGCCAGAATTTGATTACAGATGCAGACCTGGAATGCGATAGTCGTTTGTATCCTCTTTTGTAATTAAAAATACTGGAAAAGCTCAGCCAAGCTGTATAATAACTTAATAACATAGTTTAACTGGAAGCTGAAGGCATCTGCCTTCATAAGTGGGTTGGTGGCGGGTTTTTCTGTTAATGGGAAGGAAACCCTGGAGCCCTCATTAGCTGGTCCGGTCTCGAGGTCAACTGTTGGAACGATGTTCTGATTTCTGCACGCAGGGACCCGGTGAGCCACAGGACATCTTCTTAAAAGTAGCCGGAGGACCAAGCCCGCAGATCAAAAAGTTCTTTGTTGCTATTTATATGTAAGTAGCAGGACCCCAGAAAAGTGAAACACTAACCCCGAGTGCGTGGCGGGGCAGGAGGGGAGCTCATGCTGCCCTTCCCTTGCTCGCAGCTCCCTGAGCCCGGCCGGCTTCGCCGAGCGGCAGAAAGCTGGGCAGGAGGCTTCCCAAAATGCTTGCAGCGTAGGGTCTGACGTCGTTCTCTTTTCCTCGAAATGATCCGTGGGCAGAGCGTCTCTGGTCTGCGGGCTGATGCCCTCTGAGCCGGCCGGGCTGCCTCCGCCTCAGGCGCTGCGTTAGGGGTGGTGGGACTGGAACGGGCTCCTCGGGAGAAGCCGTCGGCGAGCCCCGTCCGTCTGTCTCTGCTGCAGGGACGCGTGGCTGGCGGCGCCCGCCCAGATCTGGCAGTTCTACCTGCACTCGCTGCAGCGCCTGGACGTCAGCTGCACGGCCGGGCAGCTCGCCCGCCTGTCCCTGCTGCTGCGGGGCACCCCGGCCCCACGCAGGGTGCGGGCGTTCACCTCCCACCCCCAGGAGCTGCAGGTAACCCCCTGCCCTGGGGTCGGTGGAATCCCCTCCGGGAAGGGAAGGGCAGCCCACTCGGAATTATGAGCGATTTACTGCCGTAAAGTGTTTGCGATAATTATCTTTTGATTAGAGCTGTCGTGTGTAGGATCGAAACCCCGGAGGGCAAATTATCTGCGTTAATGAGACCATCTGAAGACTAACAATTTCTTTGGAATTTTTTCGGCCGTAATTGCGAATGTGAATAATAAAAGGCACGAAAACTCCATCACCGTCCCATAAACAAAAGACAAAGTCTCCGCGGGCAGAGCCTGCGAGGAGTGGGAGTCCCGGGGCTGGGGGGGAGCTGGCCCTCCCCGAGCTGCTCCTGTCCTTCCTGGCACAAAGCCGGTCCGGCGTGTCTCTGTAGGTGGGATTAGGTGTCGGTGGGACGGGTACGCAGGTTCTGAAGAGCGGTTGGGTCTGCTCTGCACTCCAGGCCGCTCGCCGCGGAGGTGCGGTGGGCGCGCGGGTGGCTGCAGCTCCCGGTGTTGCTTCCGCAGGTGGATCCGGATGGCGCCTTCCTGCTCCCTGCCAACGGCATCCAGGACCTGTACGTCGGCGTGAGGCCGCGGCGGGCTGGCAGCAGGTTCCTCTTCCTCAACGTGGTGGACGTGGAGTCCCACCAGCTCGTGTCCTGCTGGCTGCTCTGCCTGTCCTGCCGGCAGCCCCTCATCTCCAAGGTACGGCAGCTCTCGTGCCGGAGGGGTGCGGTGACGGCGTGGGACCGGCACTCGCGGTCCGGCCAGTAACCTGGGGCTCTCTCCTGCGTCCTCCTTTCCTTACATCTATGGGTTTTTTGGCACTTGCCACCCTGAGCACACATTTAGCCTCTGGTGCTGGAATAATCTCATTGAAGACCGTGGTGAAATGTCTTTTGGGCTGTTTTGAAGGCAGTCCCTTGCTGAGGAGTGTCAACTCTGAAGTATCCCCAGTTGTGAAATTAAAGCTACAGCATGCTGCTGCTTATTAGCACTGCGCTGGCGGAGGCCTTGCCTCAAAGATAGAAAATTAGATTTTCCAGCTAATGTCTTCCTTTTGAAAGCGTTTTCCCAGACCCCTCAGTACTACTCAGTACTGGGGGAAGTTCAGGCTGGCATTTAAACCGATGCCCCAGTGTCCTGCCAAGTGCCGGCCCACGCTCGGTGCTGCAGGGCGTTGTCTGAGCGAGCGCTGTGGATGTCTGTTAATTAGCTGGAGAACGAGCCAGCCGGTCCCAGCTCCCCTGGCCCTTTGTCGTTGGGGCTTGTAATTACTTCTGTGAACGTGTGCGTGGCAGTGCCAGGAGGATGCTCTCGCTCGAAGGGGGCCTCTTTATACCTGCTGGCAGAGGTCAAATGTGAGGGGTAGGAGGGGATGTCAGCAGTGTGCCCCCAGAATGTCCACGCAGCGCGTCGGCGCAGGAGGCAGTGCTCCGTGGTTAGCTGGGGAGCTCCTGTGTTCCCGTGGTCTGTGCCGCCTCGGCCACGCTCGTGCTCGACCCGCAGGCGTTCGAGATCTCGCTCCCGGCGGGAGGCGGGAGAGGCTGCAACAAGCGCATCACCTACACCAACCCCTACCCCTCGCCCAGGCTCTACTTCTTGTGCACCAACCGGCCCGACCTCCTGCAGTTCAAGGAGGACTCCTTCGAGGTACGTCCCCCGGGCCGGACCCCTGCCCTCCTCCAGCTGGACCAGGCCGGCTGCGGGGAGCGGCGCTCGCAGATGCGGGGCGTGCTGCGGGAGGGCTGCGGGCGCGTCCAGGGGTGCTGCTGCCTCTCCTCCCGCCCCTTCTCCCGCAGGTCGCCGGTGGGGAGGTGTACACCATCGGCTTGCGCTTCGCCCCGAGCCAGGGAGTGGGTGAGGAGGAGATCCTGATTCACATCAATGACCACGAGGACAAGAACGAGGAGACCTTCTCTGTGAAGGTCCTCTACCAGTGAGGCCGCCTGCCCGCCGAAGCAAAGCAGCCGGGCTCTGTGCCGCCTGCCACGGCTCCGCCGGCAGCGCCGCTGCGGGGATGCCCGTGTCTCTGAGACTTCTTGTCTCCACGTTTGCTCTGAACCCTCCTCTGCCGCGTTGCTTGCAGATGGGGGGTCATGAGCCTGTTCCCCTCGTAGCCACCTCACCACGCTGGGAGGTCTGGCTGGTTGCTGGGATGCCCGGGCATTGCCACAGGCACCCGTGGTGCCACGCAGCTCCGCCTGCTCGAATCGGGGAGGGCGAATGCATTGGCTGCCACACAGGATGTCTTGATTTTTGTGAAGTGTTACTATATTTTGGGGGTGTTGTAATCTTTTTTTTTAACTTAAAAAGTTTGGGGATCTGATTCTGCAGAATATTTTTAAAGTATTTTATATTCTACAGTGAATTTTGCACAAGCTCAAGCAGTTTTCTGGGATTTTTAATACTTTTTACTCATCCTCAATCAATTAAACTTGCTGCGCAGAACTGGCAGAGTGTAGCAGCGTTTTCTTCCGTGGGAGGTGGAAACCCTCGAGTCCCCATCCTGCGGGTGCCAGGCTGTCCCTGCCCACCGCCGTCGTGCCACCAGCCCCATGGTGGGGAGCACTGGGGGTCCCCTGTGTCACCCCCAGTTCCCTGGTCAGGGCAGCGACTGGAGGAGGGCGATGGGGCCATAAGCTGTGGGCTGACCCCCCTGAGAGACGGCGGCCCCCTCCCAGCGCGGTGTGATCCTGTTTGGGGGGTAGTGAAAGGCTCCCCCGCCCCTCGCCAAGCCCTGGCACATCTCGCTGTGCCCCCGCGCCGTGCTGCCCTCGGCTCGCTGCGTGGAGGGGGAAGAACCAGAGAGCTGAGAAGAAAGGGAGCTGAGGCAGGCAAAGCCGGGGGTCTCCTGTGGGGGTGGCTGGGGGTCTCTGCCCATTGCTGTGCCCCTCTGGGGGCGGGGGGCAATTGGCAGAGCTCCGGCAGGCAGCCCACCCTCCGGAGACTGGTGTCCCCGCTTCGCCGTTCGGCTCAGACCCTGGTGAATGAGTAGCCCTGATGAAGTCGTGCGCCGAGTTGCTCTGCCTCCCTCGGACTGATCGGAAATGACAGCTCATGTTTTAAAAGTGATTACGCTGTCTGCAGCAGAGAGGCCCCTAAGTTGGGTTATTAAAGTAGATTAGCTGAAGAATTTTCATTACGTTTTCATACAATGATATTTCTTGAGGCTTATGAATGAGCTGGTGCTGTACCCTCGCCGCCTTCGCAGCCGCTGGTAAACGATGTGCCGGGGGGCCGGGGACGCCGACGCGGGGACTCGAGCGGAGCCGGCGGCTCCCCAGCCGCGCTGCCATTAGATGTGGGCGGCCGCTGCGCAGGGCAGCGGGGTGGGCAGCAGCCGGGCCGGCAGCGAGCTGCCCGCTGCCCCGAAGCGCAGGGCTGTGCCGCGGCGTCCACCCGAAAGCTGCAGAACCGGGGAGGCCGTTGAGAGGGATCCCGCTTGTGCTTCTGCCGTGTCAGAGGCAAGGGGCAGGCGGGAGGACGCACAGAGCAGCTCCGTCGGCCCCAGCTCCTGCCCGTACGCCCGGCCAGACCTACCCGCGCCCGGAGCAGGGAGGGGATGCAAAAAGTGGTGAGTAGGAATGAGAAAATTAAAAAAACAAAAAGAAAAAAATCAAACTGGGTGCAAAAGCTCGTGCAGCAGCAAACTGCCCTTTCGCCCTGGGAAATGGGCTCCCAAATGCCCGGGCTGCCGCAGGGTGCTCCTCGGGCTCCAGCTTTTAAACCCGGCTGATTTCTCCCGTTACGAGGACTAAGCTGTGACTGCCTGAGAGACCCCGAATTAAACAAAGGCTCACCATCGTATTTGCTGGGAGCTTGCCAGCCTTGTCATACGACATTACCGGGTATCTTTATTAGCTGAAACGAGTATTTAGAGTCTCTGCTAAATGGAAGGCTGATAGACTCGTTTGAAAGTGGCACTGAGCAAACACTTCTGCAACCTGCCGCTGAGGCCTGGCCTTCGGCATCCCCCGGCGTGTCGTGGCACCTTCTTACGGCAGAGACGCCGTCCCGCTCTCAGAGCTGGGCATCGCCTTTGGGCGGGCGCCGGCCGAGCGGCGGCACCGTCCCTTCCCGTGGAGGGGTCGATCGCAGCCGGGAGGGGCAGATCTGACTCTCTGGCTGTTGCTGAAGCTGATTAACTTTTGCAGTGCCTAATTGCAGGCTGAAGGATGGCTCCTGACCGAGCCCCTTTGCAGAGCACTTGGAGCAGGGGGCTGCACGGGTGGGACCAGCCCATCACCCGGCCTCGAGGCTGGCGAAAACCCTGTGCCAGCCTGGTGCTCCTCCGGGCAGTTGTGTCCCAGAACATAATCTCATTATCAATTAGCCAACGACACGTGGAGGGACGGTTACACTGTGAGTTTATTGGCGTACGGTCTCTGCTCCGGGTGCTGGCATGGCTGGCGGTGCTGCCGGAGCCTGGGGCGAGCGGCAGGCTGGGGCCGTGCCTCGCAGCAGCAACACCGGGGCAAACGGTCACTCCGTCCGCTCCCTGAAATCTCCCACAAGTTCCCCGAGGAGCCCGGTGGGGCTGGAGGAGGAGGAGGGCAGAGAAAACCCCGTGCTCCGGGGCAGCTGCCTGTGGGGCGGCTGCTGGCTCCAAGTTTTTGGGGAGTGGTGTGCCGACTTTCACACCCAGATAGTTAAAATTTTTTTTTTTTTAAATTTATTTTCCCTTGGCGCGTTGCTGTGATTGTGCAGCTGCAGCCCTTCGGAGCCCGAGTGCCCTCCAAGCCACGTCCCCACCGAGAGCGGCCGGCAGCTCCGCAGCGCCGGGGCTGGCGGGGTGGATCTGCTCCGCGCAGGGACAGGGGCTGCTCCCGGCAGGTTCCCACCCCGGGAGCCAAAAAACTTTGGCATTACAGTGCGTCGCCCTCGCGTCTCCGGCTGGAAGTGTTTGGAGTCTCAAGTCTGAAATGAGTTTTTATTTTGAAATGCATTATTCATTTTCTTTTAAAAGGTCAAAATCTAAATGAAACGCTTTAAGTCACGTGAGATGAATTTATTAGTTTTTGTCTTTGGCAGGCACACGGTAACTCAACCTGGCGGCTGCCTGCCGCCGCCGAGGCGGGCAGCGCTGGGGCAGCGGGTGCAAGCGGCTGCGGGATGCGGCGCGCTGCGGGGTGCGGCGCGCTGCGGGTGCTGCTGTGGCTGGGCCAGGGTGCCGGTGGCTGCACGGGAGCAGTGTGGTGGGTCATTGGCTCCAGGTAACTTCTCTGCTCAGAGTTCTGCTCTGCTCGCTTTGATGCGTGCGATGCAAAGCATTTTATATATATATATATATATATATATGTATGTATGTGTTATGTGCAGATGTGGTGGCTTTGTTTTTTCTCAAGCCACCTTTAACGAGGTTGCACAAACCACCTCTGGCTGCAGGTTCAGTCATTGCTCTCTCGGGTTCCAAGCACCGCACATCTCTTCCTCTTTCAATTTACCAGCACATCTCACCCGAGAGAAGCTGAGTGCCCCGGCGGGAGCCGCCCCGCGGATGCCCCCGCAGCCGCGCGGGCAGAGCAGCTCCGGGCTCCGAGGCTCGGGCGAAGGCAGAGCGTCCCCGGGGCTGCCCTCGCCCTCCTCGGGGACAGAGCCTCTGGCTGTGAGCAGGGAGCGAAAGCGGGCCGGAACGCGGGGCAAGGGTGTGGGAGCTGCTGGCCAGTGCTGCCACGGATCCTCCCGACGTTCTCGTGCCAGCGGTGGCACAAGTGACCTTTTCATCCCCCCTGCTCCTGCGCTGAGCGGCTGCGGGTGCTGGCAGGCGCTAGCGGCCTCTCCTTCAGCACAGCTTGAGATACTTCTCTCCTAATTAGAGAAAGGGATTCAGAAAAGCTGTAGAAGTTCACTCCAGAGAGCCGCTGGGCTTCGTGGTGAAGAAGTGGTTGCTGGCAGTAGTTATATGTGAGCTTGAAGACAAGCAGATCACTCTGGATGTGACAGAGCACTGTGGAGATGGGCAGCGGGCTCCCCTCTGGGCTTCTTGGCAGGGTAAGGCCAACCAAGTCCTCCCCTTTCCTCAGGATGGTTTTCCAGAGGAAAATGGGAAAAACAAAGAGCTGTCAGCTGCGGCGCAGAGACAGCATCCCGACTTTCCCGCGGACTTTCCCGCAGAGCAGCCCGGGCAGCGCCTGGCTCCACCTTGCCCCAGGGAGGGTCCCAGCAGCTTGTCTTTTAGGAAAAGCTTTCTTTCAAAAGCTTTGTCTGCAGGGATGTTTAATTTTCCTATCTGAGAGGGAAGAAAAGGTCTTTCCAACAGGGCGTGCAGCTGTAGTCCCTGCAGCTGCCGGTGCTGGGACCAGCGGATGTCCGGAGTCTGAAGCCAGGCGTGATTCCCAGCGGGAGCAGGCTGAGCAATAGTTATCAGGGCAGTTACAATTCTCTCTTGTCCCCTGGAAGTTCAGGCCCTGTACTTCTCCAAAGTGAGGTGTCAGATGTTCTTCCGCAGAGAAATTCCCCTGTTGGTTATGGACACGCAGCCCAACCACGGCGCGGTGGTCCCGGCTGGGGGGGCTTTGGTGGGACGTCCTGCAGCCGTTGGGTGCAGGAGACTGCGGGCTGCTCTGTGTGGGCAGACCGACGCTGGAAGGCAGGTTAGTTTTCAATAATGATTTGCAGCTACATAATGAGAAATTTGTAGCATTTATAAACTGCCGGTTGCTTTGAAATTGTTTCCCCTCTTTCTGCCCCAGACTTGACATTTGATGAAGAATTGAGGCTTTGTGTTCATTTACCGATTAATTTACTGTGGGGGGGTGGGAAGCAGCATCCACCTTAGTGAAGGTCGATGGCCTCGAGTCTTTAGCTGTTTTCCCAAGTACTATGAAAGTTTTTAAGCAAACGGTGTGGCTGCTGTCGGCAGTGGAAGGCACTGCTCCGGCAGCAGCTCCCGTCGGATGGCGGCGAAGCCGGATCACTCGGCTCGTCGGCCGGCTCCGGTGTGGAGGTCTCCAAAGCAGGCACAGCAGCGCGCACCCCTGAATCCATGCTCACAGGGCGCTTGGTTTTAGGGGCAGAGCGAGCCGAGCACGGAGGGCCGTTGGTCACCTCCCAGCCCAGACGAACGCTCGACGCGCGCCCTGCTTTCCTCCGGCTTCCCCCCCGCTCACCCGGGAGGTGTTCGGTGCAGCTGCCCCAGGACTCCTCCCGGGGGGCTGGTGCTGCCGGCTGCCAGCAGAGCTGTTCATCAGCCTCTGCAAATCTGTTCTGCTGGTAGCTGGTGCGTGAGAGCGGACTATGCCAGGAGGTGCGGCTTATCAAATGTCACGCAGATTGTATCTCGGGGGAAACATACTTCAATAATTAAATTAAATGAAACGTCTTGCAATAAAAGCCTCGGAGGCTGCGGCCTTCTGTTTATCTCCAAAATACGCATGGAGAGGGAGGTGGCAATGGGAGATGCCGGCAGGCTGGGCCAGGTCTCTGCTAGTTTCACCGAGTATCTCCGTGTGTCGTGGAGCATCTTGCACTTCCATGCGTCGCATTTTCTCCCCAGAGAAGCTGTGTCCGCTCTGTAGAAAGGCCAGACCTGCAAGTTTGCTGAACACCAGCGCTGTGCAAGCCGCCAGGGAGGCTGTGACCAGCGTCGGGCTCCAGCGGTGCCAGCCCGGGGGAAGCCCTGCTGCGGGGCTGCCGGAGGGACAGCGGCTGCCCAGCCTTCCCCTGTCACCGCACACGTGGTTACGCACCGTGCGCCAGATGGGCTTTGCTTTTATGGCTGGAAATCTTTTAAATTCTGGTGAGTCACCTCTTGGTGTCCGACACGGTGAGACCCTGGGTTTGGGGAACAGCCGTGCCCTGCCCCTGTGCAGCCCACCCCACCCCATCCCATCCCAGTTAATTATTGGTGATTAACTTCATCACTAGCAAACTGGAAATAATTAATCTGGCATGTCACCTCCTCCTGGGTGAGCCCTGGGTGCTGCTGACAGAGGAAGAGCGCGATGCAGCCAGCACCGGCGTTTTGACCCTGGGAATGCCTGTCAGAAGGGAGGGCAGGTCTAGACTGGACATCATGAAGACATTTTTCACCATGAGAGTGGTGAAACACTGGCACAGGTTGCTCAGAGAGGTAGTGGAGGCCCTGTCCCTGGAAACCTTTGAGATCAGGTTTGCCGGGGCTCGGAGCAACCTGGCCCAGTTGAAGAAGTCCCTGCTCACGGCAGGGGGGTTGGGCCAGATGACCTCTAAAGGTCCCTTCCAACCCAAAGCATTCTCTGAGTCTGTGATTCTGTATTTCTCAGGAACGGGTTTACAGACCTGGGGTGTTTTGCTGGGCTGGCAGAGTGGTGGCCGAGGTCCCCGCAGCGTGGGGACAGCCGCAGGGTTTGCCTTCCCTGGCAGTGTGTGCCGGAGGATGCTCTGAGCTCTGCCTGTGCAGACCATCTGCCCCTTTGCTTCAAATTAATAGACAAATTCAGAAAGAAAAAAAAATAATCAAAATCTTTTCATGGATAATTTGCACACAGAAAAAAGGGGTCAAAGGAATTAAATAAATCCTTCGCTGCGGTGGGCTCGCCCCGCCGGCTCCCTGCCTGTTGGAAGCAGGTTTTCAAGCCTGATGGTATCAGATACTCTTTTGGCACCCATTTTCAGAGAAGCATCCCACCCCTGCTGCTGCTTAATGCAGCTCATCTCCTGCCGATTGCTCCCAGGGTCGCAGCCAAATCAGCGCTTCGAATTCAAGCCTTCCCCGCCGCTCGGCGCGGGTTTCCATGGAGATCGGTGAGGATGCTCCTTGCTCCCCCGGAGCCGATGGAGACGCACCCTCGGGGGTGGCCCCGCGGGGGTCCCTGAGCATCGGGGGGCTGGCAGACCCGGCGTCTTTGGTGCTGGCGTGGCGGTGCTGCCGCAGCTGCTCTGCTCCCTGACACGCTGCCCACCCCCACCGCCGCCGGGAGCCGTGCGTGAGCGGGGGGAGCTCAGGGACAGCCGCATGGATGCGGGTTTCTCCCTGGGAAGTCCCGGAGGAGTTCCCGGGACCTCTCCTTGCACCTCGTGAAAACCTTGGTCTCCTTCCCTGGCCGCGCGTTTCCTCGTCGCTCCCGAGGGCCCCTCCTCAGCGCCTCGCCCCCCCCACCCGCGCTGCGCAGCTCCCTCGAGGACACGCGCCTGGGGCACGCGGCTGCTTTACGCTCTTCTCGCACATCGGAGCTGACCCCCCCGGGCGCTTGTCTGCAGGTGGGGACCAACCCGGCCCGTCCGCTGGACAGCAGGCAGCTTGATCTGTTTGTGACGAGCGGTCTTTCGACTCCAAAAAAGGGTTTTCCGAGAGCCTGTGCCTTGCAGAGAGCCGTTGGGCCAAGGTGGTGGCAGGTTCGGAGGTGGAAATGCCCTCATGTGCGTGGCTGAATTAGCAAATAGCCATGAGATCTGAGGAATGATAGTAATTACAGGAACAAAATTGTTATTAATGTACTAATTTACTCGGGAGCCAGGCTTTATGTAATTACACTCCGGGATCAAGATAAGGTTAATGCGTTTACCTTCCCGGGTATTTATAGACAGGGTGGATTGCTCTTCCTCCGCTGGAACACACAAGGGCACGTGTTCCCGGCGAGCGGCAGCGGGGCCGTGCGGCGTGGGCATCCCCCGGCAGAGGAGTCCGGTGCGGGGGTGGCGGGGGGCACGGGGAGGTCTGGTGCCGTTTGCTGATATTGCTAACGGGGGAATTCCGGGCAGCGGCTCCCTGCGTCGGCGAGTCGGGGCACCCCGGGCTCGGCTGCTTACCGAGCCGCTCAGCGCGTGGTTAAATGAGTTTCCGTGGTGTGTACACCCGAGGGTGAGCTGTCCCGGGGACGGCCGTCGGCTGCCGTTTGGCTGCCTGGAAATAACCCCCAGCCCCTGGGCTCCGCAGCGAAGTTGCAGCCACCCCGGGGTGGCAAAGAGAGCAATGAACCGGACCTGCTGATGCTTCACATGTTGAAACTTTGCAAACACCTCTGAAACCTTCAGCCACCGGTGAAAAGCTCCTGGCTGCGAGGATGCTTCCCCCCGTGCTGGGCCCTTGTGCGGTGGGCGGCCGTGGGAGGGCTCGGCTGCAACATCGGTCTGGGAGATGGCGAGTCCTTCGCTGCCGCTGCTCGAGCCGCCGTGGGCACGGCTGCCCTAGAAATGCCAGGCTGGAGGAGGGATGCTCGCCCGTGGTGGTGGGCAGCGGGCAGCCCGGGGACCGGCGGGGTGGGCGCAGGGCCACGTGCAGAGCCGCGTGCTGCGGCCCCGGGACAGGCTGCTGCCGCCGCAGTGCCAAGCATCGCTCTGTCACGGGCGAGAAAAGAAAAAAAGCAGGGCAGGATCCGGCAGACCCCAGAGTCCCCCTCCTCAGGGATGCTCCGGCTTCTCCCCCGGTGCCTCTGCAGCTCCCCTGGTCGCTCAGACCCACCTTCACTAACGCCACGCGGGGAGATGTCGGCTGGGTTTGCCGGGCATCCCGCAGCTCCAAGCCCTCCTGGCTGCACCGTCCGCCCGAAAGCCGACGAGCGGCGCGGGGCTGCTTGCTCGCGGGCCACCAGCGAGTGGCTGTCGAGTGTCACCAGGGATATTTCTCCTGGTGTCACACGAGGGGGACAGCAGCAAGCTGCAGAAGGTCAGAGCAGCCCTAAAAATACGCATCTGCGTGCGTCTGTGTTTGTGGCTGCTTCGTTATGCGACACACATGCTGGGAGTTGAACGGCTGGAGACACTTGAACACGGCCAACCTTTAAGAGCAGGAGAAAGGTTTAATAAGGTCGCACCAGGCCTTAAGGACCCTTCAGCTTGGTCTTTTGCTAATTTACAGGGAAATAAATGTGTGAGTGGTGGTGGGGAGCCCCGTCGCTCTCCCTCTGCTGCAGAGCTTCGCTGCCGAGCAAGCAGCTGGAAGGGGAGGTCTGCCGAAGGCGAGCGCCGGGTTCAGTCCTCGCTGTAAACGGGAGGGGAAGCCGGCTCTGCGCTGTCCGCCGCGCCCGTGTAACCGCATCACGTAAAACCATTTTTAAAGCAAACAGAAGTTTGAGTTATGTTTGTTATTTTTGCTAACTGTGTGCACATGGCTGAATTTCTTGATGACAGAAGTGAGTAACTGTGCAAGGTTATGCAAATGAAGTACTTAATTAAGTAGGAGTCATATGAAATAAATTCCGGCTCCACCAAGTGCCCTCTGTTTTTCCTCAAAGTCCGGGACGCTTCTGAGTGATGGGCTCTGGACTGAGAAACTGATGTCATGGGGGGACCGCTCTGCTTTCCCACCCTTGCCTGGGCGCAGGGTCCCCATCCCCATTCCCAGACCTTCTCCTGGGCTGGGCTGTCCATCTGTCCCGTCCTGTCCCATCCCGTCCCCTCCGCTGTGCTCCGCAGCCCATCCTCACCAACACGATGCTCGGCTGAGCCACCCACATCTCTCCTTCCTCCAGACCCCATTAATTACCCTCGAAGGCTCCTCATACGTTATCAGGCCCAGATGTTTCACACTGTATGCTACAAATGTTAATTATCTCCTAATTAGTTATTAGCAGAGGCAGGGCTGGCACAGATCGGGGCGAAAGCCGGCCAAGGGCATGAACAGCCCTGGGTGGCAGCACATGGACCAGCAGCTGCTGCTGGCGGGGAGTTTACTGGGGTTCCTCATCACCCCTCCGATTCCCGGCGTTTACCCAAGGGTGACCTCGGCAGTCCCCGGGATGGAGCTGCCCGCAGGGATGCGGGATGTGACGGTGCAGAGCCCTCTCTGCCAGCCGAGCCCCCCGGCACTGGCGCGTTCCTGGACCTGGCACGTTCGGCTGCTGGTCGTGATGGTGGGATGCCTTACTGGGGGCTTCGTGGTCAGCTGCACGGGTCAACACCCGGCCGGCTCACGCGTTGTTGGAGGCCAAGGGGCTGAGGGCTTCGTCAGCAGGAAGGATCCTGTCTGGCAAGCAGAAGCGTGTCTCTTCTTGGCGTCACGGTTTTGTCGATCCCACTGGTACCTTACTGAGCAGTGCAGGCAGGGCAGGGAGGGGAAGGTCCCTTCCCCAGGCATCTCCCTGCAGCAGCGACGCCAGGGCCATGGGGGTCCCGGGGCCGGGGGGTCCTGGGGCTGGGGGGATGCCTCAGCAAGGTGGGGTGCGCGGCGTGCAGCCCTCCTCTGCACGCACATCGGCAAAGATCCGCCGGGAAAGCCCGTGCCTCGGGCGGCAGCGAGTGGCTCCAGCCTGGGCACCGGGATGAGCCCTAGGAGGAGAGGAGCGCGGTGATGGAAATCACTGCGGGGGGGGAAAAGACCCTCGGGCCCCTGTGTCTGCTGGCAGCAGCTCCGGCGTGGTGGGGAGTGGGGGCATCGATGCCGGGAGCGGGCCCGATCCTGCGAGCGCTGCAGGGTCCCCGGGGTGCGAACGCCGAAGACGTGCAGAAGTGTTGTGGGTCTGCAGCGCTGCTCCAGGGGTTGGCTAAACCCCGGCCGGGGGTTTTACGCTGGTTTGCCTGATGATTTCTCAAACACCCATTTCCGTGAAATATCGGCTCTCCTTCCGCGTGGAAAGGCTGTTTTATTCCAATCCGCAGCAAAGAATGATGAAATCCATTACTGCCGAGGCTCTGCAGATGTCTGTGGCACGGCTCCTGTGAGCTCGTATTTCCTCCTGGAGACTGATAACCCGGGGGCTGCCGGCTTCGGTGGGATCTTTAATCTTCTGAAGTGCCACGTAATTTAGATAAAAGAGGTTTGGTAAATTCCTGCGTTTTTTTCTGGTGTTTAGAAAATCTCTCCGTGGTCTTGGTCCATCACTGTTCTCTTTCTTTTCCATCCCTGGGAGCAGAGGGCGAGGTGCACAGCGCTGCCCACCCCACCTTCGCTCCCCCCACTGCCGCTGCCTTCTCCCCGCCTGCCCGGGGGTAGCTCAGGGTTGCAGCGGGACTCGTTTCACTGCTGGTGCTCCCTTTTGAGGCCTCTTGTCAGGAGGAGACACCAATTCTGATTGCTCATGGTAATTGTGCTGATGACTGTCCCGGTGGCACTGACCTCATTTACAGCCAGGCCGGGATGCAGGCAGGGTGGTTTTCGCTTATGAAGATGCAAAGAGGGTGTTTTTCTCTTATAAAGATAGAAGATGGCGGTGAGGATGTTCTCCTCCTCCCCGTCCCTGCGTGCTCCCGCGCAAGGCAGCCGCAGAGGGATCCAGCCCTGCGGCCGGACCTCCGATCCCAGCCGAGCAGAGCCGAAGCCCCGGCAGAAGGGCGGATGCGGGGGGCTTGGGGCAGGAGCTGGGGGGGGTGAGCGGGGTGGGGGCTGCTGGGGCGTAGCTGTTGATTTGGACGCAGCATTGCACAGATGGGACTGGAGGAGCCAAGCTGCCGCCAAGCGCCGTTTGAGGCTCCCCGAGCTTTTTGTGTGCTAAGAAAAAAAAGATCAAATCCTGCTGGCAGTTAATGGAGTAATTGTTAAAAATATCCCTCTTTCTTGATGTGCAGAATTTAACGTTCTTCCCTTTTTTTCCCCCTTCCCCTCCTGCCAACATTCCCTCACTTGTCACCCTCCCGAGGTCCTTGTTTTAAGGTGGGTGAACCGCAGCCGCGGGGCAGAGCCGGCTGGGACGCCGCGGTGCCTGGGGACCCATCCTGCCCCTTGCATGGGGGTACGTCCCGGACCCCGACGGCGGCTGCGTGTGCCAGCACTGGCAGGCGGGAGGGAACCACTGCTGACCTACGCTGTGCTAAAACCTTGGTCCGGGAGCCTGAATACCTGCCTGGAGCCTGCAGAAGTGCCGTGGGTCCGAAGGTGACCCTCCCGGGAGGTGCTGGCACCTCACCGCGTGTCCCACCCGGCCGGGGCTGCAGAGGGTCGGAGCGGAGCCGGCAGCTCTTTTGATTGACTTCTCTTGCTCTGCCGCAGGATTCCCAGGGGTGGGATTGGAAAGGCTTAAAGGGGGAAGTGGCTTGTTTGGGGACGTTACAGCCCAAATTGAAGCCATCTGTGATGCCGCGCAATTTCTTCCATCCAGCACATCCCCAAGCTGTCCCTCGTGCTAAATCACCTCGCCGTGACGGGGCCGGGGCAGAGCAGCGCTGGGAGGGCACCGGAGCGCGGGCTGGAACGCCTCGGCCCCTCCAGCTGAAAGCTGGCCAGCTTTGTCAGCACGGTGCAAATATTCTTTAAACCCCCCCCAACGAACACAACCAAGCAAGCAGAAAGAAGAACTTTTGTGGACGCTTTATTTTTAGCTCTCCCTGGTGCGAAAAACAAATTAAAGACAGTACAAAACCCACCCCTAAATGCAAAGAGTTGGAAGCCAAATGTCACCGCAGCTTTGATCCCCTCCGGAGGAAGCTCTGGCGCTATCAGTTTAGAAGCATTAGATTTGCATATTCATGTCCCCTAATTTGCTCTTCGGGGGCTGAAATCTAATAACTAATGAAGAAAATCTTCCTGTGCGTGCAGAGGAAACCCTGATTATGTCACAGATGCATTAAGAAAAATAATCAGACATAAAAATGAAGTCCCAAAGAAAATGCTGCCCGTAATTAAAACTTCAGCAAAGACAGAAATCCCTGCTGTGCACGTCGGGGGGGGGGTCGGCCGATGGGCTGGCGACCACTGGGTGGGCTGGGGGTGGCCATGGGGGGCACTGAGTCCCCAGCGCTGGGACGTGCCCTAAGGTGGGGGGCGAGGAGGGGGGCTGAGGGGGGGCTGAGGGGGCTGGAGGCCTCCTGGGCTGCACAGCAGCGAGAGGCATTGAGCTCCGGGAGGGGAATGGGCTGGTTTTAGGGCATGGGGACCAGTGGAGCGGGCGCCCAGGGACCTGCTGTTCCCAGCACGAGCTGCGGAAAGGCCATCGATGGGGACTGCATGAGCAGCCGACTCCAGCAGCTCCGCTGCCAAGTGATGAATCCCTTCTGTTCACCCTTAATTAAATTTCTTTTAGTAACACAATAGCTCAGTTTTATGCCTGCCATTTATCAAGAATTAAAGTTATTGGCATCGTTGTTGGCAGGGTATTGATGATGAGACGGCACTGAGGCTTGCGGGAGGTGCCGATGGCTCAGCGTCCGGCTGCGTGCCCGCTCCTCGTCCCCGGAAGCGGAAGGGCACAAAAACCCCCGGAGCGCCCGTGTCTGCTGGAACGGGCGGGACGCGCGGGGATCCGCTGCAACCGCCGCATTCAGTTCGGATTTCCCGAGGCTGCGGGAGTCCCGGGGGCCGGGGTCAGGGCACGCCGGCAGCGCATCGCGCAGCAGCATCGCCCTCTCGCCCTCTCGCCGCTGTCGCCGTCGGAGCCGAGTCCGCAGCGGTCGCAAGAAGAGGTGAAGACGCGCTGGGCTCGAACCGTGCGTTGCCGTTTATTCCTTGCGGAGTCTGGAGAGCTCTTTCTATCTGGGCTGTCAGGGGCTGCAATTACTTATGTTGCTGTCAGTAGCAAACGAAGATTAAGTTGTCATAAAGACTGAGAGGCCAGGCTGAAGGCTGTTGCCCAAGGTAGGAGCTGTGCGGTGACGAGACCTGCCGGAGCACCGCGTGCCGGCCACGCTGGCACCCTGCTCAGTGGAGAGCGTGAGCTCCTGGGGGGAAAACCTGCCCCTGGTTTGGCCGGAGCCGGAGGGCGAAAGCAATCCCGTCAGCTCAGTGCTGCGTGGCAGCAACGTGGCTGGAAAAGAGCAAACCCGAGCACTGCTTCCCGGCGAGTCCCGAGGGCCGGGGCCGAGCTGGAGCGGGGATTTGCTCGGCAGCCCCCAGCCGGGAGGGAATTACGGCGGCATCCCTGCTGTCGGTCCGCAGCAGGCGGGATGCAGCTCTGCCTGGAAGCAGAGACACTCGGCCTTTTTCCTCCTGCTTGCACTGATTTGCAGTCGCGTGAACCGACGAGTCCCTTACGTCCGTCGCTGTGACGGCAGCCCAGAGCCTCTGCTCCAGGGGTCCTGCGAATATCTCCCGTGCCGAGCGCCCTGCGTACTCACCGCCCTCTCCCGTTTGCCATCCTGGGTATACAGCGTGTGGCTCTCAACGAGGAAAATGCTCCCAGCATTCCAGCGTGTCGGACCACTCGTTAGCCTCCAGTGTTTTAGCTTGGGACACTTTATCATTACTAATTCCTTTGGTAATTATGGCAATAGCAATAATCCCGGACAGCTCGTTGGGCTGTAACGCGTGTGTGTGCGGGTGTGCGGTGGTTCTGAGACCCGTCCGTCTGGCTGGGCAGGGTGGGCGCTGGGCTGGGGGCTTGGCAGGGCGAGGGCAGAGCTGGGCGGTGGTGAGCTGTGTAAGGGTCGTGTCATGCTCCGCAAGGAGGTACCCGATTTAAATTGCAAATATTAGTTACGCTGTCAGCCTTCAAGGGTGGCTGTGTCTTACTCATCGCAGCAGGAGCCGAGTTAAAATGCAGAACTGGATTTCAGGAAGACAAGTCACATTTTGTTAAAAAGAAGATGATTGTGTGTGTTAACGAAATTGCTTGAGATTGATTATTTCTCTTTTTGAGTGGTTTATCAGGGAAACAACTTTAATTCCTTAATCGACAGAGACGGGAGCTGTCGTTGCCATTTTGCTTTGCCGGGCTCTGTCGCCCGGGGACGAGGGGTTTGCGTTTAAACCCCGACTGCGGAGCTGGGGAACTGGGATTGCAGAGGAGCTGGGAGGACCCGTGACCACAGAGCCACTGGCTTCACTCCTGCGGGACCCGCCGGCGGGGAACACCACCAAACCGCCAAATTCCTGCCCCGGCTCAGTCCCAGAGTTCGCTGAAAGCCGGCAATTTCAGCCCGAGCTGTGGGACTCGGTTTGGTCGGTAATGCCAGAGTCGAGCTCACAGGCCTGCGTTATCCAGCTCTAACATCTACTCCTCTGAAGAAAATAACAAAGGAAAAAATCTTCCACTTTCTTTTCTTTCAGCTAATAAATTTTAAATAAATTATACGATTAAAAATGTTAAAAGTTTAATCAGCTCCCCTATTGTGCTGAAGTTCAAAAGCAACATCTATCAGTCCGAGTTTGGACCGCAATTTGTATGTGCCGCTGAAAGCTTTTTAATTCACCCAACGGGGCACAATGAGCAGAGCTGATTAAATGGGAGCTGGTAATTTATTCCCAGCCCTCAGCTGCTCAGGGACCCGTCGAAAGTTTTCAGCCGTGGGGCCAGCCACGACAGTCCGGTCCCCCCCTCTGTCACCGGTTGTCCCTGTGCCGGCGCGTGGCCCTCGCCAACCCCCCCGAGCCAGCGCTGGCCTCGGCTCCGGGCAGCGAGGAGGCACAAGGGACCTGAAAAGCAGCCTCTGGGTGCACCTTCTGCGAACGCAGACCCACGCAGGCGGGTAAATGCGTCCCTTCGACCCCCTGGCTCAGGCGCTTGGGTGCTGTTTGGCAGGGGCTCGCTCCAGGCTGTCCCTCCCCCAGGACCACGTTAATCGGTAGCAGTGAGGTCCGGGCAGATTTCATGCCGTATTTTTAAATGAAAGGAAAACTGGTCTGACACGGCGTGTCCACCCCGGCTCACTCCTCCCGACGGATGCTCTCGCAGGCAGGGCTGCGGGGGGACAAGCTGCCTGCACCCCAGGTTTTGGGGCGCTGGGGTCTGCCTCGGGGGAGGCCCCTCTGTGCCCTTATTCAACCCAACTCATCCATTCGTGGTCGTGGCTAATGGTACGGCTCCTCCTGCTCCATGCTTCCCTCGCTGTTCAAAAGGCACCGCTTACAAACTGAGCAAATGTGAGGGGACTGGAGCATCTCTCCTACGAGGAGAGGCTGAGGGAGCTGGGCTTGTTCAGCCTGGAGAAGAGAAGGCTGAGAGGGGACCTTAGAAATGCCTCTAAATATCTGCAGGGTGGGGGTCAGGAGGACGGGGCCAGACTCTTTCCAGTGGTGCCCAGCGACAGGACAAGGGGCAACGGGCACAAACTGAAGCAGAGGAAGCTCCAGCTGAACCCGAGGAAGAACTTCTTCCCTCTGAGGGTGACGGAGCCCTGGCCCAGGCTGCCCAGGGAGGCTGTGGAGTCTCCTTCTCTGGAGATATTCCAGCCCCGCCTGGCCGCGGTGCTGTGCAGCTGCTGTGGGTGACCCTGCTTGGGCAGGGGGCTGGGCTGGGTGACCCACAGAGGGCCCTGCCAACCCCGACCATTCTGTGATTCTGTGATCCATTCTGTGATAAATATGTTAATGCAACTGGAGAAATTCTAGCAGCTTTTGTAATAAAACTTTAGAATGTAATTTTGGATTGTTCTCCCCATCTCACCTCCTCGCCCCCCTTTATCCTTCGTCACCAAGGCACTCAGGTTGGCCGGATGCGTCACTTTTGCCCTCCCCAAACAACCTTTCTTCCACCCCTGCTTTCATTTTTATCGTCCGATGAAGGAAAGGTCAGCACCAATATAACGAATCTGCTGTGCTGCTGCGTAAAGTCACTGGCTCGTCACCAGTAATTAGCAGAGCACACTGAGCAAACACTCTTCTAATTCAGCTGCACGTCACTGTGTTTCTAAGTGCAAGGCTTTTAAGGCTGGTGACCTTTTATATCGCAGTGCACAACCACGCCACGACCCGATCCGCACGCCCCAGGCGCTGAGGCTGTGGCTGGCGATGCCAGACCTGCCCCGTGTGCCCGGGCTGGCAGCGGAGCCGTGAGCCGGCAGGGTGGGCGTCCCGTGGGGGCGAGGAAGCCCAAAAGCTGGGTGATGGAGCCTGTCACATCAGGCAGCGGGTCCCCGGAGCCGCGCTGGGAGAGGCAGCGATCCGGTCCGAGAGCATCCCAGGGCAAGCGCAGCTCTGGGCAGGGCCTGGCGCGTTCCTTGCCTTGATTCCTCAGCTGTCTCCCAGAAGATGCAGCTTCTTCCACCCCGGCCCGTGCTGGTGGCGTAGCTCTCCAGGTGCCTCCGGTGTCCCTGGGTCCTCAGGTGAAGAATGCTGCACACGAAGCCAAATCCTGTTTGTTATCGTTATCTAGAGAGTGAAATCCTTTTCCATAAGCTGTCCTGTATTGTTAACAGCAAACTAAGCAATTGCTGACATCCAGGCTATTCTGGAGAGCAAGCCTGCATCCATTTTAAATGCTGAAAACATGCCAGCAAGGTAATGTCCTCCTACCTCTGTCTCCTGTGCTCCCTTTCCCCCTTTTGCTTGCCCGTCAGAGACGCTGGAACACCGGCAGCAGCGGTGGCGGCAGCTGGCTGTCGGGGAATGAAGGGTCTCTTTTTTCCACTGCCACTCTTCCTTCTACAGGGAAGACAAATGATTCATTTATATTCCCCATCATTTTCTCTGATGCCTGGCTGCCTCCCATCGAGATGTTGGGTCTGCACCATGGAAAGCCATTTGTGTGATCTCCAAGAAGAGCTGTGGAGAGCAGTGTTTGCTATTTGTATGTGGTGATTCATGCCAGGGGCAAGCCACTGTGATCAATTCTAGTTTTCCTTCAGATCTTTACAAAAATGCCTACAAACAGAGACATGGCATGAGAATATAAACAACAGCGTCCAGCTTTTCCTAGGCAAAGGAGAGACAACTCTGTGGCTGCAGAAGGTTTTGCAAACCGGGAGCATGGATGGGGTGCCTGCAGGCGCCTCGGGAAGGTGTGCAGCCATACCACAGAGATGATGATGGGTTGTTGTGGGGACTCCCTGGAGGGAAATACCGAACTCATCTTCTCCTGGGCAATATTTGCCTCTCAGATCCCTGAATTATAATATTCAATTTAGCAAATTCAGAGCCTGGCAGCTGTGGGCAGGGCGGTGCAAAATGCAAAGAGCAAAATGAACCCTTCCCGTTGAAGGTTTTGCACAGCAAGAACTGTCTGTCAGAGAAAACATGGGCTGAGACCTGGCTGTGGGGTTTTCCTGAGAATGCTCCATTTTCACTGCTTACAGGAGTGACTCACTGCTGACCTGCAGGTACGGCTGCGTGCAGTCCAGATGATACCGTGGTATCTGGAATGAAGTGAAGCCTGGCTCCATGAGCAAAATGCTCCAGCTTTTGCTGTCCAGATCTGGAGGTTTTTTAGATGGCACAAGCCAGCTAGATCTCGGAGCCCGAGTCAGGAGAGATCTTCCAGATCCAGGGGAAGCTGTGGGAGAATCCAGCACGGAAGAGATCAGCAAGTGAGGGCTGAGTGAGATTTGGGTGCGTTCAAAGGGACGGTGACCACGTCCACCCGATCAGAGGGCTGATGTCCACAGACATCTAAGACCCCAGTGCAAGTCCTAAAAGCCTGTGCCCTCCCCAGCACACGCCTGAGCCCAGGCGCAGCGACCGCCCTGCGTGGATGAAACACGGTGGCAGCCGGGAGAGAAGCAGCGATGAAAGTGATTAACAACAGGACCTGTTAACAGACAAAGAGCGATGCGTGTTTTAGCTCATCTCTGGAGCGTTGTGTCATCCCTGTTGATACTTTGAGCTGCCCTCTCCTGGGCTGCTCAGGGGCACTGGGAAGACCATGCCTGAAATGGGGTGGAATCGGCACTTTTTAGGTAGCTGGGCAGAGAGGAGGGGGCGGCTGCGACTGCTGGGGCAGCAGAGAGGGGAGAAATCCATCCTGGAAAGTGGGGCTGCCATTGCCTTGGGCACCGGCGATCCCCCGGCATCGCTCGGCACGGCGGCCCCGGGAGCATCGCCCAGGCGAGCCGCGCAGGCTGGGACTGCGGGGCTGCTCCGGGCCGGGTCCCTGCCAGCATGTCACTTGCTGCTGTGTTTGGATAGGCAGGACCCATTCCTGGTCACAGACGCTTAATGTGATGTGGGAATCAGTAATTTGTGACAGTGGCTGAAATCACTTTTGAATACATAAAACATAAATACAGCAAAAGCGGAGAAATGAGCCATAACTCTCCCTAATGGAAACCCCGGCCTCCCCGCTTTTCATGGGATAGGAAAAAAATGGCCCCACTATTTTTGATCATTAATTTTGTGTTGGCCCGAACCGTGGTGCCGCTGGTTTCCAAAGCACTTTTCTGCAAAATAATGAGGCTATTTATTAGCAGCAACGAGGCTGCACAGAAAGAAGAGTTGAGATAGTTTCTATAGTAACTCCCTGCTAAAACATTTGACGCTCACCGCGGCTGCAGCCGCCGTGCCGCCCCGATCGCCTGGCTGCGCCCAGCAGCCCCGGCTGCAGCTTCGGCCGAGGACTCCCCGCGCTCGTGTTTCTCCCTCCACTACAGAACCAGCTTTCAGCCATCCCGAGCACCACATGGGTGGCTGCGGGAGCAGCCCGATCACAGGGGCAGCAGCTCTGTTTTGGTGTTCATTTATCTGGCAGCGTTTCCCCAAGAAACGCCCGTGGGCAGGCGGGAGGGGAGGCGCAGACGCTGCCCGGCTGGTGCCAGCTCAGTGGGCAGCTTGGCAAGGGGGGCACTGGCTCTCACGGCCCCTGGGTCAAGATGCAAAAAGTCTTTTCTCCCTGCACAGCATCTTTCTGTCTGCTTCCTTGTCTGTGGGTCACGTTTTCCTTGGGTGTGAATGTACATTCTCAACCCATCCTCCTCCTCAGAGCAGAGGAGCAGGAGGGGACCGGACGGCCGAGTGCAGGCTGGCTGTTGAGCATCCCGAGGGTCTCCAGGAGCACTGGCCACCGACTCTGTTCGGAGGAAACCAATTTGGGGTTCACACTGGTCTCCGCATCACAGCAGAGTTTCCAGAAGTAATTGGATTTGGCCATTCAGTTACTTCCACAAATAAGGGAAAACACAATTATTCACATTTGCCAGTTGGATACCGTGGGAAAGAAGAACAAATTCCATTTTTCTTATATGCAGCTCTACAAATTGTTTGTATTGAGTTAGAAAACAATAAAAATCCTTGGCACCGCAACATTCATACATCCAAGCAAACAAAGCGAGCAACCAGCCGTTGCGAGGAGCTGCAATGCAACGTGTTCTCCTTCCAGACGCCAGCAGCACGGGGGTCGGGTGCTGCTGTGTTACGCAGCAGAGCATCCCGGCTCCTCTGCCCTCATCTGTGGGTGCAAGAGTGAGGTGGGCACCCTTGCATAAGGAGGGTCTGAAGATCTACATCCCTCGCCATCCAGCTCCATTTGGGTAGCAAGTAAATTCCAGAAAACCATGGTTCCCTGGAGATTAAGAGGCTAAATTCACCGAGGAAACCATTATTCACTTGGCCCTACACGACAGGCTGTGGAGTCTCCTTCTCTGGAGATATTCAAGACCCACCTGGACGCAGTGCTGTGCCCCCTGCTCTGGGTGACCCTGCTTCGGCAGGGGGTTGGGCTGGGGGACCCACAGAGGGCCCTGCCAACCCCTGCCATGCTGGGATTCTGTGACAGCTGGACAAACAGGGCTGGGGAAGGAGGACAAATCCGTCCCGACCCGCTGGTGTTTGCAGGGGCAGCGGAGCATCCTCCAGCCTGCACTCTGGCTCGCCAGCTTCTCCTGTCCCCTGCGAAACCATTATTAAAGCTGGCAAGCCATCATGAGAAATAAAGATTTATCATGGTGTAATTTCCCAGGAGGGACAAGACATTAATGCTGAGGAGAGAGGAACCAGCATTCAGTTTATGTTTGGGGAGCAGAGGAGCTTTTTGCCCCCGGGAGCCTGTGCTCCTACCAGGAGCCAGCAGTGCTCCGGCCGGGGGCATTGCCTGGGGGGTCCGTCCCGACCCCGCTGGGAGCCAGCCCACCCCGGGGGAGCATCCTGGAGCATCCCGGTGGGGAAGCTCATCGCTGGCGGAGCAGTGCTGAATCCAACAGCAGCACAACCTGCCAGCGGCCCCGTGACAGCTCCTCACAGACCCTCCTCGGCTCCTGGGTGCCGGCAGTGACCCCCGGCACAGCCCTCCCTCTGCTCCCCGGGTGGCAAAACAGCAGCTCCATCGAGATGCTTTTCTGTTCTTCTGCTTAGCTCTTAACAGACACGTGTCCCCGTAAAGGCCTCCCGACGAATGCCGCTTTCTTCTTTCCGGGCTTTGTAGTGCAACAACAAATGCCTGGCACCAGGTAATCAGAATTATCTGCGGTCTCATCTGGCCATCGCTCCGGGCACAGGTTGCGTGGTAATGTGGCATGAATATGAACTTTTGGAACTCAGAGGCTTTTTGGGGTTTTCTTTTGAAGGTCTTTGCCCAGGGCAGGTGCCCTGATGCTGCCCAGAGATCTGCAGCGCAGCGCTGGGCGTCACCGGGGGGAGCTGGCAGCGGGCAGCTGCCTGCACGGGGGAGGCAGGAGGGGCATCCCCTGGGTGCAGACCTGAAAGCCACAGGAGCACGGGTCAGGCCGGCAGCACCCGTCCCGCTCCCCAGCCGGTGTCCCCAAGCACCGGCAGCGGGACAGCCTGCCGGACCCCCTCCTCTGCCCCAGCAGCATCCCCCACCCCGGGATCGGCGCCGGCCAGCGTGCACCCCCTGCCCGCCTGCCAGTTGGGTTTGTTTTCATTAGGACCGGAGTCGCAGCTCCCCACGTGCCAGCCTGCTGAAAATCGGTGCTGTTTTTGAGGGTTGTTCATCAAAACCAGACGAGAGCTATTGCGCTCGGGATCGTTTCCCCATGCCCAGGCTTGCCTGCCCCTGCCCCTCCTCGCTGCCCTGCTCCTCTCCCGGGGCAGATGGAGGCTTTGCGTCCACCCCTGCACCCCGGCCTTTTTTGAGGGTTTGATAGGAAAAGGAAAGCCATGCCAGAATTCTCCCAGGTGTTGGTGCAGCCCCCAGAACCTCCTTGGGGGAGGCAGCTGCTGCGGAGAGACGGGTGCTCCGCAGCGGGGACGCGCCGAGGCCCCGGCTCGGGCACCTCTGCCTTCTGCTTTCTAAAAAATCTCTTAAATTCCGCCCTTTCAAGGCCGGTTACGGCAGCGCAGCCTCCGGTGAGGGACAGAGAAAAAGGTAATCCGTGGGCTGAGGCAGCCACTGCCGCCCACAGACCGAGACCAAAGGGCTCTCACCAAGGACCCCTGTTTCTGTTGTTGCTGTTTGTGGATGCGCTTTGCAGGAGGAGGGGAGGCTTGTAATGCAGATTTCAGTTTTGGCTGCAAAACTTTCATCATTATCATTTCAATTAAAATTGCTCTTTGAAGCAGTTTGTCTTCAGGCTCAGCCACACAAATCTTTGCTTTCATGAACGTGGAAAATTTGAGAAATAAAAATGACCCTATTTTATCCATCCCTGTTTCCTTCCTCTCCGCACCCTGCGAAGTTTCCAGCACAGTGCTTGTGTCGGAGCCCGCTGCCGCTCCCGGGGAGGCTGGCCACGCCGCGGCGCACAGCTCGACACGTGTGATGGGCAGCGTGCTGGCCGGCTGCCGCGGCGCTGGCTGCCCCCGGTCACGGCAGGCAGCAGCACTGGGGGTTTACGCTGTAAGGACAGCAGAGGTTTGGCAGGAGCACGGCACGGCACTGCGGAAGCTCGGCTGGTGACAGCGCGCGGTGGCAGGACGGGGTCGGATGCGAAGCACGGTGTGCCGGTCTGAGCACAGCCCTGGCTGGCTCCGGGGCCGGGCAGGGCACCGCGAGCGAGGGCAGCGCTTACCCCGGCGAGATGCCGAGGGGGGAGCACGCAGCCCCGTGACCTCCCACCTTCTGGAGAGCTAAAATGGAGCGAGAGCTCCGTCCGTGCCCTTTTGGCTTCGGCTTCTGGGCAGCGCCGCAGCCTGCGACGGGTCGGCAGTGAGTGGGTGGGACCCCGCAGGGGGACGGCGGGAGGACGGGGTCCCTTCTGCGAACGCTCACTAGTCTCCCCTGCCTCTGCTGGGGATGTTGGGCTGGACCATGAATATACATGAGGTGGAGATGATTCAGCGCTTCCATAAAACCAACTGATGTTCAACACTAATTTATGGATATACCAAATTATCTAACACAGATGTAAATAGGATTTAAAAGGAGATACCAGGAGAGGCACCTACAATCAAGTCAATCTTCTTTGCGGAGAAGCAGAAGAAGGAACGTGGAAAGGGAGCCCAATAATTGATGCATCTGTATGTCCCGTTCCGTCCTCAGGAACACGGATCCCAGTGGCTGCTGCCTGTCCTTCATAACTGCTCGCAATGTCATCTTTTTAATGAAAATTAAGTGCTTTGGTTGTACTAAATAGAAGCTGTGCGGACATGTCTAATTGCAGCACTGGGAGATGGCAACCTCATTTGAAAGGAAGCAAGTCCCGGGAGGATTCAGCGCGGACTCTTCAGAAACAACAGACGCCATGGACTTAGAAGGACTAAAAATATTTTTCCTGCATCTGCATGAGCCATTTGATTTCCTCTTCATTTTCCATAAT
The DNA here is from genome assembly GCF_030867145.1 of Opisthocomus hoazin. Lineage (NCBI taxonomy): Eukaryota > Metazoa > Chordata > Aves > Opisthocomiformes > Opisthocomidae > Opisthocomus > Opisthocomus hoazin. The sequence continues at coordinate 21,435,975 of NC_134429.1, read as the reverse complement.
TTCCTTTGTCTTCAGCTTTAACTGATTTGATGCATCCTAATTGTGAGCACATCTGCCGGCTCCCGCGGCGCCCTGCCTGACCCGTGCCGGTGTCTGGGCCAGCGAGGGAGGGGTCGGCAGTGGCGCTGGCCAAGGCTGCCGGACACCTCGCTCCAGGGACCCGGGGACATCTCTCCTGGCCCCGGCCCCGCACGCCGCCCAGCCGTCCCCACTGCAGCACTTGCTGTTCGCAGAGTGTCCCATGCCACAGTCCCGGGCTGGAGGGGACCTGTCCTTCCATCCGTCCCTAGCCCAACCATCTTTCCGACACGTACAGTCGCTTTCCCGGGAGGCAGCGACGCGGGCAGGATCGCGCCCGCTGCAGCTGGTCCTGGGATCCCTGCGGTAGGACTGCGGCTGGCTTTTTTGGGTTAGCCGTCACTTAAGAAAAGCCTGTGTAAATCCAGTGCTCAGAAGTCATTTATTCTGCTTCTAATGTATGACAGTGTTTTTCATCCCGATCTTAAAGAAAATCCATCCTCGCGTTGAAGCTAAAAGCAAATCCCTGGCAAGATTAGGTTAGCCTAGAAAAACTCAGCCCACAAGCAATTACCCAGCGCTTCCGAGGTGTTTTGTCTCCTGGCAGAAGAAAATCAAAATCCCCAACCAACGATTCATGGGAAGAAGCGGCTCCCATACAACAACCAAATGCTTGTTGTGTCCTTTCTTAATCAAGTTAATGGTCATCATTTCACATGCTAATGTCTCCTCAGTGGTCCATCAGCTCCGTACAGCTGCAGCCGCCTGCAATCCGGTGCAGTTTACCTCGGAGACCCAATTACCTGCTTCCCTCCGAGCGGGCTGACTGAACCTCGAAAATAAACCCCACCACCAACCGCTTCAGCCCTGGCAAAGCTTTTCTCCGGCTTCACATGTGGCAGGAGAAGAATTTCAAGGCTTTGGGTGAAAAAACTGAAGAGCAGGACAGCTTGTGTCCCACTTCATTCCATTCCCCTCGGGAAGGGAAGGGGCTGGAGGCTGGGGGGCACTGGGGTACCCTGGCCCAGGGCCCGAGCTCGCTCCGGGGGCTGTTAGCAGCCGGGGACCTCTCGGAGAGCCGCAGGCCAGGGCCACCAGCCCTGCCAGGCTGCCTGTGCCAAGGCGCACGGACATTTTCATTGCCATCTAGTGGCAATCACCCACAGCTGCTTCTTATCTTCCATTTTCTCATACAATCGACAATAACTGATAATAAAATAACCACACCCAAGTATTCAGTATTTTTTCCTGCTGTCTTTGCATGAACCCGTGTGATGGACGGGACCTGGGGTGCTTGCAGTGCAAGGTGCTAATCAAAGGCAAAGCAGAGGAGGTCAGTCACAAAAAGGATGCGCCAGCTCTCTGGATTTGTTTCCATGAGTTCAATTCTGCCTTCACCCGAGCGAAGAGGCATCCACCCTCCCATGCAACCCCCAGCACCGCGGCCGTAACCAGCAGCAGACTGAATTTTCCCCTGTATTACCCAGGCACTGAGCAAACCGCGCGGCAGAGTGCAGCGTGGGTGAGAATTACGCTCTGAAAGCAGCAGAAACCCTGCCCGGGTACGCAGGCAGGAGCCTCGCTGGCTTTCCAGCGCTGTTTCTGCTGAAAACACGAGGTTTTTGTGCATCCCTCGCTGCCCCTTGGCTGCCAGCTGCCCCAGTCCCCAGCAGCATCCTCGCTCCCGCAGCCACCGGCTGGAGCATCGTCCCCGGACAGCCCCTCCAGCAGGACCCGCGTCTCCTCGGCAGGACGAGGGGCAGAGAAGGAGCCATGCCCCCCGCCCTGCCGGGACGCCCAAGCCCAGCAGCCGTGGCTGGATGCACCCCTCTGGCGAGAGGCTCGACGGCTGCTCGCAGTCTCCAAGGGCTGTGAGATAATGGGGCTGCCGGGGAAAGCCGAGCCAGAAAGATAAGACAGCTTATTCCGTTCAATTACTGGGCAGATAAGGCAGCACAGCCAAGCCTGGCTCTCCTAATCCATCGCAGCGAGCTGCCGAGGGTCAGCATCTTCCGAGAGAACCGTCCCCCCGCGCCTGCTGCGGCACTCGTCAGGGGCTGGGGGACCCCCGCTGCGGGCAGCAGCGCCCGGCCGCCCCGCCGAATCGCCTGCCGCAGGCTTTACGAGCCTGGGGCCGCTCGGCCTCACGTTTCTGGTGAATTACGGCCCTGGCATTTCTCACAACCTTTGCACAAAGGTTAGGAGGGAGCCTGGTGAGATTTGCTTGATGACTGGGAGCTGGGATGCGCTGTCGGCAGGGAAGATGGAACTCTCTCCGGGGAAGCAGCAGCTCACCCGTGGCTTGGAGGGCTGGCGAGGAGAGGGAGCGGAGGAGCGCGGACTGCAAGGTCGTCCTCAGGTAGCAGCAATACTCTGCCAGGGCTCGGCTCGACCGAGGAGGAGAGCTGTGTGGCCGCAGGGCTGCTGCGGACACCGGTCTGACCCCGTGAGCCCCCAGCACGAGAGACGAGCCCCTCCCGGGATGGCTGCGGGCAGGGGCTCCAGCACCGGGGCTGCCCTGCGGCACCGTGCCCCGCTCCGGAGGGTGCTCACAGAGCCGCGCGTCCAGACAGGGGCAGGATCAGCCCCTGGGATGGTGACGGGAGCTGCTGGCCCCTCTGCAGCTGACTGTGACGAAGGGGGGACAGGGGACGATGGGCCAGGCTGTGGGGCTCCAGGCCAGGAGAGGTGCAGAGGGCACGGGGGTGATGGTGCTGGGGACAGGAGGACCCACCCAGGGGAGCAGCATCAGCCTCTGGCGACAAACACTGGTGTCCCCAGCACCTTGCTCGGAGGGGGAGGACGGAGCTCTGTGGGAGCCTCCAAAGGGTGGGCAGGGACGGGCAAGCGCCGAGGAAGGAAAAGCACGTAGAAGATGTCTTCTGCCTGCGGTTTCACCTGGGTGCCTCTAATTTACTCGCACAATTAATTGGGGCCATAAATCTGCAGCTGCAGTTAACTGCATGCACAGGACTGAAGATGGTTATTAAAGTCCTTCCTGCACCATCTCCCGAGCTGGTGGCCGAGCTGGTCCTGGCGTGTCCAGCTCTGTCACCGCCTCGGCCCTCCCTCCCCGGCCGGCGGCTCGTTCAGCTCGTTCCTGACAGCACCTTCCCACGCGTGGATCCCAAACCGCTGGAGAAGGGCTGGAGCCTTCTGGGGCGGCTGGAAAATCTGCACCCCCCCCTGGCACTGCCCTCCCTGCAGAGCCGTTAATTAGCTGTGGGCTGGCACCGCTCTTAATGAGCACTGTTAGCCCCCTCCCCAGGACCTGCAGACAAGATGCCGATGCCGCTTGCTGATGCCGCCTCTGCGGTACCGCTGCTCCAGGGCTCGGATCAAGTCCCCTCCCCGGGAAAAGGGCTGGGGCAGCTTTGCCTCGCCGCCTGCCGCGGGAGTCCGACAAACCGCAGCCCGGACCACCCCCAGCCCGCTGCTGGGCTGACCGGGGGGCACAAGCAAGGCGTCCTTCCACTGCCCCTAACCGCGCACGCCTGGCTTGGACCAGGACACAGCTCTGTGCTTTGGGGAAACTTCCTTGGATTTTTAATTATCACAGGCAATTAAGACTTTAATTCTGCCAGGCTCCAGCTGCCACAGCTGGTGCAGCTCCAGCCGCCCAGCCATCCCCCCCGCAGGCTGCGCTGGGATGCTGGGCCGGGATGAGGGGCTCTGCGCCCAGCGCTGGGCGAGCGGCTGGGGAGGCGGGCACGGGGCTGCCGGGATGCTCCCGAGAGCCATCGGCCGCCGGCGGGGCACCTGCCAGGGGAGTAGCTGTAAAATGCCAATTACGCTGCGAAAAGTCAAGTATTTTACAGCAGGCGGAAGGATGAGGAGCTAAAACAAGAGCAGCATTAAAAATAGATCAAGGTAACGAGGTGAGAGGGGCGGCTAGGGAAACGCCAGCCCATGTGAGGAGTGGTGGATGAGGAGCAGTGCAAGGTGTGGGAGGAGGTGTCCAGCTAGGTGAGGACGGACGGACAAACTGCTGCAGCCCCAAGGGAAACCCCCCCGGGGACTGGGAGGCTCTGACATCCCCCAAAGCTGTCCCGACACAGCCACGCTCAGCCGAGGACGTGAAATGCAGACGCAGCGGCAGAGAGCTGGGCCCTTAATAGACAGAGAGCATAATAAAGTAATCCGGGTCCCACTGCAACAGCTTTTCTCTTTTCATGGTGAGAATTCCTTTCACAGCTGATCTAGCGCAAGCTGATACAGTTGTAATATGCACGCAGGGGGATGCGTCTCTCCACGGCTGCCTTCTGCGTTATCACAAGTAAATATCACTATAAAAACCAGAGGAAGCTCGAGCTCGGCCTCATCTGGCATCCCACAATGTAATTAGTTAGCGCGCATCAACTGGAGCCTGAAATACGGAATGCCGAAGTCAGAGGAGCTCACCCAACGAAACGGAAAATGAGAAAGCCTCACCCAATGAACGAGCTCTCTAAATATAACCAGTGCTGCAAAATTATGTCAGAGAATAATTCATACGCAGAAATAGCTCTAAAACTTCGTGGAAGCACGAGCAGCTAAAGAGAGCAAACCCCAAGGAACAATAAGGAAGCTGCACAAACATGACGGAAGTGCGAGCGCGATACAGAAGCAACGATAAAAAATATTCCGAGATAGTTCTTGCATGATGTGCCACCGCCCCGGGTTGGAGGGGGAGCGAGGAAAGCCTTGGGAAGGGGTGGGAGGTCCCATCGCTCGCCGCCAGCTCCTTCCGCACAGCAGAAGGGTGCAGCTCCTCGGTTCTGCTTCACAGAATCACAGAATGGTCGGGGTTGGCAGGGACCTCTGTGGGTCACCCAGCCCAACCCCCTGCCCAAGTAGGGTCACCCACAGCAGGCTGCAGAGGACCTTGTCCAGGCGGGTCTGGAATATCTCCAGAGAAGGAGACTCCACACCTCCCTGGGCAGCCTGGGCCAGGGCTCCGTCACCCTCAGAGGGAAGAAGTTCTTCCTCGGGTTCAGCTGGAGCTTCCTCTGCTCCAGTTTGTGCCCATTGCCCCTTGTCCTGTCGCTGGGCACCACTGGAAAGAGTCTGGCCCCGTCCTCCTGACCCCCACCCTGCAGATGTTGGTAAGTGCCTATTAGGTCCCCTTTGTGCCGAGCCGGGCACCAGCGAACAGCAGCGTTCGCTTTGTGCGCTCGGCGTGCCGAGTCCTGCTGTTTGCTGGAATGAACGCTTTGCCCGAGCAGCCCTCGGGCACAGGAAACCTTGTGATGAAAGGGGCTCGCCAGCACCTCTCGCTCCGGGGTGCGTGCAGGAAAACCGCTGGAGCTCAGGCAAGGACATCTGGGGCTCGCCTGGAGCGGTCGGCTCCCCGCGCTGGTGACGGGGTAGGGGTCAAACCCGCCGTTCCTCCCCTGCCCGCTCCCCGGGGCTCCTCTCACCGGCAGCACGGAGGTGGCTGAACCCACAGCTCCCAGTGCTGGCACCCCCGCCACTTTGGGGTCATTTTGGACACTTCCCTTAATTTAATTTGGCACGATTGGATTTGATTAAAAGGTATTGATTGGGAGGAGGAGGGGGCTAAAATTGCGGCCATTTGTCAGTAGCTGGGAGCCTGTGAAATCTCCTCGTTAATAAATCAGGGCCGGCGCTATCCAGTGCGCAGCTATTACCGCTCAGAAACTCAGTCAGGCTCTCTCCCCTCTGGCACCTGGTGACGGATTAATACCATTAGAAGTCGCGAGCGTTTCCAGCATGGAGCAGCTGCTGAGTCTGGAGAGAAAAGCCCTTGAGCTGGAGGGTCAGAAATGGCCCCTGCGCGGCCGGGGTGCCCCCGGGGTGGCCGAGCACCCCGTGCTCCTCCACGCACAGACACGGACGGGATGCCCTGTGCAAGGTGGTGGTTTCAGAGGCTGTCACAGCTCAGCTTCAGCGAGGAGCAGGAAAGCTCTGAAGAGCCTTTCTGCTCCTCTTGGGCAGCAGAGGCTGCTCAGACACGCTGCCTCCAGAAAAGGCTCTGACCGAAGATGCAGCAGCATCTCCCTCAGATGCTTCGGCATCTCCCTCAGATGCTCTGGCATCTCCCGTAAGCTGGTCCCCGCACGCGGGGCTGGAGCGCCTGCCAGATGCAGACGTGACCGCCGCTTCGATCTAAGTGCACTGTCCATGGGCAGCTCCTTCAACAGCTGTGACACACAAAAATCACAGAGCCACACTTATTAGCTCTTTAGCAGCATATTGACACAACTCAAATGGAAAATGGGGACTGAAAAGCGTAGATATAAGACTTCTGATGCATTTGTATTATTTCCAGCACGCTATCATAGCTCCCAGAATGGGGCTGTCAAATGGCTTCCTCCAAGCATTTTGTACGTCTTTAAAAATGAAATGGGCTGTGCTGATGCCTTCAGATGTCTAATGGGTGATACGAGTGTAAAAGTGCCACTTCATGCTTTGAGATGTTGCTACAGTAAATCAATCCTATTTTCACTGCTTATAAACGGCAAATATTTTCTCAGGGCTCCTTCAGCATGGAGGGAGGAGGAGAGGAGCCAGGGCTGTTGGCAAAGCCGAGCGCAGCCACAGCAGCCGGTGGTCCGGCTCAGCCGGCTCCTTCATCCCACGGAGGGTCTGCGAGGGGGACAGTGGCTGCCAGCCCCCGGCTTTCGCCTGCACTGCTTGGCACCCCGGGGGCTCAGGAGACATCCCAGCACCGTTATCTCCTGCTGCATACAGGCTTGTGCACCACCCAGGAAGACCTCTCTCTAAGTCCTTCGTAATAGCTTAGATGAAGTCAGGGGAAGCTGACAGGTTGGCACAGTACTAAAAATGATCTATGATAATAAAAGGGGAGGCAAAAGAGATCGCTGCCTTACAAGGAGTCATCTCTGAAAGGCAAGGAAGGGAACGTGATTAGCAGATCCTTTGTGTCGCACACCCACTGCCGTTGGGTTTCAGGGAGAAAAGCTCGCCGTGCTTGGGATTGTTCTTCACAGGTGGTTGGTACCATCAATAAACGCCAAGACCTTGGTGCGATGCGAGGCGAGTGGTGGAAAGGTGCACACGTAGGGTCCGTGCGTGTTACCTGTGAGCTCAGGAGCTGTGGGACCCCTGAGGCCCCAGGAACCGTGTCCAGGGTCTGCAGAGACAGGGGAACGCACTTCTCAAAGGCAAAGCTTCCTGCAGGGCACGAGGAGGAGAGAGGCAGCCGGCTCTGCCCTCCGCTGCGAAGGCTCCTGCTGATGAGGTCAGTGGTGGCAGTCCTTAGTCCGGAGCAGGAGCGAGCGAAGGCACCGCTGAGGGGTGCGTGAGGACCCACCACCTCCTTAACTCCTCACGGCCTGTGCCGGGGTGCTGACCTGCGGTGACTGATGTGTCTCCGTGACTCATGCAGTCATAACCAAAATGGACCATCATCGTTACGGCAGTAAAGTGATCCTTCCATTTCCCTATTTTCTAATCTTCAGCTTCTCCTTGTGACCTTTACTTTAAAATGTTTCAATATAAATAATGCACTTCTGTGAATATATTCTTCTGATTATTTCCCAAAGCTCTGGTTCTCCATGTGTGACGCTCCCTGAAGTGGTAATTTGTTCTCTTTCCTGGTAATTGCAATTTTAGAAATAGCTTTTTCAAATGCTCACAGCCTGATATCTTTCTAGAAGATATTTCCTTCATTTTCCCCTCCTTGACGAAGCTGCTGCCCATGGTGGCAGTGGCACATGTCACAGAATCACAGAATAGTAGGGGTTGGAAGGGACCTCTGTGGGTCACCCAGTCCAACCCCCCTGCCGAAGCAGGGTCACCTACAGTAGGCTGCACAGGACCTTGTCCAGGCGGGTCTGGAATATCTCCAGAGAAGGAGACTCCACAACCTCCCTAGGCAGCCTGTGCCAGGGCTCCGTCACCCTCAGAGGGAAGAAGTTCTTCCTCATGTTCAGCTGGAACTTCCTGTCCCAGGCAGCCGGGGTGGGGGACGCCTTGGGGGGGGCGGGGGGCTCTGCGGGTGCTCCCCTCTGGCAGACCGAGAGGCTCGTGCCACCCCAGGAGACTCCAGCTTTCTGTTAGGCGCCTCCTAATCTATTAGGGCATCTATTAGGAGTCCCCTAACAATTTCAGATGATTATTAATTCCAGTTGCAACGGAGATTCAGTTCTTGCAGGATGGGTAGGATGCTGGTGACACGCGGAGGGAGAACAGCCCAGCGGGGGGGCCCGGGGGGAGCGTTAGGCAGAGACGGGCGCTGCTCAGCAGTTCGTCCCTGCGGCACCGAGTCGAGCTACGCATCGCTGCGCGTAACTTCATAAAACAATCGTTGCTGGATGCAGCAAACGGCTTTGGGCTCTGGGTCGGGGCAGAGCCCGGCAGCGGTGAGGGGGAGCGGGGCTTGCCGGGTGGTCTGACACCCCACCTGAAGGCAGCCCCCCTGCCTTGGGCGCAGCGGCTCCTTACCCGCAGACGAAGAGCTGGCAGCAACCAGGGCCTTCGCTTCTGGAAGGAGAGGGGTCCCCAGCACAGCGCCCAGCGCGGGCTCCTCTTCCCGAGGGGACGGGGTGCCAAGGGAGGGCTCCCCGCTGGCACAGCTGCCCGCTCCTGCCTGCTCGCCAGCAAGGTCGGCTCTGGCTGCGGGGCTCTAACCTTTTGTAGCCAGTTCAGAGAAGTTGTTGGTGATTAATTTAAGCTGAAGGTTAAGAGCCAACATAAGCTAGAAAGTCAATGACTAATCTATTAAGCTCCCCAGTAACTTAATTTACATGTTTTTAATGATTATTTCCTACCTGGGCACTCTGAAAACTAATTGGACTTGAATCGTTAAGTGCATTCAGAGGTGGACTCCAATTAGTAAGTACCACTCATGTCTGCTTTTAGATGCAAAAGAAAATCAACTTTAGTTCTGGGGGCTGCCAGCACGCCTCATCGCCATGCAAACGCTGCCGCCTCTCCCCCGTTCGAGGGGTACCCGCTCTCTAATAACCAGGATGCATTAGCCCGGGGAGCCAGGTTTGCTGTACCCACTGCCATTTAGGAATTAAAATCCCAATTAAGGACTTGATGCACTTCTTGAAAATTGAGTTTTTTCATCCATTTTAAAAGAAAAATCTGCTTGAGACTTCAAATGGGGCTCAGGCCAAGCATCACTCCCAATTAGTCGGTGGTGTTCCTGGGCATCCAAGGGACCGGTGAGGCTGGCTTGATGGTTTCTTTACTGTCAGGTCATGAGCCAGCCATTCCTCCTCAACTAGTTTAACTGTAGACTTCATCAGTGACAGTCCCCATCTTCCGCTCCCCAGCCGGCACCGTCCTCTGGGAGCAGCGGGTAACAGGGCCATGATTCAGTGCACAGCGCGGCGTTGGCACGGCCAGCGAGCCGCGGGAGGCACGCCAGGGATGCTGCCCTTTTCTGCTGGTTCTGAGACTGAGATTAATGCACCTGAAGGAAACCACTGCGACAGGAGAGCAGGAGCAGCCCCTTCTGCACCATGTCTGCTTCCCCAAGGCCTGGTCCGTACGCCTGTGAGGGAATCGCAGCCCTTTCCAGGAAGATAATTGCTGATGACTTGTAATTAGGAGCATCCACGCCCAGCTCTCAATTTGCAGCTCCTCCGTTAGAGGTGGGCGTGCAATAGCAAACGCACACCTCAACCTCGGCAAGCGAGTACGGCTCCAGACACGCCGGTGTGCAGCTCATCGCCGTGAGCACGAACTCCCGGGGATGGGAGGGTTGCCAGGAGGTGGGGGGCACCCCCGGGCTGCAGTGAGGGGGCAGGAGCAGATCACGCCTGTTCGCGTGCCCGTGGGAGAGAGGGTGTCACTCCCATCGTAACACCCTGTCATGCTTCGGGTGCCCCAAAACCTGCACGAGCGACGCAGCCAAAGTGCCTTCTGCTTCCGTACACGCAAGGAAAGCGCTTGCTTTGAGGAGAGAGGACGGGCGGTGAGGGGCGAAATGTGGCTGGAATGAAAAGCAGCTACTTAAGAGATAACATGAAAGTCCTTTTAATATAATTTAATGGCAAAAGGCAAAATGAGGTTTTGAGATGCGGTGCCGGTTCCCTACTTAAGGCGAGGATGAACACTTGTGTTGGATCAATCCACACAAGGATGAGGAGGAAAAAAGCCCAGCATGGTATTTATTTCTCTAAAAAGTCTGGCATCTGTGCTGGAGCTGTGGGAAGCAAAATGAACTTGCTCACACCAGAGGCGCAGGGCTGTCCTCGGAGCGGCACTGCACGCGCCCAAGCGCGGCCGGACCTGGGCCCCGGGGCCCGGAGGAGCGGCTGGGTGCGAGAGCCAGCTCAGCCGCCCTCACCCCGCGCAGCACCCCGCGCAGCACCCCGCACAGCACCCCGCACAGCACCCCGCGCCATGGCCGCTCGCGCCGGGAAGGCGACCAGCCGGCACGTTACAGGCTGCGCAAATTAATCATAATGAAATGGGGAATTTCACAGTTTGCCATCAATTAATAGCCGAGCAAACAGAACACAGTGCTTGTATTGGGGAAGATGGTTCCCCCTAAAGAACAGTTCTTTTAATGAGGCTCATAATAATACTCATTAATTTGTGTATATCTGAATGTTCAGGTTCGCAAATGAGAAAGGAAATAGCTTTGCATTACAGTTGAGTCATATACACAACAGCTTCCCTGTTCCTTCGAAGCCTCAGGTGGGTCGTGCAGAATTTCTTTTACTGATAGAAAAAGTTTCTCAGAGTAAATCCCGCAGCCGGGCAGGGCACAGAGCTGCCCGAAGCAGCGTCCAGCCAGGGCAGAGCGAGGGCATCGGGGTCCTGCAGCCCTCCCCACTTCCACCCCTCCACACTTCTCCCACTGAATGCATCCAGAACTTTCCCCAGCAGTGAGTTCTGCAGATCAGCTGCCTGTGGCAGGAAAACGAGCTTTCTCCCCTTCTGCTGGAGCAGCTCCTTCCCCCCGGTGCCCCCGGCGGGGTCCTGCCTGGCTCCCCCCGGCACACGCCGCGGAGATGCCCCTCGCCACGCCGTGCCTCCCGGGAGCCCTGGGTGCTCCTCTCGGAGCCAGGAGCAGCCTGCGGCAGGAATAGGGGAGGAAGCCTTGCTCGAGCCTGCCAGGCTCTGCTCTACCACAAATAACGGCTCTGACGGGGAGAGCCGCGTTCCCTGGCCGTCCTTGGGGGATGGAGCGTTTCATTGTGGGCTTCTTCATCAGCTTACGATACAGGAGCGGTACAGATGCTGTCTGCTCCCCCCGATGGCAAGGAAATTATGCACCTGGGCTAACAGCCAGCATACAGAGGATTTATGCTTTCCAAGGTCTTTTATTAACTTGACAGCATATGGCTCTATCCGCAGAGCATCTCCTCCTCCTCCTCCTCCCCCAGGATGCCAGGGCTGGACAGGGCTCTCCCTGGCTGCCCTGTGCCCCTTCCCACTGGTTCTGGGGCAGCTGCCTGGGGGAAACATCAAAGGAAAAGACACACACGGCCCTTTGGGGGTGGGTCAGGGGTTAATGAAACGACATGAAACAATTTTCTTATTTAAAGCATATTTAAATTTCTTTTTTCTTGCACAGATGCAAACCCAGAGCTTTAAAGTAACACTAGCGATTACTTAGGGAACTCCAACATTTCCTTTCAGGCATGTGCCTGTATTTGAACAGGCCCACCTGAGCACAGTGACAGAGGGTGAGTTTTGGCTCCACACAGTTCTCCATGGAAACCTGCACCGAGGACGGCTTTTTCACTGCATCAGCATACGTTCCCACACTGACAGGAACCAGCTCCTTAAACGCAGTACCCCAAAACAGCGCCGGTGCTTTCTTTGTATTCGTATCTGATTTCTGTTCTTGCAGATGCCCGACACAACAGTCCATAAGGGTCCCTTCGAACCCGGAGGCTGCCCGAGCCCCTTCGGTCGATGTATGCATATGAGCCCCCATTTGGAAAGCAGGGTTACAATTGATTTTTGTCTTTAAGATTCAGGCTGCAATTGATTTCTCTCAGACAGAAGCTTTGTGTCTCATGAAATGCAGAGATTCTCTTGGAAATGCGCTGCAGCTGGCAGCGGGGCTATGGGCAAGGAAAATTGCCCTCATTTTTAAAGCTTTTAGTAACTCCAAGAGAAAACCCAAATGGCTGGGTTTCTGCAGGTCGAGGAGCGGGAGGGAGGTGGGGAGCAGCTTCAGAGAAGGCAGCCCCGCCAGGGAAAGACCTTGCCGAACTGTTTCCCTGCCTCGGTATGTGTAGGAGGAATGTCTAATGATGTTGAACTTAAACTGGCTGGAAAGATGTCATACTGCTGCCTGGCTTTAGACGAGTCTTTTCCCTCTCCCAGCTAAAACGTGGCTCAGTTGCACTCAGCTACTAAACCCTTCCTTGCTTGCAGAGAAGCCAAAATGCCGGAGGCAATACTGGATCTCCAGGCTGGCTGGTGAGAGCCGGCACCCTCCGGGCCAGCACCCATCCCTGCCCTGGGGCATCGGCAGGCCAGGAGCGATGTACCCCAAGGGCACAGGCATGGGAAGGGGCTACATCTCCCCAGCAGCAGCTCAATGTTTCCCCAGCCACCCCTCCGAAGGAAGCCAGTGGGTTACCCTGGCTGCAGGGGCACAGAGGGCTCCCTCAGCAGGGAGCAGCTGAAATGCTCTCCAGAATTCCCACTTCTTTCTTAGAGCAAGAAGCTCGACTGCCAGAATCATTGCTGCTAATGAGGCAGATGTGCACCGCTTTGCTCTAAGTCAGCGTGGCAGAAGGATGCCAAGAACAGAGATTTATTCCCCACTCCTCCACATTTGGAAGTCCACAACAGAACAAATCCCTTCAGTTATCAGTACAGAAACCCACTCAGCACCACCTGTCACAGATCAGCATCGCGATGGCTGCCAGCTGCAGCCCTGCCTTTCCCTTCACTGTGTCCTCAGATTCCTTCCTGGGGGACAGGACCCCCCTGAACCTTCAAACCTCAGTGCTGGCAATTAAGACCACCAGACCTCCCGAGCCCCCTGCAAGCCAGCTCTCCCTGGCTGGGACAGCCCAAACCCTGACCCACCTTGTATCTCCAGCGCTGGCCCAGGGGTGACCATGAGGAGGCTTCACAGATGTCCAACCAAGCTTGCTGCTGCTGGAAAATCCTCTGCCCTGCCCCACACTGGTGTTTTCCTGGCTCTCTGGTCGCTTTGCTGGTGGGAAACCTTTCCCCAAGAGCAGTGAAGCCCCTGGGGACACAGAGCCTGGCCACCCACAGGAGCCCCACCAGCAGCCAACACTCCAAAGTTTCCTCAGCAGGTTTCACCAGGCAGGGGTTTTCTGAAGCAAAGCTCATCAGCAGAAGTGGCTCCAGCTGGACAGCCCTCACACCAGCAACCTCCCCTTGCAGCCCTGCTGGGCTCTGCAGCAGCCCTTTATATGCGAGCTGCGGGGCGTGCAGAGTGCCCCAGCTGTGAGCATCCCCGGCCGGGGAGGGAGGGCTCTGGCTGGGGGGGAGATGGAGGAGCATGCCTGCTGTCCCATCCCATCCCATCCCACCCTGAGCAGTCATCCCAGGTTTTAGCAGGCATTTGCCCATGCCCAGTGCCTGGTTCTCCCCCAGCAGGGCACGACCACGAGGTGTTTTAGGAACAGTGCTGGAAATGCCATCGGAAACTGCATGGGGATTAGGAGCTGCCATTTACCTGTACATGAAAAGTTCCAAATCGATTGAGGCAGGACCCAAATCAGCCCTGTGCAAGCTGAAATGTGGGCATCGGCACGGCCTTCTGCGGCTGCTCGCTGGCTGCCTGGAGTCCAGCCCATCCCAGTGCCGCAGCATGTGGCGTGGTCCGACCCCGCAGCATCCCGCTGCATCCCACCGCATCCCACCGACCCGCCGGCCAGCCTGGGGGACCTTGCACGGTCTTCCACCCCCTTTGGACAACGGGCTTGGCTTTTCCCTGTGCGCACCTGCACATTTTCCCAACTTTCCCGAAGGATCTGTTCGGTGCGGCAGGCGCGAGCTCTGCTGGCGCGTTCGGACCTGCTGCGTGAGTTTGTCTGCCCGCACGCCTGGAAGCGCGGTGCGGGAGGCCACAGTGGCATCTGAGTAGCGCTGAGTGCTGTCGAGAAGATTACACCCGCTGAAGTAGTAATTAATGTTTGTTTTATTATGTTCTGGGGAATGATCGGCCAACAAGATAATTCAAATAAAGCCGAGCATGTTCCGATTGAACACTGTTTAAAGGCTGATTCATTGCAAACTGGCCCATGCAAAGGACTAATAATTACAAGAAAAGGCACAAGTAGGAGCATACTCGCCATTTATCTGCCTTTTATGTAATTAAAATAATGGAAATTATGGCTTAATGAGTGGAAATTGGATGTGCACTTGAGAGTTTTGCGTATTCTGTTTTCCTACCAAGTGCCCTCTCCAGCCGTGTCCCTCCAGCCGTGTCCCCAGCCTTGGGGCGCAGCCGGACAGCCAAGGGACCGGGGCCACTTGGGGAGAGAAAGCCGGCGGCGAAGGTGCCGGCAGCGTTTCTGCTGCCCGCTGCGGTGCTGCCCGCCGAACCCTCGCTCCCGAGGGGCTGCACCGCGCGGGACCGGGTGGCGAGGGCTGGCAGCGGGGCTCCTCGCGCCAGACCTCAGCAGAGCAGTCCGGCGCGAGCACCGCTTCCCGTGATTAATTCTTTCCTAATGTGTCATTAATTTATATACAGTGAAATTACTGTGTCACATTATATGGTAAATAAACCTCAACGAAGGCAGAACATCCAGCAGACTGAAAACCCCCCGGTTTTGTCCTACAGCTGAGCGCTGAGAGGCACAGCGAGCGAAAGGCTGCGAGGTGCTGGGAGCCGGGACGGCGGAAGGTGCCCGATGCCGCTGCCGGCAAAGTCCCGGTGCTGCCGCGCAGAAGCCCGAGGCATCGCTAGCCGGTACGGCGCGGCAGGACTTGCCACCACTTTTCATTCCTTCCTCTTGTGTGCTGCTAAATTCCCCTAAATGGGGAGAGAGAAATCCTCTCCGAAAGAGAGCGGCAGGACGAGCACGGCGTCGTTCTGCTCTCCGTGCCCGTCCTCTGCCGCACAGGGACCCTGCGAAGGGAGGTGCTCGGTGCGGCGTGAAATGACGAGAAGAAAACTGTCCTCCATCTGTTGAAACAAACTCCACCGCTTTTATTCCTCGGAGTAACTGTACAGGGGCGTGATGTGTTGTGAAGCCCATGGAGACGGCTGGGTGCCAGCACTGCCAGCCTGCTGGGGACCCTCCTGCCGCGCCGGCACGCTGGCTGTGCCGAGGGTCCCACGCACGCCGGCTCCCATGCCGAGGGGCGGCTTCCCACGCTGGCTCTTCAGGGAGCGTCTTCCCATGCCAGCTCTTCGGGGAGCGTCTTCCACGAGATGGAGCCTGCGGGCAGACGATGTTCTGCCGGGAGGACACCGGACGGCGAGCGGCTGTCCGGCCATCCGGCCGCCCCGACACACCGTGGTCTGTCTGTCCATCTGTCTCCCAGGCAGTGCCCGGAGAGCGGGGCAGAGCAGCCTGTCTGTCTGTCCATCTGTCCGTCTCCCAGGCAGTGCCCAGACAGCGATGGGGGTAGCTGTCTCCTCTCACTCCACAATACAAGCTGACTGGGGACCTGGCGTGGGCCCATGGGCACGTGTGTGCGTGTGTCTGCACGTGTGTGCGTGTGTCTGCACGTGTGTGGCACACACGTGTGCCCTCCAGCCCTAAGCACACAAACGAGTTGCTCCCAGGAGGACCTGACAGCCCCGCATCCAGGGATGCCATCGCAAGGTAAGGTGGGAACAGGCACAGCCTTTAACCACAGACGACTTCATCCTCTGCTCAAGAGGCACCGGACACTGTCCTGCAGGGTTTTTTTGGGCTCCACATCACCTGCACAGGACGCTGAGGCTGTCTCAGTTTCCCCTCGCACACCACCGGCTGCGGCTGACAGCAGGGGCTCCTGCGCAGGGTGAGTGAGTCTTGGTGTCTCGACAGCTCGCTGCTTTGCCTGTTAATCCTGCGAGGGAAATGCAAAGCCAAGACAGATTAAAATAAATGCCAGAGCCCGAGGAGAAATGTCAGCAGCTGGGGGGGCTGCGGAGGGAGAGGGGGGCCGGGCACCCTGGGGAGGGCTCCCACCGCCCTGGCTTGGCTCGCCCTCCGCCTCCGCAGGAAACCTCTCCGGGCTCACGCTGAGCTGGTTTGCACCCGCGCTGGAGAGCCTGGGAGAAAGGTTGGGGCTTGCTGGACCGGGACTTCCAGTCACACCGTCCCTGTGCTTTATTTATCCTGACTTTCGCTCTCGCTAGGAAAACCTGCAGCGGAGGCGAGGGCAGCTCCGCTGACTGTAAGCGGCTTGGGGAGAAAAATAGCACCGTGTTTCACGCCATTTCCACATTATGCTAATGCACATCTGTTGAATGCCTCCTCCCCGTCACGAATTCCAGCAGGTCCTTTCTCCTAAGTAGGAATTACTTCCATTTGCTGTTTTTTTAATTACTCAGTGCTGAGGAAAGTAGAGCAGTTGGATGGTTTGGTGGCTGGCTGTGGCAGCCTGGCGATGCTCGGCACAGGCGGGGCCCCGCGGTGGGCGATGCCGAGGACCTTTCGGGGCGATGCCGAGGACCTTTCGGGGCGATGCCGAGGACCCCTCGGTGCAGCCGGCAGCTGATCCTGCAGCGCGGACCCATCCGGGCTGTGTGCTCAGCCTGCTCAGCACCCCAGGGCTCCTGACCTCACCCGGCTGGGGGAGTGGAGAGCCAGGGAGCCCACCACGATGCTCAGCCCGTGCTGAGCCCCCAGCCGCCGCCAGCCCCTGGGCTTCAGCAGGAGCAGAATGACACCAGGAGAGAAACTGGCCTTTCCTCCCAGAAACGTCCCCAAACAAGCTCCGTGCCAAAACACGCGCAAATGAGGTAGGGAAGAAACGGATCAATAAAACATTCAAGAAGCGAAGAAAAAAGGACAAAATAATGAGAGGCTCATTTGTTTGCTTCCTTTGCAGGTCGCCTTAAAGGCAGGATGACAGGAGAAAAACATCAAATATCTGATAAAAAAGAAATAGCTGGAGGAAAAAAAAACCACCTATGATAGCGCTAACCAGGCAGCAAACCTCGTGCTTCACCTCTGCAAACACGGGACAAGAGCCAGAACTGGGCTTCTGGCTCGAGTGGACCGCGGCAGGGTGCTGGTACGCGAGGCAGCGCCGGACGGGCACCGCGGGACGGCAGCGCTTCGTTAGCGCCAACAGAAATGGGAAGAGGACTTGGAGAGCGAGAGGAGACAGATGAGCGGTGACAGGGAGTATGGAAACAGGGCCTACTTCTGGCAGCCTGAGGAAGTCGGTACGGCCTTGCTGGGGATGCAGAGACGACCGCTCTGACACGGGATGCTCGGGACGCCCGGCTGGGACCGGCACCGTGCGGGTGTGCTGGGGGCTGGCCAGGGGACCGCAGCATCGCCGCACCCCACGGGGCTGCGTTTAAAGGCTCGCCCTTTGCCTCCTAGCAAGGGCATTTTTCTTTGCAGATGGAAAGCCCTTCAGTCTGAGCCTGGGAGGAGCGGCCGCAGCAGATCTCCCTGCCTCAGGCCCCCCTCAGACCCCCAGGTCCAGACCCCCTGGCCCCCCCAGGCAGGAGGCAGCAGCCGTACCCCCGGCAGAGTCTCAGCATCTCGCCGTCCCGCTGATCCGTCCCAGGGCCACCCATCAGCAGGAGCCGTGCGTCCCTTGGAGGGAGCCAGGGCTCGTGGCCACCCTTGGCTGAGCCTTCCTGAGCGGAGACGCTGCCACGCCGGGCCCAAGGGCAGGGGGACCTACCCGTGGTGTGCCCCCTCTGCCACCTCCACCCAGCCGACCTCGCCCTCCCGAGCCTTGCTGCCGACGCACACAGGGCTTTGATTAGCAAATGCTTCCAGCGCGATGCTCAGCTATGCAGGGATGAAGGCTGCTCGCACGGCAGTGATTAATGAGTGAGACAAAGACCTGCTCTCCCGCCCCGTCACCCTTGAGATCTGCCTGGTCATGCATACTAAACGGAAAGAAATTTCAGGGGTTATATTTTTTTTAGGTGTTCTTCAGATAGGTCTGTGCTGAAGACCCTGCCGTGATTGCCCTCTCCAGGTTTGGCTGGGTTTGAGGAGAATTTTTGTGTGAACGATAGGTCAAATGTGAATTCACCTTGCTGCAGACACAGGATATTAGCTCCAATTCTGGAGGCTTTTAGCCTTCTTGCAGAAATGGAAAAGAAAGGAAAGCCTCACGGTCTAATTATGTTGGTTACAGATAATCAGACTCTTCGTCACGTTCGGATGACTTTGGTTTGACACTGATTGATTACACCCGAACAGCTGCCCGGAGCACTTCCTCCAGCTGTGAGAAAAGAAGCTTTGGAGAGTTACGTTGAGCATTATGGCCTCGGAGACGACTGCTTGCAGGTCACGGGCATCCCCTGCTCCTGCACTTGGGAATCTCCTTCAGAGAGCGTCGGGAATGCCGCAAAGGAAAGGGAGCGCACGGAGACGGAGCTGTCGCGCGCCCTGCGGCTGGAGCTGCTCTGCTCCCACGGGGAGGTGCGGGACCTGAGAGCCGGTGCTCGAACACCACTGGGAACTGAGTTTCCAAAAAGCAAAATTCAGTTTTGAGCCTGGGATGGGCTGAAGCGGGATGCTGTGACCCCACGGCAGCGGGACGGCTCTCGCGGGGATGCAGGCTCTCCTCCCGACGCTGCCGCGGGCTGGCCAGCGACCCCGAGCACGCGGGAAAGGCTGGAGCCGAGCCGTGCCCACGGCTCCCTGCGGGAAGAGGACGGCAAATCCGACAGCCTGGGAAGAGGCGAGGTTTGGGTTGGACACAGCCTTGGAAAAGTCAGGCAGGGCTCGCTCGCCTGCTCAGCAGCGGAACCTCACCCAGCCCGGGGTCGGCTCCGCTCCTCGCTTCAGCCGCCTCTCGTTCTCAGCTCTGATTTTTCCATTTCTGACATTTCCCTAATTGCCTCCGGCTTGTTCCTCCACGCCTGATTCTCAGCAGCGGAGAAACTCCTCTGCCCGATGGACGAGGGAAGGGCTTTGGCTTTTTCTCCTGAGTGCTGATAATACCACGGGAAAAGAAAGGCCAAAATACAAAAGCTCTCCTTATTAGGCAGTAAATGATGTCGGAGTCTGAGGAGACCTTCGGGAGAGCCAAACCGGCGGGTTTTAATTGCCAGTAGCCATGACAAGGCTGGCCATGCCTACGCACCTGTAGCTGCCGAGGGGGGTTAACTTTCACAGTCTGATGGGTTTTTTTGGTCCATCCCACGAAATAATTATCTTTGGGATCCCTGAGCTGGTGAGGGCTCACTGCAGGCGTAGGAGAGCAGGTCCCAGCGCTGCCCTGTCCCCCGCCGGAGCCCGACCATCCCTCTCTGCGCAGTGGTACGAGGCGATCGGGACACGGCGCCGGGGGGGGAACCACAGAAAAGCTCAGACCAGGCAATTATTGTATAACAAATATTCAACATGAATATTTTGAATATTTAGCTAACCTTGGTCTCGGTGCAGTCCTCCCTGGTCCAGGGCTGCTCACGCAGCTGCACTGGGACGGGGCGCACAGGCAATGCAAACCTAGAAAAGACAAAAAAAAAGAAAAAAAAATAAATTCTCGACATTGTGTTTAACAAGCCGTGATACGCCCGTGCCTGGGCATACTCTGCGATGCTGCCCGTGGGACTGCTGCTGCGGCCGGCTGGGCTGCGTCCCTCGCCTCTGCATTTGGGTGATGAAAATAAAGACACATAAAAGTTGCTTTTCCTTCCTCCACAGGCAGCTCCTGGGCTTCCCTCTCTTTTTCCGCAGCAGCCCTCGGAGCTGGGTGCTGCCGTGCTGCCCACGGAGCTGCGGTGCGTGCACCGATGGCACGCGATGGCACCGTCACCGCGTCTGCCACAGCCTCGAGGAGCCCGCGCCCTGCCCTGCGCTGCTCGCAGGGGACCGGCAGCGGCACAGCGGATCTGGAGCGAAGTGGGGCGTTACTGAGGGCAGAGAAGGAGCCGGCTGGGAGCCGACCCGCGCCGTCCTTCCCCTGCCACCACCACTCGGGTCTGGCCGCCAAAGGGAGACGTCAGCTCCGTACAGCAACACGTGGGAACTGTCTCTCACTGTCTTAGGCAAAGAAGAGGAAAGAAGTGAAAAAAAACCCTTCATTGAGAATTTAACTGTGAATTCTTGCTGGTGGAGGCAAAGCATAAACCAATAAATAGCAGAAATACCTCTGACAAACGCTGCACGGTACAGATGTGAGACGAGTTAGCTGTACGTAGGAGTACGCAGGAGGACGAAAGGCTTCGGAGGTACCTAAGCAGGAGAAAGGCGGTGGGGAGTGATAAGCCAGGTGCTTAGCACGGTGTTGGGGAGGCTCCAGGCTTCGGCTGTGGTGATGCTCTCGCCCTCCCCCGTGGTGTGGGGGAGAGAGACAGACTTTGCTTGCAGGGAAATCACAGCAAGGGCCGTTTCAGGGACAGTTTCTGTAAGGAGCCCGAGATACCCGCGGCGGAGCCTTCACCAGACGCTGGCCGCAGGCACGTCCCTCCAGCGACGGATGGTTCGTACTCACTGCGCATCGCGCTGGATTCTGGAGCCCCGTTCCTGCCCCGCTGCAGGATCTGCCTGGACCCCGGCAGCACCTCCAGCCCCAGCTCGGGGAGGGGAAGCTGCTGCTGCGGCTCTGCAGCTGGTGGCTGCACGCTGGCATCCCCAGGGCTGCACGTCGGCATCCCCAGGGCTGTGCGCTGGCATCCTCGAGGGCTGCACGCTGGCATCCCCAGGGCTGCACGCTGGCATCCTCAAGGGCTGCACGTCGGCATCCCTGGCAGTGGCCTGGCAGGGGCCAGAGGCTGAGACCTCGTAATAACCAGCCCTGCTCTACAAGTAACATCAAGCACTTTTGGTTATCGGCAGCTGGGAACACACTCAGCTTCAGATATTCCAGTCTATGTAATTGAATTATTTAGGGGCTGGCATGGCGCGATGAAATAGGCTTTCTTCCTATTTTTAGGTTTCCATCTACAGGGCTGGAAATTACAGCCATTAAAATGTTCTATTAGTAATGATATATAAAAGCGAAAAAAAACTGATCAGACTTTTCTAGTGCACATAGAGCATTAGGATATATTAATTTTAATGACAGAGCCCAAAATTACAAAGCTATTACAATCATACTTGAAGTTTCTGAAAAAAGAGAATAATTCGAAATTATTGCTAATGAGTAAAAAAATATTTAAATCATATTTAACGGACTTTAAAATTGTAGCCAATATTGCCACGAGCCAACGACGGCTCCTGGTGCTGCCAAGCCATCCGTCCCGCGCAGGAGGCAGCGAGGGGCCCGGGAGGATCTGCAAGCGGCGTTTCTGGAGGGGAGGGTGGGCAGAGCCGCCCCCCTCGCAGCGCTGCTTTGGGCTTTGATTTCACCGCTCCCAGCCCCCGTTACGGGATCTCCTGCCGTCGTGGAGAGCACAGGCAGCGTCCCAGTGCTTGAGGACACGTGCCTGGCTCGCCTGGGCGATGGCACGCCTCTCCCTTCCTTGTCAGGGCTAAAAGTGGTTTCCAAGCCCATCAGCTGCTGAGCAAAAAGCATAATTACCAGCCCCGTATGCTCTACCGCAGCGCAATTCATGTCCCTTGGAGGACTGGAGATTTTTATCTTTGTTTTCTTTTAAAAAATAAACGACTAAGGAACAAAGTCCTTCGACAAAGCAGATGGGGGAAAAGAGGGAACTTGAAAAGAGAAACCCCTGCGACTGGGGGCTGCGGCAGCTGCTTTCTGTGCTCCGGTGCCTGCGGGGTGCGCGGAGGGAGCCGGCGGCACACGGGGACGGGCTGCGGCGCCCGGGAAAGCGGCTGGGGTTTCCCCTGCCCTGTGAGCCGGTGGCAGGCTGGGATCCTGTACTCACTGAGACGGCCTTGAATTCAGTGAGCAGCCCCTGACCCCGGAGCAGGGTGCCTTCCGAGGCAGCCCGAGGCTTTCCGGAGCAGGGCTGTGAACGAGGGGCAATTTACTGCCTTGCCCTTGAAAGCTTTGGTTCTTTCTACGTCACCCAACTCTTGGCTTCCTCGTGTAAAATTCCGTGTTACCCAAAACTGGTACAAAGCTTGCTGCCCGAGTTCAGGCCCCTCACCTGCGTGCTGCGCTTCCTTTTGTCGAGACCGTGTAGAGCTAGGAGGGAGCAAACCCAGCAATGGTGGGCCAGTGTTGGCAGGTGTGTTTCTAGCTGCGCTAACCCGAGGGTGCAATTCCTCTCCGTTACTAAACCCGTGTCTTGTTACTGAGCTGGGGCCAAAGCGTGGGAACCTCTCCCCATCACTGGCCAGGTCGTGCCCGGGGGGTTTCCCAGCTCAGTCCCCTCCTCAGCGGCCCTGCTCCCGCAGCGATACCTCCCATGGCCTCCCCGCACCCCCTCCCTTCTGCTTCAGAACAAACCGCCCGGCTCCAACCCACCTGCACAGGCTGGCTCAGCATCCCCCGGCAGCCGGGGTCCGGGAGCCGCACGGCTCGGAGGGAGAGGTGCCCCTGGGGCATTCCTGGCTGGAGCCGGGAGCCGGAGCGGTGATGGGGACGCAGCGGGACAAGGACGCTGCGCGGTCCAGCCCTCGTCCAGCACACTGAGAGGCACAGAATCACACAGAATCACAGAATGGTTGGGGTTGGCAGGGACCTCTGTGGGTCATCTAGTCCAACCCTCCTGCCCAAGCAGGGTCACCCAGAGCAGGCTGCACAGCACCGCGGCCAGGCGGGGCTGGAATATCTCCAGAGAAGGAGACTCCACAGCCTCCCTGGGCAGCCTGGGCCAGGGCTCCATCACCCTCAGAGGGAAGAAGTTCTTCCTCGGGTTCAGCTGGAGCTTCCTCTGCTTCAGTTTGTGCCCATTGCCCCTTGTCCTGTCGCTGGGCACCACTGAACAGAGTCTGACCCCGTCCTCCTGACCCCCACCCTGCAGATATTTAGAGGCATTTCGAAGGTCCCCTCGCAGCCTTCTCTTCTCCAGGCTGAACAAGCACAGAGGCCAAGCAGGCTTTCCTGCCCGGAGAGATGCCAGCAGCGAGCCCAGCTCGCTGTCAGAGCTGCTGCTGCCGGCGAGCCGCCTCTGCCCCTGCCAGCGCTGCCGCACGGCCCGCATCTGCGCGTGGCAGCCAGCGAGCAGCTCAGCTCAGCAGCCCGCCGTGCCCGCTGACGGGAAAGGCGCCTTCCTGGGAAGGCTGATCTTCCGGAGCAAGAGGCTTTGTCTCTCGGTGCCCTGTGGCCAGCACCAGACCTGCCCTCGCAGGGGCTGGAGGTGCTGCCGTGCCGGCGTGCAGCGTGCCAGTGCCAGACCTGCAGCCCGGCTGGCTGCCGCTCACCCTGGTCCTACCCCCTGCTCAGCATCGCAGCCTGTTTTCTGCGGGGGGAGGCACCCAGGGGTGACTTCTGGTTGCCAGCTGGCCCCCAGTGCCAGCGAGACTTCATTTCCTCGTGTTTCAGAGCAAGCGCTTTGGAAAGGGCCAGCGGGGCAGGCAGCTCCTCGGTGCCAGCCGGGACAGCAAAGCCGATGCTGGCTCTGCCTGCGGTGACCGCGCGTCTGCTCCAGCCTCCAGGCTGGCAACGCAGCGACAGGCTTGGCAGGCACGGGAGAGCAGCTCCACGGAGAGGAGCACTGAACAGAGACATCTCTCCGAGGAAAAGCCCTACCTGCTGAACCTCCCACTACTCCAGTTCGCTGGCTGCTGTCCCAAAGCGCTGCGAAACATCTCGGAGCAGAATACCTAGAATAAATGCATTGGCCCATAATGGTCTATGCAACATTAAAACAATTTTCCAGATACCTGATATCTGAGGTGCTGCAATAAAAGGGTCAAAAAACTTTCCAAATTCATTAGGCCATCATCTCAAAATAGCTGCTTCATCAAGTGCTGCAGACAGGGCCGATAACGGGAGGCGAAGCAGAGAGCCCCGGAGATTGGATGTGCACATGGTGCTGATAAATGGCTTCTCTGTGGCTATTCCAGAGCCGGCAAGGGGAAAAATGCCATCCCACGGTTGAACAAGTCTGGAGCTTAGTGCGAAAACTCAGGAACTGCCTCGGCCAGAATAAAACATCGCTGCTTCTGCCTTGCAGGCAGCAATGTGACCTTTGGGAGAGGGACTGCAGGAAAGCACGCCAGTAGCTGGCAGTGCGGAGGGAGCTGCCTGGGATCCAAAGCCCCTTTGTCCTTCCTCTGTGTGGCTGCTGGTCCCGCTGCTGGGGGTCCCCAGAGCCTGGGGGTCCCCGCACGCCCACCCATTCGGTCCTCCGGCTGCGCCCACCACGCACAAGGGTGAGGAGCAGTCGGTACCGCAGCCATGGCAGGAACGGCCCCCTCTTTCCTGGGATGCCAGGAGAACGCAGCCCGCCCTGCCGCCTCCGGCTGCGACCTCAGCGCGGGGGTCCACGCTGCCCGGCCCCCCTCCGGCGGATCTAAACCATCCTACGGGTCGAGCCGACCTCTTCAACACGCAGAGAGGAGCCTTGGCCTCGGGTTCTGCGTCCCCAAAGCACGAACCACGGGCCCCTTCCTGATGGATAAGGGAGGGGATGAAGACAGACGGTTTTCTCTGACCAGGGTAATAGAGTCAGCAATTCCACTTGGCTAAGCACAGGGTTTTTATGATGTCCCCGCACAACGCTGAGCAAAACACTCCGGTAGCAGAAGATGTATAATGCTATCTGTGGAACAGTCTATTTTCTAAATGGAAGCTTGCTATTTAAAAAGGAAGTGCTTTAACACTTTGGAAAATAGGAAGGTCCCCAAAGCTGAATTTTTGAGTGCTCATTTTGCAGCTTACAAAAAAGCCGAGTTCATTACCGAGCGGCAGCGAGTGCGGGGTGGCACGGGTCCAAGCAGCACTTAGCGTGCGCATAACTTGAAGCAGACCCACAGTCCCAGAGTAGTCGGAGGCATTACTCACATCCTAAAAGTTAAGCATCTGCTTAACTGAGTTTTTAACGTTACTTTTTTTATTTTTAACACCAAGACTGGCACCGCGTTCGTTCCCAGACTCACCCTGTCCCTGCGAGGCAGCGGTGGCCGGGGGTCCCGCTGTCCCCATTGTCCTGGGGGCTCTCCCTTGCAGTCGCAGCTCTGCCGTCAGCGTTTTCCACACTTGTCCTCGTTTCACAACGCCAAGGTGCTTTTTCATTTTGGAGAGCACAGGCTGAGATAAATGGCCCTTGCTCAAGCACGTCCTTCACGAGACGCTTCTCCCGCTGCTCGCCCCGTGCAGCAGTGGGACTTCTCACGACAGCACACCCACGCCAATCCCGCTCTCGCCGGAGGCTGGCAAAGGGCACCTGCAAGCGCCGGGTTCAGAGCCGCCCAACAGCAAGGCTTTTTATCCAGTTTTTCACTCATTTCGCAAGGCCAA
Source organism: Opisthocomus hoazin (assembly GCF_030867145.1). NCBI lineage: Eukaryota > Metazoa > Chordata > Aves > Opisthocomiformes > Opisthocomidae > Opisthocomus > Opisthocomus hoazin. The sequence goes on along the minus strand of NC_134429.1, from coordinate 21,410,631 downwards.
ATCTCTCGCTGTCTGCGGTCGTCCCTCCGAGTCGAAACACCTCTCCTCGGCGCCCTTCCCCGGGGTGCTGCACAACCTCCCGGCAGCGCTGGCATCCTCGGTGTCCTTGTCAGGGAAGGAAAACGTTAGCCTCCCGCCCTTGCCCTTGCCTCTGCTGAAATTCAGGTTAAAGCTGATTTTCAGGTGCTGCAGAGCCCGCTGCGGGCTCAGCCCTCGCGTCCGTCCCGGCCTCTCCCCGAGCTGCGGCCGGCAGCCCGCGCTGCGGCAGACGAGCGCAGCGTTCCAACGCGTGGCCAAAGCCACCCCACTCTGCTGTGTGGGAGCCAGCGAGCGCCATGGTATCTGTAAATTCGGGCTGAGCCTCACCAAATCTATTTGCTTGATCAGATTTATGTAGCAATTCCAGGACGAGGTGAATAATGAAAATGACTCATGAATATTTCATTTTTATAAATCACATAATTCATATCTATTCACAAATATTTGCTTTACCTTATAAACCAGATGAATAATCTACAGAAATATGCAGCAAATATTTTAAAGAAAATATGAAATTCAGCGACTACATTAATCAACAAATATTATTCAACTTATATTGGTTTAGCTTGCTGACAGATAAATTCTCTGTTTATGAGAGGAGCTGGAGGAGCAGGTGACATTTCTCGTAATAAAACATGGGGAGCCCCTTCCCGCTCCGCAGCTGCGTTTTGGGGAGACCAAAGGGCTTCCGGAGCCAGCGCTGGACCCGGACCCTCGGCTCCAGCATCTGCTCACTGGGGGCAATGAGATCCCCACCCTGGGCAGGCACCCCACCGAGAAGCCTCTTCTGCACCCCCGTCTTCTCCCCGCCTGAGCCCGTGCCCCATAAGCAGAAAACGTGAGTTTCTGACCCAAGGGAGGGGATGGTGAGAAATCCCTGGAGCTCTCAAAGCCAAGGCTGCGGGAGGGGAGAGCGCGGCTCCCTGCGGGGAGGGAGGGAACAAGACCCAGCCACCCACCCTGCCCCATCCCTCCCTCCCCAAGGTCCGCGTGGCAAAACTCAGCGAGGACGCACCTCCTGCTGCCCCGTGGCGTGGAGAAGCTGCCTCCTCTCACTGCAAAAAGACAGAAACCTGTTAGAAAAATGCCTTTGCCCCCCGCTGAGAAAGCAATGCCAACGCGGGGGGCCGAAACCCCAACCGCCTTCCACGTCGGCTCAGCTGCCCCGGGCACAGGGAGCACAAAGGCAGCACAGCGTCGCGGGATTCGTGTTAGCAGACGGGCTGTCTGGGGAGAGGTGGGCTGCAGGGGATGAAACCAGAGCTTCTTGACACCACTTTCACCACAGAGGTATTTTTATCTAGAGAAAATAACGGTGCCTCCACTTTCTTTAATTACTGCCTCACCTTTGCGGTTTCATTTCGGCAGCGGGACTCGGCCGCAGCAGCAGGAGCCGTCCCTGCAGAGATGGCGGTGGGGGCTAAAAGGGAGACGATGGAGAAACACCACTTTCTGGGTTCCTGATTTCTGCAGCCGGGGCTGCACGGCGCTGCCGTCCCCTCATCATCCCTGCCGTCCCCTCATCATCCCTGCCGTCCCCCCGGTCCCTGCCATCCCCCCGGTCCCTGCCACACCACCGAGCCCGGGCAGCCGCACGCAGCCATCAGCTTTCCTGGCTGGCAGCTCTGACAATGAGCAGTAAATAAACTGTTAATTTTCTTAATTTTATAGTAATTCTCTCAATTATTTAGCTTTTTTAAAAAATCAGCTGCCTAAAAAGAGTGTTAAGTGACTGCACTAATCCACCTGTATTTGGACGATAAAGCGATTAATCTGACGTATTTAAATACCGTGACGGTTCGGCGACGAGTGCCGCGATGGAGGTGGTGGCTTTGCCGAGCAGCGTCCTGTGAAGAGCTCAGTCCCTCGGGCAGGGATGAGGGACGCGCGGGGCGGGCACGGCCTCCATCTCCTCCCAAAAACATCACCTTGGCCGCTCCAAATTCATTCACCAAGCAGCTTCATCGCGGGGGCTTGCGTGCTTCTCATTTTCCTTGCTTGTGCACGTTTCTAGAAGCAGCGAGGGGGGAGGGAGGGTGACATTTTTCCCTGTTTCCAAAACATTTAGCAGGGGTTTGGCATTGCTGCGTTCACCCCAGATTCCCAGGCTGGAGCGATTGGTTCGTACCTCTGCTTCGCCTTGGCTCTCTGGTCCCAGGAACCTCTCCCGGGGCAGGGCTGGGAGCACTTCGCATCAGCACATCCCATCCACGCCGGAGACGCTGCCGAGCGAGACAGCCCCTCTCGGGCACGAGGCGGGGAGCGGAGGTGAACAGGGCACTGTCAGCTCACATTTTTGCAACCCGAATATCGAAGCACGGAGCCAGCGCCTTGCAAACTCGCGAGGGAAATGGTGGAGAAAGCCGGCTGACGGAGCTCCAGAGGGCGACGACGCAGTGATGACAGTGGGGGAGAGCCCTGCTCGCTGCCTCGGAGGTGGCAACTGTCGCGCCGATGGGGACCTTGAACGGCCGGGGCACTTGGTGGCCATCCCTGCACTGGGAACCCGGGCTGTGGTGGCTTTCCACGTAGGAAATTGGGATTAGCGGAGCAGGGAGTCCGGTCTGCCGCGGTCTCCTCATCCTTTGGGATTTGCAGAGGGTGCACAGGGTCCAGACGGCAGCTCCAGGCGGGATGCAGGCAGGCACGAGACGAGGAGGGGATGGGGGATGCTGCCCTGAAACTAAACGCAGCTTCTCAGAGACCTCCCCAGGCCGAGTTCAGCAGGAATCGGGTGCAGACGTCAGGGTTTGAGAGGGGTCCCTAAGCCAGCGCAGACCCGGGCATCCCCCCGTGCTGGTTTCCGCAACCCAGAGTAAGCAAAACCCAACGTCCCTTTTTAGTATTCCTGCCGTTCGCAGCGCGTCTCCTGAACTATTCATCTGTAACATTTGTAGGCCTATTAAGAGAGAAATACAATTTCATAGTCACAGATAAGAGATTAGACAGATCAATTCCTCCCCACGAAATGGGCTGAGAAGAAAAAACCCTTTTCCAAATTGCGATGTAGAAGGTTTTTGTTCTCTTGGTTTATTGAGCTGTCAGTCCTGCCAACAACTTTTCTGATCATGTTCTCATTAAGACAGCAAGAAGTTCATGGGCTAGATGTTAAGATAGCCGGGGGGGCAGCCGGGGGACCTGATGTCTGCAAATATGCGGGGGGGAGACAGGCTGAGCCCCCCCAGCAGCCGGCTGTGCCCTGATTCGAGGCAGCCGGCTGCGGAGCCGCTTTCTCCCTCGCCCCCTTTCCCATCTCCGGGGTCTGAGCCAGGAATGTTTCCCCCCGGGAGGGTCGCGGCCGCCCGGCGCAGCCCGTGTCGGCAGCGGGGAGCACGTGGCGTGCCGCGGCGGGGAGCTGGGGTACGGTTACTGTACGACATGACACGCCGTGCTGGGCTGCAAGGAGAGAGGCTGTCAAAATACTCGGTGACAGAGTTAAACTGAAACCGCCACATCCGCAGGTGGGGAATTCTGCACAGCGGCTCTCAGAAAGCCTCAAATACGTGTGAAACTCGCTGCCGCGAGCCGTCCCCCTGCGCGTGCCCGGCCCTGACCGGGGCTAGCAGGAGGCAGTCGCTCTCCTGGGATGCTCAGATGTAGAAACACATCCACTCCTCCTGGTCAGGCAGACACCCAAGCAGATTACGCACGGATCTGCGTGGCAGGCGATGGGTTTGGCGAGCCGGTGGCACGGTCCCAGTAAAGGGCATCGCCGATACCAGCGCAGCGGCCAGGGGAGTGGGTGATGCGGGTGCAAAGGGGAGAAAGTGGAGCCGGTCTGGAAAGGCTGGGAAAACGGCAGGGACACTGCCGGGACGGTGAGAGGGCACCGATCCCCCGTGTCCCTTTCGGGAGGACGGGGACCGGAGCCATCCCGAGGCACCCGTGTGCTCCTCACACCTGCACGCAGCAGCTCTGTGCTGGAGAACCCTGAATTATTTACAGCCTGTTATCATCCCCTAGGTATTATTTGTGTAACCATTAGTTTCTGTAAAGCGCGTGAAAGAAGCTGTAAAATACCAAGCATCTCCTCACTTCAGTTGGGAGCTGATTATTTTCCTGCCTGATTACCCAAGCTCTATCTCTGCAACTTCACCCTCTGCGAGTGCCAGCGGTGAGGGCTGCGAGCCCTGCGCTGTCAGCCCTCCGTCGCTCCCCCAGGCAACGCCTCGGCTCCTCGTCCCCAGGCGTGGGACCCGATCCCACGGCTGCGGGCGACACGGGAGAGCGCTGGGCTGCCCGCTCCCGAGCTGGGAGCCTGTGTCCTAGCACGGGGAGCTCTTGACTGGAAAGCGGTGGCTCTTCTCCAGGCAAACACGTTTTTAAGAAAATGATTTATTCAACAGTGTAATGAATTCAGTGCCTTTTAAATGTGACAGTGGGTAAAATACATAGGCCTTCTGCAGGCTTAAATGTCATCTGTAAAGATCAGGCTTTCTCTTCCCTCCTCCACCCTCATAAGCCGTCCTTTAATTTACTGCTTGATTTTGGAGGGGCTTGGGGCAGCAGGGCGGGCACAGCTGTGGGGACACAGCATCCCCACATCCCTGCCTCCCCCCATTCCCATGTCCCTGCCTCCCTGGGCACTGCCCAAGCCTGGCAGAGGGGAAGAGAAGTCAGGGGAGAAGGGCTTGGGCTGAGAAATCAGAACCCGTAAAGCTCAGCAGGCTGCCCGAGAGACAAGTGCCTTGTAGGTGTTCCCGGATGACGGTAACGCATTTCCTTTCATGCCCAAGTCAGCAAAACAAAACAGAATTACACTTCAACGTAAATTTAGAGCCAACCAAAAAATAAAACAGAAATGACAAAGTGGACTAGAAAATAGCCCTCAAACTCACTTAGTGCAGACATGACAAGAGGCTTGGACAAGGCTTGAGAAATTACTCCAGAAAACGAGCACTTTAGAAACCAAATAGACTGTTCCAAAGACACGAAAAAATTACCCCGAGCAAGTGCGTATTGATTGCAGGCACTGAACCAAAATAACAACACGCACGCCCTCGCGTCGGCGGTGCCTGCTCTGCACCCACCGTCCTCGGCAGCTTCCCCACCACGGGGTCCTGCCGCATCCTCCCCGCGCGGCCCCAGCCCTCGCGTTGGCACGGGGAGGGGAGAGCAAGCCGGCGTTTCATCCTGCTTCTCCAACCCTTTCCACGCACAAGCTCCGGGACAGGAACGACGGGCCTTTGCCTGCAGCAAATTCATCACAGGGTCCCCTGCGCCCACCCAGCCGGCGCGTCGCGGGGACCCCTCGGCATCTCTGGGGTGAAGTGACAAGCAAAGGGCTTGGAAATCCGCCCGAAACCCAGGCGGTGCGAGCCTGGGCACGCTTCTTAAGGAGCGAATTACCTGGAAGGATACCCAGAGGTTGCTGGCAGAGCAGATGTGGTGAGTTTACGAGAGCCCGGGGAGCGAGGGTGCAGCGGGGCAGGAGATGAGGCTGCTGCTGCGGGGAATGCAGATGCGCCTGTCTGCTTCGGGAGGGAGCAGCCTAAAATCAAAGGAAAAGAAGATAACAGCAGAAAGAGAGAGAGAGCAGAAGGGAAACCGAGGGAGCAAGCGAACAGAAACAGAAAATAGAGAGAAACCTGTCGAAAGAGCAGTACAAACACGATCAGTCCCTACCCAGCGCGGGTGCGCGCAGCGGAGCAGCAGAGCAGAGCGATTCCCCCCGATGTCGCCCAGCGCTGCAGTTCGGGGCAATACTTCCTGCACAGGTGCCATTCCCACAGAGGCTTTTATGTTTTCCTCCTTCACACATCATCTTTCTCCTTCTCTCCCTGCCAGGCTTGACGCTGGCATTTTTGTGAGGACGATTTTTCTTACGCCGTCCGCCTGGCTCGACGCGCATCACCACCGTTTCTCACGCCATTGCCCCCCCCCCCCATTTTGCAAGTGGTGCTGCGTTCAACTGCACAGGCTGGAAAACAGGGGGAGAATAGGGAAAAACATTAAGAAACGTGATGGAAAGAACGGTATTTCTTTAAAATTGTTTAACCAATCTGATTGCTACCTGAAATAATCAGAATTTTCACTTAGGAGTTCCTCTGTGCTGCCGGCCGCCGTGGCAGTGCCTCACGAGTCCAGCGCCGTGACCCCTGCATCAGGAGATGCTCAGATCGGTTTTTTGGCTGTTTGCTCCCCTTTCCCTTCTGCTGCTGCCTCGCTGGCTGCGAGGGGAACGAGTCATCCCGTGGCTAATTGCCCGGGCTGGCTGCTGGCCACGAGCCCGGTGGGAAGCAAACCGCAGCCATCGGCCGCTGTGGGACCACGAGCCGCCCCACGCGCTGGAAGAGGAAACGCAGTATTTCATCTAAAATGACTGTTCCTAAAAATTTCCAATTACAGTATGGCTCTGAGCTTGACAAGAGAAAGAAATGGGAAAGCAGAGCAGCAGCAGTCGGTGCACGTTAATTAGCCGGCCTTATCTCAGGGATATATGATCTTGCATCTGCAGTGCTGGGACAAACCCTGCGGCCGAGAGCGTGTCCGGCTGCGGGGCCGGGGCTGCGGGGCCGGGGCTGCGGGGCCGTGCCGGACACAGCAGTTCCCTGCCCGGGGCTGGGATCCACGTCTGAGCAGCTTCCCCGTACACTAACCTAAGCAAAACGACGTAAACCAGCCCCCCAGCCAAGCAAGGACTTTCTCCAGGTCAGCAAACCGGAGCAGGCGACGACAGATGCAGGTGACAGAAGCGCAGCTGGGAATCGGGGCTGCAGGAAGGCCGGCGCTTCCCAGACGGGGAAACGCTGCTGCGTGGCCAAACGGCTCCGGCCGCCTTCCAGGGTGGCTGCTGGCCACCCCTGCCCATCGCCCAGCCGCCCTCGGAGCCGCTGCCCTGGTCGAGGGTCCCAGAATGAGCCTTTACCTCCCACGGGAAAGCCGAGGAGCCTTCAGAAATGCGTGCAAAAGGCAAGGTACCCGTCAGGAAAACCCTCCCGTCTCCACGCAGACACGTTCAGGGGAGGCTGGAAAAGGGGGAACGGCGCTCCGTGCAAACACCTCTGCTGCCGGCGCGGCACACCGGGCTGCAAGGGAAAACAGTGCAAACCCTCCATCTCCAGCTCTGATTCAGTGCCGAGACGCGTGGCTCAGCCGTCGCCCCATGTCCCCAAAGGTGACACGTCCACACGTGCCTCGCTGCCCCGTCTCGCACAGCGCAGCTCTGCTTCCCGAGCGGGCAGGGAGGGGATGCCCGTTGCCTGCCGGGCATCGCTGCCCTCGGGAAGCGCGTCGGCATCGCCGGACGCCCGGCTGAGGAACCGCCCCGCCAAAAGCAGCAGCTGGTACACAGGAAAAAAAGAGGGCGGAAAAAAAATGTTTTCTTTCCAGATTATTGAACCAACTGTAGTAAAAACTTCACGTTTAATATGCATGACCTGCTCCATGCACTCCACTCTAACAAATTGGTGGAACATCTTGCACAGCTAAATCATTAGGGGGTGGATGAAACACTAGGGGCCAGCTGTAAATGCAAGGGGAAAAAAAATAAGTAGGCACATAAAATATGAACCAATTTTCTCATCTTGGCTAATAGATTTTAAATGGGAAATCTGATCACGGACAAGCACTGAGAATATGAAAAATTGGGGTGTTGCTGGGGCCCTACCTGGATCCATCAGGGAAGGGCGAAGTCTGATGAGCGTTCCCAGGAACGTGATCGAGGGCACCAGCCTTTATTAGCTGTTACATTAAAAATCTGCCGGTGAACATCATGATTTTTAGAGCTCTTGTTTAAAAGTGTGTTGTAGCTTGCTGCTTCCTAATTACCTTGTATGTTCTGCATAATTTTTGTTTTTAATTTCAGATGGGAAAACACCATAAACTCGCTAATTAATTACTTTTTAACCCCGGTGTATCAGCTGAAGCACATGCTTCACCGTGCACCTCTCCTCTCCACGGCACTCCACGGGAAATCGTCCTCCGAGCCCAGCGCTGGCGCAGCCTCCACTGGCGCGGCTGAACGTGCCGGGGATTTCACCAAAACCCTGGAAAACGAAGGAAGCAGAGAACACGGAGCTGGGTAACCCGATTTTTGGCTACGGCAGCAGCTGCTCACCAAACCCAGCCCCTCGCCAGGGCCATGCCCGGCCCCGGCAGAGGCTGCCCGGGAGCGGAGACCGCTGCGGAGGTGACACTACCCGGTGATCGATGGACTTCATATTTCAAAAGCCCATGAGCTGCTGAAGAGAAAATGTTTAGAGAATCTAAATCAGCTACAAGTACCACTGGGAGTGCGGGGGGGAAAACTAACGGAATAAGGTAAAAAGAAAGAGGAAGGAGAAGGCACTGACAAAACGACCGCCAGCTCCCCGGCTGGCCCAGGGCTGGCCCCCGAACCCACCGTCCCGGGTCTCCTTCCTGAAGCTCCCAGAAACCGCTGCAGGTCTGGACAGCCAGCTCTTCCCTCTCTGCTCCGTTTAATTTTCCTGCCGTCTCCTTTCTCGTTGCAAACGTCCAGCTCGGGTTTAGCTGATGCCATCACGGTCCGTGTCCAGTAACCTTTGAAGTTAAGGGCAGGACAGACTGATGGATCTAGGGAAAAAACCCCCAAACGCCACCTCGGGCTGTCCAGGCAGCGACTTGCTTCTTGGCACACCGAGCTGGAAATTATTTTTTCCTTTGTTTCTATGAATCATTCATGTTTTCATCAACTTCAAAAGCAAACAGGCAAATGTAAACGTTCGGATTTTAAATGGGAACACATTGATGCAAAACCAAATATAGGTTTAATTTTCTTTCCCTTAATTCCTGCCAAATGCAGTTAATGGGGGGAGCTCAGCCCTGCTGACAGAAGCGGGGTGATGAGACACGGCTGGAGTGGTGATGAGGAAGGGGAGGGTGGGCGCAGCCCCGATGGCCGCTGTCCCCATCCCACCCCGGTGGGTGCACGAAGGCCCGGGGGGACGCCCGGACGGCCCCCACGGCGAGGGCGATGGGCACGCTGGGATGGCAGAGCAGGGCCCCGGGACACGGCCAGCCCCTCCCGGCGCCCGCCTCGCTGCTCCACGTGCTGCCAGAGCCCAGCCAGCTGCTCGCCCCTCACGCTCCATCCATCATTTCTTCATAGAGTCGGAAGATTATAGCTTCTCATATGCTACCTCCAGTCCAGCTTGTCACGGGAAAACTCCGGGGAGAAATTCGTGGAGATGTATTAAAGCCATCTAACACTTTCTCCATGGCAACTGGGACCGGTGCAAATCCCATCAGCCCCGCCTGGAGCGGGCTGAGAGCTCCTCCGCAGCGCTGCCAGAGCCCGGATAGCAGCAGAGAGACGGGGGGAATGTCTTCATCAGCTCGAGATGCCTCCCAACTGTAACACACAAGAACGCTTGATTAACGCCGAAGCATTTATCACTCGTGAAATACATTTGTCTGAGGCTCCAGCAGCTCGCACTCGGCCTGGCCTCTCCCCAGCTCGTCCGCGCGATCTCACGTCGCGACGCGCGGGCAGGCGGGGAGAGCAGCGACGCAGTTGGGCAGAGCGCAGTCGCGGCTGCGTGCGGGACGCCGCTAGATTGCCTGGCAAAGATCAAATGAGAGCGTAGTTACAACAATGCATAATTAATAACATTATTATTAATTTAAAAAGTCTTGACCTTTGCTTGTTGTGCTGTCCTCAGCACGGTCAGGAGCCTCTAGGCATTCAGTGGAGGAGCGGCTGCTGCAAGGAGCAGATTCCAAGTGTTTAATGCTGAAAGTTACAGCCACAGCATAGGCTGGAAAGTCTTTAAAAATAGCTCGAGGTTTGTGTGCGCAGACGACACTGCGAGCGAGAGGGATGGCCTACATTTCCCAGCTCGCTTAATCCCTCAGACTGATAAAATCCCCGCTCATCCTCCCAGTAGGCGAGCTCCCCGTTCCGTCTCGGAGAAGAACATTTCCCAGAATCAAGGGCTTCGCCCTTCGCCGGCAGCCGGCTCTCTCTGCCGCGGGGCCGATCCCGGCCGGAGCAGGGAACCTCCCGGGGCGCAGGAGCCGGATTCGGCCGCGGTGGTGAGCAGGTCTCCGCCCGGAGCCATGGCGAGCTGGGCGGCAACCTCGGCACGCTGCCGCGTCAGCCGCGCTGCCCGCACGAAGCCAAGGGGGGTGAGGGCATGAGGAGGACGTCGCTGATGCTGTCCGGCCAAAAGCCTTGCTTTCTTAAGAAAAAAAATTCGTTTGAATCGCTGGAGCGAATCTGCGATTTTATCCCAACTCATCCTCCCACCAACTGCGAGGGAGCCAAACTCTTTGAAGTCTGCCATGTCCAATCCATTATTAATCATCGTAAATCTGGTATAATCTCTACAAGCATATTCCGCTCCCTAGAAACAGGCTGGTGCCAACTTGCGCTAATAAATCTTGAGTCAGGGCGGCTATTGTGTCTTCTCTTCATGCTGCTTTTCCCAGTAGAAATATTTAAACAATAACAGTCTCTATTTGGTGCAGTCACTTTTGTTTTAGACGACTATGGTCTAACGTGTAACAGATTTAGAGCTTACAGAAAGGCCTGGATTTATGGCATGCTTTCTTTCCAATGCTTTTTTGTTTCTAATAATCCCTGTGAGGCATTGAATGTCTCCATTTAGGTTCCTAACTTCACACCAAAGCAAGAAAACGATGTTGTTCTTCCTACTCAAAACTCTGGGACAAATTCTCCAAGTTCTACTGAAAAGAGGCATTGCTAAAAAAAGCAATCTAGCATCACTTCTGTGCAGACCAGGAACGACTTGCTGGTTTCCCTAGAGAGAGCTGGGACGGTCCATGGAGAAAGAGAGGAAGAACACACGTGCACGAGGAGCGCTCTCCATGGAGCAAGGACTTTCACAGGCCAATAAATGGCAGAGTTGGTGAAAATCAGCGAGTTACCCCTACTACCTTTGTGAGGCAGACCTTGAGGACGAAGATAAGGTTTTATGAAACTTTCTCCTGCAATGAGTTTTTCATGCAGCCTACCAGGAAACCGCTGGCTGCCCGGCGCTTGGGAGGGAAGGCAGTGCTGCCGTGCATGAGGGAGCACCGGCTGCAGAAGCGGCCCGTGCCATCAGCAACCTTTGCAACAAAAGGCTTAAAGCCATGGAACAGAACTCCTGGAACTCCGGAAATACCCGCTAGGATCAGCATTTTACTCGCACGCAGTCGCACACTTACCTGGCCGCGCGGGTGATGCTCACATGCGAGGCAAGGCTCTGCTTTCGGACGAGCAGCTCCCTGCAGGCAAGAGGGGCCAACCTGCCAAAAATCCCCAACGCGAGAACGAGCAAAAATACTCACCCCAAAATGTACACTGGCCAGAAAGAATCGAATGGAAGGGTAGGGAAACTGAGGCCCCAGCCTGCACAGGGGATATGCAAAAGAAGGAGCTTTATACCATGAGCTGCTACCCAAGGCTGTACATAAGCAGGAGCTGCGTCTATAAACGGCTGCTGGAGATTTATCAGCTCCCGCTTCGCCTGCAGCCCGTACCAGCCAGCCTCCACCCTGAGCACCAGGTTAGGCTTGTTTTGAGCAAACCCACCAGGAAGCTGGTCTCCCACAGGAACTGGGAAGCTCCAAGGCTGGATATGGACTCTGATGCTTCCCAGATGTGTGAAACTTCTCCTGCAAGAGTTTACTGCTTCGAGAGCTCTTTTCAGTAGTGCCCAGTGACAGGACAAGGGGCAATGGGCACAAACTGAGGCACAGGAAGTTCCGTCTGAACATGAGGAAGAACTTCTTCCCTCTGAGGGTGACGGAGCCCTGGCCCAGGCTGCCCAGGGAGGTTGTGGAGTCTCCTTCTCTGGAGATGTTCAAGACCCGCCTGGACAAGGTCCTGTGCAGCCTGCTCTGGGTGACCCTGCTTCGGCAGGAGGGTTGGACTGGGTGACCCACAGAGGTCCCTTCCAACCCCGACCATTCTGTGATTCTGTGAGAGGTGGCTCCGCGTGTGTCAGGCTCTGGTGGAGGCCAGCACCACGAGCACTTCTCTGCACGCTGGCACCCAACAGCTCCGGGCAGCGCAGCTGCCAAGGAGAGGGCAGGGAGCCCGGGCTGCTCCCCCGGGATGCTCCGGGGGATTCCTGGAACCGCTGCCCGGGGCACGGCAGCCAGCCCCAGGGATGCTCGGCCTCGCTATAACCCATGGGGCCGGCTGCAGCCTGGGTCTTTACGGGGGGGTTGATCAGTAAGATGCTAACGGCTCCACGCTAACGATGGCAGAGCCCAAGCAGCGCTCGCGGCGGGGATGGTGCTGGCCCTCGGCTGAGGATGCTCGTCGCACATCTCCTTGATGTGAGCACAAACAACCAGGAGAAGGAGCTGTGAAGGCTGTTAGTCCAAACGACAGCTTGTTTTCTCTCTCGCTGACAAACGAGTCGGAGCTCCAAAAGCAATTTAGTCTGGGAATAAACATCCAAGTACCCACTGCTAAGACTGAGGCAGTAAATGAGCTAAGCAGGGGAGGCTGCAGCGAACTCTGCTTCCAGGCACTTGGTTTTCACTTGACTTCCTCAGCTGGCAGCTCACAGCGGACTAAACGCTCTCCAAGAGGAGCAGCTATTTCCTACCCATGCCAAGGACTCCGGCCAGAAAACGCTTTTTTTCCTCCCCTGATGCTGCTCATTAATTTTGTTTGTTTGTTTTCTTTTTTTAAAGCTTTTGCTGCTTCCCCAATTAGGACACGATTAAAAAAAGAAAAGAAGGAAAACTGAAGGTAAAGAGAATTCAACAGATCCCTGAAGCGGGCAGTGGCGATTGCCAAGATGCCCAAACCCCTTTTTAGCAGTGGCAGGGCAGCCAGGCCACCGCGTCCCCGCCTTTCTCCTCCTCCTCCCTCCGATATAACTCCTTTAGTGCGCATCACACCTTGCCTGCGCTGATAAATCGGCAATAAAAATGCACAGGGAACTCGAGGTGGATCGATTTATTTCAATATTTCTGACACAGTTGCCACAGAAGCCGAGAGCTGGGGGACCAACAATGCAATTTCCTACCAGAGAAGTGGGGAGACATCAGGTATAAATTACGTTTAAATGCCACATAGATAATGAGGCTGCATCCGTGAAGATTTATCTCCCCTTTTCTTGCATTGAAAGGCTCCGAGACAGCGATCTGATGCAGGAGCTGTCACAGCACAACCTTTCTGCCAGGGTCAGGCCTCACTGGAGGTGTTTCCCCGCACCGACGCTGCGGGGATGGAGCTGGGGTACCCGAGCTGCAGAGCTGCGCTTTCCTCCCTCCTTCCCCCGGCTCCGAGGCCAGAGCACGGGTCTAACGGCTGCGAACCAGAATGGTCCCAGTCGCTTTCTGGGGAGCAGCTGGACGTGCCCCTCCCAGTGAAAACCAGTATTCCTTTCAGTGCATACAAGAGACAACGGAGGCAGTTTCCATCCTTCCCAGGGAGCCGCGGCAGAGCTGGCATGAGCTGCCTGCTGGGAGCCAAGAGCAAAAAGAGTATATTTTTCTTTTTTCATTTACAAAAAGAAAAATACACCTCGCGCGCCTGCTCCTTCTGAGTGGATTTTTAGCTGGAGTTCCTAATTTCTACCCACTTCCCTATATTTAGAGTCCTTCTCAAAGCATGTTTTGAGCAGTGACTCCAGTAAATAAACTGCCGGGGGCATCCCCTGCAGCTCGCTACCAGGCACGTGCACGACCCCTGGGATCGGATTTTCTAACGGTTCAAATCAGGCTTCGCGGCAGCGCCCGGAGTGAAGTGGGGACTAATTGCGTCTCTTGGGGCTCCCTCCGCTTCCCGGCCCTGCTACCTGATTGCGAGCAGCTCGTTAGCTTGCTGCTGAACGCCCGTCGTCTCCGGACAGGGCCAGCGAGCTGGCAGCGGGGACGCGGTGCTGCCCGATGCCGCGGCCGGCACCCCCCGTGCCCACCCCTCCGCACGAGGATGCCGAGCTCCCCGAGCGCTCGCGCAGTGGCACAGAGGGATGCTTGGCCGGGTTTGGTATCCCCAGCCACACCTGATGGTCTGGGCATTGGGTAGGACTTGCCAACAGGCTCCAGCCAGACCCCCGACGAGACCCCTGGGGTGGGGAGGGGGGGTCCCTGCGCCCGGGGGCAGTGGGGAGGGGGACGGGCACGCACGCCGCAGCGGGTGCTGCTTCGCAAGGGCACGCGCCAGCTCTTTCTTGGCACTGCATAAAATATACGTGCAGGAGGAAATTAAAGGAGGGCTCGGAGCAGGGGCTGCGGTAACGACGCGAGACCGGCTGCAGTAACTAGCTTTTCCAAAAATATCTTCCCTCCGCCGGGGACGGTCTATTTTTGGAGCTACGGAGCATCGCGCTGACACGCGGCGGGGTCAAAGCTTACCTTTCAACTCCCGAAACTCCTTTGCCCTTGTGCAAACACCTTGGCTTTTCAGCCGGCTGTCAAACGTAACGGCACCCAGTGCTGCCGGCGAGCCCGGCGCCCGCCTGCCCCGGCCTCGACGCCCAGGAGCTGCGCGGGCAGGCTCGGCTCGGATGTGACCGCGCTGCGCCCGGCTGACGGAGCGCTTGCTGCTTTACCCCGAGCAGTCGACACGTGTCTACGAAAACGATCTATAATTTAAAAACCCACAACGAGAAACTGCTGTTCTGTGACTCGTGCAGCCGACGCGGGTGCCCAGGCGAAGAAGTAACTCCCAGGCTGTCGGGATCCTGATCCCCTGCTCCAAGGGACGTGGCAGAAATGGGCGGGTTAATTAAATTATCACAGCTCTGAGAGCTGCTCGGCAGCAATGGGAACACGGGGAGACCCCAGCCAGAGCTGTAGGACTGCCGTGCTCGCACATAGTGTGTAAAATTAAAAATCTCGCAGTCCAATTGCTAGAATAAAAGCCATCATTTGCATGTTAAAACACCTCGGCTTACAGCAGCAACTTGCCTCTTGTTAACTTCCTCGGTTTACACAGTTTCCAGAATGAATAATGCAACGAAGCTCCTCATCAGCAATATCTATTAAAAACGCGATAGGACTTCTTCCCCCCACCCCCAAACCTACACATCTTCTGTGGGAAGCCTTTCCACCGAGACATCCAAATACCTGCTGCCAACAGCTGCTGCTAGGGGCTCGTAAAAGGACTTTTTAACTGTGAAGGTTCAGGAGGAAACGCCTGCTCGTGGCAATAACCCTGCCCGGCTGCGGGCAGCTGCCCACGGAGGGTCCCTGCCCTGCCTGGCCGCGGCCGAGCGAGCCCCCGCAGCAGGTTTGCGTGGTTAAAACGCAAAGAAGTCAGATCCGCTCTGCTCCTCACGTTCATAACGATCAACAAAATAAGGGGAATGCTTTTTCCTGACGGATCTGAAATCCCGTTTCCCCGGTCATGATCACTGGGACATCACAGACCCTGCCTATCTGTCCCCATTAATGCTAATGAGGTTTCTGTGTCTCTAATAACGCCCCTAATCATTTTGCCATTGCTCACATTGCAGCCTGACGACTTCCTCGTTTGCTGAATGAAAACACAGTCCCTGCGGACTGCCATTAATGAGATCTTGCATCTCTTCCTTTAGGAATAAGCAAATTAACTCACAGAGGAAAACACATTGCTGTCAACCTGGTTCTGAAATCTAGAAGCGGATTATATTAAATTTAAATAATCTAGAATATTAAATTGGAATAATCTAGATTACATTTAATTTTAAAATGTCCTCACCTGAAAAGACAATCAAAATGCAAACTAATTGATTGGTCCCTTGCAAGGGGCCGCCCTGCCAAGACGCCCTTGCCTGGCATCTCCACAACCGAGCATCAGCCAAACCCAGCAGAGATGCGAGCGTGTCCGGCCGCAACTCCCGCTGCCCGTCCCTCCACCCCCCCGGCCACGATTTTACGCTTTGCTCACCGGTTCTGCTGGGTCCCGACCTGCTCCTGCCTTTTCCCGAGCTGCCTTCCTGAGGCAGGAGCCCAGCCACCAGCCCGGGCTGGGCAGCGACGTCCCGGCCGGCGAGCCGAGCGGCGCGGGCAACGGAAACGCTGGGGAGAACGGCCAGAGCCTGCCTAGAGAAGGAACCCAAAGGGCCATCCCGTAAGCACTCACTCTGTGAGATATTCCTGCCTTTCTCTTCTAACGCCAGTTCCAGGCAGAATCCGAGGGAAGCGCAGCTTTCCCTGGACTTGCTGATTTTGCTTTGTGAGAAAGAGCGAGGGCTTTCTGCTCTGGAACGACACAGAGAGCAAGGAAGAGGCCATGAAAGCACCAGGAGGCACCTTGCCCTCTGATGGGGTGATTTATAGCCTCACCCTCTGCCATCAAGGCAGTTTCCTCTGCAGCTGAGTTTAATTTCCCAAGGGAGCCCTGTGCCCACCCACCCACCCCGGGCTGCCCGGCCATCCCGCTCCTCAGCTGGGAATCGTCACCCTTCACGCTGCTGCTCGGCGGGGCTTGGGCCAGGGCATGGCTGCATGGAAAGGAAGCCACGTATACAATTACACGGAATATTTTGCTTTCCATGTCCACTAACACATTTCCTACAAGCAATCTACTTGCAGGTAATGTACATAATCTACTTAACGTAAATAAGGTACCGTCCCTTATTTGCATTTGCAAGTGTTTGTTAGTTTTTGCTTTCATTATGCACAAATCTTCCACCAAGCCCAAGGAGAACGGCTCGCTGGATCTCCTTCGCCGTGAATCCCCGCCTGCTCTGCACCTATTTACAGGCGCGTACCTCAGTTCTGGCACGGGTCGTAACGATGTGGAAAACATTTCTGAAAGCGGCACTACAACAGGTATTGAAATAAACTTCATCGTTCCTGTCACTTCCAAGGTGACTGCAGAGCGCTCGTGGTACAGCAGGACCTGACCGAGACCTCCCGCCCCCGACAGCGTAACCCAGTTAACGCCGACAGCGCGCAGCAGAGCTCGGGGCGCTCGGGAATTCCAGCAGATGGGAGAAATCCACTCAGCAGAGGCTGGGAGCGGGCACTGGCAGCCTGGCCGGCGGTGCCGGCTGCCCTGGCACACCAGCGCTGCTCAAGGAACGCGCGTTTTCTATCCATGCAAATTGCTCGCCTGCATTAGAAAACCAAATTATTTCCATTTATACATGTTTAATGAGAATTTCAAGAGCATATAAAGCTGCTAATGCTTCCAGGCTGCGAGCAGGCATCTGGAGCCGGAGATGCGGAGGTCTGCCGCGCCGCTGGGTGCTGGCCCCGCCGCCGGGCTCTCCACCGTCGCCTCCTGGGGCTCGGCGCCCGAAGGGCAGCGCCGAACACGCGAGACGTGTCTCCGTCCCTCCGCTCCCCCGGCCCGGCCGCCCACGGCAGCAAGCGGGCGGGATGGCCCGAGCTGCGAGACCGAAACTTGCTCATTAACAAGCTGTTAAATAATTAATAAGTTTATACAAAATTGCTTCTGTGTACATAATCTTGCATTTTTCAGAAAACTATCATCAATTTTCAGTTAGTTCCACTCGAGGAAACACGGGCTAATGCTTTCTTTTGAGCAGATGAATATTTATGACGTGCTTGTTCCGTCTGGGGCGGGGGAAAACCGGATTATTCGGCTTCCCAGCGTGCGAAAGGTGGGAGCCACGCACGCCTCGGCTGCCGCGGTGCCCGCCGGCCGCTCCGGACCTCCCGCCCCGGGCAGCAGGGCACCGGAGCGCGTGAAAGTTTGGCCAGCTTTGGGCTGACGGGTGGGTCGTGGGCTTTGGCTCGCTGCTCTGACACGGCGCCGGGACGTGGTCCCCGGTGCTGGGAGCACCCGCCGCAGCACTCACTATTTATTATTTCATCTCCCCAGGGTGGGAGTGGGCCGAGCAGAGGTGGGGAGACACACGCCAGGAGGATGAGGGCACGAGGCGATGCCTGGCAGCGCTGGCGCGAGGCAAAGTTCTCCTTCTCGCCAGTTTTCCAGAGCCTCGTGCTTTCCCCGCTGCCCACAGCTCACCCTCCAAAACCCATCACCACCATTTAAAGTGCAAACGGCCACAGCTTGACAGGAGAAAATGCCTAAACGTGTTCAGACAAAATGCCTGTAACTACCACGCGTGCCGTCGCCACACGGACGCGATCAGGGCCACAGGACCAGGGGTCACAGGGCCAGGAGCGCTCGCCCGTTACGCCCTGGAGCAGCGTCCTTCAGAACAGCCCAACTGCTCGGTGGCCAAATCATTTCTCCACACGCTGCCAGGAGCAGCTCTCCTTCCAGCCCAACGTCCACGGATGCCCCTTCCCGTAGTGCCCGCAGCGACACGCCTCGTGCCCGAGCGGGGACCGGCCGCACAAACCCTGCCGAGGACCTCCCTGTCCCACCAGCAAAGCAAAGGCGATGAAGGACCCGAGCGTGCACGCCGGCCGCCGCGGTCGCGAGGTGCAGCAAGGTCTCCCGGCACCTTGACTCCTGCTGAGAGGAGCCGTCGAAGGGGCCGCTGGGCTTCCTTGGGTGTGAAGCACCAGCGAACAGGAGGGTTTCAGAAAAGCTTCGTTCCCGCGGGAGCGCTGGAGGTGGCTGGATCCGTCGCGGGGCGCGGACCCGTGTCCCTGGAGCGGCGTAACACAGCGCCGTGACAGCTCACTGCCAAGGCAACCCAAGCTCAACGGGAACCTTTTGATCTCAAAATCTTCCTCCCTTCGTAACAAGTCCTACGGCAGCCTGGCTTGCTGTGGAAACCAAATATTTTTAGTTTTCTGTTTATTCCTGTTTTTTTAAAGTACGTTCTGAGTGAATATTAAATATGTTTTTTAAGGCAGCTGGTATTTCTTCCTCTAACGCACAAGGTAAGGCAGAAACAAACAGATTTGCTTTTGCTCCCTCTATTTATACAATAATAGTAGCTGCGGTTTTAACAGCAAAAAAATGTAATTACTGCACATGTTCTCACAAGCCCTAATTAGCGCAATGTTTAAGCATACGGTTAACCACATCGCTGTTGAGCGGCAGGCTTATCGCGGGCTCTGCAAGGCTGCCAGCGCCGGCTGGGCTGGGACCGAGCCCTTCCCAGCTCACCTTGTGCCGACCGAAAGCCGACGTCTGCGCGCCCTGAAAGCCTGGAAGTTATTTTCATCCCCCGCGTGCGCGGTCGTCGCCAGCGTCAGCCACCGGCAGAGCCGCGTCTTCCCGCAGAGACCACTGCCCGCGGCAGAACGCCGCAGCGAGCGCGAGGACCGAGCCGCGGCGTTCGGCCACGCCGAGTGGACGCTGCCCCAGAGAGCACCTCCCGACGGGGCCCTGCTGACTCCCACCTTGGGCCGAGGCGGGGGGAAAGCAGGTTTAATCTCATCTGGAAAACCGCAGAGGGAGCTGGCAATGTCGCCGTCGGCCGGCAAGCACCCGTGCAGCCGGGCGCCGCGTACCGTGTGCGGCAGCAGCTCAGCATCGCTGTGCCGTATCGCGGAGCAGCTACAGCGCGGGCGTAAGCACCTCAGCAAAGGTGCCGAGGCACGGCCGGCAGCCGCTCCTCTGCGGCTCCAGCCACCTTTGCCTTCATTTTCCCAAGCCCGGCGATGTCGTGCTGGTGGAAAGGCAAGTGCAAAGCCCACCGCTGCCGTGCCCTGAGCCCGCAGCAGCGAGGCAGTCACCAGCGCTAACCACAGCGGGGGAAGAAGAAGAAGCAGAAGAAGCAGAAGAAGCAGAAGAAGTAGAAGAACAACCCTGACCTTCCTCTGTCCTCTCGGCCCAGGCCCACCAAGTACAACAGAGAGACATCGAGGCGTTAGCAAGAAAAACGTTACTCACTTGCCCATACTTGAGGCTTTGCTAATCCAGGATATTTTTTTTTCCTTTTCTCCTTTTTTTCCCTTTGTATTGGCAATAACATTAGCTCAGCGAAACCATAATTAAGATAATTAAATGAGCAATTTACTTATTAACGGATTGCAACCTTTTCAACAAGTTTCACTGGGTTTCCCCCCTCTGAATGCGACCTCCTCGTGCACAAGACGTAAGGAAGGAGGCATCTAAGGACGGGGTTGAGCAGCATGACCTGAACCTCTGCTCCCCCCTCCATCGGCAGGGCCCCCTCCTGCTCCGTCCCCTGACATCGCTGCTGTCCCGGGGAGGGGGGGCTGCCACCCCCGCATCCCCGGCTGGGGCTCGGGGAGCGCTCGTGCCGAGCGGGGAGCCAGAGCCAGGCACAAGCCGCTCTGTTTACAGAAGCTGCTGTCGCCTCACCCCGCAGACTGCGGCGATGGACTGCTGGGTCAATCCCGCAAGCGGCTGGAATTTAATTCCTGACTCGGTATTTCCCTGGATGCTCATTTCTAATGAACTGGAGCAAAAATATCACCTTCCCCCGTGGAAGTGGAGGAAGCAGCTCGCTGTGGGTACTCTTGGAAGAGCAGAATAAGAACCTGGGAGCATGCGGAGCCCTCCCAGGCTCGCTGCAGGTGGCGTTCGGGACCCTGTGCCCGGCTTCGAGCGCTCACCCACGGAAGGTCAGAAGGACCCGTTGCAGCCCTTTGCACTCGGGGTTCACCGAAGGGCTCAGGGTGCACGACAAACAAACCCCTAAAACACCCCTGAGTCACCAGGCAAAAGGAGAAAACATTGATTTACTCCAAATCAGCTCGCAAAGGGCCAGACAGCCTCTTCCTCCCCCAGGGCAATCGGTTTTATCCAGATAAGTGATTTTCCAAGAGTAGGGGCTGCTGGCGCAAGGTCTGCCCAGCCGATGGCCACCGCCTTGGTGTGGTGGGAGCTCAAGCGGCTGCTCTTCGGTGGGAAACGTTCCTCGTCCCGTGCCTCCGGGCAGAGCCGAGAGGTGCGATCCGAGCGCGGTGAAAGCCGGAGGTGCCGGGAACGGCGGTGGGACGGGGCACAGCTGGGGAAGCCAGCGCTGCCGGCAGCCTCCCCGCGTCGGCAGGCACGCAGCCCCTGCGCTCGCCGGTCGGGATGGAAACAGCGCTGAAATCACCGGACAGAAAGTTAAAAACTCCTGGGAGAATTTGCCCCAATCTTTCACTGAGTGTTCGGGAAAAACAGCTGCTACTCGTACTCAGGAGACCCAGCTCCCCTCACCAGAATAAATTCAGCATTGCCCTTTTCCACTCGGAACCTGAATTAATCTTTTTTCTCCCCTTTCAGTTTCCCTGGTCTGTCCAACGCCAGCGATGCAGAGGCCACACAGGGCTCCTTCGACCCGTGCGGGGCCGGTTGGTGCCGACGCCGGGCACGGCTGGGGGCTGCGGCTCTCCCAGTCTTACCAGCACCGGCACGGCTTGTGCCTGGTGGGTCGCTCCCGGGATGCGCAGGCGTCCTCGCCCCGCACGCCCTCCCGGGGGTCCCGCGCCGGCAGAGCCATGGCCCAGCGGCCTCCCTTCTGCCAGCCGCACGTCAGACCTCCCTGAATCCCACACGCCGCTCAGAAAGCCCTGCGGCCAGACCCCAAAATCAGCTTCATCGCTGCCGTGGATCCTCGAGCTGCCTGAAAGGGAAAGTACCCGCAGGTCATTAACACGGGACTAACGGCCTCTTGCTTTTCCCAGCCTTTCCCCTTCAGTCACCGGCGGGGTCTGGCTTTCCGGCAGCCTGCGTACTCCTAAGGAAAACACCAGATTACAGTCTCAGCAGCTCGCGCAGACGGGCTTCGCTGCCATTCTCACCAGAGGCAGTGGATTGGTGTTGCCCCGGGGCGGTTTCCCCTGCTGCAGTGTTCAGTTGCCTGGGACATCTTATGCCATGGTATTAATAAAACATGGATAATTATTACTGTTCACCAGCGTAATAGTTTCCAGATTCAGCATCCCTACTTTTTGCAAGGAACACATCCCCAGGCAGTTTCCGTTGCGTATAAGCATACAAAAAAAATTTCTGTCAGCAAAGCACATTCACATAGATGAATTATTTTGAAAATTTCTGAGCATCCAAACTAATTGCAGTAGATTTGAATTATGGAATTATAAGCAACAAGTTCATTTTGATCCTCCGGGCTAAAAAGTTACGGTTAGGGCATGCACCATAAAACTGGCTGTGAATTGAATAATCCTCGGAACGGAGGAAGTTGTGCGAGGTGCCCCCCTCGCTTACCCGAGGCATCCGGCCCCAACAGCCACTGCCGGGGATGCCGCGACGGCGCCTGAGCCCGGGGAGCGTTAAGCAGAATTTTAAAGAAAGCAAAGACAGAAAAAGGAAATTAGGTAGGAAGGGAGCCCGCGGCGAGCTGCTGGATCTCGTACATTAGTGGCCCGCAGAGCTCTCGCCGCCAAATGAGCTGGAAAGCTGGTTTGTGTCGAGGAATGAAGCTGCGCTCACGGATTTGTGCTCTTCTCGGTTACACTGACCGCAGGCGCTGCAAGCACCGGGCAGCCCAACGCCCCGCAGCCACGCGGGGCACGGCAGCCGGCGTGTCGGTGTCCCCCCCGGCGGGACCCGGCCCCAGCACGCCGGGAAGGCAGCGTCCCTGCAAGGGCTGGCGCGGAGGTTGTCACTTGTACGTCCAGCGTCCCCAGAATAGCCCGGCAAGACGTCACGCTACCTGTTGCCTGGATTATAATAGGCTGAGTTCGCTCACGAGGAGCATATGCTGCAGGACCGAGCGTGGAAATGCCAGCTCCCACAGTTGCCTCTTTCTTCGCACTTTAAAAAGGCTGTAGGAAAAGATGACATACGGCACCGCAGCTTACGACAGTTTAATCGACGCTGGTAGGGCCAGGGAAAATAGAGCGGAGCGGCGTTCCCCGGGGCGGGCGCCCGGTCCCACCGGGATGCTGCCGGCTGCCCCGTGCCCGCCGGAGCCATTGCCCGCGGGCGTGCGCTGCCGGAGCCGGCCAGCGAAACCGCGAGGCCCCGGGCGATAAAACGCGCCAATTAACGGGCTCCTCCTCGTCAACACCAAAGCTGAACCTCTGGTTCTTCAAATACATAATTAAACCACACTCTCGTAATTATAAAATTTTATTCCACTTGAGCGAAGGCGGAGGTCTGGCAGGTGCTTCAATTAATTGGATTGTTTCCACTCGCTCTCCGCTCCTCTGAAGAGCGACGCAGCCCGAGCCACGGGGCGAGGGAGGGCGGGCAGCGGGGCCGCGGGCAGGGCTGGGGGCTCACACCGAGACCCCCGCAGGGGTCTGCCCCAGCGCCCAGGGCAGGAACCGAGCGGGGATCCCAACTCGGGAACGCTGCGGGCGGCACAAAGGCTGGCGGAGGTCTGGAAGGATAAAACTGTCCCACTTGCTGCCTCCGAGACCGGCGAGAAGTCGTGAGGGGTTTTACGGGAGGGACGGGAGCGGTGCCTGCGCTGCATCAGGAGGGGACAGGGAAGGCTGTCGGCACAAATACCTCGTGTAGCTGGGAAAGCAAATGATACTATTTTCCCTCGATATCCAAAATTAGCTGTGCATACTACTGCTGTAACAGTCTATAAATATTCGCTGTTCTTGAAGCCTCCTTCTCAGCAGCCCCCCCCAAAGCCCACTCCTCTCCCCAGATCACACACCGAATCTCACTGCTCCCTTCCCAGGGGTGACAAACGGCGCGAGCAAAATCATCACGGGGACGCGAGGACCCAGCTCATCACGGCCCAGACGCGGAGATGGGAAGCGGGAAAAGCTCTGGCTACAGGGAAGTCATCCCACGGATCACGGGAACGCGTTTGTCCCTGCGAAAGCACCCCGGGAGGTGACGGTCAGCCTATAATCACCGCTTCCTTCCAAGGAAAAGGAGCTTTCTGTCCTGACACTGAGCCAGCAGGGAAACACCGAGGCTGGTTGGGCTGGGGGGGTCCGTCAGTGATGGAGCCGAGCCTGGGAGTCACTTGCAGCAGCCCGGCGTGGGGTGGGAAGCATCGCCTCCGCGCAAACCACCCGCTGTCCCCCCAGACAGCCCGACGGTCCAAGAGGAAGGGCGAGGGAGCGGGGATGGGGACGGGGGTGGTCTGCAAACCTCCCTGCGTGAGCTGGGTGCTGCCGGCCGGGTCCGGGCTCTCCCCGGCGTGGCTTCGGGGGAAGAGGAGAGCCGGGCTCTGGACCCACCTCCGCAGAGCCAGAGCCCGCATCCGTGGGGAGCGGGTAGTAGCTGCGTGGGCTGTTTAAGTCGTGATTCTGGGAAAGCAAGTTAAAAAGAAATAAATCACCCCAATCTGTTTCCATGCCATTGTCGCTGCTCTGGGGGGAAACGATCACTGCTGAGGATCTTTGCAAAAATCACTTGCTGTAAGATCTGAGGAATCTCTCTGCTTCTGCTCCGAATACTGGGAGTGAGCCTATAAATCCAGTTAGTCACACTCGCTGGATTACATTGGACCTTGTACTTCTGCTTTTATTAACAAGATTGTTTACTATATAAGAAGCTTTATATAACTGTGAATCACGGGTGATTTGTAGGACTGCACAGATGGGAGTTGCCAACCATCCATCTTCTCTGTGCTCCTGTGAGCCTCCTGCTCTCAGCCCATACCTTAAAAGTAAATAAAACCCTTGCTGTGGTAATTAAGTACCTGGCTCTAATCCACTTCAGTGGTGCTCTTGGGGTGGGATTGAAGACTGTCTGACATTCTGGTTTAACACCTGGGTTAGTATCAGTGCTGATGCTGGGATGAAGTTCTCCCCGAAAAGCATTTTCCATCCCATGTCTCTCCCTTGAGGACATCCCTCGGGTGCGAGAGGAGATGTCCCCACTCCCACCCGGCCCCAGGTGGGAGACCACCGTGCCCCAAACTCGTCGAGGCTGTTAAGTGACCACAAAGCCGTTACCGACTGCCTCATCTACACAGCGAGCGCACTTCAGGGCAAAGTCGCCGCGACCGACCCACGCCCTGCCCGCAGCGCACACACCAGCCTTGCCCAGTGCCATTAAGAGTCCATTTTATCACAACGGAGCAACCTCTGGACTCCCCCCAACGCTCACCAGGCTTCTCCCTGCATCCCTTTTCCCTCTCGATTTGCAGGGCTGTTTAAGTGACTCTGCTAAGTGGCGTCTGTAGAGCTGAGGCGAAGCGCCAGCGCGGGGTGACAGGCAGAGAGGAAGCGTCTGTTAATACCTCTGCCGGTTAACGGCATCATTTTGGTAAAGCGCTGAGCTTTAAGGATCAGTTTGTAGATTTAGCACAGCAGTGTAGATATAAAATTCATTTCCAATTCTGCAATGAGGCGATGGGACCCGTGCCTGGGGCTCAGCACGGCTCCTGCAGCTCTCCCTCCCGCAGGCAGCCGGGGCACGGCTCCCATGCGGGGTGCCGGCGCCTGCGCCGCCCTCCTGCCCGCCTCGCCGGGGCCGTGGGAAATGCCGGCCAGCACGAGCATTTCTGTTTTGCACAGGCAGCCTTAATCCTCAAACAGAGTTAATTCGCTTACCACCATTCATTTTACCTATCAATCTGTACAAAATTAATTGATAGCTTTGTTGCTATGCCACAGCCCAGCATAACTCATCGCGTCAGCGCGTCCGTCCGACGGCACGGCGGTATTATTGATGCGATTAGGGAAAGGCGGCCAGGCTGAAGCTGCCAGACCGGCTCCTGGCTGGAGGAGACTAGCAGGAAAAATACAAATGCAGGAGAAACACAGGCGCAGCCTCGTCCAGCAGCAGGAGGAACCGCCGTCCCCCGGCGCCGGGGAGAACCGAGCAGGGCAGACCCCAGCACGGCCTCACGCCTGGCGCCCAAACCCCGTGAGCAGAGCCGGTGCTGGCGACTCCGAGCCGCCTTCGCATGCCCGGGTTTCTCAGGTGGCCAGGACGCAGCGCGGAGCTCCGCAGCGACGCGCCCGCAGGGACACGGGCCGTGCCCGCAGACCGAGACCCGGCGTGGGAGCTGGTGGCCGCGGAGGTCCCAGGTACCGGTGCCAGCAGTGCTGTGCACCCTCAGCAGCCCCACAACGCCCTGGCAAGGCTGGCTGGGTGAATAAATATTCCAAAGACGCTCCAGGTCATGTATTTTTCATGAGTTCATTCCGCTACCAGAAACTGCACCCTTTAAGAAGATCAAACGCATCTGTAACAGAAGTAATTTTTGCAATGAATGATTTGTTTGAAAAGCTGGTTCTGATCATCTCGGTGATGGAAAGGCAGCTTGGCTCGCTCTGTGGCGGAGGCAGGAGGGATGCTGCAGGGACCCGGGGGTCTCAGGGGTGCAGAGGGGCGCAGAGGGGTACCGCACCCCGCTGCAGCCCGTTCAGGGGGAAACGAGTGCCCTGCGAGCAAGGTACGCCCAGAAAATGCCACGGATGGCTCTTCCCAAGGCCGCCCTCCTATCTGGAAACACAGGCAGTTTCTGGAGGAAAACGAAAAGTGCATGTTTCCTGCAAGCTTGGGGGGTCTGTGGGGAACGGCGCGAGCCCCTCCGGCAGACCCGCTCCGTGCTGCCGGTGCTGGCACAGACAGCAGCAGCTTTGAGATCCTTGAGAAACAGCCTGCGCTGCTATTTATTATTGCGCTAGATTTAGACCACGGATTTAGATATTGATTGAGTCTGATCCTCCAAGCAAAGAGTGCTAATTAGCACATGCAACAAAGAGCCTGCTTTTAATTAAATACAGCTTAGCAAGAAGGACCTGCTACAGACAACTCTCCTTGTACGAGAGAAACGCGTGTGGGAGAATCTCGGAGCAGGGCTGAGTCCGGACGGTTGGCCCCGGCCGGGGTCCCGCAGCGGGAGGGCTCAGCCCGGGACGGGGCAGTGGGTGGGCGGCTGCTCCCCCTCCCCGGGGCAGCCCCGGGCCAGGCACCCGCGTCGCCGGGGCCAAGCGAAGCCGTGGGGCTCCCACCGCCTGCACCACTGCCCACGCTGCTGCCTCCGCCAACAACCAGCCCTTCCTCGCCACCGCAAATAAACAAACAAGCGGTGCGGAGAAGAGAATAATATTAATATTAAAAAGGCATTTATAGTTTTAATCAAGCTTTGGGGGGAAAAGACAGCTTAACATGGCACTTTACACAGTTGATAAAATGTTTGACATTTACTGGTGCCTGTAATGAATCTTGTCTCAATTTTCTCTTTTAAAATGCCACTCCAGATACTCTATCTATCTGTAGGGTTTAAAAAGCACTTATCCAACAAAGTGTTATCACGACTGAGAATATTAAACGGTGGCTCGGCAGAGCGCTGCCAGCTGCAGGGCTGGCTGGCACCCGAGCGAGCATCGTGCGGGGTTTGCAGCAGGAGCGGAGTCTCTGCCGCTCTGCTGCAGCCCAGCCCAGCAAAACACCACCGTTTCCCCGCTGGTTTCCTGATACCCGAGTGGGCTGCCCCCAGCTCCACACTTCTCTGCTCAGTTTGCTGCCAGGACACAAGTCCCAGCTCCCCCAGTGCCCCAGGGTCCCCCTCGTACCCGTCCCCCAGCCAAACTCTTGTCCCTGTCAAAGCAGGCAGCCTTGGGATATTTGCTCGACCGTCAGATACCCAGTACCCAAAAGGAGATGCCAGCCCCAGAAAAATGTCATGTTTCCCTTCACTGCGACCTTCCCTTTCCTCCTCGTGTGCTTTGCTCAGCAATGAAATCGGGCAGCGCAGCCCTGGCAGAAAAGTTGGCGTCTGCCTTCCAAACCCACTCTTTCGTGATGGACTGGGAAAACGCATCCCCCGCTGGGATCACGGCTTTTCCCTTCAGCAAACCCTCCTCCGGGTGCCGAAATGGAGTTCAGGTGTTACCCTATCACGCCTTTCTCTTCCATTACGCTCACGTTTTGGCACAGGACGCGGCAGCGACGTGGGACTGGCTCACCCAGCAGCTCCTCGCGGAGCCTCGCAGGGGTGGTGGGAGCCGAGCGGCCGTCCCATCGGCACAGCGTGGTGCCCATGGACGGACCAGCGCCGAGCTCCTGGGACAAAGCACGCCTCAAGGTCTCAAACTCCTTTGCAGGAGGAGGAGGAGGCTGGAGGCTTGCTTCGTCCCATGAGAAGAGACGAGCTGCCAGGCAGCTCCTGCCCGCCCGGCTGCAGGACGGAGCACGGCGGCACGGGCTCGGTGTTTTATCAGTAAACAGCAGTTGTCTCGTGTAAATACAGCTGAGGCTCCCCGGTTGCTCAGCGGGCATTTGTCTGAGGAGGGTTTCTGCCCCTCTCCGGGAAGGACACTGCGGAGGGAAACGTCAGCAGCAGGCACGCAGGCAGCCGCTGCCCGGCTGTGCCGCTCCGTCCCGGGCTTCCCTGGGAACAGGCACTCAAACGCTGTCCTCGTCTTTCTTTTTTCTTCCTTTTTTTTTTTAGAGGGAAGAAATGAAGAAACGAATTATTCTGTGAAAGTTAGTGCTTGTCTCAGGAGTCTGGTATAGAAAATTAGGTTTTAATAGCTTTGAAATTGAGGTTCTTTGGGTCAATAGGACAAGATTCTGCCAGTGAAATGACAGGCCCATAAAGGGAAAAGAAAGCAAATATTTTGTTACTCATCAGAGTCACAGTCCAAAGATAGCAGGCAGTTGCTTAAAATACTGCTGTGCTCTTCAGGCGACTGTAGTGTTTAGTCATAAGCTCCTTTTTTCTCTTGTTGTCTATCTATAAATACATATATATATTAGCTTTGGGAATGGAACACTTGGCTTTCCGTCCTCAGACGTGCCTGGGAACCCCTCAAGTTGCTGCTGGAATTGGGCAGTTCCCTGCGAACCGACAGCCCCCTGCCCTTCCCGAGGGCTGCACGGCCGCGTCGTGCCCGCGAGCCGGGGGTGCTGCCGACGCCGCGTCCGACGGAGCAGCCCACCGACAGCGAGCGCGGGCGCCGACACGACGGGGGTCACGCGGTGACGGGTCTCTCTGGCATTTATGCTATTAGCAGCCTTTTAAAAACCAAGCTGATAAAACGGCAGCATCCTACCCGTGTGAGAACAGGTAATTACGAGTGAGTTATTTGAAGGGGAAAAAAGTAATGAGATAAAAACCAACGCACTGTAAATGGAAAAACATAAATAAGCTCCAGACAATGCTGGCATTACCGAAGAGTTGGAGCTTGATCCCCTTTTGCTAATTAAAGCCACAGCAAAATCAATTAAATGAAAACCAGGAGACCTCTCGATTCCCACAGGCCAGGAATAACGCAGGGAGAGGAACCGTAAATTCTGCGGCGGGGCAGAACCGACTCGCGGCAGCGGCCGGGCGCGGGGACGTGCGGCAGCACCGGCGAGCACCCTGCGAGCGCCTGGCGCGAGGGGCAGGGGCTGGAGAGCCGGGGCCAGCCCGGCAGGCACCCACACCGCCCGGCAGGCACCCACACCGCCCGGCAGGCACCCACACCGCCCGGCCGCGCCGGCAAACCGTGAGCTGCCGCGGAGAACAGCCCCTAACTCTGGCGGCAGTGACATCGCTTCGGCTCACGCAGGACTGAAAACTTGCGGAGAACTTTTGCCAACGAGCACTGGAATTATTTGACTCATTAGTAAAGGGATGAATGGATTATAATTAGTCCTAATTTCATATTCAGAGATCATTACCACCCCTAAGAAGGGTAGGCAGGGAGTCCGTAAGATCCTGCAAGTTACTTTAAATATTCATAGGGCTGAGAGAAATTTCTCATGGTTTGGCCGGGCTGCGATGGGGAAGGAGCCTCTGGCTGCAGGGGCCGGGCAGGTTCTCCCCCCATGGCCGCCGCTCTCCGAAGGAGCATCCCAGCACCGGCATCGCTGTGCCGGGCACCCCGGGCTCACCAGCCTGCACCGCTGGCAGCACCAGCCCGGCACTGGCAGCCAATACGCCGTTACGGGACTGTCCTCTGGAGAGCAGGAGGTGCCCACCTCGGCTTTTCTTCCAGGTCACTCGCTGCTTTGTGGCTGTTCCAGGTTTCAGCTGCAGTGAGGCGAGACAGACGGAGGCTGGGTGAGCACGTTCTTGCCCTGATGCTCATCAGCTCGCTTGCCCCGCTGCTGCGGGAACGTGTCCCGAAGGCTCCGAAGGGGCCCCTGTGCAGTAACGCAGATCCAGCTGCCACTCCGCCGCCTGCGAATCTCCTCCTGCGAGGGCCACTCCAGGCCGAACGTCCCCTCCGTCAGACGGACGCACGGGAGCGACCGGAGTCACCTCTGCAGCTGGCTGAGGGCTGTGGGAGCTGCCACCTCGGGCAGGCTCCCGCGGAAAGCCACAGGCTGACTTCTTCTATAGGCCTTTTATTCACGAGTGGCAACAGGCTGTCCCTCCTACACCCCATCATAAGGCTGGAAACGCTCCCCAGCACAGAGAAAGGGTGCTCAGGCTTGCTGCACCCCGGCACGCTCTGCGCAGCCCCTGCCCAAGCAGGATGCTCTAGCTACGGCGCTCTCTGCGTCTTTGCGCAGAGTTTCTCTGGGAAGAAGTCAAGCTCAGATATTCCCATCACTGCGCCAGCAGCAATAGAAGCAATCTCATAATTACCTAAGCCACACATTGCCTTTTTTTCCCCGTCTTAATATCCATTGGCATAGGAACTGAGGGAACATAAGCACTTGCTGAAGAGATTTTTAATAATATGAAAAGACTTGGAAATGCGCTGCTGCTGCAAAAACCATACGGCTAAAAAGTGAAGGAGTTCCCCGTCGCTGTCTCATCCCACCCTCCCCGGCGCTGAGCTCGCGGCAGCAGTGGAGGGCAGGCAACGGATCAGTGGCTCAGGCTGGGTCCCGGCGGGCAGCTGCCCACATTTACAGACTCACAGAATCACAGAATGGTGGGGGTTGGCAGGGCCCTCTGGGGGTCCCCCAGCCCAGCCCCCTGCCCAAGCAGGGTCACCCAGAGCAGGGGGCACAGCACCGCGTCCAGGCGGGGCTGGAATATCTCCAGAGAAGGAGACTCCACAGCCTCCCTGGGCAGCCTGGGCCAGGGCTCCATCACCCTCAGAGGGAAGAAGTTTTTCCTCGGGTTCAGCTGGAGCTTCCTCTGCTTCCGTTTGTGCTCGTCGCCCCTTGTCCTGTCACTGGGCACCACTGGAAAGAGTCTGGCCCCATGCTCCTGACCCCCACCCTGCAGATATCTGTAAGTATACATTTATGCCAAAGCTGATCTGCTCCATCGCCTTCCCCCACCAACCGATACATCAGTACGTGGGGACGGCGGTACGAGCTGTCCCACCATGGCCCCACTCCAGGTTTTACGGCGGTGCTAAATCGCCGACGCTGGCAGTGACCTCGGTGGCAGGCTCGGGGCCGTGCCGTGCCCGGGCGCTGCACTGCGCAGGGCACCGGCTCACGGCGCCCGGCCAGAGCCGCTCTCCTCCGACCGCAAAGGAGCGCGACCGGGAAACGGTGATTTACCCCCTGCATTACGCCCACCCCGCATGCTTCCCTCACGTATGGAAATGTCACATTGCTTTAAGTGTTGTGCTGAACTTCTGTCCTCCAATCGATGCCCAATTTCCTTCCAAGGATACAGCTGTACATTATTTTTGGCTGACCAGCTCAGCTCAGGGCACTCTAATTTTTCCCCGTGCACTCAGAGGACAAATGCTTCACCGTGATTGCCTCAGAGCAATGACAGAACAAGCACATTTCTAATGGCTGGCATAGTGCATACAAAATATATTAAATGTATTAACTTTGGCACTTGTGGGGTCTCGAGAGAAGCTCTTGGAGCTGCTCGCGTGCTTCGCCTCTGCTCCTCCGGCCCCTTTCTGCTCTGCTCTTCTGCCTGGAAAATTCCCTGTCCCCAGAACTGCGGCTGGCTGGAGGTCACCGGCATTTGCCGGCGGGTCATCCCTGTGCCCCACTGTGAGCTGCCCCGAACCGCTCGGCGAGCGGGAGAGGCCGGCGAGGACCGCAGATGGCACTCGGCGGTCCCGGTGCCGCGGAGCAGCTGAGCGGTGCCGGCAGCGCCCGGTGCGGGAGATGCTCAGCGCTCCCGGCAGCACGCACCACCCCGGAGCCAGCACGCCAGCAGCGCAGGGAGCGCGGGAACGCAGCCAGGACAACGCGACCAACTGCTCCGTTGGCTCAGTAACCCCCGAATTCGTGACCTCCAGATGCTGAAAGCCTGGCCTGGGTCCGCCGCGGGCGCAGCTGCCGGGAGCCAGGCTCTCGGAGGAGCGGGGCGGGTGGGAAGTCACCTTCTCGCTCCCGTGTCGGGGAGAACCGGGCAGCTGCCGTGCGGCAGAGCCGGTGACTGGGCAGGACCACCCTGGGCTGCCCAGCAGGGAAACCCCTGGGGGCTTTCCCACCACCCAGCAGCCCGGCTGGAACCGGGGCCGGCACCAACCCGGGGAGCAGCCGCCCACTGCAAACCCCCCGGCTCTTGCGCGGGAAGCAATTCCCAGGCTCGCTCTCCAGCCTCACGCAGCCTGGAATTTTATTATGTTTTCAATAAAAAAAAAGGCACTGCAAGACAGCACCCTGAGCGGCATCTGCCACGTGGGCTGCTGCTGCGAAGATGGGAAAATTGCCCTTTGTTCTTCAAAAATAAATCTGAGGGAAAGCCCTTTATAAGCAGGCAGCGTTCTCTGGGGGCTGCCAAGGACTTCACAGGCATCACGATGAATAACAGTTTATCTACAGAGTTTCATTCAAAATGAAGCCTCAGACATGGCCTAAAATTATAGGGACGCTGTGAAAATGGCTTTATAAACTATTGCTTTTTCCTCTATGAGCAGCAGCAAAGTACAGGCCAGACAAAAGCCAGCAGAGACTCTGAATGTAATAAATAAGTCAGCGGAGCTGATAAAAATAAAGGATGAAATATAATTCAGCCATTCAGTGACAGATCCCATCTTAGCCATGATATAGGGTCTGTTGAAACTGTCATTGCTTCAGGAAATTAAAGAATGAGCCCATTAGTAAGGATATTTAAAGATGTTCATATTAAGATTATGACTTCCCAGACGCAGCCTGTGCAGGGAACACGCTCTGTTTGAAAGTCATTTTTCCCAGTCCCTTTTCAGCCCCGCTCCGAAACCCCGAAAGGTGCCACAGGGAGGGGGGGGGGGTCACAACACGCATGGGGGAGCAGGGAGACGTGGGCGATGCACCCACGGGCACCCAGGGGGATGCAGCACCCAGCTCAGCTTCTGGGTGCCCAGGGCAAGGGGAGAAACTGGCCAAAACCTGAAGGGAAAGAGCACTTGGGCAGCTGGTCCTGGGAGCGGAACCTCGGCTGCTGCCATGCGCGGCTCCCGGGCACCGCCGCGGAGCTTCGCCGGGGCCGGCGCACACGCGAGCACCTCGCACGCTCCCTCGGCGCCGGGGAGCCGGGAGCAATTGCTGCCACTTGCTTCTACTCTCAGCTACCACAGCAAACACGATTGCTGGCAACAACGGAGCAAGGCACGTAATAAAAGCAAACAACCAGCGGCTACGAAGTGCGACGGGAGGGAGAGCTGGAGCGGAGCAGGAGGTTACGGGGAGCGCGCGTTGCCCGGGAGGGGGCTTGTGCCAGCCCGTGCCCGAAGGACGAGGGGATGTCGGTTAAAAAGAAAAACAATGGTAAAAAAAGGTAAAGATCTCTAGTCCTGGTATGTTGAAAAACTGATGGATAATTGTAATTAGCTTTCAGAATTTTTAATTATAGAAGGGGTATAAATACTCACAAAGCACAGCTTCACTAATGAGAGTCCTTGTGCTAAGAAACACAGGGATGCATTTGTTAGGGAGACTTTGAAAGCTCTGCTGTTAATTAGGTGTCTCACAGCCAGCAGGGTTTCAGGAGAAGGAGAAACATGTATACATTTAAATCAGGCTCATTGTGAGAGGTATCCAACATCAATTATGGGATAGCAGGGTGCTAAAAGGAACGCACTTTGTAATTAGCAAGTGGATCTGAAAGGCAGCGAAGAGGCTTTTCTTCCTCTCCGTGTGCCTGTCAGAGGTGTTTACTGCTGGCCAGGACCCGGGGGAGGAGGAGCGGTGACCTGCCTTCCACACGCGCTGGAGAGCATCCTCAGCAGCATCCTCAGCAGCATCCCCGGCCAGGCTCCATCAGGCGGGGGCTTCAGCAGGACACAGCAGCTGGGGCTCCCCCGGCCCCGCACCGCTGCTCTTATTGGCAGGGAAGCAGATG
Source organism: Opisthocomus hoazin (assembly GCF_030867145.1). Lineage (NCBI taxonomy): Eukaryota > Metazoa > Chordata > Aves > Opisthocomiformes > Opisthocomidae > Opisthocomus > Opisthocomus hoazin. Next base: position 21,376,810 of record NC_134429.1, on the reverse strand, counting down.
GGAGGGGAGGGCTTGATTAGCTTAATTAAGTGTGTAGGAAGGGGGAACAGGTTGCATTTCCCCACCCACAAAACCCAGCGGGGGCACCGGGAGGGGCTGCTGGCCCTGCTCTGGGGGCTGGAGGGGGTCTAGCCTCCCCGCAGTCCTCCGCGGGCGCAGCGGTGACAAACCGAACCCAATAAAACGGCAGCGAAAGCCAGCAAGCAAGGAGGGGGTGACAGCCTTCCCCGTGCCGACGCGTGGCACCGGCAGCGCTGGCAGGGCCAGGGGAGAGGGGGATGTTGGCAGAGCCACCCAGCCTCGCCCGCTCCGCACGCGGCTGTAAACCCGTCAGAAGCGGGGCGCGTCGGTACGCCCGCGGCGAGCCGGCTTGGCCGTGCTCTCGCCGGTTACAAGCAAACACAACAGAGGTGACAGCGCGGGCGCCGCTCTCCCAGGCGCGCGTCCGCCCGCTCTCGGTGCCCGGCGAGGGGGCCCCCGCCAACCCCCTCCTCCAGCACCCACCGAACCAGCTGCGAGCTCGGGGCCTTGCCAAGACCCACCAGTCTGATTGCCTCCGCCCTCCCTCAGGTTCTCTTTTTTGACTACACACTTCAAGCCTTGCCACAGGAGTTTGTGCAAGTAATTATGTTTAGCTGGTATTTGGCTAAATCTAATGAAGCAATGATAAACAGCTCAGCGTTTTCTTCCCTGATGAATAATGAATATTAATTTGGCTGTCAAAAAAGAACCTCTGCTCGTTGCGAAAGATTCGATCCCTATGCTAAAGCCTGGGGAGGGGACAGGAGTTCACCAGGAGGGACGGCGCTTCGGGAGAGCCTGCGTCTTGTCCTGTGCGCGCGTGCACAGGGGAGAGCAGAGGCACCGACGCTGCACCCCGCCACGCGCCCGCACGACGTCCAGCAGTAACTCGGCCAAATGCTGAGGGTTCGCACGGTTACGGAACGAGCAGCCAGGGCTCAGTGTTTCGGTTTTTCTCCTCTGCAGACTTGGTTTGGAAGGATTTTCCCCACACCGTGAGGGCCCGTGGGAAGCTGAGCAGGGGAGAACGGCCCGTCCTGGCAGCGAGGATGGGCACGTGGATGGAGGAGGCTGGGAGCAGGCACGGCCAAGGTCAATCCCCGCTCGAGCCCTCAGTTGGCGGCTTTTTGGCAGGACCCAGGCTGGGCAGGAGCTGCGCAGACCCGGGCAGGCGCTGCGCGTCGCGGGCAGCGGGACACCAGGAGTCCCGTCCAGGCGGGGAGCGCCTTCTGCAGGAACACGGCACGAAGTTGTTCGCCTCCTCGCAAGAGGCCGAGTGTACCTACACCGCTGGGTTTACATATGGTGCATTTATGCGTGGCCTAGGCATTAAAATACAAATTGCCACAGACCATCTGCGCACCTATTGCCAGGCAGAATTTACAGCAGCATAGCCATGACAAATTGCCCGGAGAAGTCACGAAAAGCTGCCTAACGCGTCTTAGGGAAGACTTTGGAAGTTACCTGCGTTCAGCCGGACTGTCCTTTCCCGGCTGTAAATTACTTCCCTGCGTTCTCTGGCTGGCTACAGCTGGAACTAACATCTGTGGCACACGGGGGGAAAACCTCGGAGCAGCCAGCGCTGGAAAAACCAGGCTCAGCACCCCGAGCCACCGGCCCGAACCGCGGCGAGACGAAGCCCTGAGGTGCAGCTGCCGAGAGCGAATGGCTGAGCGTCGACAGCACCGCGTCTCAGGGAGCCTCGCAAAGAGCTGGAAGGGGGAAAACTGTTTCAGAGCCTAAATGTTCACCGTGCCGGAGAGCAAGCTGCACCGAAGCATCTCCTCTGCCCTGAGAATAACGCCTCTTCTCGCTGCTCTGAATCCCTTCCCACCTTCAGTCCGACTATAGAGCGTGACGGTGAAGCGGCGGCCGGGCGAGGAGCCGCGGGCTGCTCGGTGGGAAGCAGCGGAGAGATCCCGGGGGCCAGGGAGCCTTCAGCTCCTGGCGATCCCGGAGCAGCGGATGTGTACGAATGCTCTCAGCAGCGACGCTCACGTCCACTGAAGCCATCACGTCAACGCTGAGGAACGATCACACCCACCACACAGCTCGTTATGCTCCATAAAAATTTAACGGCAGATGAAATGTGCTGTTGTGAGTAAATCGATATTGTTATTCTCTTTTGGCAAACTACGAAATCTATTGTTTTCGTGAGGAAAACCATCATGGCGATGTACTGGCGTTGGGTGGAGGAGGAGGAAAGCAGGGGATGGGAAGGAGTAAGTGACCTCCTGCCGTGGTCACCCCTCTCCAGTGCCCGCAGGGTTTGTCCCGCTGCCCGGACTGTGGCCCAGCCTCACCCCGCCAGGGCTCCAAACCCCTCCGTGTCTTCGGAAAAGGGCAAAGCCTGTGCTCTGCCAGTCGAAGCCTTCGCCCTCCGGGCCATGGTGTCAGCTCCCCATTTCCCCGCTGCGCCGTCCCCCCAGCCCCACCTCCATCACCACCCTCAGCTGCCTCTGCGCCTCGGAGCACGGGGGACCATCGCTCCTCTTCTCCTGGCTGTCCTGTTTCTGTCACCAGTGTGAACAAGCAGGTGAACGCGCAGTGCAAACACAACTGGGCATCATTTATTTCACGATGGCAATGACCTCGGAGCTCTAGATTGTATCCGGGTGGGAAGAGGTACAAGTGGTCGCCGTCCCCGCTCCTTCGCCTCCTTTCCCGGACGTGTTCAAATCACTGAGGCAATGTTTCGCCTCACAGTTCACATTTTTTGCATCTTAATTCCTCTTAGCATTTTCTTGTCAAGCAGCTGCTGGCAGGTGAGGAACGCTGCGAGCCCCAGCGACGCCGGCAGCCACTCCAGCCGTGGTTATGCAGCCGCTCGTGGTCGGGGCACGGGGCGGGACCTGCCGCCATGGCCGGGATCTCGACGGCAGCGGGGCTGCGGGGACGGAACGAAGTGCGAGCTGTTTGTGATGAGCCCAAACGCACCACGGCTGCAGCAGCCACACGCTGGGCTCTGAAGGTACTGGCGGTGGCTCTCCCTTTCTGGCACCTTCTTCCCATATTTTTCAGTGAAACATCAAAGCCCAACCTTGGAAGAAGATCTGAACTCTTCGCCTTTAAGGGTGAATCTTTATCTGCCACTTGATGGTCATTTTTAGCAGCGTGGGAAAAGCAGCACTGCTGCTGCTGCTGTGGGAATCCCAGCGCCGGGGTGACCCTGCTCCCCGGCATCCCGTGGGAAGCTCCTGCCGCTGGCCCTGGCCCAGCCTGGCAGCCCCTGGCTACCGGGGGGGCTCGGGGGGGCTCACCCCAGCTCACCCCGGCTCCCTGCAGCTCGCCGCTTGGCACGGCGCCCATGCCACGCTGCTCCGTGCTGCTCCGAGCGACGTCTCGGTGCTAGCGTCACGTTAATCTGCTGCTAACTTTAACCGGCACGTGGGCTGCAGCGAGATGCGGTTCGCACGGGATGCGGGGGGAAATGTGCGGGGGGAGGCGGGCGTGAAAATGAGTCCGCCCGGGTGGGCGAGGGGAGGCGAGACGCGGGCGGCTGCTGCGGGGCACCCGGCCGTGCCCATGCCGGGGTCCCCGGCCGGACCCATGCGCGGCTGCGCGCTGCGGGGTAATGCCCGAGCTGGCTCCTTCCAGCACGCTGCCGGCCGGCACCCCGCGACCCAGGCAGCAGCTGAGCCGTCTCATGCCCGGTGGTTGCCCCCGACAGCCCCCGTGCGCGGCGCCGAGCCTCGGGGTGTTGCTTTGCCGCGCCAGCAGCCCGCGTCCAAGGCTGCGCCGGAGGCTGGGGAAGCGGCCGGAGCGCAAGCGGGGCTCGAGGCCGCCCGCTTCCGTGGGTGCAGAGGGACAGAGGCTGCTCCCCGGCGCCCGGCTCCGCGCTGGCATCGTGGGCATCCCGGCGGGGCACCCGTGAAGGCCCTGAGCGAGCGCAGGAGAACACCTGAGCGAAACTGGAGAAACAACGTCAGGGTTTACTGCAAAAACAGATGCTAAACTTTGAATTTGGCAAACGGAAGCAACTCCGTCGTCTGCTCGAGAAGGCACCCGGGCTGGCGGCGCGAGGGCTGGGGAAGGCGGGGGCTCCCCGAGCCCAGCAGCCTCATGGACCCCATCTTTCCTGTTTGTCCTTTTGCAGCTCAGAGACAACGGGCACTGAGTGGAGGAAAAGCACCGAAGAGCACACCCGCTGACTGGTTTAAAATACTTAAACATGCTAAAACATCTGCCAGTGTTATTGAGCTTCATCCTCCATAATTCAGGCTTCCCAGCAGCTCTGCAGCCCCTGAGCTTCGGCACTTCAAACCTGCTTTTCTCTCTGGAGCCTGGCCATGAAAGGGATGCGTGTGGCTGCTGCTCGTCCCTGCTGGTTACCACTGAGCGTTCTTAGAACAAAAACGAGGGGGAGAAAGACAGGGCATTCTTGCCTATGCAAATACAATGTGCATTCAGATTCAAATAAAATTATAGCAAATAGAATCTGCAGCATTGGAGATAAAAATGGTAATGAGTTTTAATAGTTCACTTTGATTTCCTCTATTGAAATCGACTCCAGGAGGCTGATATTGTATCGGGGAGATGTTAGACCCCCAGTCACACGTCAGGCAGCTGCACAGGCTTGGGGGGCGAGGGAGAAGGAAGCTGCTGCCACTGCCAAGCATCGGGGCCGTGAGCGCACAGAGCCGCGAGAGGCGGCCATTACAGCAGCCCTGCAATTAGACCAGCTATTGATCGTTAATATGCTTTTAATCAATAACCTGGGCAAAGCCGAGAGCTGGATTGATGCTGCAGGGGTGTGAAGTATCCATAAAATTGTCATCTGAGTACTTGGGGAGGGTGAGCTTCTCCTCTGCTGCCGATGAGCTGGACGGGGACGTAATTGGCCAGAGAAAAGAAGGAGCCGACTGACAAATTCTTTCATTTCTGAAGTGCACGTGTTACTGCCAGGCTCATACGCTTACACCCAGCGCCACGCAAGCTCCTTCCCCCAAGGATCTACATTCCAGCTAACCGTGCAACTACACTCCCGGTCACCAAGCAGAAATCCAGGTTTGTAATCCTCTGCGCCCCGAAAGGAAAGCGTGATTGAACTCATTACTGACAGCACTGGTAGCCGAGAAGTTAACGACCTTGCTTCGTCCTCGTACGGCCAGCCACAAGCTGGAAGGAACCACAGACCCAGGAACGCAGCCCCCAGGCGCGGGGCACCCGTCACGCAGACGCCAGCGACACAGCCCCCGGCCCACCCCAAGGAACAGCCCACCCGTGCCACCAGCAGCTTGTGGCTGTGCAGGCAGGGCCCGGCCGAGCAAAGGGACGTTCTCTGCTGCGGTGGGGCCGGTGCTGCGGGGACTGCAGGGGCCAGCTCACCCCAGGCTCCGGATGGTCCCGTGTGCCCTGACGAGCTCCGTGCGCTCGCAAGGAGCCATCTGGGTCAAATACCAGGAGGAAATCTCAAAATCATCTTTTTTTTTTTTTCCTTCTTTCTGCTCTGAGAGCTCAAGGGCGAAATTTGAACATCAGAAGCAGAGACGTATTCCTGGGCTGATTTGTGAACATCTTGTTGAGACGTCTAGGATCAGATCTGAAAATATTTTAGTGATGCAGAGAGTGATTCAGAGAGTCATCTGGGTTATCCACCCCTCGCTGAGGATGTGATTGAAATGTTTGTGGCTGAATATCATCCGGGAAGAGCGGAGCAGTCATACCCGGCGCATAAACTGTCATGTTTATATCCCAGGATCTCCGCAGCCTCATAGCAAGGCTGAGAGGAGCATTCATCATTTTCACACGCGCTCTCCGGGTTGCTGTGGGGGTTTCTCCTTCAGCACCGTGCTGGGGTGTGAGCTGCTCGCACCAGGCGGGTCGGGCAGAGCCCCCTCCCCAGCCTCACTCGCAGCAGGTCCGGCCGGGAGAGACGAGATGCTCCTGGGAAGTGCCAGGGATCCCCCAGAGCTTGGGAGAAGCTGGCCTCTAATTTTCTTTACAGCAGAAATTGTCCTCAGGGGAGGTTAACTTCTCACACCCATGGCCCTGGGGATGTGCTGGGGGTAGCTGCGGAAGCGACCTGGGGACCAAGGGACCATCAGGGCGGCCAGCTGCCCCCAGCTCCTGCCCCCGGGTCCCTCCGCCATGGCGAGCATCCCGGCTGCGCCGCGGCGGGCTTGGCGAGAGCCGCGCAGGCTGCAGGCAGGGCTGCCTCCGGGCGGGAGCAGCCTCCCCAGGCACCTCTGCGAGCGGGTGCTGTTTGCCTCGGCTGCTGGCGTGCTCAGACGAGGAAGCACGTTGCTTCCTCCCTCCCTGGCCAGCCAGCTGCCCAAAGACAAATTGTCCTCCCTTGGGGTGCACATTATAAATGCTTAAGCAAATTAGCCATAAATAGAAAATGTAACATATGGGTCTGTAGATAATGTTTCATTATAAATTATCATATTCTCCAGGGAGATACGCCTCTTCCCTTCACACCAAAGACTTTGTGTTTCTTCTTCTGTGCAGATTTTGAGTTTCTTCTTTTTTTTTTTGGTAAGTGTTTCTGACAACGATTGGACTCAGTAGTTGATTTCCTGGGTGCAGAAATTGGGATACAAAACTCACTTCTGCTGCAAATCCTCTCGGATTTAATACTCTCTCGTTAAAAAAAAGAACAGAAGTTAATACAGTTTTGATGAAAGGTGTCTGAGCGAAAGCCCTGAAGATTAAATGTGGCTGTTTAAGGACAACACGGCTTCTCCCCGCGCCGGCAGCCCTGCCTGCCCGACAGCCGCTCCTGCTCGGTCTGCGCCCAGCGTGGGCAGCAGCACGGCCCCAGCTCTCGACTGGATTTAAACGAAGCACTTTCCAGATGAAGAACGCCCATGAATTATTCCTTCGGTGTGGCTGATCTCTGAAGTTCCCTTCTTCTCCTGCTTGGGCTGAACCTCTGAAGAGGAACTGGCCCAGCACAGAGGCATCTCCTCGGACACTGCTCCATCACCCCGACACCCGTCAGCCACCACGGACCACAGCAAGCAGCACCGAGCACCTGCCTCCTCACAAAAGCACTAGAAAACTGCGTTATTATTCATCTAGCTGGAGAGTCCTCGAAGGAACAGACTCCCCAGACAGTCTGAAATTCATCTGCTCTGTCTTGAAAACTGGCTGGTTGGGTGCTTTTTTTTTTTAACTTATAATTCCGTAGGTTTGTTCCCACATTGATGTGGAAATAAGTTCTCAGCGGCTGCCTGGAAGGACTCTGCGCGCTCCGGGAAGGCGTTTGTCTTCTAGCAGAAAGCTCCCTGGGCTGGAGACTCGCTGGGGCCTCGATCGTCACAAGGATGGCAGCAGAAAAGAGGCTTTTTTCAGAAAAATGACCCCATATGTAAACACAGGCTTTCTAGGCAAAAGTCACAGCATCGCAAGTCGTTTTCTATGACACACATACAGGTCCATATGGATGTACTTCTCCACACAACAGAAACTGAGCTAATTTGAACCACTTCACTTTGAACCACTTCAAAGGAGATTATTACAGGCTGAGAGGTTTACCTGCTGTAACGGGAGAAATCTTGGCACTTGCACCCTGAAGCTAATTGATGTCATCAAAGCACTGAACGAGCCCTGATTTTGGTAGTTAGAGTCCCACCTGGCGTCTCTGCCTCTCAGTAATCACCACAGGCTTAAGGGAAAGAAAATGTATAAAGTAACATCTGCTGCAACGCAAATATTTGGGAAGATTGTGGCAGCTCGTACCCGAGACGCCCCCGGGCCCGGCCCTACGTGCAGAACATCCACTCGCGGTTTGTCAGCATCTTCCTCGGCTGCCGGCGGGATGCGGAGCCCTGGCAGCGCGCGTGCCGCGGGGATGCTTGGTGAGCCCACGGTGCAGCTCGGCGAGCGCTTTGTGCTCCGCTGTGGCACCCCAGGAGCTGCCCAGCGACGCGCTCGAGTGCCAGAAGCGGCTTGGTTGGTTTTTATCAGGCGCCCTTGAAGTGTCCGCTGGACCCCGGTGCCGGCGCGGGAGGCCCCGCGGAGCCGCAGCAGCCAGCCGTGCGGCAAAGCTGTTGCCTGCCAGGGTTGTAAAGCAGAGACTGCCTTATTTGTGAACGCTTTGGGAACATAAAGTAAAAACCAAAGAGGCAAGCGTGCAGCGGAGCGACAGCAGAGCAGAGCTGCATCCGCCCTAAGGCAAGTCCGAGGATAAAGGGATGCTCTCCGTCCTTCCCGGGACCAGAACAGCCCTGGTGGGGAGCGATGCAGCCGTGCACGGAGCCTGCGGGATGCTTTGCCCCGCCACCCCGTCCCCGGTTCCCGGTGACGGCAGCGTGCCGTCAGGGAGGACCCGCAGCGGCTCCTCGGCAGCTGTCCTGCCGCGCCAGGGACAGGCGACCCGGCCGGGTCAGCTGCCTTGGCTCCGGAAAGGCTTACACCTCGCTGTCAGCCTCCTTAGCGAGCTTCCCGGCAAACTTCAACAACAGAAGGAAAAAAACCCTCAAATTTCACTAGAATGTCAATGTTGATGGAACCGAGACCTGCCCTTGCTGGCGGCACAGCTGAACAGAGACCGGCTTTGGGTGCGGGGGTCTGACCTCACCCCGCCACGGGACGCTCGCAGCCTGGCACGGGGATGGAGAGGACCCGGCTCAGCCCTCCTCACCCTTCTGCTTCCCCGCCATCATTCCCAGGGGAAGACAAAGGATCCTGTCAAGCTCGGGGCTGTCTCTCTGCGGGCTCACCCCTGTCCCTTGGGGCTTTCACGCTGTGCCACCCTCTCAGAGGGACCTCGGGGGTACGGCGGGGCCAGAGTCCCTACGACACTGACTTTGCGCAGCCGAGCCGGCGGCAGGTTGGCCCCGCGCTGGAAGGCAGCAGCTGCCACATCTCGCAAGGCTGGGGGAAACTTTCTGCCCGAGGAAATATTTACCTTTCCTCTGCGGCAGCAAAGCGAGCGGTCGAGCTGAGCCGCCCCTTCCGCATCCCCAGCCGAGAGATGAGCATTAAGCAAATCAGCTTAGTCATTTAAAATAAATAACAACCCAGACTCATCCCTGCCAGTCGCAGAGCTTTGCCTTATTGTTCCAGTCAAAAAATAATTATCGCCCTGAGGCCTTGGAGATAAAAAAACGGGGAAGAGGAACAGCAAAGGCAGCGAGAGGGACGAGCTGCAGCGAGGAGTTCCCTCGCCGGCTCCGGAGCTGATGCAGCTTTCCTGCAGGCACAGGGAAACGATGCGTTACCGAGGGAGGGAGTCGCAACGTACCCGGCTGCTTCGGGGCTCTCCTTCGCCCCCCGCCAACCTGTTGCTTTCACAGCCTTGGAGTATTTAAAAAAAAATAAAAAAATCCGTGGCTAATCTTTCACAGTGCGGCACGACGCGCTCCGTGTAACGAGACGAGCAGATGCAAAGGCAATCTTGAGCGTGGAGCAGCTCAAGCCACCGCCAGCAAACCCTCCAAACCCGACAGCCTCGGCGCCCAAATCCCGCGGGGAGGAAGAGGGAGGCAACGCTCTGCCGACATCTCGGCTCCCCGCCGGGGCAGGCAGCCATGCCCTCCGCACGCAGGGTTTCAACCGGCTGGGAAATCGAGGCAAAATCAGTCGGCTCCGCGTGCCGGCGATGAATTATTCACCCCCTCCCAGGCAGCGTTCCCACGCGGAGAGCTGCCTCGAAGTCGGGCAGACAGCGGGGAGGTGGCAGGGACGCGGGTCCCCCCGCGCTGCCGTCGGCAGCGGCACTAACGAGCTGCTCCGGAGGAAATCCTGCACGCACCCGGGAGCGGAGCGGGCGCCTTCCCTGCACGTCTACGCAAAGCAAACACAGATTATGCCGTTTCTTCAGGCCTTTCATTTCACACGTCATTTTTTCTATATAAGTATAGGTTTACATGAGAGGTAATTATCATCCTTTCAAAGCTCTTAGTGCAGAGTAAAATGAGACGGAGTATTACATTTATAATATAGTCATAAATAAAAAGGGCCATAATAACCCCCAATTAGCACATTAAAATACATTGAGGACTTGTTTTATCACTCCGGTGTAAACAAGACCTCCAGGAACACCTTGCATCGCCGAGACTGCCCCGGCCGCCTCCCTCCCAGCGCCGAGCTACGCAACACCCTTACACCCAGCTATCGCTCGGAGTCAGGCATGGTTTTTTCATGAGGATAAATTAATCATGGGCGATTCTGTTCCCTCTGCCGAAACATCTGGTGCCAGGCAGGGAGGAGAGCGGCCGGACCCTCCTCTTCCCCAGCCGCCAGAGCAGCGTCGCCAGCTCCCACGGCAGGCTGCGGGGACGAAGCTCAGGGGAGGTGTGAAGACGAGGGAGAAGACACCCAGGAGCGCTTCTTTGCTCTTACGGTTACCAAGACAAGGGTTAGATGGCCAGCACCTCCTCCCAGTGCTCAGGAGCCGGCAGTAGCGGAGGCGGGGGCCAGGGGGGCTGCCCCCCGCCCCGGGGCCGTGCCCAGCGGATGCACATCGGCCCCCGAACAGGAGACGCCAACTTCTGCGTTGCCTCCTCTCGGTACATGGAAGGCAAACAGGCTGAGGCCTCTCCCCAAGCCGTGATTGCAGTCCCCCAGGGAGACTCATTTTCAAATGATCTTGTTAGACATTGTTAGGAATTGATATATTTGCATAGCATGAATGTTAAAACTCAGAAAGAACTCAAATGCCAATTAGAACCACGGCGTTTTTTTCACCCTAATTAATCAGTCATAAAAGAGCAGCTCCAGGTGTTTTTCCCTGACTAAACACCAGCAGAAGTCTATCGTTATTAATCTTGATGACCCAAGTGCCATCACCATATGCAGATTTTTCCAAGGTGATGGAAGGCTGGAAACAATTCAAGGCGCAAGGCAGGAGCGCAGCAACCCGCTCGCTGGGGATCGGGCCCGGGGCTTGCAACGCAGCCTCCGCGGCAGCTGGGGACGCCGACAGAGGCTCCGTTCCCTTCTCAGTTTAACACTGCACGGAAATTTCCCATTCCTTCATTCCAGTTTTTTTCTTCTTCTGTTCTAGTCTGCAGAACAGGCCAGGAGAAACGATGAGTATTATTTTCTCTTTGGACAGAGACGGGTTCTCTTACGAAAATAGCTTCATCAGTTTTACCCAAGGCAGGTTCTGGGGTGCTCACCCCGCCAGACCACCTGGCCGGGGACCCCTTTGCTGCGGCAGACGGGACTGGCCAGCGCAGCGGCTCCAACGCTGTAATTTAGAGATCTAGGCAGATGCTATGCCCCATTTGAGGCACGCCAGCTACTCCTGGGATGCTGCACTCTGCCTAAAGTCAGCAACAAAACCTGGAATTTCTTTTCAGAAAACAGTGAGAAAGTGATGAGTCAAGCAAGAACGGGCCCATCTCCGAGCTGGAGCAAAGGCACTTGCTGAGAAACAGTCACGCTGATGTTCGGTGGCAAGAAATACCGCACTCGGGTGGCGAGCGATGCCATCGGGAAGCTAAAAGGCATCACAAATAAAAATAAAATGTGTGCGCCGCAGGCAGGTGGATTGTGTTCTGCTAACAGAGAACAGACTCGTACCCGATGCAGCGGGGAGGATTTGTGCTGATGCGCGTTTTCTGCGTCCCGGGAGCCAAGCGATTCGCGTGAGCGGCTTCAGCGCGGCTGCATCCGGGAAGCTGCTGCTCCGCCGCGAGCCCACCGCCTCCGGCCCGTCAGCGGGGCACGGCCGAGCTGCTCCCAGCCCGCCGCCCTCCGCTCCACGGGGATTCCTTACCCCGCAGGGACCCCCGGGAGGGGATGGGGCACGGACCAGCTCTAATTCGCAGCACCCAATTTATACATCCCAATACAAATGATGATTAAAAAACAAAACCCCAAAACTAAAATAGTTCTGGGGGTTGGGCTAGATGACCTCTAAAGGTCCCTTCTAACCCAAAGCGTTCTGTTCTAAAAATACCTTCCTGGGGAGAAGCGGGGACAGCCTTAAGCTGATAAGACAGAGGGCGAGGAAGAAGATAAAGAAGAACACTGTCCGACTTAAAAGGTAGTGTTCCAGATATGCAGATTTTTAATACACTTTTGAAATTCTCTAATAAAAACACTGTTAAATATTAATTATATTGCTATTTATAAATGTATACATAATTAGGAATAGGAATAATTAACGTAGCAAGGATTGGTTAAGAACTTTCTTCTAAATATTTGAATAGTGAAAGATAATCATGTTTTGATGTGAAAACGTCAGAAATATACTGAAGTGTTTTACATTACTGAACTCAGGGAAACTGGCTGGGAAATACCAGCCCTGGGAAATGGGCTGTTTCACCTTCTTCCACTTAACTTTCCGAGTTTCTGCGCACTCTGCTGCCTTGCTACAGCCAACGCCACGGAAAGCAAGCGCTGTTGACACAACACGTTGTGTTTCATCATTATTTCAGACTACAAACATCGTCATAACCCGGCTGGAGATTCCCTGAGCGTCGACGAGCTTTGGGCCGAGCTCCCAGGCGTTGGCTGCCCGGGCTGTGGACCCAGCCGGGAGCAACCTTCGGCCCCGCTCGTGGCTGGGAGCCACCCCCCAGGCAGCTCCCTCCATCGCCAAGAGCCCTCTGCTCACATCCGTAAACCACCTGCTCTTTTTCTTCTTTTCTTTTTTCTCCCCCCCCCCCCTTTTCTCTTATCTTTTCCTTTTCTTTATTTTTTTTCTCTTTTATTTTCCTTTCCTTTTCTCCTTCCTTTGTTTTTTTCTTTTTTTTTTTTTTCTTTCTTCTGTTTTTTCTTGTCTTTTCTTTTCTCTTCCCTTTTCTCTCTTTAATTTTCCCCCACCTCCTTCTTAAGAACCAGGAATCGCTTACACCAGCCCTGGGGCACGAGCAGAGCCCTCCAGACGGGGCACTGGCAGAGCTGGGACAAAGGCACAGCGACGGCCGAGGACAGACCGCACACGTTGTGGGAAGATCACAGAAATATCTAAAATGCTTCGCCGCCTGGCCTCCTGTTGGTGAGATTTCATGGGAAATGGATGCCAGGCTGTTTGCTTCTGGAATTCGTGACCTCTGCCACGTTTGAAGTGAAAACACCACGGCAGGAATGCACACACACGCTCTAATTAACGATCAGACTGAGGAGAAGCACAGGAGATGAAGGGAAGCGTTTCCTTTGATCCCCGGGCTCGGGAAGCCTGCTGAGACGCTGCGCTGGGTCGCTTGGTCCCCCCCAGCAGCATTTTTGGGAATCTTTGGGCAGAGGCTGCCCTGCGCCGCACCCCTGGGCGAGACGAGGGGCACAGCCGCGCGAGGCACCGGGCAAGCGGCACAACTGCCCCAGCCTTGCTCCACGGGCTGGGGAGGTTCTGGCACTAAAAGCGATGCGAATCGCACATTTTTCTTTCCAGGAGGATGTGGTACATGCTTTTGCACTTAGTCAAAAGGCTTTTCTACCTTAAGAGTGAGATTTGCTCCAAGGGAACGATGAATCCCAAATAAATTTTATTTCCTGATGGTCTTTTATACCCGCTTGCTTTGTTCTGAAAAAAATCCGTGTTGGTTCCACTCCCTCGGCCGTGTTTGCCGATGCATGCGGTCATTTAGCGATAGCTGGGCTGGAGGGTGCAGCCGTACGTCACACGCGTGGCACCAAACCCTCGCAGCGCACGGGAGCTCGTCCCGTCGCCCGTTAACATCACGGAGCCTCTGCATTACAGCACCTTATCAGCCCGGCACTGGTAAGCAGGTGGCATAAAACACAGCAAATTTGGTCGAGCATGTGAAAGACACGTTACAGAAATCATAAATTTTACCATAATGCAATCTTTATGCAAATCTCAGCGAGAGGCTGGGCCCGCTCAACCATCAGTCACCGTGAAAAATGAAACTTTCCAGAACTTTTGCACATTCAAGAGAAGTTTGCAGTTTGGTTTCCCAGTTTGCTTGTTTTTTAAATGCATGACATGATTGATCATGTCTAAAACCAAATGCTTCAGAGGGTCTGACTTTCTGGAAGATTCATGGCATAGCTTCCCCATGTTTTTTGAAGAAGAAAGTGTATTTATTTATTGCACTTTAAGTGAAAGCTAGTATCTCACAGCCCATTCCCTAAAACAGCTCGTCTGTCCTAAGGCACTTACTGAGGATTGCTTCTGCTCAGCTAATACATTACCACATAAAAGGGAAAGAAATGACCTTAAAATTCGGACATCTGTCTCTGGTGGGTTTTTCTTTGGTTCTCAGAAAGAAGCCACAGCGACAGACCTCCCTCGGGCCTGTGCAAAAAGAATGAGTTATTCTGGCTGTCCCGCTATTGCCGCCAAGAATCCTTGGCTACGTCAGCGCCCGCGCAGCTCCGCGCCCGCCCGCCACGGCCCCTCCAAGAACACCGCAAAGCCCAGGGGGGACACGGCTTTCTGTTGACTCTGGGGATGTGCCGAGCTGCCGGCTACCGGGGTGCGGGGAGACGAACCCCGAGTCAGCACAAGAGCCCAGGCACCGCGCCGTGCCGCAGCCGGTCCCGCCGGCCGCGGGCTGAGCATCATCAGGGCTCCCGTCCCCGCAGCACGCGTCCCCGGGCGGAGGGGCCCAGGGCGAGCGGGAGGCACGCTGTGCCGCAGCCTGCAGACACGAGCTGCTGCCAGAACCGCTCCATCCTTCTGATCCCCCTCCGCTCTTCCTCCGAATGCTGCAGACGATCAAAAGCGGGTAATGAACGAGCAGTCAGCATTTGTGCTCGAGATGTATTTAAAAAGGTTAAAGCAAAACAGATCAAAACATCCTTTATTCTACAGCCATTTCCCCAAAGAAACACGTTAGCCCTAAGGTAAAAATCAATGTTCAAAGCCTGTACCAATTTTCAGAAAGATAAATGCTGTGTTTAATACTTCGCAGTGATGATTGTTCAAGAAGCTGTCCTCGGCGCGCACGCGACGGTACCAGCACTTCCCAATTAATGCCTCTGCGTCAGTAACGCGGCCCCTTGACTGGCGCACGGGTTGGGCAGAGACGCTTTAAAAGGAGATGAAACGGGCACCTGCGAGGACTCCAGTTTAAAGAGGTTTACACTGAGGGTTTTAAAGGAGGCCAACACTTAACATCACAGCCGAGACTCCAAGTCTGGAAACCCAGGTTTCCCCAGACAGATGCAGGGAGGAGCAGGATGGGGCTCCCACACCGAGCAAGGACAGCCTGGCCCGCCGGCACCCGCATCCCCTCGGAGCAGCCATGCTGGGACCAGCACCGTGCCAGGGCATTGCTGCACCAAGCGTATGCCACGTTTGGTGACCTTCTCATGGTTTTAAACTCAGGGAAGAAAAAAAAAGGCAGCACGTAGCTTTGACTTGTAAGGAAAAGATCATTTTTGTCCAAAGCAGCCTTTTGATATTTTTAAAAGGTGATCGCAAGACACGAAGGCTGGCCACGGAGCCACGGAGTTTTGCTCGGTTCCAGTCCCACGATTCACAAGCGCTGTTCTCCGGGGTGTAACCAGAAACGCATTTGACATCTCCTGCCTGCACCCGCCCGCAGCCCTGCCTGCTCGCACCGGCAGCCGACGCTGGCTCAGAGCGACGCGGCCAGCTCCAGCCCCAGGGGTCGCACGTCCTGGACCCCGTCCCAGAGCCCCCACGCCGGGACGAGCTCCGAGAGACAGCGGAGAGGGGGCACGCATCCCAGCCAGCACCTCTCGCACCACGCTCCTGCGCACCGAGAACGCAGCGTAGCTTGGAGTGCAGCTCCGAGACCCAGCATGGATACGGGATGCCGTAATTAAAAAGCCTTTCCTCACGGCCGGCACGCCTGCTGCCGCGCGGGCGAGGTGTGCTGTGGGTACCCCGCACCGGCACAGCCCCATGGCAAGCGCAGTCGGGCTGCTCCGGCCGCGTCGTGGCGAAGAGGGAGAGAAGAGATGCAAATCAGGCTGCTGCTTAGCCCGCAGCAGTTTAATTACTTGTTGCCTGGATGCCTATTCAGAAAGCAGACGAGGGGCATGGATTCTCACTTCTTCCCTAGCAAATGCTAGAGGTCTAGTTCCTTATTCTCAGACATTTCCCTTGTTACGGTGGCCTGAAGCGCCGGGGAAAGGAGCAGCCAAGCCCACGCTTCGGTTCTTGGCCGAGCCTTGCTTTCTGCCGCGACACCCGGGGTGAGCCCTGCCCGCCCGTCCCGGCGGAGCTGCCGCCGGTTCCCGCAGCCACCCGCTCCTTTACAGCGTGCGGTTCTGCTTTAAACGGTTCTGAACGAGCAACCGCCTCAGCCCACACACGCCCTGCCCGGTCAGCGAAGCGCTTTCTGAGCTAAGAGGACTTGTTTCATTCTTGATGGATCCCAAGTATGATAATTGTATTTGTTGTGATAAAAAGTTAAATCGCATAAAATTAATATTGATTCAAATGAACCATTTATCTCCTTTCACTTTTGGGCTCCACAAACACAATAATTGCTTCAGCTATTATATACCAAGTAAAATTACAAGTTGAAATTGCAGCTTGTTTTCTGGCTTTAGTTTCCCCCCCGCCCGGGCTCCCTCTCGCTTGCAAGGGGAGGGGGTAGCACGGGGCTGCCGTCCCCGGCCCAGCAGGTCACGGCACAGGGGTCAGCCTCGGACCCTTGCAGGTGGCACCACGGTGGGCAAGGTGGGGAGAAGACACCAGGCAGACCCAGCTCCCATCCGCGGGCCCCAGAGCTGGTTCCCTCCTGCTTTCCTCCTCGTTTCCACCGCCTTCTCATGGCGATAATTGGAAAGGAAGGAAGGAGCTATAAATACCTCTTGAAATTAAACGGAGCATGTATAGTCTTGGCAGAGAGGGAGAATATCCTGAGGGTCCTGCTTCCTCTCCCCTACACCTATTCCCAAGTGTTTACTTTGAAATTTTTCATTTGCCTCCTCCGGGAGTTCAGGCAAAACAATATTTGACAGCCCAGAAAAAACGTGGTTTGTGTGGCGTGCTGTTTGCTTACGCCGGGATGAAAATTCGGCTTGGTGGGAAGCAGACTCGGGGGCTTGAAAGCCGGGCTCTCGAAAAGGAACAAGTCTCGGCAGCGGGAAAAGCTGCGGGATGCCCGTCTGCCTGTGCCAAGCCGCTGGGAGCAGAGGGCACGGCACTGGCGCAGCAGAGGATGGGACAACCGAACCGCTCCGGGACCCCACGAGCGGAGCCAAACCTCATGTCCGCCTGCGGGTCTGCCCCTGTGCACAGCATCATCCTCCTCCTCCTCCTCCCCGGCATCCGCAGCACCACGCAGCCCCGCACAGCATCGCCATGCGCTGCCTGGGGAAACGCCGGGCTGGTTTCTGCCCCCGTCACCGGGGATGCTCCAGGGAGAAACCTCCCAGGCAAAAGCTTCCCTCCAAAGCCCGAGCAGCACCAGGGCAGCGACGCTGGCACCGCAGCTCGCTGGGGCATCGACTGAAGCAGAAAGAAAACCAGGCTTGCCTGGGTAGGAAACCACACATTTTTCTGAATCTGGGCTCATTCCAAAGCAAGTCCCTGGCCGCAGGGCAGCTTGCCAGGCCCAGACCCCAGGCTGGGAGGCAGCAGAAGTTCATCGGACCGGAGAGGTTTCAAACAAAACATTGCTGGCTCAGTGACGCCGGGCTGCTCAGCAAAGCCATTTCAAAGCAGCTCCAGCGCCGAACAGGTTTATTTCTGTAAACTTCTGTGGATTCAGAGGCAGGGCAGAGTTATCAAATCACTCTCACCGGGCAGATCTGGGTCTAAGCTGCTGTGTAAAACTCCAGGCAATCACGTCAGGCGAGTGGCTGGGGCCGAGCTCTGGTCCTGACTGCCCCAGCCCAGCCCCGCCAGGAGCATCGCATGGCAACTGGGGGGACAACCACCGGCTCTGCCCCCCGCAGCCGACAGCGTACCGAAATCCCAGCCACAATCAACCACGTATAACCAGGCAAAGTACAGGTCCTGCAGGATGAGGGTTTCGATGGAAGGGCAAAGCCAGGTGTCCTGGTGGACGACAGGTTAACCATGAGCCAGCAGTGTGCCCTGGCTGCCAAGAAAGCCAATGGGATCCTGGGGTGCATCAAGAAGAGTGTGGCCAGCAGGACAAGGGAGGTTCTCCTTCCCCTCTACACTGCCCTGGTGAGGCCTCATCTGGAGTACTGTGTCCAGTTCTGGGCTCCCCAGTTCAAGAAGGATGAAGAGCTACTGGAGAGAGTCCAGCGGAGGGCTACAAGGATGGTGAGGGGACTGGAGCATCTTCCCTATGAGGAGAGGTTGAGGGAACTGGGCTTGTTCAGCCTGAAGAAGAGAAGGCTGCGAGGGGACCTTATAAATGCCTACAAATATCTGAAGGGTGGGGGTCAGGAGGATGGGGCCAAGCTCTTTTCAGTGGTGCCCAGTGACAGGACAAGGGGCAATGGGCACAAACTGAGGCACAGGAAGTTCCGTCTGAACATGAGGAGGAACTTCTTCCCTCTGAGGGTGACGGAGCCCTGGCCCAGGCTGCCCAGGGAGGCTGTGGAGTCTCCTTCTCTGGAGATATTCAAGACCCGCCTGGACAAGATCCTGTGCAGCCTACTGTAGGTGACCCTGCTTCGGCAGGGGGGTTGGACTGGGTGACCCACAGAGGTCCCTTCCAACCCCTACTATTCTGTGATTCTGTGATTCTGTGCTGCGACCTATGAATAACTGACAGGCGATGCGCTGGCACTGCGGGAACGGCGAGGCGGGTGCATCCCCACCTCGCACGGCAAGCTGCCGCTCACGTTAAACTGCTGAGCGTTCACACCTCTTACGCAGCCGCCGACCTACGACACCCCGCGTTGCTCCTAACCCCGGGCCGACGGCCGCTCTCCATCCCCTGCAGCGAGCGGAGCGAAGGCCGTGCGGCTGGGAAACGCACACCTGGCCACGGACCAGCGCCAGGACAGACCGCCGGTGCCCCGACGCGCAGACCGACCCCCACGGAACAGCGGTGCCCGGCCCGCCATCCCGCTCTGCCGGGACACAGCCGGTGCCGAGCCCGCTGCCCACCTCAGCAGCAGGGAAGGGTCCAGCCCGCAGCGGGACTGGGGAAGGGAGGAAAGGACAGAAAGGAGAAGGGAAGGCGATTAGGCATTCTGTTCAGCCCTGAATCGTTCTCCCATTACATTCAGCGGCGCTTTACAGTGCTTAAAGTGCTGTTCCATGCAGGAAACTCGTAAAGCAACACGATCCATGTTTATTACCGCTTCATGATTCCAAGTGAAATTTTCCCATTTTGTAAGGTTAAGGGTCCGTGCTGCCAGCTCCGCCAGCAGACTGCACAGGGGGTCTGCCAGCAGCCTGCACGCTCAGCTTCGCTCGGCCACCAGCACAACGAAGAGGCCACGGACGAAACGCTGCCCTCGCCGACACCCGCCTCCTGCCCCTCCTGCCCTTCCCCACGGCTCGGCTGCCCCTCCGGGAAAGTCAAAGGCAACGCTCCACGAGGACCTCTGCGAAAGCATTTCCAAGCCCAGGAGCGCTGTCAGGTAGAGATCGGCAGCCTAATTTTTCCTTTTTTTCATTTGACCTCGTTGTGCGCAGCTCCCCGCACATCCCTCCCCCCGTGCCCCTCAGCGACTCTCCAGCCGAGCTCCGCTCCTGCCTGTTCTCCGGTGCCTTGTTGTCCTGGAAAGTGAACACGAATCGCTGCCAGCTCAAATTAGCGTCTTTACAGACACAGCCCACTGAAAAGTTGAAAAAAGGGAAGAAGTCAGGATCTTCAAATCTGTATATTTTGTTTAACTTGCATTAAATACTGTGCTATTGCTAAATTTGTGAGCAGGCGTTTGGCAGTTTGGTCTCCATCTCCTCTCAGATGGGAGCCAGGCTCTTCATGGAGCAGCCAGGGAGGAAGCCTGCTTGCACAGGGGACCCAGGCAAGGCTCTGGAAGGAAATTAAACTTTTTACACAAGATAGAGAAGAAAAAGCAGCCACTGCATCCTCGCCAAAGGTCCTGAGCACGGTGCTTTGGCAGAACTCGGCGCTGTGATAGGAGGCAAAACCTGTCCTTGCCAGGAGATGCTGAGGAAGGTGACAGAATTGGAAACTGAATAAACCATAACAAAATGACCCCAGAAACACCTTCACGATCAATAACTGGCCACAACAGCCGTCCCTGCCTCGCGCAGTGCAAGGGTAGCAGCTCGGAAACGCCTCGCTGCGCTCCTTCGGGAGGACGGGAAACCCCGTTCCATTTCCTTGCCAGCACAAATAACTCCGGGGACTGAAGTGGGTGAGGAAAACCTTTTATCGGGGGCACCGAGTGATTTTATCAGTCGTGCATTTGATTGCTCAGGCTTGGCAGCTAATTAGCACACGTGATATCCCTTTGAAATGGCATTAGGCTGCAAACTAAGCCGACGGAAGCCAGAAACAAACACGTCTTAATCCGGATGCGTTTTGCCCAGTTCTTCTCGCTTGCCCTCCTGGTCTGCCCTCAGACCCGACGGAGCCGCGTGTGGTTTTGATTGACCAGATAGAGGTGGCTGTAATCTCTCTGCAAAGGCACATTAGAGGAATTTTAAAATCGGGATTATCTCCATAAGTAGTCCTTAATGACTCTTTGCAGCTGTTACAATGCTTATGTAAATATTGCGAATGAATATTTAAGGCTCTTTAATAGAGATATTTACTGTGCTGTCCATAAAGCATTGAATATCTCCATAAATCCTGCTGTGCAGCTTGGCTCCCTGAAACACGGCCATCTCCTCCCTGTTCCACTCTGCTTTTGAAGTCCTCACCTCCGCAATCCTTCTGCGGTTGCAAAGGAAGCACGGGAGGCATCTGGGGAGAGCTGCGAGCATCCGCGGGAGACCTGCGCCCCATCCCTATCAGCTTTTGAATCACAGTGTAGGAATAATGTCCAAGTAGAAGTAAAAAGTTAAGCTAGAAAGATATAAGAAAATGTGATAGCAATAAATATAAATTAATATTCCAGGCTAGCAATAATACCCATGTATATATGCACGATTGCTATCAGCTCTTTTGTTGGGAAGCTGGAGGAGCATGAAAACAGTAACGCGTCTTCTAACAAGACCTCGAACCTGCCAGAAGCAGCTGTACGCGAGAAGAGTCTTTGGCATTTTCTCTGGGCTCATGGAGAGAAAGCCAAATTAATTCAGATTAATCTTCACTTGAGAAACTGCCTCTCTGCAGGGTCTGAGCGGCAGAGGCACAGAGAGCAGGAGCACCGTGAACTTCCAGGGCAGCTCTGACTGCCTGGGCATCGCAGTGCCACTCAAACGGTGACGGGCTGGCCAGCGTCCCGCCGCGGCGAGACCCCAGCCTGTCCTCGGTCACCTCCCCGGCGCGGGCCCAGGGACGAGTTTCATCTGAACTGTGTGTGTAGAGATGGACATTCAAGCATCACCGGAGGCAGGAACCTCACCGCACGGCTGCCTTTCATTGAGCATCATCAAAGACTGTTGACAACCAGTTCTGATTACCAGAATCGATCTCCTGACTCCGCAGAGCATCGCTGCATAACCTCTCGCCGCAGCATGGAGCTGGGACATCGCAGCCCCCCGACGTGGGGCATCTCTGCCCGCTCAGCCCCGCTCCGCTCCCCCCTCCCCACACAAAGCAGGAGACTGAAGCTGCCTCCTTCTTGCTGCTCACCGGGAGAGCCGGCGAAGGGCACGACCTGCACGCTGGGTTCCAACACTTCGCTACCGCGCTTCGGTGTGCAGCAAGGGAGCACTGCCACGTGGGCGACCAGCTCTCCTCCGGCAGCTGACGCCGCTCGCCCGACCTCCCCTGCAGCCTGGGCTCTGTTTGCAACGCAGTGTTGAATAAAACTCATCACTCTGGGAAGCAGCCCTGTGAACAGCCATGGTGATGCGCGAGCTGCTGTGAATCCGGGGGTTTGCTCTCGGTGAGGGCTGGGAAAGAGAAAGGGGCTGCGGCCAGTGCAAAGGGCTCCGGTGCCTGACCCCGACCCCTGCCCGCCTGCACTGTGGGGGCTGGAGTGGCTGCAGACCCCTGCTCACACCCTGCCTGGCTGCAGACCCCCGCCCACACCCTGCCTGGCTGCAGACCCCTGCCCGGCTGCAGACCCCCGCCCACACCCTGCAGGGCTACAGACCCCTGCCCGGCTGCAGATCCCTGCCCACACCCTGCCTGGCTGCAGACCCCTGCCCGGCTGCAGACCCCTGCCCACACCCTGCATGGCTGCAGACCCTTGCCCGGCTGCAGACCCCTGCCCACACCCTGCCCGGCTGCAGACCCCTGCCCAGGGTGCTCAGGGCAGGCTGCAGCCCGCTGAGAGCTGGGGAGCAGCTGGGACCCCCCCTGCCCTGGGTCCACGCTCAGGAGCTGCTCACACCTCTGCTCCTCCTGCTTTGTGGCTGAATCCAGCAGCAAAACGCTCATGGCCCAGAAGAACGGGGCCAACACGCTGCAGGCAGGGTGCTGCGGGGATGCTCGGGTGCCTGTGTGCACCCCGACCCCTGGCTCCTGCCCGCTGCCTCTCCAGGGAGGCGAAGATCAGAAGGGAGATCCCATGGGACCCCCCAGACAGGCACCCACGCTCTGGGGGAGGAGGTGATGGAAGCGGTGATGCCTCCCAGGGCGAGCAGCAAAGCGCCTTTAGCAGCAAACCCGGGCAACGAGGCTGCTGAAGCACGCTTCAGCCTTTTAGACTGAATTAGGAGCCTAGCCACAGAAATTTCAGTTTTTCCAGTAACCCCCTGAAAGAGCATTACAATAATCTAAAGAAGAAGCAGTACAAGAAGAGCTTCTCTAAATCAGGTGGTGATTTTTTTTTTCCCCTCCCTCAACTACCAGGTCTGAGTCTGCCCACGCACATCTCCCTGACGGCAGCGCGCTTCCAGGCGCTCAGCCAGAGCCAAACGATGCGGCCGAGGGTTGCGTGGACCTGATGCCTTAAAGAGGAGGAAGCCAGAGACCACAACTCACAAAAGGGCTTTTCTTTATTCTTGAAAGTTTATAAGCAAATAGAGCATCAGAATCCTAGGAAGATTTAATGGAAAAAATTAATTTCCTAAACTAATGAAGTACTTGAGCTCTAGGGCAACAACTGTTAATGGTGCTTCTATCTCAGCTGAAGAGGCAAAAAATTCTGTTTAATAGTAATTTTAAATATAGATTCGAGGATCTTTCCCATAAATCATGAAGTCAGACAAGGACTATGCATAATAACTTGTCAGATTACATAAATAAAACTGATTTCAAATACTTCAAGAAACACTTTTATTCCATTTGCAAGGCTGTAGGCATCAGAGGAGAGCTCGCATTTGCATGAACCCCAAGACATTTCAAAACCTTCATCTGTGGTAACCGTTCCTAATACAATGACAGCATCGAATCTAAAAATCATCCAGGTTTTAAAATAAAATTCAGATTGTATGGACAGGAGTTTGTGCGGGGAGGGACAGCTTCCCAGGCAGGCCAGCAGCCCAGCCGGCTCGGGGAGCAGACGATGCCCCAGCCCGGGCAGCTACGGGGCTGAGCGGGGCCGAAACCTCAGCCGGCGGCTCGGGGGCATTTGCCCCTGGGTCTGCAGCCCCAGCCAGCAGCAGCCTCGCAGCGCCTGCTGCGTCACAGGAGCCCCCTCCATCACGAGCCTCACATGCACGGGAAGCGCGGGCATCCACCAGTTTTACCCCTCGCACGCAGCCCCGAGACACCTCTCACGCTGCCGTGAGCCTCCACAGCACCGAGCTGTGACTCCAAACGTGAGTAGCAGCCTGCGCTGTGGCACTCCTTCACAACTGGTACTGTTCTGATGTCCCCCTCCTCGGGCCCCTCTCACCCCGAGGAGTGAAACGCGGCAGGCTGATGCGTTACCATCACAGAACCCCCCGGCAGACCCGGCACAGCGGGCTCGGCGTCTCCAGGGGCTGACACTCTCCGAGATGCACTCCCCGGGCAGCGCGGGAGCAGACACCCACTTCTCCAACACGCTGATAACGTCAAGGTGAGTATTAATATCCTCCCCGAGCCTCTGCTCTATCAGCCTTCCACAAAGGGATGCCAGGGAGGAAGGAAAAAACCCTCATTAACAAAACCTGAAGTAGCACTTCGGGGTCTGTAGATAAGCACCAGGGGAGCTGCACAAGGCAACCTCCAAATCGACCATCTCCTGGCCTTGGACCGCTCTTAAATCACTGCTGCCAAGGCGGCTGCCCCGTCCCCACCGCTGGGGCCCATCGATCACATTTAATGTGACTGCAAATTACCACCGGATTATGCTTCATTTACGGCTCCCACGAGGGGATGCCCGAGCCTGGCCGGGCCCGTCCAGCAGCCTCTGCCCAACCCTCCTTCCTCCAGCGCGAGCCAAGGAGCCCGAACCCGTGCCGGGAGGGAGCAGGTCTGCCTCTGCCAGCAAAACCGCCCGGCTGCTCCGAAGCAGCTCACTTCCCCAGAACAGAGGGAGCGACTTGCCATCTCCAGGGCCCTGCTCTTTTCAGTGGTTTATAAACTTTTTATCCAGCTGTAAAATTTCTAATTAACTGAGGTAACTAACCAACGTTGCATGAACTCAAACTGAAAATATTACAGTCAAATACATAATTAGAAATTTCTGCTGCGCTGGTTCCTTCCACCAGCTACATAAGTCACCGCACATCGCGCAAGCGCCGCAGCCCCAGATCCCATTTTGACCATCCTGGTCCTGGTAAATGCCAGGGCTGCGAGGAAGGAGCCACAAAGAAAAGAGACCGTCACGGGGAGAAGCCACCGCTCCCCGCGTCCCTGGGCCACGCGTGCCCTCGCCGCGGCGCAGGAGCCGGGACTCGTAGTGCTCGCATCCCACCGACTGCCAGGAAAACTCTGCAGCCCCTCAAACAGTGCCAGAAAAGACGGCATTCGTCTTCATGACTCACCTGCCTCCGAGCTGCATCAAAACCAGCAAGCGGGTCTCATAGCAACTGCCAGATTAGCACATCTCCCTAAACCAGACTCGTTACTGCCAGCCGGAGGACCAGAAGGAAAAGCGTGCGATGCCAGCCCTCGAGAACTGGAGCAAGCTCCCCCGGGCCACCACGTGCAAAGCCAGCCCTTGAGAACCGGGACAAGCCCCCCCGGGCCACCATGCGCGATGCCAGCCCTTGAGAACCGGGACGATGACATACCTGCCAGGGACAAGCTGCCTCCAGGCTCCCAGGGCACGAGCAGGAGCTGAGCAGCTCTGGCTGCTTCCCCACCTGTTAAATAACCTCTCCCCCAGCCCAATCAAGGCCAAGGGGACCCCTGCCCCACAGGCAGCTGCCTGCCCACCCGCCCCCTGCCCACCTGTGAGAGGGGCTGACTCAGCACCCAGCCCACCCATCCCCGGGACCGCTGGCTCTGCCCAGCCCCAGTGCGACCTGCGGTGCCGCACGACGGGCTGGCAGCTGGAGCTTCTCTTTCGGAAACGATTGGGTGCCGGGTGCTGGTGGTCCCTGGCCCCTGTGAGGCACCTGGGCTGCCGAGCGCCCTGCGTTGGCTGAGACATGCCAGTCGTGCTTGTGTTTGGCTCCCACAGCCAGTTTTCTCTGCAGGGATTTTCTTGCTCTGTGGACCAAATGGTGTTTCAAGTCCTAGCAGTCACGACAAAGCCCTTCACGGTAGCACGTGTGACGGGCAGGCTCCCGCCCCACCGCACACGGCCGCTCCATCCAGCTGCCGCGGCCGCGCTCGGCCTCTGCCACGCTGCGTGCACCACGCTCACCGTTCGCTCTGCTCCCCACAGCTCACGCGGGCAGGGGAAGGGTCTGCGGCAGCCTTCTGCGCTAACGTCCACGCTCCACGCGCGCTTGCCTTTGACGGGAGAGTGCTGGCAGAGGGAGCGAGCCCCTGCCAGGCTGCAGGAGCCACTGACTCCACGTACGCTTCCCAGCGGGTCGGGGGGTACCGGCATGGAGATCATGTAACCACGGGGAACCCCCCCCCCCACGCAGCGAGGGGCTTTCGAAGGCTCGCCGAGCCCCCGGGTGCGGTGCACCGAGTGCTCACCGAGCCCGGGCTGCGTGCTGGCTCCGGGACCTGCCAAGCCCTCCAAGCACCGGTGGGAGATCGACGTCGGCCACGCTGACCGCTGCTGGCAGCGAAGGCGTGGGAGGACGAGCGCGTCCGACTCCACTCCAAATCCTCTTTAGATCAACAGGCATTTGACTCTGACTAATTTCAAAGCCCCTCCTTGCCTCCCCAGCCCGATCTCTTGGATCCCCAGGCAGAGCCCTAATCCCCGCTGCCGCAGTGCCCGGCCATGGGTGCCCACCGGCTCCATCTTCTCCGGCAGAGCCATGGCAAGAGGGGAAGATTCCTCAGAGCCTCGGGCAGCCAAGCTAGCTCCTGCTGCTTTTCAGTCGGGGCTGTGGAAATCGGCTCCCTCAGGTCTCGTCACTGTGGCTTTGCCGGAGCATCAACGGCCCCTCCTTCACCTCCGGGTTTTATCCTGCTATCTACAGCACCGATCGGTAATGCCGGGGAGCGCGGCAGGAACTCGTCACGCCGTGGCTTCGGGGATTTTGCTCCCCGGGTGCATGGATAGAGAGGCGATCTCCCATGGGAGCGTTTTACAGCTCTTCACAACAAATTATTGGAGGGTGCTTTAAACCCTGGTGCTATTGTGCCATTATCTGTGCCTAATTCTCCGTTCCAGCCCCTAACATTTCAATTTCCCCCTTCACTGATCTCCTGCTTTAATAGCTCTTCCAAACTTTGCTTAGTTGAGAAGTGCCCATTTGGTACCCACCCTGCTGACGCCTTGCCTCCTTTCTTCTTCCGACTCCTTTCCCTTTTCGTGTCTTTTTCTCCTTGAAAACACAGCCTCTGTTTCCTCGCTGCCCTGGGTATCGCTGTGCCGGCCCTGCCACTGCTGGGATGCTGCGTTTCCTCCCGCCCAGCTCCCTCGCAGGGAGCCCCAGCTGGGCTCTGCGAAGGAATTTCATGGAGCTGGCGAAACTTCACTTTTTCTTTTCTTTTCTTTCTTCGCAGCCCTCAAACCTAGCTCAAGCTGACACTCCACTTGTATAGCCCCAGTGTGCCCTGAGGGCTGTGCTTGGCCAGAAAACTGTCCCGGCTCCGTTCAGTGGGGCAAACCCACGCTCCGACGGTCCCCCGCGAGCCCTGCGTCTTCGGGGCCTCTTGTCCCCCTGCTCTGTCTGCTCGTTCAGCGTGCCGAGCGCTTTTGGCCGGCTGCCGCCGGAGAGGCTGCACTGTCCGGTCTCTTCCCACTCGCCCGGACGAAAGATGCTCCCGGGCTCCGTGGCCACGGCTCGATGTCACTCAGCTGTCACCAGGCTTTGTCCCTGCCAGCACGCCGTGTCCCCAGACGGGGTCTGCTCCACAGGGCTCGCTCACCCGCTCCAAGACCCCTGGCACAAGCAGCCCAAGCAGCGACGTCGGCTCCAGAGAGGGTTTTTTGGGGCTCTTGGCTGCTTCTTCCCCCGTATCCTGCTGAGTCGCTCGGAGGGCGGAGGAGACCCTGGGAGGCATCAAGAGCTCCGCACAGGCTGCTCTGCCCCACACTCTGCCCAAGGAGAGGCGGCTTTGGGAGCCAATCTGAAGCCAGACAGCACTAAAACCTGCCAACCCTGAGGGAAAAGGGTTTATTTGCATTTCAAATATTAGCCCCGCTCCTGTTTTTCAGCCACACGCTCCACCTGACTTGCAAAGACAGTGGTGGGATAAGGGTTGCACCTCTGAGCACGCACGAGCCAGCTCCTGCCCCTGCGACGTTCAGCTGCAGAAAAGCCCCAGCGTCCCCATTTTTCTGCCCAGGAGGGCCACATATTGAGGCCTCCTGCCTTCTAAAACCCCGGGAGAAGAACACAGTGCAAATACAGCAGCCCAAAGCATCAGAGGTGGCACGGATGTCGCCGGCTGCGGGATGGGTCCCAGCTGAGCGGCTCTCTCGGCTGATTGAAAGCAAATTGGTGAATGTGGGGCTTTTCTTTACCAGGGACTGTGATCATGGCTAATTGCTTCGATGTACAGGTTTATGGACTGTTACATGGATATTGCTCTTCTCATGGCTTCACAAAACCATTTTATAAATGAAGCTGGCTGCGATCCACCACTACGTGTATAGCTGTTGGTCTGGATGTCAGCACGGAGTCTGAAGCAAGGAGAAGGAAAACACGAATGAGAAATAGATAGGGAAAAACAAATGTCAAGCTGTGCTTTTTATAAACCGAGGGCAAAGTGCTGGCCAGCCTTTTAAGCAGAGCAAGATGTGCTGGTAATTGGAAACACACGCCCGGGGAGGACAGTTCAGCTCCCGTCCCACCAGGCAATCAGACGCCTGGCCGGCCAGCCTGGACCAGGATGCTGCACCCCGGCTCGCTGCGTCGGGCTCGGCTGCTGTGAGACCAGGGGGCTGTGTCCCTCGCAGCACAGCCCGGGCACGGGCCGGCCCAGACCTGCCCTGGTCACGGAGCCAGCGAGGCTGGAGAGGAGACTCTGCGGAAAACATTGAGCTGTCGTGGAGTGAATCCCACTTTTCAGGCAAAAATGGGATGAGAGTTGGTCCCCCCTGTTACCATCATGAACAGAGCAGTCCTCTGGGTTAGCAGAGAACTCGGAAATACTCAGTGGCAACCAGAGGCTGAACGAGCATTGCTTAACTACGGCTTTTTCTGGGAAACTAAAGCCCCGACGCCATACTTGGCCAGGCGTGTTAGTGCTGCCCACTGGAAGAACGGGCGATGCTCTCCAGCCAGTGAAGCCGGGTGATGGATTTCGAAACACCCACGCTATCGAAGGCCAGAGTGAGTATCAGGCAAAGAAATCAACTTCTTCCTGATCTAAGCCAACTGAAATCAATTGTTGCAGGGGGAAATGCGATCAGCCATGTCTAAGCCCTTTGACAGGTCAATAAATACCGCACCGGAGAGGACAGGGCTTGCCCACGGAGATGGACGCGCTTCCCCCAGCACCGCTGCGTGAGTGACACCCTCACACCGGGAACGGACCCTGTGCTGTGTGCTCCGATGAGCTGTGGCCGTGGCTTCCCAAGGGGCTTTGCTTGGGGCTTTGCTCGGCGCTTTGCGCAGGGACAGTGCCTTGCCACAGCCCCGAGGTCCCACCGGGGCTTTTGCTAACGCAGGTCCCGTGCTGGTGCTCTGGCAGCAGAGGCAAGGAGCGGGCTGCCGGGACGTCTGCCACCAGCTCCTGCCTCCTGTCCTCCGCTCCAGTCACATCACTTCTTCACGCTTGAAAATCTGCAAGGGAAAGATAATAATAACCCCGAAGAAACTCCGTTCCTGCTTTGGCCTGACAACGAACTAAGATAAATGTGAGTTTTCAGTTAATATCGTGCTCGGAGGATGAACAGAGCTACAGGAAGAGCGAGGATTTCATTCTGGTAAGTTTATTAAAAACATAGAGATGTGTCACTCCCGGCAGAGCTGAGCAGGTCCCGGAGTCTCAAGGCTCAGGTCGTATCAGCGTCAACAAAACCCAAGATTAGATCCAACACCAGCCTGGCATTTGAATCCTGTGAATTGCATCCACACGTGCTTCCCGAGCCTTCAGGACAGGACCAGACTCCCATCGGGAGCGGGTCCCCAGCACGAGACATGGGCACCCGCCACGCTCCCCACCCGGGCAGGCAGAGGAGACCCATGGGCTGATCCTATCCATGGGCTGACCCCACCACGGGCTGACCCCACCACGGGCTGATCCCACCACGGGCTGACCCCACCACGGGCTGATCCCACCATGGGCTGACCCCACCACGGGCTGACCCCACCACGGGCTGATCCCACCATGGGCTGACCCTATCACGGGCTGATCCCACCACGGGCTGACCCCACCACGGGCTGATCCCACCATGGGCTGACCCCATCATGGGCTGACCCCACCATGGGCTGATCCCACCACGGGCTGATCCCACCACGGGCTGATCCCACCATGGACCAACTCCACCACAGGCTGACCCCACCACGGGCTGATCCCACCATGGGCTGATCCCACCACAGGCTGACCCCACCACGGGCTGATCCCACCACGGACTGACCCCACTGCGAGCTGTGCCGGCGCTTTCCGTGCAGGTCTCCTGCGCTGCGGCATCCACGGGGCTCTTCCCTTCCAAAGCCCTCCTGCCATAACTCATCTCTCTGCTGAGAGGCTTTGCTGCTTCAAACCGCTTATTAGCACAAATTGCCTGGCAGTAATAAAACGCTCTCTCAGTACTCGGCATTTATTGGGCATGCATGTCTGCGGCCAAATGTCGAGACGTGAGCCCCGCTGCCTCGGCAGCACGCCCCGCCGCAGGGCTGCTGCCGGGGGCTCGGCACGAGGCTGGGGTGGGCGACCCACGGTCCGCTCCAGTGACTGATAACAGCAGTAATAAACCCTCCATTTTGCAGTGGAACTTTTTTGATGAATCAAATCATCCCAGTTGCAATAAGAGGTTTTGTTCAGCCCAAAGTCCAGACGCGACTGGGCCATGCTGCCTGCTCGGAGCTGGAGGCACACTGGGGTCTGGTACCCCCCGAGGGAGGGGGGAGGCTGGGGGTAGGGACGAGCTGCTGGCCCAGCTCATCTGCCAGTGTGTGTCCCCCCCCCCAACAGAGCCACCCCGCCTCCAGCCACAGGCACCCACGCACGGCCCCGTCCCCCACCCCCACGGGAGCTGAGGGCACTTGGAAGAGGTGTGAAGCATGGAGATCTTGGCTGTGAGACCCATCAGCTCAGATGATGTACTCCAACTTTTAATAAGAACTAGCGCTCAATACAGCACATCTCCAGCATTTATTGAACTGAAGTGCCTGCTCCTGCTTCAGTGCTGAGCCCTGAAGCCTGTCCTGGATGATTTAAGAATGATCCATCTGGAAAATGATGCAGACAATTTGTTACATCCAGCCAGAGAGCCATAGAAACCACAATAACAAGCTTAAATGATTTCAGCATCACTAAATCATCCGGCCCCAGCCAATCTTCCCCCAAGCCACCGCCGGGGTGGGGTCACCGCGTCGCACATGGCTCCTCTTCCCGAAGCCGATGCTCCTCCCGCAGCCCCGCCTGGCGCCGGGAGCCCGGCTCCTACCGCACATCTTGCGGGACACGGGGATGCCGGCATGACCGGTTCCCCACGGCGAGGGGACCTCTTTCTACCTTCCCCCTTCTTGTCCCACCCCCCGACCCCAGCCCCTGTTTGCAGACAGGAATATACGACCAGCTGAAGAAACCCTGGCTGGTGGGCTGCTCCTTCTGCAGGCAGCATTGTTGCCTGTTGATGGTTACCACCTAGCCCTGGATAAATCAGGGCTTCGTTTTTCAAAATAGCATGTTGATTGATGCTTAAAATATCTCCAGCAATTACTTTGCCCCGGTATAATTACAATAATTAAACTTGGATAATGCTTAGTCCTGCTTTTTAACAGAACTGTGTGCTGCGGCATCAGCGCACTCGCGTTTTGTTTCCAGCCTCATTTTTCAGCCTCGCCGCGCTGCCGGGCGGAGGCAGCCCCAAGGGACGCAGAGACCCTGCCTCCAGCGCTGCCAAGGGGACAGTGACCCAGCCAAGGCCCCGGGGACCGCTCAGGACCCCACCGACCCCGGGGCACGGCGTGCGCTGGCTGTGCCCTGGTCCCCACCTCTCCGCGGGCGAGCAGCAGGAGGGGATGCTCCCGGCTCCGTGCCGGGGGCCATCGGTGCTGGAGGGGAGGGGTTGTCCCCTTTGGCTGCAATGCAGAAAGCCGAGCTCGCCGGGCTGGGCAGGAGCTCCTGCAGCAACGCTCTTCCACAGAGCACAAGAAGTCACCCGAAGAGCAGAGCAGCGACGAGCTGCTGCCCGCTCCCGCGGCCGAGCCGGCTGCCCGCAGCTGCTGCAGGTTGCAATCCTGGATCAGAACCACGCAGATCCGCGCAGCACCCACGCGGCCGAGCCGTCCGCTCCTCCCGGTCCCCCTCGGCCCCTCTCCCACGCCGCCCGGCTCAGCCCAGTATTTCTCCCTCGCGCTCCCAGCAGCGACGCTTGCGACAATTCAAGCTGGCGAGCACGTTCCCGGCTGTGATAAACAGCAGGGAAAGGAACGAGATCCCCACACTGTATTTCATGCCCTGAAATCCCACTCGGATCTGGAAACGAACGGAGCTCTCCGGCTGATATACGCAGCTTCGGGGCCACTCGCGTCCTGTTGGCTTGTACACACTGTCACGGTGATTTAAGCTGGCAATTTGGCCCTAAAATGAAGAGCATCTCACTTTGTCCCTCCCTATTTTCCCATATATTTTCCCGCAGAAGAGGGCTTTTGGGGAGGATTTGGCCGGGCTGGGGACGGGCAGCATCTCTGGTCCTCGTTTCGGCGCGCTGTCGGGCGGCTGCCAGGGCCGGGAAAGGACCGCGGCAGGCGGCCGTGCCGCGCTCCGTCTGCTCAGGCCGTCCCTCTTTGAAGCCGGCACGGACACTGCAAAAGGCTTTTTCCCCCTTTCTGGGTCAGACGGCGTTTCGAAGAACGGCAGCCGTGTCCCGCAGTGCCCCGGGCAAGGGAGGGTGGGGGGCTCTGCGCGCTGTCCCTGCTGCCCGGCCAGCTCTGCAGGAGCCCCTCCGCACGGTGCCCCGCTCCCCGTGTCCGTCCGTCCGTCCGTCAAGCAGAGCAGAGCATGGCTGGCCCGCGTGTCAGCCGTCAGCACCCTTCGAAACCACATTTGCAAGCAAGAAACATCATTTTAATACGCAACCACTCGGGGCAAAAACGTCTCTTCATGTCGAAGATGTATCTGGAGTAAGCGATGCCGTAATGCCTGCTTACCGTATTGCAAAGCTGGTTACGTAAAACGTCATTAGCGACGTTTAATTAACTCCCTAACTGTCCTGTTACAGGGCTTCCCTCTTCCAAGCGCTGTGTCCCAACGCACAGGCACGGATCCCCCCGTGCGCGGGGGGCACCGGCCGAGCCTGGGGACCCTCCTGCCGCTGCCACAGGGTCCGGAGGCGGCTGCTGCGGCCGTGGGGACGCCGAGGGGGTGGCGAGACCCCCTTCCCGGGATGCCGGCAGGGCCGATGGCCAGCCGCCCGCCTGATTCTCCTCCTTGCCAAGGGGTCGGCCCCCCAGCCCCCCAGCCGACCCCGTCCCGTCCCCAGGGACCACGGCCGCCGCGCAGAGGAACGCAGTCACCACCCGGCTGCGCGGTTCTCATATCAGTTTTAATAGCAACATCAGAGTACTAAATATACACAGGGAAATCGGTATAGGGTGGCATTTACAGTGCTTCCAAATACACAGCTTCCAAGTACAGAGACAAATTAAAAACCACTCGGGAAGAAAACAGTTCTGGCCTGCGTGGCCCCGCAGGCAGCCGGCTCCCCGGCACCCCGCCACCGCCCCGGCACGCCGCGACGGACCGCGACGCCAAGAGGCGACGGCCGCTGCCACCGGCGCCAGCCCCGAGCGCTGGGCTGGCCGCTGCCAGGGCATCGCGCGCGGACGGCGCGCGGCGCAGGGTTTTCCCAGGAAAACAAAGAAGTACTCAGTGATGTAAAACCGGTTACAAAGTAAAAGCTGTCTCATGTTAGAAAACGGGTTTTGGCAAAATAAAAATAAAGTGTAAACTTCACTGTACATGTCCTATCAAACGAAAAAAAAAATAAACCCCTCGGAACCTAAAATAGAAGAATCTGGGTCAGAAATCTGTGCCCTTAGTGTACATTTTTGTGCAACATATAGTTTTTCTCAAAGTAAATATTATCTCCACTCGTGACACTATTAAAAATGTACCTACAAACGCTGAGAATAATCCTTAAAAATGCGTGAGAAGCATTACATGAGATCTGGAGACCGAACCCACAGACTTCGGAAATGGGGAGGGATTTCTTGCTGGTTTTGAAAAAATCGCTCACGGATTTTATACCTGGTTGAACGAAAATTCCAACCACATTCATCCTGAAATGGGTGGGCTGAGATAGTATATATATATTTTTGTTCTATTTTAATTTTCTTTTTTTTACAAAATATATAATATGTGTAGAATATCTACTATTTAACTACCGTTTCAGCTGAACTACCTTCCTTCGCACCAAGCTGCCAGTGGAGAAGAGGTAACCCAAATCCGCCCCTGCCCGGGCTTTGCTGCTGCTGCTCCGACCTCCCGGCCGCGGTGCGGGGGCCGGCGCGTGCCGGGGAGCGCGGCGGGCGCCGGGGAGCCCGGCTCCCGGTGGCCTCGGCCCCGCCGCAGCGGTGGGCTGCCCATTTCCCTGGCTGGGAAGACAGAGTGAATTTAAACGATGAGATTTGGAGAGATGGGCAGCCGCCCGGCGACGCCGCGGGCAGAGGCGATGCCCCGGCTGGCGAAAACTGGGGGCTTCAGCACGGAACCCCACCAACCCGCCCGCCGGCTCGCACCAGCGGCCCCAGAGCAGCTCGGCGCGGGGCAGAGCAGAGCCCACCCGCACCGGCCGCCGCCAGCAGCCCTGCCCGCAGCCCTCGCCCACCCCGCCGTGCCGCAGCAGCAGGTCCCGCGGCTCGGGCTCGCCTTCGCCATGAGCTGGGGCAGAGGAGGGGTCCCGCACGGCAGAGCGGCCGCTGGCCCGGGAGCAGCCAGCTTTGCCGGCTGACCGCAGAGGCTGGCGGCGAGCAGGGCTCGTCCCAAGCCGTCCTGTCCCTAAGACAGAGCCACCAGCAGCGCACAGACAGACCACGGCAGCTCCGCGGGACTCGGCAGCCTTGCGGCAGCTGTGACGCGCTTCTTGGTAACGACTGAGGGGCTGAGAAATCCAGAAAACGAACGAAAAAACCCAAGAAGCGGCTAGCTGGAAGTCTACGGCAAAGCAAGGAGCAAAACTTTTTTCTCTTCCCAAGCTGCCAGGTCCACAACGAAACAAAACACAGTAAAAAAGCTCTGGTTTTCCGAGGAAAGGGCACGCTGCAAATACAGCTTTGCCAGGCGGTGGCCGGCGCCCGATGCCGCATCTGGGTTGTGCTCGGGGCTGCACCCCGCGCCCGCTCCCCCGGATTTACTGTACAGAAAATCCCTAATCCTCCAAATGCGCCCAAGCCCCTCCTGTCCCCACAGAGGAGCGAGCCCCCCCTGCGCAGGGAGCGGCTCCCACTGACTGGAAGTCCCTGGTGGCACGAGCGCTGGCAAAGCCGCCCCGTTATTGCTCAACAAGCGCTGGGCTGGCTCAAGCCAACGAGACCCGGCACCACTCCCGCCAGCTCAGGGCGAAGCTTCGTGTCCGGCGAAGGGCAGCGACGGAGGGAGCCCGTCTGGAGCCATCCCCTGGGGCTGCGGCACCCAGAGGATCTCGGGGAGAGCCGACGGGGCCGTAACGCGGCCAAGCTCACGAGGGAACGTGTCTGCAAACGCCACACGTGCCTGCTTTTCCCCCGGTGTAACAGATCTGCTCAACAGGTCTATTCCACTAAAATACAACTTGTTGTTTTTCCTTTCTTTTTTTTTTTTTGGCTCTCATCAGCGGTAGGGAATGAAATAACCACAGTTCACTTCTCTCTACCAGGAAGGACCCTGGGATGATAGGATCCTGCCTCGTAAATCACCGCCTTTGCAGCTCCGGCCCTTCCCTCCGTTCCTTCCTCCTGGCAGCTGCCCCTTGTCGTGTGCTTGGCATGCAGAGGGATGGGAGGGCTTCTCTGATAAAGTGCAAGTGCTGTTGGTCCTTATAAATAAGGGAAGATTGTGCATCTACTTCTGTTCCCTGGTTCACCACTCATCTCTCGGTGACCAGGACGTGTCCTTCTGCAGACTATGTGGAAAGCTCACGCGAGTCCTGCCGTCAGAAACCCGCTCCCGTCGTCTGGGGTCGAAGCTGTTCGCCTTCATTCTCTCTCCCTGACACACACACACACGCTTCCCCCTCCCGGCCCCCAGCTCTGTGGGGAGCTCCCCAGGAGCCGGGTGCCGGGCTCGGCGCAGGGCATCTCTCCATCACCATCACCAGCGCTGCCCGCGCCGCCCTGCCAGCCCCAGTTCTGCCTCACGACTCCCGTCAGGCAGCTGGTTCCATAGGTGCAGAAACAGAGAACGATGCTTCAAACGCTCGGGAACGAGGGAGCTGAGATATATTTTATGATGTCAAATTGCTATCGAGATTACACCGGAATACCCACAAGAACTACTGGGTGCCGCCAGCACGTACAGATAAATCGGAAGATCAATGGGTGAAGCACAACGGAGGCGGCTCCTGCGCTGGAGTGGATTGATGCCAGCAAAGCCAGACAAAGGAGGAGGATTCCAGGGCTGTGCCAGCAAGGCTGCTTTGCGGGGCTGCCCCTTTGCGTCAGCAGAACACCAAAGCCCCAGTACGCCGAGGTCACCCCGCAGCGGTCGCTGCGAGTCCGTGCTGCTGGCGGGGTCCGGGCTGGCTCCCGCTGCCAGGCAGCCCGGGGGTGAGCAGCCCCCGGGTGCTGCCCTGCGCAGGGGCACTGCTCACCCCAGCAAGGTGACGCTCTGCACTTCCAACTGCACCCTGCTACAGCCCAAAGCCCCCCAGGCGCGCGCAGGACCACACTGCCGTGCCTCCCCATTTCGGGGCAGACCCCCGCGGCAAACGCTCCCCGCGTCTCCCAGGGAAGGCGACAGCTCTGGGGGGTCGCTCCTCTAGCGAGACACTGTCCGTCCCCCCGGGGGCATCCACCCAACGCCCCGGAGACCCGGACACGAGAGCTGCCCAGCAGACACCCCTCTGCCCAGTGCCCAGCCCCACCACGGCAAGGTTTGCTCTCACGAACACAAAAAAAGGAGCAGATCTCCGCTCTGCTGCCGAAGCCTAAGGGGACCCGACCCTCTTAAACACCCCCCAACAACAAGACCCAGCCCCGGGGCCGTGACGTGTGCTGCCGCCCACGCCCGCCCAGCCACCGCCGCCGAAGGAGCGGGTTCGCTCACGGAACGAAACCCGGCCGGGAGCAACAGGACCCCCTCCTCCCCTCCACAGCGCAGAACGCGCCCGAGGCGATGCTCGAGGCTCATCAGCTCACGGGGAGTGTTGCCAGTGCCTTCGGAGACGGCTGGTTCGAGCCCACTGGTAACCATCAGGTCCGTCAAGGAAGGCTTCTTCCCAGGGCAGCTTCCAAAAATTCAGGAAAAAAAAAATCTAGACCATGTAATTCCATCAGAAAAGGACAGAAAAGGGTACGGAAACCAGAGACTGCACACGTGGCTATGTGCAACACCAGGAGTTTCTACTTTTTTTTGAAACTGTACGCTCATTATAATAAAGAAATGGAGCTGAACAATTAGCAGATGAGTAGAAATGTGTATCTGGACAATTCTAAAAAATCGCTAGCATTTACGAAGGGCAGTTTTTACAAAAAGAACTGGAGGACTTTGGTCTGAACTCTGCTGTCGTTCCCGGCCACGTCACGTTGAAGCAGCCCACCTGAGACCCGTCTCGGTGTCTGGCGTGAAGCAGACCCCCCCACGAACCCCACAGTGCCGTCGCCCGGCAGCCCTCCGCAAGCTTTGCCTTGGCATGGTCTGCGTGGGCAAGCCCAGGCCTGGAGCAGGGCATGTGTTGAAGAGCAGAAGCAAAGCGTGGTGAGACACCGGGCAGGCTGGGAGACCCCAGCCCGCTGCCGCCATCCAAGGCTCCTGCCGGGCTCTCCCAGCTTGGAGGGGCACAGCACGGACTGCCACGCCGACAGCAACACCCCACTCTGTGGAAAGACTTGGAGAGGGGGGCTTGCAGGCAGGACGCCATGCTCATCAGCACCCACCAAAAGCACCCACCCCAGCAGGAGCTGGATGGGCCATGGGATGTGTTTCTAGTGCAACACACCAAAGCGGAGCCAGCGGAACCGTACTTCCCTGGCACACCATTGGGCAAAAATCCCTTTTTAACACTATTAAATGATCCCCATGATTGCGGACAGCGGGCTGCATCTTCTCCTGCCATAGCTGACCCAGCCAAGACCAGGAGGGCAAAGGAAGAGGCTCCCTGGAGCTCGCTGGCTGGGTCAGGAGGCAATGGGCTTCTTCCTCCCTTGCTTCTCACAAAGGGCTGTGCAAGCTTTGGTGCTGCGGCCAATTTAGAAGCCATTTGCCAAAAACCTTCTACATTCCACTCCTGAAATACGTCTCTTGTGCAAAGAGAGGGCCACCCTTCGAAGGTCTGCGCCTAAAAGCTGTCCCCGGCCAGCCCCGAGGCGTCACGCGTTCATACAGCGGGGACTGCAGCTCTGCAAACGAAGGGCAGACCCAGGCTTTCGGGCTTCTTCCTACCAACCTCGGTAACACATCGGGTACAGAAGTCTGGAAATGCCCTGCACCACCACCTCCTGCAAGCTGCCAGGAGCTGGGGGACCTGCCAGCCCCGAGCTCCGTGCTCGCTTCCGGCTCCAAGCTCACCTCCAGCTTACCCCGTTCTGAGCTCACCTCCTGCTCACCCTGCTCCGAGCTCGCCTCCTGCTCACCCTGCTCCGAGCTTGCCTCCTGCTCACCCTGCCCAAAGCTCCATGATCGCTTCCCGCTCCGAGCTCACCTCCAGCTTACCCCGTTCTGAGCTCACCTCCTGCTCACCCTGCCCCGAGCTCCGAGCTCGCCTCCTGCTCACCCTGCCCCGCTCCCGGGAACGCGACGGTGCACAAACGCCGTCTCAGAGCCGGGGCCCGTGGGGAGCGGGCGCTGGATCCGCTCGGCGCACGCAGCATCCCACACTGGGCAAAGGGGCTCGCAACGGCCGAGACCCCGCGCAGCGGCCGGCGGGCGGGATGCTGCTCTGCTGCTCCGGCCTCTCGACAGCAGGAATGCACTTTGTGAATCTGGCCCAGACGCACCCTCCCGGCTCTCCTGCCCGCTTCCATCCTCCTCCCACCCCAGCCCAGCCTGCCGCGTGCTCCGCCACCGGTTCCAGAGCTGGAGGGGCCGCGGGGCAGCGCAGCCGCGCTCCGGCCGGTTTTCGGGAAGCCTCTCCCCGGCAGCCCGCCGTGCCGGCAGTGCGCTCAGAGCCGGCCCGCGCTGTGCCCCACCGCTCGCTGCTGCCGTCCGGTCACGTCACCGCTGCTGGAAACACATTTCCAAAAAGAACCAAAACGAGATATATATATATATATATGTATACATACATATATATGTTTATACATACACACACACGTATATATATGTATATATGTCTACCTATATATACACATATAGGTTTGAAAGGCAAGCTGCCAAAGTAGAAAACATCAGTTTACCTAGTTTGTATTATGCGTGTTAAAGAAATCAGACTTTTATCCCATGACATCTTTAAAAATGAGTATTTAAGATCTTCAAAAATTGCTACAGTACAAAAAGTGTTTGTGTGTGTATATATATATATTTTCCCTCTACATATATCGTATGTATGTATGCGTATGGACCGGAATGAATGACCCCACCAGAAGAGACGCCCCACTTGTCCTCCACACCGTTTCTCGGCGTTATCGACTCAGCTCCGGCTTCTCGCGAAGTCTTTGCGTCGGTTCATGGCACATAATGGTATTATTGGCACAGGTTCAGAGTCACAGTCCACGTCCAGGCTCCAGGCGCTCAGTCCTTCCCCCTCAGTCCCTCGCCGGTTCCTCTTCCTCCACGGGATTCTTTGCTCACACATTTTTCTTTCTCTTCTCCAAAAAACGCGCTCCTTGAAAAACGCAGTTACCTATAGGCGTGTTCATTTTTATAAAAATATATTTGGCCCATAGAACGCTGCTCTTTGAGTCTCCTACTGGTAAACAGAAATGGTAGGTACAGGTAACCCATTATTTTTTTATATTTTTTACAGGTTCACCAATGGAATCCTGTTAGGGATGAGAAGAAAAACAAAGATTAAACCATGCCAGGGCAACGCGTCACGACTCGCATCGCTTCTTCGGTGGCCCCAGGAGCCCGGCGGCTTCCCCCTCCTCCCGGCAGCGGCACGGCAGCGGCAGCGGGCGAGCACCCCGGGGACAGGGGTGCAGAGGAAGTGGGGTGGCAGCGACCTGCCCAGCTGCCAGCCTGCCTCTGGGACTGGGACCGCTGCTCCTGCCTCCCGGGAGCAGCCCCAGCCTTGCCCCGCTCGTTGGGAGCCGTCTTGGCGGGGCAGCCTTCCAAAGGGGGGTGGGCGCCTCGGGACCGGGGTGCGTCTGGCGAGCAGTGGGAGGGACGGCGAGGCCTCGGCGTGCCGAGCTGCACACTTTGATCTCCTCAGGGCCTTTTGCAAAGTGTGATTTCTTTCTGAGCACCCTTGCATTCTGGAGCTTTTCACACTTGGGCTGAGAGCAGCGAGTGCTCTGGCAGATGAGAAGACGATGATGAGTACTAACAAGATTTTCTAAACTTAAATGCCCTAAAGAAATCAATAGAGAATTGGTTAAGCATCAAAACCAGAGATCCTATTGAAGTCCTTCTTAAGCTATTTATTTGCTGTCTTCTGAAATATCTCTCCCTACGTAATCTTCAAACCTTTACGCAAAGACAATTACTCCCCATCATTAGCGTGCGGCCACTTGCTTTACGTGCGTGGGACCGCGCGTACGGCGATACGCGCCGCAGCACAGCTACGTACGGCACGCGCGCCGTGCTGCCGACCGCGTGCTCGTGCTGCACACGCCCTAACCCACGCCACGACCTCTGCCTAGCTGGCTATCAGCATCTAGAAACGCAGCACGCTTTCCGTTCAAGCCTTCCTTCCTCAACATTATTTTCATGCAAGATGCCCAATATATAGCGTCTCCAAGAACAACACTGAAGTCTTAATTAGCAAGACAGATTTTAGAGTCCTTAATCTCCTGCACCGGGGCTGTGCTGGGACTGCTGTTTTTCCTCCGAAGACAAGCCTGGGTATTTTATGATGACTCATTATCTGTTACTGTTAATACAAACCATTTGCTGTTGTTAGGCAGAACGGGGCCATCACAGCAGCTGCTCGCCGTGCTCGAAGCGCGGAATTACCATACAATACTCTAAATGTTAACGGCCTGGTGCAGAGGCTGGGGTCAGATCAACGTTACCGCACCAGTCTGACTCGCGGGTCCCAAATGGCCCCTTCCCTGCCAGCGCTGGGGCGAACGTTGACACGGTTCGGGATGAACCCTGCTTCACGCACGCATTGCGGGCTCTGAACCCCGTATTGTGTTCCAAATAGCCTCTTTGTGCAAAGTAGGTCAGCGCTTGATCAACCTTCCAGATTTCTGTATAATCTCATTCCATGGGGTTTTTCAGTCAAAGAGAGTGGGATTAAGGGCAAGAATAACGCGAAATCTCAAACTTCATTTCAGAAAGCCCCAAAGCCAGTACGAAATCAAACCAAAACAGCCACAGTTTGCCACGGGGCCCAGCCAAAGCCACCTGAGTCTCAGTGAATTCCACCTTCCGGTTCGCAAGCTGGTGGCTGCTCCTGCCTCTGCCTCGGCGCTGCGTCTCCTCTGTCCCCTGCCGTGCTCGGGCCACCGATGGCTTTGCTCCTTACACCTCCGTGCAGGCAATCCTCCAGCGAGCTGCCTGGTACAAACGCTTACCTGACTGCTTCACTCTTCACCTCAGCCAGCCCCTGGCCACCACGCTGCCGCTGCTTCGCCCGCACCAGCCGAGCCCTCTCTGCGGGAGCGGCTGCCCAGGGGTGACGGCCACCGACGTGCCAGCGCTGCGGAGGGTCCTGCCCGCGGCACGGCAATCTGCCCAGGAGCTCCAACATCTGCTCACCGCGGGCAGCATCGCCCAGCGCCCCGGCAGGGACCGCGCCGGCGGCACAGGAACCCTCCCCGTGGCTCCTGTTGGCACGGGATGAACGTGACCCCGGGAAATGACTTCAACACCTGCTTGCCGTGTAACGAGACGAGTCTCGCCAGGCTTCCTGACCCGGCCTCAGCGCTGCCGGC
The DNA here is from genome assembly GCF_030867145.1 of Opisthocomus hoazin. NCBI lineage: Eukaryota > Metazoa > Chordata > Aves > Opisthocomiformes > Opisthocomidae > Opisthocomus > Opisthocomus hoazin. Next base: position 21,335,184 of record NC_134429.1, on the reverse strand, counting down.
AGCTCTCCGGGCTGGGGACCGCGGCGCAGTGCCATCGCTACGCCCGCTCCCTGCAGCCGCTCAGCCCGCGGCGCCGTCGGCATCGCCGAAGGCCAGACCGCCGCCCCGGCAGCACGACGCCCAGCACTCGCACGGTGCTGATGGGCTGTAACACGTCAAGCCCACGATAAACTCCACGTTAAACTCCAACCAGCCTCCCGGTGCTCATCCGGTCGAAATGTCGGCGCTCCCTCTCTGCCCTGCCATCCCTGTCCCTGGCCACATCGTCCGTCTTGTGCCTCCAGCTCCGACTCTACCCGTTCAATAGCACTAATTTGCTTATTAGACAGCTAAGAGCTGTGAAGTGCCATCAATTAAAACTTGTCAAGTGCTTTGAGCCTTTCCAAGGAGAGAGGTTTCCAGCGCGGAGACCGGTGCGGTGCCTACCCTCCCGGTGCATGGCCACGCGCCTGCAGAGCAAGGAGACCCCCACCCTCCGCTCGCCCTGGCTGGGGGTGCCCCCCGTGTGCACCCCTCCGTCCCCTGCACACCCCGAGAGAGAGGGGATGGGAAGAGACAGCCCCGCGTCACCCCTCCAGCCAGGAAGCTCCCTGGGCTCGAGAGCATCCTCCACCTCTGCTGAGATGCAGCAGGTCACCATCAACTCTGTCGCCTTGAGGCTACGTTTCTGCTACCGTGAAAGCCAGCCAGGAAAGCAGCCACAACGCCAGCAGAGGTGCAGCCCAAGGCAGCTGCATCTCCTTTTCCACCAGCCTCTCCTCTAGAAACGAGAGCTGGAAAGGCATCCGCAGTCCCACCGCTCCTCCTGCGCTCAGCAGCATCCATCCAGAGACAGGGGACAATCCACCAGGAGCTCATCTCCACGCCACCAGCCACACCATCTGCTCACGAAGGTTTCACCTTACACAGGGACAAGCGACACTTGAAATACTCATTTTGTCTGCGGGATGTCCCAGCCGGTGCACAGGTGTTCACGCAAAACGCTGCTTGCGTGGGGTTGCAACGCATCTTCTGGCCGTAGGCTCCTGGGAAGCTCCGGGGGTCTGCGCAGACCGCCACGGGCTGCGGGGCACAGCCGGGGCTGCAGGGAGAGCAGCGCCGAGCCCGCTCGGCAGACCCGCGCACCGCGGCCCGGGCAGGTCCCCACCCCAGCACCCACCCGAGGCGCGCGGAAAAACACCAAGTGACCTTCTCTGAACTTTTAAAGGATTTGGGTTGACCCCATTCTGGGACGAGGGCAAATTCTCCTGTTACCCACGCCACGGTGACGCTCTCGACACTGCTCCCCACACACGGCAGGGACCTATGGCAGTCGCCTGGGTTTCAGCCTGACGCACCATCTATACACGTGCATTCCGGAAATACCCTGCTGTAAACACACGTATGCATGTGCACACCTGCAGAGAACAGTTCTTGGATTAATCTTCTTTTGTTAACATTAATGAAGCCAAACATCAGCTTCCAGAACTGTATAAATAATTGAAACATTATTATGAAGCTAATGCTCCAGGTACGACTCGGATGGATTTTTCCAGAGCATGTCAATACGCGTTTTATGGATTCCATGAAAACGGGTCAATGAGAATTTCACGGATTTAATAAGGCATAATGGACCGCCTTTGGGCTGTTTAAAGAAATCTGTGGAGCTGACCAGGGCACAGTCTCTGGTACAGAGCTTCACAGGACCTCGGGCAGGAGCGGTGGGAACAGAGGTCCCTTCCAACCCCTACTATTCTGTGATTCTGTGATTCCCATCGCGCGCAACGGCTCAGAGCTGCTCCTTCCTCCCCTCTACTCCAGGCACCAGAGCTGCTGACGGCACCCACGCACGACTGCCTGGGGTTTCGTGGGACTTTTTTAAAAATCATTTAAGCCAACGGACAGACATCTCAAACCACACAGCTCGGGGTGGAGAAGGCACAGCGGATTACCGCCGTCTGCTTCCTGCAGCTAGCGTCTGCGCGCGCTGTCGTGGCAGACCCTGCAGAGCCTCTCCCGTTCGTCCCCCAGCTGCCCCTGCTCACTAACACCAGCTCTCCGGCCAGGGACCGCCACGCTTTGTCCCCCCCAGAGAGCAGCCACAGCAAAAAGGCCGGAGAAATAACCAGAGACCGTTAATAGATGGGGAATCAGAGCCCTCTGACGTTCACGGGGACAGCCCCTCCAGCCAGGAGAGGCTCCCGGGGCAGAGCTGCCCCGGCCGGCAGCGGGGTCGTGCCAGCAGCAGACGGCTGACCCCCCGCTCTCAGGCACACAGCTCACCTGGCCTGCCCAGCCACGGCCAGCCCCGGGCACAGCCGAGACCATTAACTTTTTATTCCCTTCCATTCTAATCTAATTATATTTCTGTGTTCAATAGCTGAGCATAATGTTAAACAGGCTATTCCGAGCGAGCCGCAGTCAGGGAAGGCTGGAAATTTCATTTACACTGAATATATGATTCATTACAGCAGGGACTTGGGACAGACCAATTAATTCACCTGAGCGCGCGGCTCGAGCGGGCACTGCTGCCCCGTGGTGAGCTGGCACACCGCGAGCCCTCGCTGCTTCTCCTGCCACCGCTCTCCAACCGTTCCTGCCACCACCACTTGAAAGGGGAGAAACATCCCCAGACAGCACACTGCTGCGACCAGCGCAGCATCGCTGCGCTCCCTTGGCTGCGGCGGTCTCCGAGGAGAGAACTCGGCGGCTGGGGACCGCGCGCAGGGGCTTGCAGGCTGCAACGGGGGCACGCGGGGAGGAGGAGGAGGAGGAGGAGGAGGAGGACCCCGGCACCGTCGCAGCAGGAGCATGGAAGTGTTGATGACAGCCAACATCATCAAATGAGCGTTGGGGCACGGATGGAGCATGCATGTCGGATGCACGCCCCTAGAAGGAGACGGGCCGCCCATCATGCAACAAGAGGTTAATTACAGTTCAGGCCGTTTCCCGGCGTGGAAATTGCTCTCGCTTGTCGAGGTTTTAGAGGGGGGCTGGAACCACAAGATCAGGCTGAAGTTCAAGGCTGCCCCACGGACCTTTCACTCTCAAGTCCATGCCCATGCCAGTCCCTGACGTTTAGCTCACGCCCGTCTGTAATTCCCCTCCGTGGAAAAGCCATTTTGGTACCCAACGTCCCACCCGCGGCGAGATGTGTCCGGGCATCCCGGCCGGCTGAGCCACCCGCCTGGCGTCCGACGTCCCCAGGGAAGCGTGAGCAGGAGGATGGCACCAGGCAGGGAAGAGAGCAGCTGCTGGCGGGCAGGGACGATGGGCACGGGGTGGGCACGGGGTGGGCACGGGACGGACGCGGGGAGCGCGGTACGTACCAGGAAACAGCCCGGCGGCGTCTGCCCTGCCCCAGGAGTCAAACAGGCTTCGGCCAGTCAGCAGGAGATTTCAAACCATTTCTCAGACACAAAGGCCACGGGAATAAGATGCCGGTCAGAAGAAGAGGGTCTGCAGTGAGCGGAAAAACGGGCTTGCACGTGCTGGTACGTAACACGCAAGGAGCAAACCGCGGCGGCCTGCTGCAAAAATCAGCTTTTTTTAGAGGGGAAAAATAAAACCTCTCTAAAATAATACTTGGAGTGGGCTTATTGGCCCTGGAAACCAGGATGGTGCAAAGCAGAGAAAGAAGAAAAAGACGGGCTGCAGTATCGAATGTTTCTACCCCTGTGCACGAGCACCCTTCAATGCAGCCCATTGCCCTGCGGCTACCGGACCCCACACGGCAGCGGGGCCCCCTCCTCCCCCCACCCCCCAGCCGCCGAGCAGCCCCGCGCCGGCTGGCCGTGCCCATCGCCCGCAGGGGCTGTGCCGGGCTGCCGGGACACGCACCGAGGCCAGCGGGGTCCCAGACAGCACCGTCCGACGGCAGACGGGCGACGAACCCCCTCCCTGCACCGCCTGGCTGGGCTTCGCATCAAACCCAGCGCGCGCCCAGCGAAACGGTCTGAAAGCCCCCGCCGGTTCCCCGCCTTCCGAGGAAGCCCTGGAAAACGTGAACCAGCGAAACCCCATGCACATGCAGAAGATGACGGATAAAAAGATGTCTGTTCAGCTGCCAGGCTTCCGTCCCTCGCGCAGGTGGACGTCGGCTGCGGGCAGCACGCACGCCACGGGCCGGCCAGGCTGCCCACCCCCAGCACCAGTTGCTCGTTTTGTCCCTCAAAACGCTCCTCCTGATCTCCCTCGAGCGCTGGTGGAGGAGATGCACTTATCCCACGGTGAAGCTGCACCAGTGGAAGGGCTCTGGGAGCCAGCGCGGGGCGCGGGGAGCGGTCACCCCGTCCCCCTCTCTCCCCACGCCGGCCAGGGGCACGCAGCGCGGGGGCTCGCGTCTCTCACGGCGCGCCGCCAGCTGCTATGAAGCCCCCTCGTTAACGCATCATTATTTCACGCCAGACAAATGGTTCATTGGGCTCTCGCCGCCTGCTCCTCCATTAATCACCGCACTCGTTCGCAACCCAGCAGCTCTTTCGATGCCACTTAGGAGACAGCACGAACGCTGGAAGATGATCCAGCAGCATCTACGTGCTGGCGGCGGCAGCCGGGAACTGGAAAGCGTGCGGTGCCGAACGCTGCCAGGGCCTGCGAGCCGAGGGGGGTACGGCCGGCTGACACGGCCAGGAGAGGATCTGCCACGCTGCCCGCCCGTCCTCACCGGCGGGATGAGGGCTGCAGGGGCCGTGCCCACGTCGAGCACCGCGGCTGGGAGAGCCCGAGGAAGGCAGCTCCAGCACGCGCTCCAGGGCATCTCCTGCCAGCGGGCATCGCCCCGGGCAACGGACCCCGGGCACCGGAGTGGGATGACGCTCCCCACCCCGCCGGGACACCGCGCCGGCCGCCTCACCTGTTTCCATTGAAGGTTGTTTTATAATCCCCGGGCGAGCGCAACGCCTCCTCGGCGTAGACGGGCACGGGGGTCCGGACGCACTCGTGGGAGCACTGCAGCGTCTCGTTGTAGGCGGTGAAGATGTCGAGGGCGCTGGGCACGCGGGCCGGGGCGAAGTCGGTCAGGTTCTGGCAGCTCTCCTCCTGCTGGTCCAGCTTGCGCTGGTGGCTGTTGCGCCGCGGGCGCCCGCTCTGCGCGCAGCTGCGGCGAGAAGCAGGGTCAGGACGCGCCGCGGGGCAACGCGCGGGATCGGGCGCTCGTTCTACATCGCCCGACGTTCGGTTAGAACTCAGGTGCTTTGGGAAGATCAGCCACAGCCAAGCAGTCATTTTGCTCGGCTTTTGTTTTTTTAAGGATCAAATTCACATTTTTGACACAAGCTTTTTACCGTCAGAGGAGTTACTTAGCAAGTCACACGTCTGTACCCGCAGGAAATGAAAAGCCGTTTTTTAAGTGAAAAGATGTAGGTGAGAACAACGAAGTGAAAGCCTTCCCACGCGGGAGGCACCAACAGGTTCTGACTTCATAAGCTCCGACACCGGTCTGAGACCACAGACACCCTCGGCCGAGGGACGGCTGGCGGGGCAGCCCCGCTCCCCAGTGCCTCCACCGGCTCCGGAGCCTCCACCGGGATCAAGCGGCCACGCCACGCGTCTGGGTCCACACGTGCGCAACGGGGAGAAGGCCAGAGAGCAGGAACCTGCCCGCCATTGCCAAGAAGGCCAATGGGATCCTGGGGTGCATTAGGAGGAGTGTGGCCAGCAGGTCGAGGGAGGTTCTCCTCCCCCTCTACTCTGACCTCAAAGTAGGCCACTTTCCCTGGGAAAATAGGTAAAGCCACGAGCGCCTGCAGCGAGAAGCTAACCTATTTTGCCATACGCCCAGCCACGCCGGGAGAGCAAACGGGGGCAAACGCAGCCGGAGGAGGGCACGAGCGCTCCCAGGGACCGGGCACGCTTCGCCCCGGCGGCAGCGCGGCGCTCGGGAGATGCCCTTCAGCCCACGGAGCTGCCGGGAAGGTCGGAACAGGCTCGCTGAGCCAGGCTGGTGATGGAGGGAGCAGCAGCAAAGCTGCTTAGACAAAGCAAGGTGGAGATGCCACCCCGCGCAGGGCAGGTCCCGGCACCCTCGCGGGGACACCCGCTGCGGCCGAACGCGCGGCTCTGACCTCACCGCGTGGCATCACGTTGCAGCGAGGCGCACGTGCCCCACGTGGGACCCTGGCCACGTGCCGGTCCCCAAAGCCACCAACCACACCATGGGGAGAGGCAGGGAGCCGCGGGGGCACAGGAGAACCCAGGTGCTTCCAAGTGCTTTGGAGGTTTCAGCACAAACCCCCCGTTTTCTCCCGCAGTGCCTTTCCGAAGCCGTCCCGGCGGATGCCGCGGGCTGTAGCAGCTGGAAAGGGACCCTGGTCCCCACCCTGTCCCCATCCCCACGCCACCCCCCCCCAAGCCACTCAGACCCAGGAGGGACCTTACCAATTTTTTAAGACAAGAGTTGTTATCAGAGCAGCTATGACCATGATGAGGGACACGGTAATAGTGATTATCTGATGAACTGCCAGACCTGCGGAGAAAAGAAACGAGAGAAAGTGGGGACGGGAGCCAAGGGGGACCCCGGGCAGCGGCGAGCAAAGCCCCCCGCCAAGCAAACCCCCCGCCAAGCAAACCCCCCCGCCGCCTCCCCCAAGCCCTTCCCCGGCGCGGGGCCGGCCGCAGCCCCCGGCAGCAGCGACGCAATCCTCTCCTGCCTTACATAAAATAATCTTTAAGCCAGGCTTCTCATTTCCTATCCTCTCAAGTGTGTTCCTTGTCAGCCCGAATTAGGCACGAAGAACGGAAGAGATGCGCAGACGTCTCCCCTCCGGGACGGAAAGGGAAACTTGAGCGCAGCCTGGCAGTGGGTGCAGGATTAACCAGGGTAATAATCACCGCACTAACTGCTGCTCACTTAGCAGGTCGGGTGGGCTCATTTTCTTCTAATTCACCTTACACAGGGTATAATTTCGGCTCGTGTATCATTCCTAATGAGCAGTTTGGAAACAAAAGCATCTCAACGTACAGTACGTTTGTGATTTTGCGCTGCTTTACAGTTGCAATTTCGTAATGAAATGATTTTCCTGGCTGCAGCCCAAGGATGTGCTATTTTTCACAAACAGATGTTGCAGCTCCTGACGGATGAGGTTTTTAATAAATAAATAAGGGTTAGTATGACAGGAAAACAAGTGAGGGTTTTTTTTTATGTGTGTATATATATGTGTATGTGCATCTGTGCAATGCTTGCGTAGTGCTCCCAGCTCGTGCGGGTGCGCGTGGCAAGGAAACTGCTGCTGCCCGGGCTCCCGGCTGCTGCTGTGGCTCGGCCGGAGCTGGGGATGCTCGCGGGGCTGCTCCGGCTGCGGACCCGGGCAGGAGGAGGGCAGACGGCTGCCGTGGGCGACCCGGCCGCAGCAGCTCTGCCAGTGCCGGCAGCCGAACGCACGCACGCCCCTTGTCCGGCGAAAGCAGCGTGGCCCCTCCTCGGCGGGCAGAAAACCCTCCCAGCAGGGACTTCATACAGAGCCTCCCCACGCTCCCGCGGGAACGCCGGCCCAGGGCTCGCCCACGCTCCCGGGCAGCGGATCCACGCCGCGGGTCCCCTGCGTTCGGCACAGGGCAGCCCGCGCTCAGGGCAGGCTGCTGGGGGACTCCGAGCAGCAGCCCAAGCACCGGGCTGGGTCATCAGGCCAGACGAGATTCAGCAGCGGTGTTCTAAGCCACAGACTGCACTCGCTGCTCCGCTGCCTTCTCCCGAAGGACAAAAGTTTGACTCCCTTGAAATTCGTTATCTCGTCTCCCCCTGCTCATCGCCGTACCCCGGGGGTTTCGGGTCCCCGCCTGCGCGCCCACAGTGCCAGCAGAATTAATCAAGGGAGAAAAGCTGCTCGAGCCCAGCCTGGCTCCCTGGGCACAGCCACCACCTCCCAGGGCTCGCAGCGTGCGCTGCCTCCCCAGCCCACGCACCTCCGAAGAACCCCTCATCCCCCAGAACCACGACGGAAAACGCTTCTGGCCTGGGGAAGAGCGGGAGAAACGCCGCGCAAGGCTGCCGCGACCCACGAGGGCTCCCAAGGGGCCGTGGGCACCGCTCAGCCCGGGCGCACGAAGCGACGTGAGCGACCTCCGGCCGCGCCCAGCACGCAGCGCGGCAGCCTCCCAGCTGTCGGGAGCACGGGCGTGCACCGCGCCGCGGCTCGAGGCCGCCCCGGCTTTCGCTAGCCCTGCCCACGGGCGCGCGTGCCCCGCACTGCACCTCGCCTCCCGAGCAGCCTCGCTCAAGCTCCACCATCAGCTCGTCCTCGTCGGCACTGCCGTGCTGCCCAGGCTGCGGGACCCAGCCGGCGCCCCGGGAAGCGTGGATCCCGCTCGGGATGCGGAGACCCACAGAATCCCGGATTTTGAGCAACGAGGCCAGCCAGCAGCGACGCCTTTTTAGGAAGCGCTGTGGGCTGTGCTGCCAGGACGCATCCCGGGCGTAAATCACACGCTCAGAAATGTGCGTCTTGACAGTTTAATATCACAAATCCAAGGTCACCTTCGGCGAGTCTGACTCACCAAAACACGCCCGGTGCCAAGCACCGGGGTAGCGATCACTGGTGGGGAAGGCTTCAATCCCAGCCCCGCCACGGCGGGCAGCGGCCAGCGACCGGCACCAGGCTGCCGGGGAAGGACTGGTGCGAAGGGAAGGGGAACGATGGCCTGGCAACCACAAAGCTCTGGCAGATGGTGGAGCAGAAGCCCTCACCTCCAGAATAAAAGCCGCAGGGTTTCTGGAAGGAAGCAGGCACCCAGCATCCTTTACCACTGCCATGGTTTTACCTGGCAGCCAGCAACTCGGCACCAGACAGCCGCTCGCTCACCCCTCCCCTGCCCACCAGCGGGACGGGGAGAATGGACAAAAGGGGAAACTCGGGGGTTGAGATGAAGACAGTTTAATAAGACAACAAAGGAAACACTACTACTAATGATCGTAATAATGATAATAATGAATATGCAAAACAAACAATATACAATACAATCTTCTCACCACCCAATGACCGATTCACAGCCAGTCCCTGAGCAGCAACCGCGGAATCTGGAAATCGTGAATTTCACGGAATTCCCCAAAAAGTTCAAACTCCCAGACAAGAAAGGATTCGAACTCATGGAAAAGAGCAGAGCAGATTCCCGTCCCCCGGCCAGCCCCCGTTCACAAGCTGAGCGTGCCGCCCATGGCACGGAATACTCCCACCGGCCAGCCTGGCTCTCTGCCTGGCTGTGCTCCCTCCCCGCTCCTGCCCATCTGCTCACCAGCTGAGCATGGGAGACTGGACAAAGTCCTTGATGTCATCGCAAGAACTGAAAACATCAGTGTTATCAACATTCTTCTCCTACTAAATCCAACACACAGCAGCTACTGGGAAGAAAATTAACTCCATCCCAGTCGAAACCAGGACAAGCACTTCTGCTTTGCCAGCAGATACGCTATGGGGAGCTCTGGGAGCAGAGCTGGGGAGAGGAGCAGGGATCCCACCTGGTTTTAAGGACAGGACGTGGTCCAGAGCAGGAGGCTGTGGCAGATGTCAGCCACGCCAGGGACACTGCCAGTAAAGGGGTTTTCTAGAGGCAGGATCGAGGAGAAATGACTGCCCGAAGGCCAACGCTTCCCAAACACCGGCTCTGTGGATCGTGGCACGGTCCCAGTGCCGAGCTGGCAGAAAGCAGGGGCCCAGCAAAACAGGGAGGTGCAGAGCGCTGCAAAGCCCCGGTACCTTGGGGCTCCTCCTCTGCTGCCCAGTGCTGCGAGCCGCGCGCTCCCTCCCTGGGGAGCCATCGGACGGACAGAGGGATGGCTGCCCGCCAGCCCCCGCGCCCCGGCGAAGCATGGGATGCGTCAGGGTGATTTTTCTCCCTCGACTCAAGCACCTATTTTGCAAATGACCCATTTCCTCCATTTACTCCCAATTACACTTCAGTTGGTCCAAACACGCCGTGACAAGGCTCCTCGGGAGAACGGAGAACGGCTGGCACGAGCAGCTGCCAGCGCAAGGAGCGCGTCCGGCAAAGCAACGCGAGGGCTGGGGATGGCGGTGGAGGATGGGGAGGACTCGGCACCCACCTCCTCCGCACCAGCTCCCGCTCCGGAGGCTTCGTGCCCTCGAGGACAGAGCCGGCAGGCGCCTCGTAGAACCCACCCGTGACTCCGGACCGACAGCCAGCACCCCTGGGGACAGCGGCCGCAGGCAGGATCGCTCGGCAGCTGCGAGCCCGGAGCTGCGCGGGCTGCCGGCATCGCCCTCCCCCGAGCTGGGGAGATCGGCCACCCCCCACGAGCGACCGGGGACCCAGAGCCAAATTATTTGCTCCTCTGGCTTTCATTTCCCAAGGAAATTCACGCAGAAAATGCCACAGGACTCCCCCCCTCCCGCTGGCACCCCACCAGCTGCAGGCAAGATGTGGAGAAAGGCTTCTGGCCCCACGCTTTGGGTCCCTGGAGGACGGTCGTGACGGGAGCCGTGTCCCAACAGACCCAAGGAGTGCCGTGTCCCGACAGAGCCGAGGAGCGCGGCCGGCAGCTCCCAGCTCGCGCCCGCCCCGGCGCGTCGGCGCTCCGGCACGTGCCGGGTCAGAAGCGATGCCCACCCCGGCAGCAGCCCGGCGCAGCCAGCCCGGCCGCGTCCTTCGCGGCAATCTTGGAGCAGCTCCCAGTGGGACACTGCTGAAAAAGATAAAAGGAAAGGCTAAAAATAAAATAAAACCAGCCCAGTGCCCGATTCCTTTGAAAACAGAAGCGGCGTCGGAAATGAGACCTTCTGCAAAGCTGGGAGCTGAGGCAGAGGCGGCAGGGACACGGGAGAGCCTAACGATGCAATTAATCCTTGCACTTACATAATGCGAAAGGCGCAGGCAGAACAGATTGCAGGTGGCTGAGCACTGGGAAGGATGGCAGCTCTTGGGATGGCAGGACACAAGGATTTGAAGAAGGGCTGGATAATTTTAGACTCCATCACATACATAAGTTGCCATATGTAGCAGCACAGAAGAAAGTTCCTTTGCGTCGCATATTAATTCTGTACTACAGCCTGGGGGGTCTCACGGGGGTGGGAAATGCTTTTCCCAACAGCGTTAACCATGGCAGCGATGGAAAGAGGGAAAGGGCCCGGATGGGTAACTGGGATGATTCCTGGGAAGCCCCACAGCAATACCCACTGCAATGAAGACTAACAGGTCTTTATCTTTGCAAATAGATCAGATCCTTTCCTCTAGGCCTCCAAAGAAATATGTAGAACTGTACAGAGAAAAGCAGAATCGCAACACCCATTCTGCAAGAGAAGGAGTTAACGGATGGGGCACCGGGAGAGGGGACCATCCCCGTCGGGATGCGCAGCACCAAGGGGCGAGGTGAGAGGAGAGACGGCTGCGAAGAGCAAAGCATTATTTTAAGCACGGCCCTAGAAGCCCAGTCTGTCTGGAGGAAAGGGACCTGGAGGATAAAATCAATAGCTCATAAAGCAAAATTACCCTATTCCTCCTCCAGTGCAGGAAGCCTTCTGCCGAGCACGTAACTCACCGCGAAAGCCCCCGAGCGCGGGGCGGGCTGCAGGGAAGAACCTGGAAGCAGGAATTACGGCGGCTCGGTTGTGTTTGCTCATCTCCATGGCAAACATTTCAAATGGCAAAGCTCCGATCCCGGTGAGTTACAGAACCCAGCGGCCACTTAATTACACGTTAATAACCGGCGGAGAACCAAGCCGCAGGAAGGGCAGGGGCTGCGTGCGGGAGCGGGAGGGACGCCCGGCGAGCTGCCGCCCCGTCCGGCACCGGCCCCAGCGCCGCGAGGGGACCGCCCGCCGTTCCCTCGTCCAAGGCTTTTACCAGGCAATTTGACGCAGTGACCGTTTAACTCGAGGGTAATTACAGGAGAAGTATTTAATGGAATTGAAAGTGTGTCCAAACCCCCGCGCTTCTGCTAGTGCAGCAGAATTTAATGTGTCGCCTGCCAGGAGGGAAAGCTCTTCAAAGACACTCTTTGAACCCCTGGAAATGCTGAACTATTGCTGGGTTTTTCCACTCCGGTGCTGTCCACGTGCACTCCGCTCTCACCGGGGACTTCGCGTCCTCCCCGGCGTGGCAGACCCAGCCCCAGCATCCCTGCGGGCAGCAGCCGTGCACCGACCCGCACAACTCCAAATTCCCCAAGCCCAGGGAAAAAACCATCTTCTCCAAGCAAGCAAACACCAGGGCTTTTCTTCTACATTATTTTAAAGACCCTGTATTTGCCACCAAGATGAAAGCGCTGAGTTTTGGCCTTTCTGGCCACCTTCCGAAACAGCTCCTGGACAGCTCTGCAGCCACAGAATTAATTCCATGAGAAAATCCATTCGAGACGAATGCCTTGCCACTGCAGAAGTGCGCAGCGGCAGCGAATAGGAGATATAAGCTCTTAATTAAAAACAAAGAGAACCTCTGTCCCCCAAGGCCTTTATTTCAACAGCTCTGGTTAGGGAGACCGTATTTTTCATTTTCCCAATAAAAACAGCTACGAGCCGCAACTCTTTGAAGACCCTTGTCAAGGCCTCTAAGCTGCATAAAATTAAAATAGGAGAAAACAGCTCCATTTCATTTTGCAGAGTGTAATGTGGAGTTACCGTTGGTGGCAGGAAAACAACAGACGCTCCAAGTGCCCGGTACAGCCCAGCCAGGAGGGCTGCGGTGAAGAACCTCAGCCCCTTCCCGCACCCGTGCCGCACGGATTGCTCCCCTGCTCCCTTCTCCCCCCTCCGCCTCAGCCTTCCCACAACTCCCAGTTTGTGCCAAAATGGAGGGTAAATCTCCCACATAAACGAGGGCCGGGGCTGCCAGCACGTGGTGGGGAGCGGGGAGGGCCCGTCCGGCGTCGCGGGGCTGAGCTGCAGGGGCGAGGGCTCGGTCGCAGCAGGATCTCCACGCCCGCACGCCTCGCTCCTCAGCCAGAGCATCGCCCCTAGCCAGGGAGAGACCACCCCAAACGGGCTCCCAGTAACCAGCTTTGAAAACAAACCGGCTCCTGGGAGCGGCTGCAGAGCTTGCAGAGAGGGAAATGATGAACACGCCGATGGAACTGGTGCCGTGGCAACTGTCCCCGGCCAGAACAACCTTCCAAGCACTTTCCACAGTGAGCATCACAGCCCACGCGGAAGCCACCAACCGGTGCCGTCACCTCTGCCCTGCCCTGAGCGCGGCTCGGTGCGGCACCGCGACGGGCAGCCGGGCACGCCATGCCCCCCAGCCCGACGGGGTGCCAAAGCAGCCGGACCACCCACGGCGCTTGGCCTGGCTCCCTGCTGGCATCTCAGCGGGCAGAATACAGCTGGAAGAGCCGTGCAAGCCCGGAACGGGGAACGGACAGGCTGACGGGCTCCGCAGAACCTCCCCAGCCCGCAGCATCGGGTCCCGCATCTCCGGGCAGCGGAGCGGGCAATGCGAGATGGCAACCGCCGGAGAGGATGTGCCCTGCTCCGACCCAGCCCCTCGGGCACGTGAGCCCGGCAGCCGGCCGGCTGCCTGCTCCAGGGATTGTCCCCAGCTGCCTCTGGATGCGGGGACATCGGTGCCGGCGGCTGCCCGAGGCTGGGCTCCCTCGGAAGAAGGGGCTCGGCACCCTGTCCTCGTCCCTGCCAGGAGTCCCCTTCCTCTGTTCCCGCACACCCTGGGCACCAGACACCTCCTCCTCCTTCCGAGCATCGCGGAGAGGCTGGGGAAAACCGGCCGGACTGGAGAGGCATTACGGCTACCCCAGCCGTCAGAAAACGCATCTGATCCCCGAAAGCCGCATCCAGCCGATAAAGCGGCTTTTGGACAGAAAAATTCAATCATCAGGAGCGTTGTGTGGCCATTCTACTGCAACCGCAGCCACGAGCGGCCCTTCCCAGGGGGGATCAGCCAGACTTTGCCGTAACACCGACTCTACTGATGCTCAATAGCTTGTAAGAGAAATAATTTACAAAAAACCATGAGGATTAGATACAGGGGAGGAAATATGGCAGGAGGAAATATCTTGGAAAACCTTGCTGCGGTGCACGGGCGGTTCATCCGCTGCCCGACCCGCTGTGAACCCGCCCTGGGGCCACTCCTCTCAGCACCCCTCTTGCCTTCAAAGCAGAGTTCGGGCAGGCAAAGCCCCCTGGTTCTCCACCTGGTAAATCAGGGCGACCAGCTCCGAAACCCAGCCCAGCGAGCATTGCTCATCCCGAAGTGAAAACCCAGCTCTTCAGCACAAAAACCCACCGAGGTTCCTGGAAACCTCCTGGTATTCTGGGTTGGGCTGATGAAAGGGAGAGAATATCCTGCTGCTGCTGCTGAGAAATATTCTTGCCAAGAACGAAGATCCTAGAGGCTTATGCTAAAGACACCGGGACTTATCTTCTCAGGTGTTACAGCAAATATCACCGAGCAATAAATACTTGGGAGAGCAGCAGAGGAGAGTTTCTGGCTCATTTAGACACACGTGGATGAAGGCACGCACAACGTCTGCTAATCCCGGGGAGAGAGAGAGAGTCCCTTCCCTTCTCCCTCGCCAGAGAGAGCTCAGCTTACGGCCACGCTCACCTCTTGCTTCAGCCATCACCCTCCACCCTCGAGGAGAACCGCAGCTGGCGCACGGCCTCACGGAGCTCCTCCGGGAACGTGCCGGGCAAGGCGACCCGCGGGCGCTGGCGCAGGAGACGCTGTGCAGCCCCCTCGCCGTCCCCGCTGCGACGGCTGCCCACGCCTCTGCACGGCGGATCAAAGAGGCGGCTCCGTCCCGACCGCCCAGGGTCTTCTTCTAAACACATTTTATCTTTAATTAATTCCTTTGAAGCCTCTCGCATCCGCTATCTCCTTGCATCCAGCGCCCTCTCTCCCGCACCCTGTTCTTCAAGGCAGGGCCACCTCCCAGCGGGGAAGCGAAGGTCTCTTTATTATTATTTATGCCGATACGGCCCTGGCCAGCGGCGGGGAGGGAGCGGAGCGCGGGCTGGGCACACCGTGAGCTGGGCTCCGGCTGCCGGCATGGTGGGTGCCCACGCCAGCACCCACGCAGCCCCGGCCGGCAAACCGGGCGCCCAGCGCCGGGGAGGGGGCTGCCCTCGGCACCGGCTCCTTCTCCAGCACGCTGCTCGCAGAGCACGATGCCGGACGCGCTGCGTGCCGGTGATCAAACCACCATTAAGGGCAGCAGACAGCACAAAGTCTTCTGCCTTCTAAAGCACTTAGAAGTTTAATTAAAGACAGCTTTATTCTAATAATACGGAAAGGAGAGCCTCAGACAACCCAGCGAGCGCAGTTCATGCCTTCGCTCCGCCAGTCTCCGATTCATCCTTCTCTCTTCTCCTTTCTTCCGGCTGAGCCCGCAGCACCGGAGGACGCTGCACCGCGGCAGAGAGCCCAGCCCGCACGGACAGCACCCGCGCGGCCGCCCCGGCCAAAGCTCCGCACAGCCCCTGCCGCTCGCAGCGCGCTGGAATTTCAATGATTCCTCTCTTCCCGTGCTCCACCACAAAACGATTGTGACAGCCCCCGAAAGAGGAAGCACATTTTTGAAAAGCATAAGCATAAACTACGCCTGGGTGAACATATTGCGTCCCCATCTGACTGCCGTCAGCACTCTGCCAGGCGCCGAGCCGCCGAGGTGGCACCGGGACAAGCGCACCTGAGCTGCGGGTTCCCTGAAAGGACCCCCGCACGCCGGCACCCACCAAGCCACGGCAGCGCCCACCAAGCCACGGCAGCACCCATCAAGCCACGGCAGCACCCGCCAAGCCACGGCAGCACCCGCCAAGCCACGCCAGCACCCGCCAAGCCACGGCAGCACCCGCCAAGCCACGGCAGCGCCCGCCAAGCCACACTGGCACCCGCCAGCCGCCCCTTCTTTTCTGGACAGTACAAAATCACCCGGCTGCCTTCGCTCCTGCCACCAGCAGACTATTTGCTGTTCCAGGGGAATTTTTTTCCAGCTTTTTTTCGCTGCTGGTGAGTCAGGGAGACGTTGTTTCTGGCTTTTTTCCCCTCACTTTTCTCAGCGAGGAGGAGTGGGGCGAGAGGAAGATCTACTCGAGCAGGATCGCTCTCACTGCTCATCTAAGCGAGCGCTGCCGCCTTCACCGAAGTGTCCCCACCCCGTGCATGCCCCAGGGACCCCCCGTCCGCTGGCATCACCGGGCACCCACGTGCAGGTCCCTTTCGGCAGCGCACAGGGGGAAGCAGGGGCACGGGGAAGCAGCACCTTCGCCAGCACCCGATCCGACGGACCGGGGGTGCCGCTGGCGTGCGGGCAGGCGGGTCCGCTCGCTGCGGGAGCCCTGCGGCCGCTCGGCCGGCTCCCGGCACGGCCCCGGCTCCCTCGGGTGCTGCCAGGGGAGGCTGCAGGGCCACAGGCTGCGAGAGCGGCATCGCCCGCCCCGGCCGCCTGCCTCGGGCTCCGACCGCGACGCGCGGCGCCGTACACGACGGGGACGCGCAGTGCTCGCTGAGGCACCCACCACGTACAGCCGAGTCACCTCACCCTCAGCTGTAGCCCTATGTTCTTCCCCGCAGAGAACAAACGCTCCCAGCCGCGGAAGCTCACACAGCAGCGAGGAGCAGGGCTTGACGAACGCAGCCCCGCCGCTCGCAGAGCTACTGGAGAGAGCCCAGCACAGGGCTGCGAGGATGAGGAGGGGACTGGAGCATCTCTCCTAGGAGGAGAGGCTGAGGGAGCTGGGCTTGTTCAGCCTGGAGAAGAGAAGGCTGAGAGGGGACCTTAGAAATGCCTCTAAATATCTGCAGGGTGGGGGTCAGGAGGACGGGGCCAGACTCTTTCCAGTGGTGCCCAGTGACAGGACAAGGGGCAACGGGCACAAACTGGAGCAGAGGAAGCTCCAGCTGAACCCGAGGAAGAACTTCTTCCCTCTGAGGGTGCCGGAGCCCTGGCCCAGGTTGCCCAGGGAGGCTGTGGAGTCTCCTTCTCTGGAGATATTCCAGCCCCGCCTGGACGCGGTGCTGTGCCCCCTGCTCTGGGTGACCCTGCTTGGGCAGGGGGTTGGGCTGGGGGACCCACAGAGGGCCCTCCCAGCCCCGAACATGCTGTGATTCTGTGAGTCTGTAACAGCACGGCTGGGGCATGGGACGGCGCCTGAAACGCCATCCCGAGGTGCCGCAGGGCCCTGGACCCCGCACCGGGAGCTCCCCTGGGAGCCCAGCACCGGCGGCGGGAGGAGAAGCAGATCCGGAGCTCAGGCACTTTTCAATTTAGGGTGGACGGGCTGAGATCAAAAGGGTCCGTTAGCACCGGGAAGGAGTTTATCGCGTTCAACACTCAGAGAAAAGAAGTTAATTAGCAAAAACTCCGATCCCGGAAAAAGCTCCTAATGAGAGCTAAGAGCCGGCAGATTAAAGCAGCCGGGTCCCGGGAGGCTGCCGGGACGCAGAGGCTCGGGGTTGCAGCTCGGTGCCGATCGGCCGGCCAGAGAGAGCAGCGATGGTGGCACACGGCGGCACCAGCGGCACCGAGGGCACACGGCAGCACCGGCGGCACACGGCAGCACCGAGGGCACACGGCAGCACCAAGGGCACACGTTGGCACTGGCGGCAGTACCGGCGGCACATGGCAGCACCGAGGGCACGCGGCAGCACTGAGGGCACATGTTGGCACCGGCAGCACATGGCAGCACCGAGGGCACACGTTGGCACTGGCGGCAGCACTGGCGGCACATGGCAGCACCGAGGGCATACGGCAGCACCGAGGGCACACGTTGGCACTGGCGGCAGCACCGGCTGCACATGGCAGCACCGAGGGCACGCGGCAGCACTGAGGGCACACGTTGGCACTGGCGGCAGCACCGGCGGCATACGGCAGCACCGAGGGCACATGGCAGCACTGAGGGCACACGGCAGCACCGAGGGCACGCGGCAGCACCGAGGGCACACGTTGGCACTGGCGGCAGCACCGAGGGCACGCGGCAGCACCGAGGGCACGCGGCAGCACCGGCGGCTCGTCCTCGCCTACACGAGGCCGCCGACTCCAAGACGCTGCAGAGCACGGGCACGTGCCGGGAGCCACCCTCCCTCGTGCTGCGCAGGGAGCACCCGGGCGGGACGATGCCACCGGGGCCGAGCGGGGCCGGCCTGGGGACCCGAGGCTGAAGCTCTGGCCGTGCAGCGAGCAGCTCACGCCGGCAGTCAGTATCGATACTCCCTTGCTAATTCACCCAGCGTTTTTTTACAAAGTGCGTAGGTTGGGAGTTTTTTCACCGCTATAAATAACTCCTTTAAGTCAGGAACAACATTATGGCTGGCTTGTCTCTTCTACCAAGCAGGGCAGGCTAGATAAATTAATTGGGATTAAGATTAGGCTATAAAACCCTTTTTCGATTCGACTAGAAAATCACTGTGGGCTAAAAGCAGTCGATGCACAGTGAATAAATTCTGTAAACTATACAACGGTATCCCACAGTTTAATACTGGCAATAACAAATATAATTTGAGATAAATCTGAAGCAGCTTTCCCATCCATGTCCACGCAGCAGACAGCGCTGGGGGAACGCACCGCCGTGCCCGAGCGCCGCGCTACACACGATTACAGGAGATGGGCTAACGGGCAAAACACAGCAAGGCGCCGGGAAACGCCTCGGATCGAAGCGGTGAATCAGAGCCGCCGCTCGCCCCACGACTGCTCTCGTTTAACATCACGCGTTTATCTCCGTCCCGGGCGGTGCTGCCGCCAGGGAAGCTCGCGCCGCAGGGACCCCCCCAGCCCCAGGACCCCCAGCCCTCCCGAGCCACCCGCCGCCGCCCCGGCCCCCCGGCAGACCCTACCTGTGCTGTCTCCCAGCCCACGCGGTGGGCGAGCATCCTTGCCGCCGCTGCTGTGGCCGGCAGCCGGCTCGGCGGTGCTGGTGCGGCCGGGGCTGCTGCGGGGCACGTCCCCACCGGGCGCGGGGGCCGGGGTGCTGGGGGGCGCGCGGGGCGGCGTGGCGGCGGCGGTGGTGGCGGCGGCGGTGGCGGTTGTCGCGGCGGCGGTGGTGGTGGCAGCGGTGGTGGCGAAGGCGCCGGGCAGCGTGCTGCTCTCCAGGGAGTCCTCCTCGTCCGTGGGGCCCCAGACGATGACCTCGGGCAGCGGCGTGGTCCGCCCGTCCCGCGGGGCGAAGACGCGGCCGCGCAGGTGCCGTCGGCCCCTCCGGGAGCGCGGGCGGCGTGGGGGGCGGCCGGCGGGCAGCGGGGCGGCGGGGGGCGGCCGGCGGGAGCGGGGTCTCTGCGGGGGTGGCACAGGGGTGCAGGTCCAGGGGGGTCCGGGGTGCCGCAGCTCCTCCCCGCTCCCCGCGCCCCACAGCGCGCCGCGGGACAGTCTGTGCCGGAGCGCCGGCCGCGGCGAGAGCCTCCCCCCGGCACCGCTGGCGGGGGGCTGGCAGCTGGCGAGGTCCATGGCTAGGTGGAACATGGCTATTAAAATCCAAGCATGGCTTCCGAGCGGGCAACCTGACCTGCGGGCAGAGAGCGACCGTGTTAGCAAGGCAGAGGGGCAACCCCGCGCTCCCTCCCGGCACGGCACGCCCCGGCTCCCCGAAACCCCCTCTGGGCAGCACGGGAAAGCAGTGCCATTGTCCTCCCACCGTGCTTCAGACAGGGCCCCCCGAAACGGCATCACGGGGCACCCTGCACCCCTTCCCCACCCTCCTCCCACCGCCAAACCCACCCCCATGAACATGGCAGATCAAGGACCCCCATCCGAACAGGCAAGTTTGCTGCTTTTCGGTGGGTCTGGGAACTCTGGGAATGGCCCGAGGAGGGGCTCTACCACGAGATGCCCTGAGCAAGCGGCTGTGCTGCCCGAACTCCGCCGTTTCAGATGAATTATCTGCAGCAGACGGCACAAGCGGAGCGCCGAGAGCCTTTGCTCCGGGGTCTCCAAGCCGCAGGGGTACCGGGGAGCCCAGCCCCTGCTCCCCAGCTTTCCAAGCCGAGGTACAAGGACCGAGCCCACCGAGGGTGGCAGTTCCAATCCCTCAATGGGCTGAAGCAGCAGAGTCTGCCGACTCCGGCGTTACCACGTGTAACCCACCCCGTACTGGGGGGGCTGCCCACGCCGCAGCATCCCCCCTGCCGAGCACGGCACCCTGACCCCGCGGCACGGGGCCTTGCCGGGCGCGAAGCCCCTGACCTAGCAGGGAAGGACGAGCTGCCCCCTTCACTGCGCTCTCCTTCCCGGAGTAGGTGGGAATGACGCTGCGCTGTCGGCAGGCTCAGCATTCGGAGCTTTGCTTTGCTGTAACGTGCGCCCATCGGGCCAGGTCACGCCAAAGCCCTCTCCCTTCCTCAGGGACACTGCACCTTGCCAGGTTCCGCTCCACCCGCGTCTTCCCCCAAGATGCTACCCCATGGTGTTTCACGGTAAGAAAATGCCCGATACTCAATTTTTTCTTGGGTTTTTCCAGAAAAAAAAAAACCAAAATCATTAGGCCCAAAATCTTTACTCCATTTTACTGAGCTTTTACACAAGAAAGACTTTTGTCGAACTCAGCAGGAGTTAATGAGCGCCCTACACGGCCAAACAGCCGAATCCTCCGCAGCGCTGCGCCCGTGGAGTGCTTGGTAGCACTACACAATGTGCATCTGCTTGACAGAAGCATTTGTACACTCCCCCCATGCGTGAGCAAATGAAGCTAAAGGAGCTGACCTGGATACTCTCAGGCACAGTCTTTTTCTGCTCAGAGGATCTCTCTTTTTTCCTAATTGGGCATTTTTTCAAAGCGTAACAGCATTTATTTTGGGGAGGAATAAGGCGATGCAGGGAAAGAGTGCAGAAGGAGAAAGGGAAGAGCCAGAAACAGACAACATAAACCAAAATAGTTCAGGCTGGGGGAGGAAGGATTTCAAGGCTTCGAAACACACCAAACCGCTCAACACACGTCGGTGTGGTTGTTCTTGGAGGCTGGCAGAGCGGTGGCAGCACGCAGAGCATCCCCCGCGTGCCGCGCCTCGGCGGTGCCACAGCCACCAGCCCGTCCCCACCGGCGAGGAGCCGGGAGCTCCAGCTGCCAGCAAGAGCTTAAACACGGCTTCACCCTCGCAATGCTCGCGGTCACAGAATCACAGCATGGCAGGGGTTGGCAGGGCCCTCTGGGGGTCACCCAGCCCAACCCCCTGCCCAAGCAGGGTCACCCAGAGCAGGGGGCACAGCACCGCGTCCAGGCGGGGCTGGAATATCTCCAGAGAAGAAGACTCCACAGCCTCCCTGGGCAGCCTGGGCCAGGGCTCCGTCACCCTCAGAGGGAAGAAGTTCTTCCTCAGGTTCAGCTGGAACTTCCCAGGCTTCAGTTTGTGCCCGTTGCCCCTTGTCCTGTCGCTGGGCACCACTGGAAAGAGTCTGGCCCCGTCCTCCTGACCCCCACCCTGCAGATATTTAGAGGCATTTCGAAGGTCCCCTCGCAGCCTTCTCTTCTCCAGGCTGAACAAGCCCAGCTCCCTCAGCCTCTCCTCGGAGGAGAGATGCTCCAGTCCCCTCCTCATCCTTGTAGCCCTGCACTGGACTCTCTCCAGTAGCTCCTCATCTTTCTGGAACTGGGGAGCCCAGAACTGGACACAGCACTGCAGATGGGGCCTCACTAGGGCAGAGCAGACCTGCTGGCCACACTCTTCTTGATGCACCCCAGGATCCCACTGGCCTTCTTGGCAGCCAGGGCACGCTGCTGGCTCATGGTCAACTTGTCGTCCACCAGCACACCCAGCTCCAGCAGCACACTGGGCTGGCTCTCAGCCTCTGCCCGACTCCCTGACGCCACCTGAAACGTCTCCTTGCGAGGACGGAGAGGTGCCGGGCACCCCCCGGTGCTGCGCCCAGCCCAGGCACCACCCCTCGCACCCAGACGTCCCCCCAGGCCGCGCACACGGTGCCCTTCCAACGACAGCCACCCAACAGGGCGAGGGAAGACGCGCCCAGCCCAGACGTGGTGCTCGCTCAACCCCGGCCGCGGCGTGGAAGCTGCTCAAAGACAAAACGCCAGTCCTCCGTACCCGGAGGTAAGAAAAACAGATTGGTTTTTCCCCCCTCTTCCCGTTTCCTCCTGCTTGCTCGTGACATTCTCACGCTGCAGTGACGGCAGCCCCGAGCTCGCGGGGGTTTCGCTCCCGCACAGGACCTGCCCGAGCATCGCCGCAACATCAGGAGGACACGGGGGGAAACGCAGCCCCCGGCTTCACCTGGGTCGTGCCCGAGCACGGGCAGGCAGCGCCGGCCGGCACCCAACCGCGCGGGTGTCCCTCGCTCCTGGCTTCGCTCCCCGCGTCCCTGCGGTGACGGGGAGGGACACGGCGGGGTCGCGCGGCTCGTACGGGGCAGCCCAGGCAGGCAGAGCCCCAGCAGCACCCCAGCCTGCCCCGGGGACAGCACGGCTCGCCCTCCCGCCCGCGTCCCTCCGAGCGACGCCGGCCAAGGAGCTGTCACCCCACGAGCGTCCTCGCGGCCACCCCGCCGGCTGGCAGGGCCCCAGGAGGCGGCTTGTGGGACGGCAGCAGCGAGCCCGGTTACCTCGGAGGAATTTTGCCTGGCATGCAATCTTCTGAGGGCTTTGCAAAAACAGATAAGAGCAAGTGTCCTTCAGAATAAATAGCAGCGTGTAGGAGTTGCTGTTGTCTAGGCAACGCAGCGCGATGTGCTCGGCGCGGCGGCGGGGATGCGGCAGCGCGTGGCGGGGCCGGCGGCAGCCATGGGCCGCGGGCTCCATCGCGGGACCACCCTGACCTCCCCCTGCGGCACCCTGCCGAAGCTGGCGGCGAGAGACGTGTCCCCAGGGCAGCCCAGGGCGCAGGGACACGTCCAGCCTGGAGGTCCTGCCACCTTGGGTTTGCCCCAAGGAACCTGGGCTGTCCCACGCAGCCCGCGGCTCCCGACACGCCGTCGCCATGCCTCTGCCCACCCATCGCCGAAACGGGCAGGGGAGCCGATAAATATCTGCAGGGTGGGGGTCAGGAGGACGGGGCCAAGCTCTTTTCAGTGGTGCCCAGCGACAGGACAAGGGGCAATGGGCACAAACTGAGGCACAGGAAGTTCCGTCTGAACATGAGGAAGAACTTCTTCCCTCTGAGGGTGACAGAGCCCTGGCCCAGGCTGCCCAGGGAGGTTGTGGAGTCTCCTTCTCTGGAGATATTCCAGACCCGCCTGGACAAGGTCCTGTGCAGCCTGCTGTAGGTGACCCTGCTTCAGCAGGAGGGTTGGACTGGATGACCCACATAGGTCCCTTCCAACCCCTACTATTCTGTGATTCTGTGATCCGCTCGCCTCTCGGCAGGCACCAGCAGAAAGCCACCGCTGTTGGGAGGACGTCTGAGCTCTGCCGGGTCACCAAACGGCACAAACCCTCCTCCAGCCGCCCCTCACCGGCCGGAGAGCTGGGGCAAGAGGAACCCTCCCTGCTCGCAGCGCGGGGAGCAACTCGCCTGCCACGCTCAGAGGGGACCTCCCTTCTCGATGTATCGCGGGGACGGGGATGAATCGGTCGGACCCGGCTCCGGGGCCCGCACCCAGCCCCGGCTGGGGCCACGCGGTGGGCTGGAGGGCTACACCAGGCAGGGCTGCGATCGGGCTGCTCGCTGCTCCCTCTGGAAACCGGGGTTTTGATCCTTCATGGCTCCCCCCAAAAAACACAACTTATCTTCCACTGCCAGGAGAGATGGGGAGCATGGGCAATTTCCCTGCTATTTCTTTCCCCATCTTGGAGGTGAATGGGAATGTTAACACAAAATACTTCTCAAAGTCAAGGTGAAATTCAACAAAACAGAAACTGGGTTAAGAAAAGAAACCATCAGCAGAGATCTTTGAGCAGATGAAATCCCTTCCTTGCCCTCCTCATCCGCAGCCTTTGCTCCCGCAAACCGCAAATCCGCTCCCGCGGCTTAACGGACGGAAGGGCGGCCGCGCTCGCACACAGCAAGGGAAGCTCCCACAAACATCCACCCGCGCTTCGCCAGCAGAACGGAGCAGATTTCAGGGGAGCTGCTCGGATGATTGCAGGGATCACACGCGCCGAGCGCTCCAGGGCTGCTTTGCTGAGCCCAGCCCAGCCAACGGCTGTCTGCACGGCAATGGAGGCACCGGCACTGAGGGCATCTCCGACGGAGCCATCGCAGCCATCCCACCCTACGGACACGTTCCAGAACTCTCCCCAGCACGAAAACCCCTTCTCAAGTCCTTCCAGATGCAGCCGTTTGCTTGGAAGAGGAGGACTAGTTAACTTAAGTCAGCACTGAAGAGAGAGACCTAATGTATACTTACAAATATCTGCAGGGTGGGGGTCAGGAGGACGGGGCCAGACTCTTTCCAGTGGTGCCCAGCAACAGGACAAGGGGCAACGGGCACAAACTGGAGCAGAGGAAGCTCCAGCTGAACCCGAGGAAGAACTTCTTCCCTCTGAGGGTGCCGGAGCCCTGGCCCAGGCTGCCCAGGGAGGCTGTGGAGTCTCCTTCTCTGGAGATATTCCAGACCCGCCTGGACAAGGTCCTCTACAGCCTGCTGTAGGTGACCCTGCTTCTGCAGGAGGGTTGGACTAGATGACCCACAGAGGTCCCTGCCAACCCCTACCATTCTGTGATTCTGTGATTCAAGGTGGCCGGAGGACGTGAGCCCACCACAGAATCACAGAATCACAGAATAGTAGGGGTTGGAAGGGACCTCTGTGGGTCATCACCACAAACTTTGCTGGGGGGAAGAGGCTGCCATGGCGGTTCCACACCCGGGGCCAGCGTGGCGATGCACCTCCAGCTCCTTCCCACCAGGAAAGCACCTCCAGCTCCTTCCCACCACGAAGCCAAGCGAATCCCTCCCACCCCGACGAAGCTCCATCCACAGCCAGCAGCCCCTGAGCGCACGCAAGAGAAACGCTTTGGTAATTAGCGACCTCGGATTGGCGGCAGAGCTGAGAACGCAAGATGATCCCTGTCCTGGGATCACCTTATCGACACGTGGAGCAGCGGCCTGGGAAAGGCAGCCCGGCCGCGGTCCCAAACCCGCTGCCGCTTCGCAGCCGCGGCAGCCCGGCACGAGCACTCCCGGCCGCAGGAGTGCAAGGGTCCGGCAGCACGACGGCAGCGAGACCTCCCCGAGCCCGGGGCCGGCAGCACCGCGGTGCCAGGCTACTTCTCACGCCGCGCCCCGGTGAGAGCCACGGCTTCCAGGGAAGCGGCCAACGCGCCGCGACGCCTGGGTCTATAATTCCTGCAGCTCTGGAGCCTGCGAAGCCCGAGGCCACGTCACAGAATCACAGAATGGTCGGGGTTGGAAGGGACCTCTGTGGGTCACCCAGTCCAACCCTCCTGCCGAAGCAGGGTCACCCAGTGCAGGCTGTAGAGGACTTTGTCCAGGCGGGTCTTGAATATCTCCAGAGAAGGAGACTCCACAGCCCCTCTGGGCAGCCTGTTCCAGGGCTCCATCACCCTCAGAGGGAAGAAGTTCTTCCTCGGGTTCAGCTGGAGCTTCCTCTGCTTCAGTTTGTGCCCGTTGCCCCTTGTCCTGTCGCTGGGCACCACTGCAAAGAGTCTGGCCCCGTCCTCCTGACCCCCACCCTGCAGATATTTAGAGGCATTTCTAAGGTCCCCTCTCAGCCTTCTCTTCTCCAGGCTGAACAAGCCCAGCTCCCTCAGCCTCTCCTCGGAGGAGAGATGCTCCAGTCGGGATGCTGCCTTGGAGCCCCACATGCAGGAAGGGAAGGGATGAACACCCAGCACGGCCGACGCGCGAGAGGAGAAACCCCTCGGCCCCGGGGACCCCCAGGGAGCCCCCGATGCCATGGATGGGTTAATCCAGCGGCCGCAAAACCAGGCGACCCGCCGCGCCCAGAAACCCCCGAGCCCGGTCATCTGTCCGAGCGACGAACTGGGGTCACGGCCACCGAGCGGCTCCGGCAAACTGCAGAACGCAGAGCTGCGAGCCGCCCGCACGTCACCCGCTTCCCGCGGCCGCAGAGGGCTCGCTCGAGCGCGAACCCCCGGGCAGCGCCCGCGAGAGGTGCCTGTTTGCGTCCCTTCCACAAGGTACTTGTTTGCTCTCGAACACCGGCCCCTTTCTCCCCTGACTGCGGAGACACTTCAGAGGCAGCATTAAATGCAGAATAGGCTGATTTTTAATGCAGAATTATACAAATGGAGCCATTCTTCCATTTCACGCCTTCTGTTAGGTAATCTATTGGTACTGCACAGGGAATCAAGGTTATGTCCTTGTTGGGATGATTTACGGACTCTGAGCATTTCGTATCTCCAAACACCGAGGGAGGCAGAGAGAAAAATATTCCGGTGGATGCTCGGACTGCGAGCAGGAGCCGCGGCCGGAGGGACAGGGCGATGCTTGCTCATCCCAGGCAAGAGACGGCAGGAAAGCAGGCGCCACACTCTGGGAGAAGCACCCTTGGCAGCATGGCTGCGTGTCCTACACAGGCGCTCGGAGCCTGACACGCCGTGAGAGCATCTGCAGGAACCCGCGGCCGGGGAAAGACCGAGCCCGCAGCATCTCGGCGGGTGACTTTCACGCTGGAGCAAGAGGAAGAGGGGAAAGTTTCGGTGGCAGGAGCAGATGCCTGGCCCGCAGCCGCGCGTCCTCGGCGAGGTGGGGACTGCAGCCCCGGCGCCTGCCGCAGCCGCTCTCCCCCAGCCCCGCGCTCCTGCCAACCATCCCTGCAGTGCAGCGGCTGTCCTTTGACGTGACACCACCAGCCATCGCCATGGAAATCGAGCATCACCGTCTCACGCCGGGACCCTCGCCGGGGCTGGGAGGGAGGAAGCAGCCCAGGCCGGTGCGCGGGCAGCACGGATGGGTGCCAAAAGGCACGTGGCAAGCGATGCCACGGTCTCAGCAGGCGACCCGTGGACCATCCCGGCAGCGCATCCAGCTCAGCGCCCACCGCATCCCGCCCCGCTCCCCCGGGCGCTGGCACCGGAGGCACAGGGCTGCGGGCACCGCTGACCCCAGCACCCCTCTCCTAAGCGATGCTTTGCTCCGGGACAAGTCCCAGACCCAACCGGAGCGGGGGACTGCCTTCTCACAGCGCCGGCTGCAGCCACGACTTCTTCCAAGATGATTATAAATTTCAGAATATATGGCTCCTTAAAGCTGGGACTGGGAATTAAGGCACAAAAGCTGACACACAGTAGCACCTAGGTAAATTAAATGTGCCACATCACTACCTATCTGTATTACAGAACTGAGCTTCAGGATTACCTACTAATAAAAGTGATATTTAAAACAAGTCCTAAGTTCCTCTGCTCTCCCCCTTCTACCCACAAGTAATTAAACCAACACCGCTTCCTGCGGCGGAGGGGCTGGGATTTATCACGGCGGGGAATCAGCAGAGGGTGAAATAGGCTGAATCCTCACCACCACGCTTCCGCGGCCAGGCAGACGGCACCCATTTCCCCAGGAAAACCGGGCGGAAAGCGGTCGGCCGGGGCTGGGGAGCAGCGGGTCGTCCCCACACAGACGGAGCGGCCGGAGCCGTCCCTGCCTGCCCCTGGGGAGCCCCATCCCGGGGCGGGGAGCGGGGCAGGAGGCCGGCCGCGGCGGAGGGGACCCGCTCGCTTTGCTGCCTCTGTCTTGAGCTCACCCAGCTGCAAATAAACAATTTTAACATTTGAATAGCCACGAGTGCGGAAGGCATAATTAATACCCAGCGGTACCGCCAATGTGCTGATGCGGTAGGCGCAGACCCTGCCAAGGCTGTCAGAGAGCAGATCTGGCGCAGCCGTGCCGCGGCCCCGGCTGCTGCCGCCTTGGGTCCCGTCCTTCGCCCGAGGCAGAGAAAGGGCAAAGCCCCAAGCGCGGCCGCGCGGGGCTGCTGCCGGAGCCCGCCGGTGTGGGACCCCCCCAGCGCGTCCCACACTGTCACGAGCGGCGCGGTCTTCACAGAATCACAGCACGGTTGGGGTTGGCAGGGCCCGCTGGGGGTCACCCAGCCCAACCCCCTGCCCAAGCAGCGTCACCCACAGCAGGCTGCACAGCACCGCGGCCAGGCGGGTCTTGCAGAGCAACACGAGGAAGAGAAAAAAGGAGAAAACAGAGACAAGAGGCACACGTGGCACTGCTGCAAAGGCAAAAGGAGATTTGCTCCACGGCAGCCATGTGCCGAGGCGCTGCCAAAGCGGAGCCAAACTTCAGCCCTGGGTTTCAGGTGCATTTCCCATTTCCGTAGATTCACAGAATCACTAACGTTGGAAAAAATCTCCAAGATCATCAAGTCCAGCTGTCATTTTTAAACATTTATAAAGCTGCCGACAGCACTACGGGGTGCTCGGCACCCGCAGCTGGTCTGAGGATGCTCAGCCAACACGGCGAGTGGGCAACTGTCGTCCAAGATGGCCAGCCTCGATCGACGGGCTCTGGAAGGGACACAACATCTGCTGCAGAGTTTTCCCAGGTCTTGCGGGATTATTTCAAATCGGATCTGCAAGCGCCGGGGGCGGGGAGCCCAGAAGTCGGCGTGTGCCTTCAGACAGAGAAACGTCTTCAGCAAATTTCTGCGCCAAAACCCGGAGCTGGGTGATTCACCCGCCGCCACTCCGGCAGAAGGAGCTCCCCGCGCGGTCTGGCTCCCCCGGCAAGACCCAGCGGGCTGCGGCTTCACCCGCCAGACGTCGCGACGCAGGGCTCGGGGGCAAGCCGCCCCGCGCTGCCCGCGCTGCCTGCCCCCGCGCTGCGGGCAGGGGACGGGGGTCACGCTGGCTCTGCCGCGGCCGGGCGCTTCCCGGGGGGACGGCTCAGCCCCCGGTACCCTGGAGCATCCCCTCCGGCGGGCACGGCACGGCGCGGCCGCCGCTTCCCCCGCCGCCGCTCGGCAAACCCAGCCGGCAAACACTGCGCGCATTTAGCGCGGCGAGGCCGGACACTGGGGCATTTCATCGAACCGTCGGAAATAACACTCGGCTTTTGTCCCGCCGGATAAAGGGGGCTTGTGAGCGCTGGCTTCGCAGCCCAAACCCGCACCTGTCACCCGCTCGTGTCACTCGTCCCCCCCGAGTTCTGCACCAGCGCTGGGGGGCAGGCGGCCGCGGCAGCTTCAGCGCAGACACAACTTGCTGGGACGTTTCTCTCAGATTTCCAAATCCACCTGAAATCTCGTTGAAGAGTCACAGCCTCCAGCTCCACCCTCGGTGACACTAAAAAAATCCCACAAACCTCAGGAAATTAGGGGGTTTATCCCCTTATTTTAGCTTCCGTCTATACCTCCTCGTGTAGTCCATCACCTCCCGTGCACCACAAAATCCTTCCCAGTCTTTACTGCCTAAGCCCTCCCCGGGAGGCGTGTGGGACCGCGCTGACCCTCTCCCACCACCACCACAGAGCAGAGAACACCCCCCGCTTCCACCGAGCCCACGTAAAGCCCCCACGCTGCCGAGGGGAAGGGACTGCTGAGGGCTTTTCCTCCTCTGCAGCCCACATCCACAACGGTGCAGTGATTTCAAGCGATAGCGACCATTTCAACCCAGCCCTCCGGCTCCGAAGGGACCCACAGCGAGGAAGACCATGGTACAAGCCATTGCTTACACCGCCCTTCAACACCACCGCCTCACTGGTAGATGACCCGAGCGCTTATCTTATTTTCTGAATTAATGTGCTCAAGCGCATCATTACAACGTACGCAGGAAACGCTTTGATCTAAAAAAATAAGATAAGTTAGCTCAGTACGTATAAAGTAGCGGCCTAATGAGCTTTAAAACAAAATAATTAAGCTAGGTCTGCTGCATTGCTGTAACGCAAGATGGCTTCGCAGGAGCCGCACGTCGGGCCCCAGCGCTCTGCCTGCCGGGGCACCCGCATCAACGGGAAACACGACCGCCGCGGAAATACCCAAGGAGAGAATGTCTTCCAGTGGGACTTGTAATGACGATCTCCCAAAGAGCTCCCAGACAGGCACCGACCCCGCCAGAAACGCCCGGATGACGGGCGCAGGGCTGGGTGTCCGCAGGGGCTGCGCGGCCCCCGGGGCATCCGACCGAGCCGGGGCTGCGTTCGGGCACCGGGGTCTCCCAGCAGAGCGGCTCTCGACTCACACCGCAGTAACCAAGACCCCAGCCCGGCTTTCTCCTGGAAGTCCCCGGCAGCCCAGGGATGCCCAGCCTGGAGCCTCAGCGGCCGTGCACGGGGACGAACACAGGGGAAGCATAAAGAATTTCAAAAGTTCCAGCAACTCTTACAGAAATGGAGAAGATGAGAGAAATGAAGCCTCTAAAAGCAGACAGGTAGACAGATGGCTTTTATGGAGCAAGAAATACAATCAAATGAAAAAAAAACAGAAGCAGCAGAGCACTCTTTGAAGGTGCGAAACGTCGATAGGAAAGCCTGGATAAAGCAAAGGCACGAGGGCTGGGGAGCGGGGCACGGCATCGCCCGGCCAAGGCTCCGGCGCGGTGCTGGGGAGCTCCCGGCCCCCCCAGCTCCGAGCCAGGCGCTGCGGCGGGGACATCCCGCAGCTGGAGAAGGCTCACAGCTTGGAGAAGAGAGAACGGCCCCAAAAACAGGAAAAGAGCCAAACCAAAATAGAAA
Source organism: Opisthocomus hoazin (assembly GCF_030867145.1). Lineage (NCBI taxonomy): Eukaryota > Metazoa > Chordata > Aves > Opisthocomiformes > Opisthocomidae > Opisthocomus > Opisthocomus hoazin. The sequence goes on along the minus strand of NC_134429.1, from coordinate 21,304,769 downwards.
GGGAAGGCAGCGAGAACAGAACCAGGGGCAAAGCCTCTTGACCCTTTCATACAGAGGTTTAAATCCCCTTTTAGCACTGAACACTTCATTTTCCCCCGAGACGAGCAGCTCTCCGTGCCGCGGCCGCCTCGCCAGGCGTCCAGCAGCCGGGCAGCTCGCCGGCCGTCCCGCTCGGCAGCCGCGGGAGCCAGATCCGCCGGGTCAAGGTGAAGGTGAGTCACCGCGCGCTCCGGGCGCCTGGAAAACACCGCGCCGTTTGTGGGCACGCACCCTCCGGAGCCTAATTGCCAGTGAGTCAGATAGCGCTGCGCTTTGCATCTCATTAACACAAAAAAAAATCCCCTTTGCGGGAGCGATTAAACTTTTCAAAGCGTTATCTCCACGGGAGAGACGCAGGTCTGTGCCAGGCAGAGCGCCGGTGACGGGAGACCTCCCGCGTCCCTCGCCGCTTTCTGCAAACCTCCGCACTCCATTGCATCTCCCACAGCATCGCACCGGCCCCGCGTGCCAGCGGCCACGCCAGTGCGGACCTTAGGAAGGACGGAAGGGAAGAACGTGGAATCCTGTCCCTTCCCACCAGACGCCCGAGAGAAGGTCCCCAAGGAACTGCTCATAAGAAACGCTTCCATCCTCATCCATCAAAATTAGCGAAATTGATTTTGCCAGAGAACACGTCACTGTGATGGGAACCCAGGATAAGTCCTGAATATTTCACTTCGGAGGACACTAAAGGAGCAGAAAGCCTGTCACGAAGCCAAGAAACACCCTGCCCAGAGAAGACTTCATCAGAAAACCTATGAAAGGCAACTACTTGTAGAAAATGAGTTTATTTGTCCTGGGAGCTCTTTTTAAAATCCCGCCCGCCAGCACCCGAAATGGCAGCGCTTTCCCTGCACAACGCCCAGGCGCTGCGGGCTCTGCCCGGCTTCGGCTTCTGCCGGGGAGAGGCAGCGCCGGACGACGCTCCCGGCGGGACCGCGGCCACGTGGCCTCGGCGCCCGGCATTAATCACCCACGTTTCGGTGGGTACTTAAGTGGATGTCCTAATCCATGTCAATTAACTGACGCCTCATTACTCGAGTCCTGCAGACGGAGGCAGCGATGCTATCGCAGGCACCGGGAGCGGGGCCGGGGTCACGCGCGGGACGCCGGCAATTACCGGAACGCGTCCCCGAGGACGACGCACGCGCGGCAGGGACGGCTCGCCGGGCAGGCAAATCCCGGGGGGGCAAACCCCGGCTCCCCCTCGACCTCGCCATGTCTTTAACCTGAACGACACGCAGTCAAGTGGCAACATCAATTAGCTCCGTTCGCTCTTAACGGAGCCTCGAGCGCTGCCTGCTGAGCGCCGAGCCCTCCGCGCTCCCACGCCGACGAGCTTTGCGCAGCTCCCAAGCCAGCGTCACGCAGCCACGTGTCCCACTCACAGGGCCACCAGCCACGGCCGGTACCACGTGGAGATTCGCCGGAACGCCCCGGGATGCTGCGGAAAGGGAGGCACAGCCAAAGCCCCTCACGGTCCGATCCCTGCCAGGTCACCGCTAAACTCCACAAAACCGCATCCCCGCACGGAACGGTGCCGTCCCTTGCACCGTGTGTGCTGCTCTGCCGGTGTCCCCAGGCACAGGGTCACCCCCCACGCCAGCACATCCCCAGCCCCTCGCTCCTCTCGCCTGAGGACACGCACACCCCAGCAAGCTCCAGTTTTTCCACCTCAAGGGTCCAGACTTGTATTTCTCTCGCGGGAAGCACGTCACTGCTCCCAGATCACGCGTTGCTCCTCGAGCAGCTTTTACTCGGCCTCCGTTTGGAAGCCAAGGGGGTTTGCAGCGCTCGCACCCCAGCCAGGCAGAAGAAGGCTTCGCCGCTCCCACCTCCCCGCTCTGCCAGGGCCAAGCCTCGTCCCACGGACGGCTTCACCCCGGGGCTCCCAGCAGATCCGCAACCGAGGTGCTGGCCCCGCGCGCTGCCAGTCCTCTTCGTCACCAGGAGCCGGGGAGCTGCTCCCGCTGCTCGCTCCAGCCAGGGCTTCCCACGAGACGCAGCGCTAGGGAAGGGCTTCGGGTCCCACAGCACCAGCGGGATGGGGCGAGCGGGATGAGCAGCACACGGGCTGCATCGCCCGCTGGGACGTATCGGCAGGCGCCCGCAGAACGGACACAGCGCTGCCGGGGATGCAACAACGCTGCCAGGGAAGCAGAGCTGCCGGGAGAGACCTTCAGCAGAAATTTCAACCCAAACCATCGCATGTTAAAGAATACCTCCTGCCCACACATCATTTCCAAGTCACATTGAGACATTTTGCAGAGCAGAGTTGAAAATGAACACTTTATGAATGATGAGATTCATTTTTTTCTCTCTCTTTTCTTTTATCTTTTTTTTAAGTCCATGGAATTTCCCCAGGGCTGCCAACGAAGCTGGAGGGCGCAGGAGCTGGCGCAGAGCTGGGGAAGTCTCTGCCACCAAACTTCCGCGGGCCGCTGGCCCCAAGGCGGTCAGTGGTCGCGGACAGAAAACCAGAGCCAGGCTCAAAGGCCTCGCCGGGGATGTGCGACCCGCTGCTCTGCCGGGAAGGACCCCGGCTGAGCCCCGGCGCTGCTTCGGCCTCCTGCCCCGGCGCGCTCGGCGCTGGCTGACCCTGTCCCTGCTCATTTCCATGCAACTGCTCATCCACCTCCAGCCGAGCCGGATTTCTCTCCCTTTTATCGCTGTTGCTTGGTACCAGCAAGGCTGAATCACTCGGCACTGCCGAGAGGACGCATCCTCCCGCGCTCGGGGCCAGCGCCGCGGGTCTCCCCCTCGCCCCGCGAGCATCGCGCCCGGCATCGCCCGGTGCTTCGCCTCCCGCCTGCGCACCCCGCGCGAGCGGCACCGGGGAGTGACGCCCATCGGTCCCCGCGGCGTCCCCGCCGCGTCCCCCCACGCAAAGGCACCCAGCGCCGCGCTGAAAGGGGCTTTAGCACAGCTCCTGCTCGCTGAGCCGCCGGGGCCAGGGAAAGGAGCCGATAAACCCAGCAAGCAGCAGCAATCCAGTGGCAGACAAAACCTCATTTCACGGGGAATCTTCATAAAACCAAATTAACGTTGAAGGATGAAGGCAGGTAAACCTCCCACGGTTAAGTTCAGGCCACAGAGACTCAGTTTAAATCTCCCAGCAGTTCTGATTTAATCAATGCATTTCAAAGTGAAATTAGATGAAATATATCTCCATCACAGAAAATTATGTAAGCTATCAAAGTCTGTAGGTGCGGGTCCCAGTAAGAGCCACAGGAAATATTCATACCAACTCGAATTCCATTTTTAAGGAGGCAGTTCAGGTCCAGAGTTTTATGTTATTCCAGTGAAAAAATTCAATCTGATGAAAACCGTGTACCCAAGGTGAAGCAGGGCCCCAGCGGCAGCTTCAGGAGCGTCCCCCCAAAAACCCACGGCGACCGCCGGGCTTGGCCGGGATCCCCCTCCCAGCGCTACCCTCCAGCGTGGGGAGGCAGGGAAAACCCCTTTCCTTTAAAACGAGGGGGAGAAAGATCCTCCCCGCTGATCCCACCCAACACCCCTGGCTTCCAGGAGCTACCCCGCTGGAAGAGTTTTGGTCTCAAACCCAAACTCCGTTGGGCCTGAGCTGCTGTAACTCCCCTCGTCACCACCGGCCCCTCGTCACGAAGAACGGACACGGAGCAGAGCAGCTCCCGCTCCTCCGGCTCAGCATATTGATTCCCGTAATCCTTCCTCCCGGTCCTTCTCCTATTAGCTATATTTAAAGGCTTGGGCATGCATACATTTCCATAATGAACCTCAGACCTGTTGGAAGCCATATGGATTATTCACACCCCACGGAGCCGTCGCGCGAAGCCGCTCTCCGGCTCACCGCCGCCCTGCATACGCACACACAGCCACAAACGTAAATACGCTGCGCTGGGAGCCCTCGCGGGCCAGGTTTGGGTGAGGAAAGGTAGAAACCAGGCTTTCGGGCCACGCGGAGAGCTGCTCTCCACCTGGTGCTGGCCCCAGTTGCAGGCTGGGCTCGGCAGGAGAATCGGCCATCCCTCCCTTTCGGCAGGCGACCGTTACGTAAAGCGAAGCCGAGCCGCAGTGCTCCGACGCCGGGCAGCTCGCGCGTCCCGCGCCCCGGCAGGCGACGCGGGGCAGCCCCCAGCCCCCACGGCAGCCCCCAGCCGTCACCCTGCCCGAGACGCCGCGGCGGCGACGGCTCCGGCGTTATTACAACAATTATTCACGCTACGGGGAAGAGGCTGCTGAAGACCAGCGCCGCTCGAATCGCTGCCGGCGAGGAGGTACGGACCGCGGCATAAAAGTGCAGTTTATTCAAGCATTATTGTGGCTGTTAAGTATCATAGCTGGTGACACGAGATGAATTTCCGTGGCAATCAATTCACCCAGGAGCAGCCAGCTCAGCCCCTGCGTGGATGCGGGATGAGTAAGGGCTCCTCAGCGGAGGCCATTAACTCCCACTGCTCGCTGCTCTCATTACTTGCCAGACTGCAAGGCTTGCATCTTTGACGAGCGGCTGAATCTACATTTGACAGCGTGAACCTGATGAGTGAAATCCACAGAAAGCGTTTGCTTTGGCAGTGACTACAAGGCCCATAAAGTTTCCTCAGTGCCAGTGTGCGGGGATGTATGCTCTTAACGAGTTGTTTGATGCAACGAGAAGAAATCGCAAATGGTATTTGTACTCGTACCGCAAATCACTCCGGAGCTAAACGCTGTAAGAACCGCGGCGGCTGGTTTAGCACCTCGCGTCCGCCGCGAGGGAGGGGAAGCCCCCGGCCGCCGCCAGGCAGACGGCTCGCTGCAGCGCGGGCAGTGACGCAGGCGCGGACGTCGGTGCCCGTCGGGGAGGCGGCCGGGCGGCCGCCGTCCCCCCAAACCGCGGAGCCCGCGAAGGGCCGGGCGCAGCCGGAGCATCCCCGGGACGGCGCGGGGGCTGCGAGGGGTGACGCTGCGCAGCCGGGGGAGCCGCGAGCTCCCCTCCACGAAGGACAGGGCAGGACAATCCCGAGCGACGCGGGCTTGGGGGTCTTGCCCCTCCCAGCTTAGGAGCAGGGCTGGCCGGCGAGGTCCGGCGTGAGCGGAGCAGTGAGGTTCCGTCTCCCTGCACCAGGCAGTGGCTCCAGGCAGAGACTGCCGGGGCTGAAACGGGCGCTGGAAAGGTCTGCTGCTTCTCTTGGAGCTATTTTTCTAGCAGTCTTCAAGAAAATGAGGGGAAATGACATGGGAAATGTCAGAAATAAAGCCAGAAGCAATTAGAGTTAGAGAGGAGCGAGAGCAGCAGGCAAGGTTAGCAGTAAAGTTATCTCTTATTAAAAATAAAACACGGAGGGACTGGAAGCTGATGAGGTGGTGCAGAGGACAGCCTGGCGCTGAGGATCCAGGACACACAGCAAAGCAATTCGCACGGCGAACCGAGGAGGGAAGCGACCGGAAGGCTCCTGTTCTCACTGCTAAACTCTTCACAAAAATAAAAAAGCAGAGGGCGTCCTCTGTTTCCCAGCTCAGTCTTCTGCTGGCTCCAGCCTCGGGAAACAGCCCTCCAGCTCCGCCGGGCTCCGAGCTGCCACGGAGCAGACCCAAACGCCAGGCACCCTCAGAAACACCGCGGGCGCCGTCCCTGGGAGCCATCCCTAAGGTCACCACATCACCGCAGACTCCCCGGAGACTCCGTCCTTCCCACCACGCCGCAGCGCGTGCTCGGCAGGCGGAAGGACGGACGGGCGGACGGACGTCTCCCGTGGCAGCGCGAAGGTGCTCGCGTTCCCGGGCCGCCCGGGCGCATCGGCCGGGCCCGTCGGGAGTTCGCTGGCCATGTGCCTCCGGAATTTGCCGCACGGCACAGGCGAGTGTGAGAAGCAAAAGCCGAGGGCCTCCGCCAGCTCCGGCACAGACAAAACCTCAGCTCAAGCCTCAGCCCCAGGGCTCCGTCCCAGGTTCAGGCAGGGGGACAAAGCCCCCAGCGACTGCCAAGGGTGGGGGGCAAAGGCCTCTGGCATCACCGGCTCCCCGCCCGCCGCCTTCGGGGACCCCTGCCCGCCTCCCACGCCCCCAAAGCCGCATCCACGGGAGCTGACGGGCTCCCCGAGAGCTGTGCGGGGTTCAGCTGATGCGGGGCTGCGTCCACCCATCGCCCCGCAACTCGCCAGGACGCCCAGTCCTGCTCCCTGGGGGGTGGCCACAGGCCCGGTGCGAGCTGCGGGACCCCTCATCCTGGGACCCCTCACCCTGGAACCCCTCGCTGGAGCACCGAGACCCCCCACGCAGCCGGGGGGACATGGTGAGATCCCCCACACTGCCAGGGGGACGCGGCAAGACCCCCCGGCGCTGCCGGAGGTACGCGGCGAGACCCCCCCACACGCTGCCGGGGGGACGCGGCGAGACCCCCCCACACGCTGCCGGGGGGACGCGGCGAGACCCCCCCCCACGCAGCCGGGGGGACGCGGCCAGACCCCCCCCCCCCCCCACGCAGCCGGGGGGACGCGGCCAGACCCCCCCACACGCTGCCGGCGGGACGCGGCCGGGCACCCGACGCACCGTCCCGCTGGGCAGCGGCGAGGCCTGGGTGGGCGGCAGGGTGTGACCCCCTGCCCCGCACCAGCCCCCCTCCCGCTCCAAACCAGGACTTTTTCATTACAAAAACCCGGCGCGGGGGGAGAGGAGCGGTCCGCGACCCCCGCAGCAGCACAGCCTCCTCCCTTACCCTCCCACTTGCCTCGCACGCTGCCGCTCCAAACGCATCCCACCGAGACAGGCTCGCAAGGCAGAGACCGGGCAGGGCTGCGGGGCGTTGCGGGGCCGGGCGCCCGCCTGCCCCCCGCCGCTCCCCGCACACGGCACCGCGGGAGCGCCCAGACTCGGGCCCCTCCGCCGCGGTAACGGCAACGCGTTACGTAACACTTCGCCTCCGTCCCCCCCGGCTTCGCAATTCCCGATCCATCTCCCCCCGCACTCCCCCCCCCCCCCCCACGCGGGGGGACCCCCGCTGCCCCGCCGGGCACCGGCCCCGCTCCCCCCGCCCCCCCGCGTTAAGTTCATTGTTTAACTCCGCCGGCCGCTCCCCGAGCGCGGGCGGGCGGGCGGAGGCGGGAAGCGCTGCCCGCACTCCCTCCGCGGGGCTCCGCGGGGCTCCGCGCCCCGGCCCTACCTGCTTCCCGGGAGCCGTCGCATCCACATCGTCGCGTCTCCCGGCCCGGCCCGGCCCGGCCCCGCCGGGGCTCACCGCCTCAGCTCTCCATCCTCAGCGGCGGGGCGGGCGTGCCCGGGGACGGGCGGCCGGCGCCTCGGCTGCGCCCGCGGAGGCTGCGCGCCCCATGCGCGGCGGGGTGCGGGAGGGGGGGGGGGGGGAGGCGGCCGGGGGCCCTGCGGGCGCGGTGCGGTGCGGCTCGGCTGGGCTCGGCGCGCCCGCGCCTGTGCGCGCCCCCGCGGCTCGGGGAAGTTGCGCGGGGAGGAGGCGGGGGCGGAGCGCGGCCCCTCCGCGCCGCGGCCGCGGGGGCGGACCCGACGCCGGCAGCCGGGGCTGGGCCGGGGCCCCCGGGCAGGGTCCCGCCGGGAAGGGGCCGCACCGTGCCCCCGCCGGAGCCCCCCGCGGCTCCTGCTCCGCGGCCCCGGGCGTGCGGGCGCTCGCTCTCGCCCCGGGGCCGGCCCGCGGTGCGGGACCTCCGCGCCGCTTCCCTGTCCCTCGAGGAGCCGGTGCTTCCCGCACGGCGCGGCCCCGCGGCGGAGGAAATGTCCTACAGAGCAGCGGGAAAGGGGATGCGGGGTTTTGGGTTTTTTTTGTTGGGTTTTTTTTTTTTGTTTTTTTTTTTTTTTTCCTAATCCGTGCGCGGAGAGTCCGGGCCGCGCTGCCCGCCGGGATCCCGCTCCCGTCCAGAGAAACCGCGGGGTTTCCACCCCGCGCCCCGGCTCTGCGGAGCAGGCGGCGAGCGCGGCGCTGAGCTTCCGTGGCGAGCTCCCGAGCAGCCTCCTCCGTCCCCGGCTCCCGCATCGCCGAGCCGCGCAGCGACCGCCGCCGCCAGCAAGTCCGTGCCTCTTCGCCCTCTGCGCTCGTTTACGGACAGCGGAGCACAAGGAGGGCGAGCGGCCGCGGTGGGAAAGGCTCTGGGTGCTGCAGGAGGGGTTTCAGCAGAGCCCGAGATGTTTGCTCTCTTTCCAGGGGGTGCTGCCCGTGAGAAGCTGAACGATTCCCACAGCTCGTGTGTGGAGAGAGAAGCGTCTCTCTCGGAAAGAGAAGCTGCCGTGGGTGGCTTCAGTTCAGCCGCTGCAATCAAAGAAGTTTTTTGTGTGAATTTGGGGACAGATTCTTCAAAGCTGCTCCTGGCTACGAGGGAGAAGCGGGACCGTGGTTTGCAGAGCCAGAACTGCCTGGGCGGTCCCCGCGGGGAAGAGACCCCCGCAGCTCCGCACAGGGCCGCCAAGAAGCGGCACTTCAACCGCCGCCGCTCGCTTTGTTCCCAACAACCGCACCAGAAGCAAGGCTTAAGCAGAAAGGAGTCTCCCTCCGCTGCCTTTCTGAGTCACGGGGTTTCTTTTCTGCCTCCACAGACACGTATTCGAGCAGCAGCCGGAGCCGGCTGGCGGCAAGGCAGCCGGACGAAAGGTCAGCGTTGTCCCCGCGACGCCTCGCAAGTCCCCGCGCCCTCCGCGTGCTCCCGGTGGACCCGCTCCAGCTGCCACTAGAAGTGCTGTGGTTCAGCGTCCGAGTCCCCGCGCTGTTGGGAGCTGGATTCCGGGTCGGAAGGAACCCGTTTCGGGAAGGCTGAAATCTCCGGGGCTGGCCTGAAGAACAGCTTGTCCTGGGAGGCTGCAGCTGCTGGGGGACGGCTCCTGCCCAAGCCCAAGCAGCAGCAGGGCTACAGCAGTGTCCTAGATAACGGCCGGGCGGATTTTTGTTTTCTCCTGAGCACGCTTCCGACCCGCTGGTGTTTGGGCATGGTTCCCTCAGAGCCACCGACGGAATCCCGGCGTGCCGGCTGGGCAGCGTGCACTCGGCGACGCTGGAAGGTCGATGACAGCCCCCTCTCCATCTCCCGGTAGCGAGGCCAGTTGCAAACTGGACCACAGCTCTGCCCAGTCAAACTTCTCATCCCTCCGCAGCCTGGAGGGAGCGAGCCACGAGACCCAGGGATGTTCGTTACATGCAAACCCATGATTTTTACGAATTATGTTCATAGTTGCAAATTACCAGAGCTTCAGAAAAACAGGTATCAAAGCCCACCACTCACCTGGGCGCAGCCTTTCTGGAGGCTGCGTGTGTAGCGACTTGAAAGAGAAAGCTCAGCTGCACGGCAAGCCCGGGGACTTTATCATCCATCAAACCCAGCTAACTAACATGAAAGATCTTTAGCAAGAAGGGAAGCGCGTGCAGTTGTCAGCCTCCTAAGAGTCTGTGCTGGAGCCTGAGAGATACTGGAACGCAGCTAAGTAGGAGACAATCAATTAAGGCTTAAATAAACCCAAACGAGCAAACATTAATGAGAGCTATCTCGTATCTGAAACAAATCCTCGTAACTCATCCCCACTTAAAAGAATACTACGTCCCCATTGGTGCCAAACGCACGGAGCCGGTGTGGGGATTGCGCACGGGGGGATCCCCCCGGGCTGGGGTCAGCACCGTGTCCGGGCAGCTCTGGGGCCCGGCAGCACAGGCCGAGCGTGAGGAAGGGGCTGGAAGTCAGCGGGAAACTCTTCCCACGTTTATTTGGTGATAAACCTCCGTTATACCTCTATAGAGATCAGCAAATGAACCCCAGTACTGAAAGGCCCCGTGCCCCTGCCTTCAGCATTCCTCTGGCCCCAAACCCCCTGTGGAGCTTCTGGCCTCTGCTCTGTGTTGAAACCTCACCAGCCAGAAGCTCCCAGAATATTTTTGAACAAGAAAAAAAGAGATATCAAAGGAGAGCTGAGGCTTTTGACGGTACCAAAGCAAGTGTGCACACAAAGCTTTTATATATTACATATAACCCATTCTTTGGGGTCAGGGATGGTTGGAGATGCTTGGAGCGTAAACCTCGCTGGGAGGGAGATACCTGGCCAGAGTCTGGGCATCCGAGCTGCGTCCTCGCTGCCCTGCCGAGAGCCCTGCCCGCTGCCTGCCTGCCTGGGCCAGGCGACACGCGAGGCACTCGCTGCTGTGCCTGCTGAAAACAGCCGGAGCACCATTTTTAGTGGCGTTTTAGAAGGCAGATTGATGCCAATCGGCAATCTTGGCCCCCTTTGTCTGGCTCATTCCCTCAGCAGCGCAGTGCTGCCGGGGCTGCCTAGCGCGGGGTGGGCAGCGGGCGATGGAGCAGCCCGCTGCGGGAGCAGGAACTGTGAATTATCCCACCATTTAAGTAGGAGGGAAGGAAGTCATTAGCGAAGTCATTTGTCTAACTTGTTCTTCTCAGAGTCATCTCTCCGAGAGAGTAAAGTTCCTGACGCTGGTGCAGAGCTGCCAACACTGCCTGGAACTGCCTGCTGCGCTGCGGGTTGCAGATGCTCACACGGACCCGTGTTCTGGAAGGAAAGAGGGGTTTTCCCCGTGACACTTCCCAGGTTTTCCATAACAGCACCTGTGTCATCGCCCACCCACCCACCGTGAGCTCTAACAGGTGTGGGCACCCAAGGGTGCTGCTAGCTGCGGCGGCTGAGCGTCGCCAGCTGCACTGCGCTGCACCCATCATCTCCTTCAGGCAAAATCTGTTAATTTGCCTCTGAGCGGAAAGAAAGACGCTGCCCCGGCTACACTTGCCAAGGAGGAGTGAAAATTGTCTCCTCAATAGAAATAGGTTGTCATTACCCATTTTCCTTTCATATGGAAAAGGCAGAAGTGTTACTTAGAGCCTGTGAAGAAGAGAGGAGTATAATGCAATTTCTACCTCCTTGTAACATCGTACTTGGGCTTTTCAGACCAGCGCTGACAGGGAGTAGGATTCTGGAAAGCAGCTTGCAGGTTTTACACTCTGAGCAGCTCTCAGGGGACTCTGACTTGTGTTCACTTCAGAAAGCATCACCCAAGGTCTCAAACTCCTCTAATGGTCCTGACGGGACTGCACAACAAGGCACAGCTCCAGCTCCCCAGACCCCTGGCAGGAAAGAGTCCAGAGGCTGGGGAGCTGGGGGGGAGGGCTGAGAAGACGTGGAAAAGCTGGAAAATATTTCACGGGACACATCTGCCTCCTGCCCGTTCTCCAAGCCTGAAAGAGCCACCGCAAGCCCCCGCAGCCCCCCGGAGCCTCCCTGCAGTGTGGGCTGCCTGCCCGGGGAGGTCACCCCGCTTTCCAGCAGCAGCTCACTTTTGCAGGGAGGCATGCTCTTTAGCCACTGCTGTCCCCAGAGTCCTCCCCAAGGAGAGGAGGCAGAGCACCCTGCCCTCGCTGCCGCAGAGCCTGCCTCGCACGGCGGGCTCTGTGCCCCCCAGCAGTGTTTGTCCAGCACTGAGAACCAGCAAAGAAGGCAGGGGAGTCGCTCCCCAGAAGCTAGCGCCCTGTATGGTGCTTGTGTGCCCAGGCTGCTCTCAGGCAATTTCTTCTTTTTCCAATCTAAACATTGCTAATCAGCTTCTTCAAGCTCTAACATATGTCCTATAAATATCCCTTGTGGAAGAAAAATCTGTCTCATATGTGTATGCAAGACAAAAGGAAAAATTGGAAAGCATGAAGCCCTGACTTCGCAGCCCAGTAGCATAATTAAGCTAAAGCCTCAGAGATTAATGAAAGAGGGAACAATGCCTACCTCCTCCCTGCCCTGCACACAGCCACAGACCACGCAGAAGCCCCAGCAGACGCAGAGTTTGCCCGGGCTCAGGTGCTCGTTGTTATTGCCTTGCAGGTCCCTCATAAGCCACCCACAAGGCCTGACAGCTGTTTGGCTGAGGACGGGACCGGGGATGGCGTGGGGACAGGGGTGGGAAGCATTTTCATCTTGGAGCTAAGCAGGAAGCTTGGTGGTTGCTCTTCTTGATGTTTAGCAACAGCCCCAAGAAGCTTTCATAATTTTTCTTTCAAGTGGTTGCTTATGAAATTTATGGGTCCCCGGATGAGCTTAGGGCAGGGTGGGATGTCACGGTTCTCAGCTGGCCTCTAGGTGGGACGGGATGGGGACAAGCTCCTCGCGCAAGGTACCTTCAGGTACCAGTAACCTGAATGCAGCAGCACTGCCGTGTAGACAGGGCTCCTCCGGCTCTGCCTCTATTCCAGCACGGCGGGAATGAGCTCAGATCAATCACTTTCCTTTCTCTAACTGGTTATGAGCTCAGATCAATCACCTTCCTTTCTCTAACTGGCTATGAGCTCAGATCAATCATCTTCATTTCTCTAACTGGTTTCCTTGCTTGCATCCCCCCCGCCTCCGGGCCAGGCTGCAAAGCCCTGGCTCTGAAGCAGGACCCTGAGGACAGATGAGTATCTGAGCAGCCTAATTGCCTTCAGCAGAAGAATCAAGAATCCACCTGCTCACCCCACGCTTCGTGCTCAGGTACCTTCTGTTTTGATGGAGGCACAGTCAGCTCTTGGCTGGCTTCATCTCCAGCACGCTGAGCCCCCGCTCCTCTGTTTGGAGCGGGCAGGGCAGGCAGGGGCTGCAGAGCCCAGGGGCACAAGCTGAGGTCAAAAGCAAATGCCTGAGGAATAGCACTTGCGGGAGACTGGAAGCTGTGCTTTTAACAGCTCGCGAGGTAACCTGCCTTTGTTAACTCCGCTGAGAAATCCTTGGCATCGCTAGAAAGGTGACACTGACTTCAGCATTGCCATGGTTTCCCCAGGTTTTACATCTAGCTGCTGCAAGGTGAAGCAAGGTGGCTCTCCTTCGCGCAGTGGCTGTCGGCTGGGAGACTTTAACGACCCGGAGACGTGAAACTAAAGCTGAGGTCTCCTCTGCCTTGCAAAGGAGAGGTGCCGTCCTAGGGTGAAACGCTTTGCACCGTTCCTCACGGGGAAAGAAAAGCTAACCCAGTCCTGTGTTGCTAAACGGGGTGAGGTGAAGGGAACTGGGCTTGTTCAGCCTGAAGAAGAGAAGGCTGCGAGGGGACCTTATAAATGCCTACAAATATCTGAAGGGTGGGTGTCAGGAGGATGGGGCCAAGCTCTTTTCAGTGGTGCCCAGTGACAGGACAAGGGGCAATGGGCACAAACTGAGGCACAGGAAGTTCTGTCTGAACATGAGGAAGAACTTCTTCCCTCTGAGGGTGACGGAGCCCTGGCCCAGGCTGCCCAGGGAGGCTGTGGAGTCTCCTTCTCTGGAGATATTCAAGACCCGCCTGGACAAGGTCCTGTGCAGCCTGCTCTGGGTGACCCTGCTTGGGCAGGGGGTTGGGCTGGGTGACCCACAGAGGTCCCTTCCAACCCCTACTATTCTGTGATTCTGTGAAAAGAAATGTCGCGTTCTTCTGAACCTCTGCAGGAGCAGGGGCTCAAGCTATGGCAGGAGCCTGAGCTCCGGGTGAACGAGCTGTAGTCAGGGCAATAGCAAAGAGAACTTTGATTTCACTGGTTTGCAGTTCCCGTTGGCCACACAGCAACCACATCGCGCGGAGCAGCTGCTGCTTTAGAACTGCGGTCCCCAGCAGGAAAAGACAGCGTTAGCAAACCCGGCACTCGGCAGAACTTCAGAGAGCGGGCCACCGGCTTCGTGGCCTCCCCGTGTGGGTGCTTCCATTGCTCTGAAGCCTGCCTGCAGCGGGTTCCTCCCTAGGACACTGATTCATGCGGAATTACGGGTTTTTCACCTTGATGGTGGCGCGTAGCGTGTGTAGGTCCAGCCCTACAGTTCCTCCTGTGAAGAGGTTTTCTCCAGAGCGGGGGCCTGATGCTGAGGCAGCTGATTTCCAGCTCCGGTGCCGGTGTAGCCATCTGCCGTGTGTCCCTGGCCGAGGAGCTTTCCCGGCTCTCCGTCGCTGGGAGGTGGTACGCGGGGTAATGAAATTAGAACACTTGGTTTCAGAAACGGTATGCGCTTCTTAAACCCTACCAGCATCTCTGGCAGGGCTGTTATAGATTCCCTTTGCTTTGGCTATATTTGTCTTATAAATCTCAGTGATGTTGACAATCAGGCACGGTTTAATTTTGCAAATCTGAGGAATGATCAGGCCAATTTAGTTCACATTTAAAGCATTTGTGTTCACATGCTGGAAAGCCTTTTTTCTTCCTTGCTCCTTGCCTAAGGCCCTTATTACCTGCTGGTGCTATTTATCAATGCACAGCAGGTGTATTACAGTGAGGTCTCTTTCGTAAAGTGATACAAAATAATCATTCGTGTTCCTCATCTGCTCAGCAAGAAAAGTGAGCCTGACTCTCGTGCGTGTCAGTATTCCTGAGCCGCGGCATTTTTATATTACTGCGGGAGAAGTGATTTAGCTCAACAAGCTTTCCCCACAAAAGGCCATGGTTTTATAAAGCGAGAGGAGGCGCGTGTGGATGGCACAGCCTCGCCCTTCAGCTCCGTCCCCTGCCGCCTGCCCCGGCTGCGGGGGGTGCCACGGGCCCCCTCCCCGGCGGCAGCGGGAGCGATCCCCCCTCCCGCTCCCAGCTCGCGCCTGGAGCCGCGTCCCAGCGCTGGGAAGCCTCTCGCCGAGCGGGCGGTGCTGGGACGCTCTCCTTTCCGGGCAGGGAACTCCCATTTGTGCTCCTGAGGTGCAAGAGATGAAGAAGCAGCCTTGAATAATGGCTGGTACCTCTGAGAAAGCCGCTGCTCCTCCTCCACCCGCGCACACAGCTCCTTCTCCCCTCTTCCCGAGGCAGAGCTGCCGGTGTTTACCTGTTTTGCCATTTAGTTGACACCAATGCATGCGTTTGTGCTGCGTGCCGTGCCCGCAGGACGCTGCCGGTCCGCAGCGGCAGCTGAAGCTGTCGGAGTAGGGTGCTGCTCCCTCGGGCGCGCAACGAAATGCTGGGTGAAGTGGCCTGAGATGTCTGCACGCCTAGAAAGCACCACAGAAAGTGAAGTCAGGGCGCGTGTTTCCCCACCGAAGTTACGAAGGAAGATCGCACAGAGCCAGGAGACGGAGAGGAGCGAGTCCCACAGGACCCACGAAGGGCGACCCGCGTGCCCCAGGCACCCGAGCCGGGCTGGCTCCTGGGTCCTGCCGGATGCCCTGGCAGAGCCGGGGCCGAAGCTCCCGGGCTCCTCCGCGCTGCTGCTGCCCTCGGAGCGATGGCCTCTGCGGAGCGAAGGGGATGATTTAACGGGCTGCCTTTCCTTGAGCACAGGGAACGTGGGTTTGTTTGGCTTTCTCCTCCCCCAGGGACTGAGGTTTAATATTACCTTCCCATTAATTTATATGAGAACATTTCCAAATAGTAAACTTCCAATAAATTAGTAATGCTGATCTATAAAAGGGAAAAAATGGTGTGTTGTGAGTTTATAGCCCTGTGGAAAAGACATTAAAGAGAGGCCTCCTTCGCAGAGAGCGCTCTGGGGGCTGAAATCCGGGCTGGAAACTGGCCCGAGCGCGGCGTGTCTGCAGGGAACCCGGCTCACCTCCTGGCTGCGAGGGCACTCGGCATCCTTCCCCTCCGCACGGGGTAAGACCTGAGGCAGGACGGGTTGTCTCATCGCGGACCGACAACGCCTTTAGCGCTTACAAAACTCCCCTGCAGAAAGGGGCCCGCAGGCACGCGCTGGGCGACGAGGGGCTGCTGGCCTCCCGTCCTCAGGTTAAGCTCACCAGCCCCGCAGCTCTGCTCTGCAGCCGGGGGGCCGCAGGGATGGGCGGCTGCGTGCGTACGAGCTTCCCCTGGAACAGCCATGTTCAGTACAAGTGGAGTTGATTGATAATTTTCCCACTGAAGAAATGGAGTAAATAGGATTTGACATCCGAGGCAGCGATGATGCTCCCCTGCTGTCCTCTGTCGCTGTGTGGCACGGGTGCGCCCGCTGCGGCTCTCACCATCAGGAGCTCCGGTCCCCACCAGTAACACACTGGGCAAACGGGGAATGGAAACCTCGCTCCTTCCAGGTTTTTCTGTGTGTTTGGCACAGGGCTTGGGGCCCGCTCCTTGCTTGGCGTCAGCGTCTCGGGGCGCGTGGCGCTCCCTGCTTCCCGGAGAGGCTCCTTCCAGCAGAGACAGCGGCTGGCTGGAGGGCAGATATCGAGGCCAACTGGTCATGAAATCTGTCCTTCACACACGGAGGGGAAACCTCGGCGCGGGTTTCGCTGCCCGGCCGAGTGCCCCCTGACCCGGCAGCCAGGTGCCATTCCCACGGCTGCCAGCGCGGAGGCAGGATCACCCTCCATGCCCCATCCCTCCCGCGTCTGCGGTGTGTGTCTCCTGGTCTTCATCACCACGCAGCGGGCGGCGGACGGGCAGGGTGCGGGTGGGCTGGGATGCTCCGGCACGCGGCTCCGCACCGCGTCTCGACGCGACCCAGCGCTCCGCTTCTCCAGCCTGTCCCTGCCCCAGCCGAGGGGACAACGCGCAGACGTCACCCAGCCGGGGGACAGGGAAGGAAACTTTGATCTCTGCTGTCGAGGCCCCTCGCTGCACAGAAGAAAAGCGAGCGCTTTCTGGTTGTTTTCTAAACGCGCTCCCCCCCGGTATCTCTTTGTCAGAGCCAGAGAGGGGAAAAAAGCACAAAAAGATTCCCAGCGACCAAACCAAAGGTGATGAAAAATGAATGAGAAGGCAGTTCAGCCTGGAGAGTACAAACAAACTATCTGGAGCAAATAGTTTATTTTAAGATGCTAACAAATTTGCTCCAGAGGCCTGTAGAAAAAAGTCAGGCACCGTACAGCCAGCCTGTCCCTTATTTATAGAATAATTACGATGATTTATTAGCTGTGATCAGAAATGTATTTATGGCATGGAAGTTTTCAGCCATATTTCAAGTAATTCACCACCTCGCACAACTCCCCGTCGCTGTCATCCCAGCTCCGCTTTTTCTTCCCCTTGAAACCTGCTTGCACGACGATTTATGGCTCTGTTTGTGGGAGAAGCAGGTGTCTTGCTCCAGAGAACAACAGCAAAACAAAGCTCAAGGGTAAAGCCCTCTCGCCAGCCGCCCCCCAGCAGCTCGCCGCGCCGGCGAAGGCAGTGCCCTGCCCGGCACGCGTCCCCGGCACGCGTCCCCGGCACGCCGCCGCTCTCGCTGGCACCATCCTCAGGCAGCGGGGCAGGGCTCTGTCCCCAGACCCCGGCTGCTCCTTCCCGAGCCCAGCGAGGCGTCGAGCTGAGGGTCTCCTGGCAGCGTCTCCCCGGCCCCCTTCCCCCGGTGCCCAGCAGCAGCCAGCCGGGTAGCGCGGATGGAGGGGTGACAGCCAGCATCCCATCCGCCGCAGGTCACATCGGAGCCCGGCTCGCTGCCTCCGAAACAGCCAGAAAAAACGTCTTCATGTTCTCCTGCTAGCCGCTTAATACAGCCTTGTCCTCTCCCTGCTCCTGCTGCTTGATATATCTCGCTGTTTGCAGCCCAGGGAGAAAGTGAACGCCCTCAGAAGAATGCCAAATGTAACAAGTTTGGGACAAACACCAAAATATTTGGCCTTTACCCCAACAAAAGCAGTAAATATTTTTTTCTGCCGCACCTGATGTTGTTTTCCCAGTGAGCAGGCGCGGCGGGGCTGCCGGGCTGGGAAGGGCAGGGCTGGGGGCTCGGGGACCCCCGGGGTTGGCTTCGGAGGGGAGCCCTGGCAGCCCCCTGCTCGGGGCACGGGCGGCCGTTCCCCGGGACGCAGGGGTGGCTTTGTGAGCGACCCTGCAAGTCGCTTCCGCAGGGCGGGATGAGCTCACGCGCCGCGGAGCGCGTGTGCACGCTTTGCACGAGGGCTCGTGCGCGGGCTGGGTGTGCCAGGCTGCAGACAGATGGACAGACGGACAGACAGACGGACGGACGAGCAGCCGCCGGCTTTGGGCGCAGCCGTGGAGGGGAGCCGAGATGCCCATCTCTGCAGTTACCTGCTTCAGACGCCTCTGCCGCTTGCTGTCTTCTGCCGCTTCCAGCCTGAGCCACAGAGTTTTATTTAATCACTTCTCCACTCTCCCCTTGTCTTTTTCTTTTTTATCTCACAGTAAAAGTAAGCTGTTATTTCCAATTTGTTTCATGATGCCCTCATTCATCCCCCCCTCCCGGTACCCACGGGGCTGGCAAGCTGGAGACGGTGCCAGCACTTCAGTACTGAGGGGGGAAAAAAGGTCTTGAAGTTTGGAGGCCCTTAGGAATGAACGAAGCTCCACGCTGCTGGAAATACGAGCTGCTGCAGTCGAGGGCCTGCTGCAAACCCATTGATTCTCATCAGCTCTGATTTGCCTGCCTGCACGGTCTTAGGACTGGCTTCTTGCACAAACATCCCCTCCCGCTGCCCGGCTTCTCCGTGCCTTTCTCCTGTGCAGGGTCTGCGTGAGCTGTCTCGGAAGCTTTAATTCTCTGCTTTTAGGAGGTGATCGCACTTCACCGGCTGAAATGCCGGGTTTTATTACAAAGCTGGGCTTGCAAACTTCATAAAAAGGGACTAAACCCCCCCTGCACCCTCCAGCAGCTCGGCTGCCATGACAGCAACCTCAACTCCCTCCTTCAGAGCACAGGTATTTGGGCAAAGGGCGGGCCAGGGGTAATTAGCTACCCTTAATTGGCTGCCAAATCCCCTCCTGCCCTGATGTGGGAAGCTGCATCCAAGGGCTTTTGCTTTGTGCCCTCTTGGAGTAACCTGAATTTCGCACGCCCAGGACCAGATGCAAAGGCTGACACTAATAGGATTAATGACCAGGGACCAGAAACAGCTCCATCGCGGGTCCAGAATTAGATGTATCTGGGAGCAGCCAGGATATAATTTGGTTCATTTGTTAAAATAACATACAAAAAAAGAAGTCTAAAGCAAGCCCATTCCCAGGGCCCGAGAAGACAAATAAGAAGGATGGCCCTTGTCTGGGGTGGCATTTGTTTTCATTAAGTGGGTGGAAGAGACCTGATGGAAGCGGAGCGCTCGATCCTGGAGTAACCTTGTTGACTCTGGAAAAGCCAGCAGCTTGCAAACAGCAATTAGCAAACCAGCTCGATTAAAAAGGAATAAAAACCAACCTAAAGCTTAAACCTCCACATCCCTCGGCTTCTCACTCGTTTTGATGAGTCTCCAAGCGTCAGCTCCCCACCCGACACCCACCTGCAGAGGACGTGTCGGGGTCACGCGAGGATCGCCGTCGCAAGCCGGGGTGCTCCAGGAGCCCTCTGCACAGCCGGAGAACCAGCGGCTGGAGCTTCCTACCTAAAGGGCAACCAACGAGAGAAAGTTTTAGCTCCTCCAGCTTGTTTAATTCTCTGAGCTTTGTTTCGTGTTTGCTCCCAAGGCACCAATATTAAAGGGATTTGTGCACTAAAGTGGTTTGGAAATTTATGACTCGTGGCCTGGTGTTCTCCGGGAGCCTTTCCTTGACATCCGTCTTTCTGCCTCTGGTTTTCCCAGAAGCAAAACCTCACCGGTCTCTTCCCCGAGTTAAATGCCTTTCCCAGCCCTAATCCGCCTAGAAATATCCACAGCGCAGGAGCCTGCCCTGCAGACGGAGCCGCTGGACGCTCGCTGCTCTGCAGGCTGCCGGCCAGTCCTCCCTCGGGAGCCGTTTCTGCCCGCCGTGAACGCTGTGCCCGGCCCCGGTCCATGGCAGAGGCAGCCCCGAGCCCTTGGCCGAGCGTGCCCTCGCCTGCAGCCCGGCCTCTCTTCTCTTCTCGCTCGGTCAGCTTGGGTAGAGCTCGTCAGCTCGTCCTCCAAATCTTCTTGGCAACGAAGTCACCTGGGGCAGTTTAATGACTGTTAGAAACTGGTTAAACGATGCCTGGCCCTTTTGCCTGCTAATTAGAAGTCCTTCTCCCTAATACTTTCAAGGTCACGGCTCTTCTCCCCAGGCCGCCTTATGGCTCTGGGCTTACGTGCTCTTTGACTAGTCCGGCTTATCCCCCCGAGCTTGCTTTGCTGCAGCTCCTAATCGCTACCTGAAGCGGCTCCTCATCGTCACCGCGTCCCTGTGTGCGTGCATCGCGGCCGGGTAACGGGGCCCCTGGGGCACCCCGCTGCAGGTTTAATCCGGGGGGCAGGGAGGGGGGAGAAGCTTTTCTTGCTTGGGCTGGGGATGCTGCGCGGTGAGGAGGGGCCAGCGGCCTTCGAGGGACCCGGCGCAGGGAGAGGGGTGATGGGGCATGGGCAGGAACCCGCTGCCCGCTCCTCTCGCTGTGCTCCGGGCCGTCTCCCCCCTTTCCTCGGCAGGAAAACCACCGAGAAACGTTCCCTTTTACCCCGCTTCTGTGGCTCCAGGCTGCAGCGCTGGCCCCGAGCCCTCTGTTAGTGCCACCGCTCTCGTGAGCCCTGTGCTGTAAATCAGGGACTCCAGCCCGCGCTGCTGCGGAGACCTGTCCCGTCCTTCCCCAGCCGCTCCCGGCCACGCAGAGGTGCCTCCTCGGCGCCGCTGCCATCTCGTCCCTCTGATGCCGGAGATTTTTTTGATAAGCTCCTTGTTTCCCAGGCACAGAGCACAAAACTATTTTTCTTGCACTGAGCAGACAAGATGTTGAAATGTTTTTTCCTGTGATAACTGAAAGGGGAAGAAATCCTGCCTGCGATTCTTGTCAAGTCGAGGGATCTCTTTGTAGTTCAGTGAATCATTTCATCCCCAATGTTAATTTAAAAGCAAACAAACAGAGCTGAATGCGTTTGATAGTAGAATTATTTCCAGTACATTTCAGGTTTTGTTGCGCTGTGCTGTAAAACGCTGCTGTACGGGCACTGTGAGGTGGGGCTGGGGGGGCTGGCAGGTCGGCTGGGGACGGCCCTGGCCTGGCTGCACCCCACTGCACCCCGTCACACCCAGGCTGGGTCCTGCAGGGCATCAAAGCCCGGTGCTGGGGGAGCAGAGCCCGCTGCCGGGCCCAGGGAGCATCCCCGGAGCATCCCCATCTCTGCGGGCGCGGTGGAAAGGGCTCTCACTCACCGACGCAGCCACAACCCGGGCACGCAAACCAAGAGTTAAAGCCTCCTCTTGGGAAAGGGGAGATGCAAAGCATCAGCCTTGTTCCACCTCAAAAGAGCAAGAATGAATCAGAAAAGGGCAAAGTGTGTGAAAAGGATGAATTGTAATAAAAACTGTGTTTAAACGTGCCACCAAGAATTAATCGTTTTTTCCTGTGTAGCTTCCCTTTCATGGGCTCTTCCTGGGAATGCGTGGAGGGAAATGTGAACAAGGAATTAGTTTTATTCTGCATGTAAAGGAGATGGGGGGTGTGGCTGCCCTGGTCTGCAGGCACAGGGCCTGGCTCCGCGGATGGGAGCCATCAAGCCCACCGGCACCTGCGAGGCGAGCGGGGTGCAGCCGGGGTCTGCAGCCCCGCACCCCCCTGCCCGGGGGCTCTTGGGGGGGGGGTAGTACTCCTGGAGGGAAATTTTGGCTCTCCTGCAGCCCCAGCAGCTCGCCGGGGCGGTGATGGAGGCTTTCCCACTCGTTTCGGTGGCAGTGGGGTCGGGGTGAGAAACGCCACGGCGCTGGCAGAGCAGGAGGCGGCCGGTGCGAGCCCAGCGCCGCGGGGACCAGGCTGGCCTCCGGGCTCGATAAATGCCTGAAACGGGGAGCGTTTATCCGCTTTGAGCCGAGGGCTGGGCAGCAGGCGTCCCAGGGAGAGGCAAAGCGCTCCATCTGCTCGGCTCGGTGGGAAGGGGACCGGGGCCAAGCGGGTCCCAGCCAGCCCAGGTCAGAGCCGGGCAGGGTGGGCAGCGATGGCAGGGAGCCCAGGGAGGTGATGCCTTCCTCCCCATCACCTCATCCCGCCTCCTCCTCCCCTCCCTGTTCGCTGGGTTACCCCGACGCCCTCTGGGAGCGAGACGCACGGTATCGGTGGGGAGGATCAGCGCTGAAGGATGCTTTGTCATCAGAACCCCCGCTCGCTGGCAGGCCCTGCGAGCGTCACCTTTTCAGATACACAAAATCAATGCTGTCCTGCATTCCAAAACCTTTAAACACCAGACAGGCAATTTATCTTCTTTTATGGTGGCTGAGAGTCGGAAGGAGCCTGGCCAGATTAAATAATCCAGCAATAGCAATTTGAGGTCATTTTCATCATATTAATGGTTTTCTTGCCGATACTCAAAAAGTGAGCTAAGGACCCGAGCTTGAACTGGCTCTGTGTCAGCACCGCTTTTCTGCTGAGAAGCCATTTTTTATGAAATTTGCAACGAAGTGGAAGTGCTGGGTGACGAGGCAGCCCACATCCCGGGCACGCATGGCATCTGCTGCAGCCCGGGGAGCCGTGTCCTGCCTCCTGCCCCACTTCGGGACCCGTGGGCTGCTCACCTGCTCTGCCAAGGAAGCAACGGAAGGAGAATTATTTGAGACTCTGCTTTTCACCCCCCTTTTAATGAGGAAGCAAATAGAGTTGGAGCTTTACGAAGCTGTTTGAGCGTTTCAGTGCAAAAACGCAGCTCTGTATTTTCAGGGAGGTTTTGGTGAGCAGCTCTGCGGACGCGCTGCTGTGCGGTTATGCACAGAGCACACGGCCTCACTCCTCCTCCCAAACCCAGCTCCTACACCGCGGGCAGCGGGGGGGGAGGAGGGAGGAGCTGAAAGTCTGAGCGCTCCTTAGAAACAGAAGGCAAATTTGAGATAACGTGAGAAACATCATCTCGCATATCAGAAAGCCTTTTGTAAGCACTTTCCAGGAATATTTCACGGCCTCCATTTCATTACTAAGAACACTTACAGAAAGCAAATTCTCAGCTTGAATGCTTGTGCATTTGGTGCTTGCAAACGTTGCGTTACAGATTCAGCTGTGGGATGCACAACTTGGGCTGCGAGATAACTCCCACCAAGAAAGAGCTGCGT
This sequence comes from Opisthocomus hoazin, assembly GCF_030867145.1. Lineage (NCBI taxonomy): Eukaryota > Metazoa > Chordata > Aves > Opisthocomiformes > Opisthocomidae > Opisthocomus > Opisthocomus hoazin. The sequence goes on along the minus strand of NC_134429.1, from coordinate 21,281,988 downwards.
GCGGCTTGTGGGATTCCCCGGCACAGCCGGCTTCGCCAGCCCAATAAACCCCCTGGAATTCCCTGCCGGGGGCAGGCTCCGCACTGCCGGGCTTGTTCACCGCGGGGATATTTCTGTCGCGCTCCAGAATGGCATCTGCAGGCAGCCACGGGTGGCACGTAGGTAGCTGTTTGCCGGGAAGGAGACGCAGCTCTCCTGCGCGACGCTGACTCAGCGCACGCAGTGCAGACCGCGGTGTTTCCGGGGGAAAGTCAGCAAGAACCATGGATCCATCAGAGAGTGTCACCGGCTTTTTGCCTGTGATTCATAAAGAGTGAGGGACACTAAACGTACCGAATAAGTAACTTCTTGCAGAGATATGACTGAAGTCAGTTACGCACGGGACGCACAGGAGGGCTCCCTCCACCCCTCCAGCCGAGCCCGGCAGCTCTGCCTGCAGCAAGGCAGGATGCGGGTGCTCCCTCTGCCCGGCGAGGTTTTGGGGTCCCAGCCCTTCGCCAGCTTGCCAGGCAATTCATCCTTGAGGTTTTTCTGCTTCAGCACGTTGCCAAGAGAGACAGTGACAGATAGAGGAGGAGAGTTCCGCGTAACCTCGATTACCCAAGGATAATGAGCCCCAGTGCACCCTTAAGGTATTGGCAATATTTGTATCTATTCAGCTTTTTCAGCTCTAAAGGTAACCATTTATATCCATTAAAAGCAGACAACCGGATGGCAAGCGGAGCCCTGCGTGCCCCTCGGCCCCGGCTGCCTCGCGACGGGCAGCATACATCACGCCGCACGCACCCGGAGATCCCTGCCCGCGGCTCAGCAAATGTCACGACGCTCTAACGAGCCGCCGCCGCACATCACCTTCGAGGCTGCCCCACTGCCCATTCTGGCAATGCCAGCCCAGGGCGAGCATCCCCATCCCGCCGAGCCCCAGCACCATGCCCGGCACTGCCGTCCCCACCGGCCCCGGCTCCTGCAGGCACCGCAGCTGGTGTCCTCCAGCCCTCGGAAACCAAAGGCAGAGGGATCCCTGCCGGATGCCCTCCGGACAGCAGTGTCTGCTTTCTCCACCGCCTCCTGCCAGGATCTCTCACACCACAGACGGGGCCACGCTGCGGTGCGCGAACGCCCGTGGGTGCTGCGCAGGGCTGGGTGTGCTCAGCACCTCCCCAGCTCCGGCGCGTGACGGTGTCCTGACACAGAGTCCACGCACATCCCCGGGGAATCCGTCCCTTGCCTCCGCAGGTGCTTTTCCAGCACTGAAACCCTCGATACGCTACTTTTAATTATGGGGGCAACATCGTTAAGTAGACTAATCTTCACACCAAACTAATGTTTGGTGGCCACAAGGTGCCTAATTGGTTCAGGCATTTTATAATTAGACCCCCTCAATACCTATGCAGATGGGGCCACTGGCTAGAAAAAACCCCTGTATTTCCTGCCAGAGTCATTTAACCAGATGAAGAAGTGACTTTTTTTAGCCTAGAAATAGAAAATTAGATGTATTGCTGTTAATTCCTTTTCTTATGTGAAGATGGTGTAAGAAATAAAAACCAAAGCCCAAACCATGCACGTTGCTGATGAGTTCCCTGAGTAATTAGAGAACTTGGCGATGAAAACAGACAAAGGCACCCAGCCGTGGGGGCTGAGCAAATTGAACAAATCAGTTTGGTTTGTTCCCAGAGGTCACCCGGTGTTTGGACAGCCCTCGTAGAGCCGTCCTTCGGATGCGACACGCACCCCTCTCAGGTAAATATTTGGCCGGGGGATGGGGTTATCTTCCCCTTTGCAACGGCTCCTATCTGTCCTGGCGCAGGCGGGCACGGCCCGAGCCGCCGGCTCCGGCTCCCTGATCGCTGTCGCTGCGGCGGTGGGAGCGCCGGCAGCCGAGGAGCCGGTGGGATAGCAATAGCAATCACGCGTCTCCGATGTTGCTTTCCACCCATAGAACATAATTGCTTCTGCAGAAGAAATTAAGCATCATAATGAAACGCCCATAAAAAGAGGCTTTGCTCTCCATCACCAGATCACAAATATCGCAGACGTTGCCTGACGGGGCAGGAGCAGCTCTGCTGTGCCGTCCCCCCCTGCTGACACCACTGGCTCCGGGGCCAGGACTGTCCCTGCTCACCGACCTTCACCCACAGAAGAGTCTGGATGGAACCAAGCAGTAAAGGTGACCCCAATTCGCAGACCCTTTCTGCCTTCCCAAACTTCTCAGCTTTCGCTCAGTTCCCAGGGTATTGGCTGCCCCTCGCTCAGCTTTATCCCCGTTCCTGGACAGTCTGTCAGGGTCCTGGGGACACCACGCGTGGCTTTAGCCCAGGTGCTCAGGCTCTCAAACCTGGGAAGGGAGGAAACACTTTCCAGAGAAGCTGCACGTATCCGAATGCAGGGTTTGCAATGCAGCGGGAAAGGTGACTTTACCAGAAAGGGCAAAAGCGCAGGAGGAAAGTGAAATGTCAGCTTTGCCAGCTGAATCCTTGCGCTGCTCCGAGCGGTCCCTGGGTTTTGGAGCAGGGCTCGTGCCAGAGCCCCCTCCCAGCCGGGAGCTGCGAGCGATGCAAAGCTGAACTGCAGCCGTCGCTGCCTTTGCGTCCACTTCACTGACGTTCTCGAGGAGCATCTCAGACACGTGGAAATCTGCTCTGCGATCTGCCCTCGAGTGAGTCCATGGCTCCGTGCTCCCGGGGCACGGCCGGGCAGGGCCAGCTGGCTTTGGGAGCCAGCGCCCTGCAAAAGGCTTGATTTTGTCTCCTCTCCCTCCACTGAGCACAAACTCCTGCCCGAAGCGTCCTTTTATCATTTCCTGCCTGTGTTTTCTTCCTCCATTCATCACCCATGCCGAGATGCTGGCTGAAAGCGTTTCTAAGGCGTCAGCCTCAACCTCACCCACGCTGGTTAGACAAGTGTCCTTCGTGCCAGAGGTCCCCTCGAGGAAGGGCCAGGAGCCCCATCTGCTGTGGAGAATTCACCCGAGCAGTACATCGCCCGTTCGTAGTCTCCTTGGACACTACCGAAGAATCTGTCCACTTAAAACAGGATTATTTCTGGGTGGCAAACCACAAAGTTAATTTGGCTCTAATCCCTTTAAATGGAACCAATTATTGGAGTGCTAATGACTCTTCTGGAGGTCTCACCCATGCCGCGGCTGGCGAGGGCACGGCAGGCTGGCAGGCAGATGAGCCTGGCCTCCCACCCGGTGTGGGACCAGGGCACCGGGACGATCGATGAACCCCCTCTGTGAGGGGCCATGGCGCTGGGCCAGGACCCCACACAGACCCCGGAGCTGAGGGTCCCCTCCTGCCCGCCCCGGGTCCCTCACCGCCTGCTTTCCGTGAGAAAGCATGAGAATAAACAGCTTTAATCATACAATCCCTGCTTCCTATTGCTAATAATATTATTATCATGATATTAAGCCACTTAATTCTTTCTCTCAATTTATTTGCTTTTGTTTTTGTACTCCCATGTTGTAATTTTCAATTTAATTAGTTTTAGTGTTTCTGAGGGCAATAGGTCTTGGTTTATCTTTGCAGCTAATAGTCCTAATTGTTTACCCTTTCTTCAGCAATATCTCATTAACTTTATGGGCCATCATTTCCATGGCATCTCCAGAACTAATTCCCTCGCTATTTGAGTCATATTCCTAAAATCTCCCCCTCCATTCACTTCTCTAAGCCTGCTTGACCTTGCCCATCCTGGCGTGCCCGGCTGCTCCTGCAGCCCAGAGCTGTGTGTCCCACGACGTGCTGGGGCAGAGCCGGGGCACCCCGGGACGGTTCGCACCAGGGATCTCCCACAGCAGATGGGATGGGAAAAGGCTGGAGCAGGGGGAAAGCAGGCGTGCCGGCATCGCCGGTGAGGCTTGGCAGCGGCCAAGGGGAGCAGAGCCAGGGCAACTGCCAAGCCGTGCCGGGAGGGAGCCCAGGCTGCTGCGGAGCAAGGATCAGTGCTGGACAAGGAAACCAAGAGGCTTTGGGTCGATTCTTACACCGGTGTCAGGCCACAGCAGCAAAAGGAGCTTTGTTCCTCAAAGTGCACTTCTGGTACATCTAATCAAGCAGGCAATTTAGAAGAGAAACCAGATCAGGTCCCTCCTGAATACAAATTTCGCCAGCGCTGGAAGCAGGCTGCGCTCCAGGGACCTCGCCATGCGGGGAAACTTCTGGCTCCCACTCCGGCGCTGCAGGGATGCCGGCCCCGGGCAGACCCCCCTGCATCTGTCATCTGGTAATTGCAGTCACGTCTCTCCTCTTTTTGTGCCTTTCCACAGTTGGCCCTGCTCCTCAGAGAACATTTTTGGTGGTTGTTTCTATCTTTAGCAGCCCAGGGTTGCTTTTCCTGCCAACAGAGTGGTCTGGCTGTTCCCCTCAGCTCCATCCAGCTCAAAGTTTCTTCCCTCCAGCAAGGGAAGACAAAGCTGTTGGGAAAATAAAGCATCACACCACTTTTGAGGCGGCTAACGCGGTGCAGAGCTCCTCACCCCCCTGCGAGCTCGGGTGCCTTGGCTTCGGGACAGCGGGGCTGCTGCCGCACAGCACGGGAGCTCGCACGGGTTAAGCGGAGGGCAGAGCTTGCAGATAGCTGTGCTACCCCTGACTCCTGCTTTCAGATGCCATTAATCATGCTCCTAATGAGTTTGTGTTCACAGATGAGATGTTTTTGGCTGCAGAGACGAGTTGCAGATTATATCTCCCATTGATTGTTTCATCCCACTTCAATGATTTGTACCAGGAAACGGTTCTGAATTTTCAGCTTAAATCATGCTCGGAGAGCGGGCTTGGCACGTGGAGATATTTGTTCAGTTGTTGTGACTGCAGCGACTCGGGATTCGTTTTCCCCTCTGCGTTCCCAGCTTTACACTCGCCTTCACCCTCAGGTCTGATCTCCCTGGGCTCAGAGGGCAGCAGACCCCCGTGCTCGGCAGCCCCAGTTGGAGGGGCTGCTGGGTGCAGGGGCTTGCACGGCTGCGGGAGCGATGCCGGGAGGCTCCTTTGGTTACTGCTGGCCCCTCGGGGCTCCCCACCCCCGTATCGCTGCGCGAGCCGGGCACCGAAACGTGCGTTCCCATCAAGCAGGCAGGGAGGGACCCACTGGCAGCAGCTGCGAGGGCACCTGAATTATTGATAGGTACACAGGCTCCAGCCGAGGCAGCGAGGGCGGCGAATGGCATCTGGCTCGCAGTGAATCAACCGGCGAGGCCCCGCGAGCGCTTGCGGCTCTGCACACCTCGTGCTTCACGGCTTGCAGCGAGAGCTCAGGGAGGGCAAAAGTGATGTCGGGGCAAGGACGGCTTTAATTTTTCAAGACGATCAAGGGGGTTTGGATAAACGGCTTTGAGGAACAGCCCAGGGAAGCAAAGCGCGCCTAAAGCTCCTCAGTCTTTTACAAGATAATTTTGATGGGCTGGAGACTATCGCTGGCAAGCAAAGTGCACGGGGGGTGAACAAACACATGTACGTACAGCATATGGAGAAACACACATGAAGTACAAATCAGCCATATGGCCAAATGTTCCTGCCAAATTTTCTTTTCTCTTTCTTTCCTTTGGCTGTTTTTCATCTTCCATGGGCTGCCATGAAACATGCCCCGTCTCCTCCACGCCCCCATCCTGTCCCAGCTCCCTTTCTGAGGGCCAGTTTGAGCCATTTTCTGGATGCTTCCATGTCTTAAATTTTGTTGTATTTACCTTCCAGACTGAACAAAGGAAAAATATGCTCTAAAATCCAGAGAAAGGTGGGCAGAGGGCTTGACCTGCGGGGCAGAAGGTGCCCGGGCAGCCGGCTGAGAAAAAGGCATCACTGCTCTGCCGCTCGCTCCGGGTCTGCAGCATCGCTCCCACCTCCCTCGCAGCCCCGTGTGTTGCTCTGGGCATGAGCCTCCACAGGTGAAGGTGACAGGAGCCCAGCTGCCTGCCAGGGACAGAATCAGGGCCAGGAATCACCTTTGGGTGAGCAGGGTCTTGCTGCTGAGATCGGAAGGATCTGGCTTGTGCTGGGCCATCTTCCAAAACTGGAGACAGAGCCGCTACCCCGAGCAGCGCAGCGTGCAGAGACGGGGGTGCAGCGTCACCTTCGTGCTCAGGTTTCGTCACCCCATGGCATCGCGCTCTGGTGCGTGAATCACCCCCTGCTCTCCGTTTCCACTGCAGGCTGAGCGATGCCTGGGCAAGGCTCTCCAGAAACACACGACTTCAAAGGGAAACAGCAAAAAGAAAAGGTGCCCAAGGGTTGGCAGATCTGATCCGGTTCAGGAAAGGGAGCGGAGCTCAGGAGGCATGTGGCCATGCCAGCCAGATGTGGCCATGCCAGCCAGATGTGGCCGCGGAGGCTTCTGGAAGGGAGCCCATGGCAGGCGGTGGTGTTTCTCTAACCCCGTATTGACTTTGGCTCCCAGAATCAATTTTCTTTATTAGCTGATGAATCTCTTCAAAAGACTTTCTGTACTGAATCTAGATAAATTATTTAAGCAGTAAATTCTTTCCACTCTAGCACTGTTACGGCGCGGTGATTTCACAGGGGAAAGCAGCAGGGAGGGGTTTGGGACAAGGTCACCGTCAGCAGAAGATCAGAACAGGAACAGGTTTGCTAAGAAGTGACTGTACAGCCAAGAGCTACTGTAAAACAGAGGCGATTAATAAGAAACAGGTTTTTGGCAAAACGCTGGGATTAGGGGTGAATACGAGGAGCAAATCATAGGAGACTATAGTCTTAATTATTTATGCAAGCAAATTGCTGTGGATGGAGGCAGAGCACAGCGCTGGATGCGGGCGGGAGCAGGCAGCACACACGCGGCAGGGCTGTTGTCTGCCCCAGGCGAGGGCTGTCCGTGGGCAGCAGCTCTCGGGCTGCCGGATGGACAGACAGACCTCGGCAGGAGCTGCCGTGCGGGAAGGCGCGAGCACCGGCGCAGCAACGCGTTTGCAAACATCCAGGCAGCATCGGGGCTCCCGCCGGCTCTTGGGACCGCGACCGCCCACACGTGCGCTGCGGTTGCAGCAGCAATGTCCACGGGCACCATCGTTTGTTAACTGGCACCCAAGAAGCAAGGTGCCAGTGGGGGGCTGGAGTCGGAAGGGTGCTCTGCTGCCCTGCCTGCCTCCAAGGTCTGCTGCCAGCATCTCGTTTGCTTTGTAAATGGGGCTTCACGCACTTGTCAGGGGCTGGGGAGCTTCAAGGCCAAAGCTAACCTACGAGCCAGAGCAAGAAATAATTCTGCCTCTGAGAATAATGCTGGCTCACGAGGTCAGAGAATTCGAACATATTTATAGCCAGCAGAAGAAAATGATTGTGTTAAACAGCAGCTGAAGTACGCGGAGACCCGGCAAGAACTGCTGGCTGCAGCCATTCATTACGCTACCGGGAGCGTAATTACACAGCTCGGTATTCACATCCCAAAGACTGTTCTGCAACCCTGCTCAAAAGCCCACTTTGGGGATCAAAACGCTAATGTGTATTTTCTGTGGAACAGCACTGTGAATTGAAGGCTGCCCAGGGGCTGCAGAGGCATTCCGGCCGGGTGGGCGCGAGGCAGGCACAGCGCGGAGCCGTGGGGCCGGCGAGTGAGCGTGCGTCCCCCCGAGCGGGGACAGGGACAGGTGGGAGGGACCAGAGGGACTCACTGCCTGTCTCCTCACGGAAATCACACCAAGAGGAGTTCGACCTGGTTCCAATATTCAGCTATAAATAGCAAGCTTAATTAAGGCAACCAAACAAAGGAGACGATGGATACCTGCACAGAGGGACCGGGGAGGGAGACGGGGTTTCTCGCCTTCCCTGTGCAAACACCACATTTTCACACCAAGCCGAGAGCAGCAGGTTGAGCACGGGACGGGGACAGCGGGGACCGGGATGCCAGCACACGGGCTGTGCTGGAGGCTGCAGCAGCGTGCCCTCACGCTCAGACACCCACCGAGGGGCTGCACCCCGGCACACAGCCCCTGGCCAGAGGCACCGGCCGGGCTCCCTGCACGCGCTGCCTGCAGCCCCCTGCACGCCCGCTTTGCTCCAGGCAGCTCCGGGCCATGCAGCGCCTGGAGGTTTCAGGCCTGAGCTTTAATTACAGCCCCCCAGCCAAAGTGAAAACCTGTTTCCCAGTAAAGTCTTCCCCTCCCCTTACTAGTCAGTTTATACTTGTGGCAGTCTCATATTCAGGACCAAGTATGATTAGCACCTTTGTGTTAATTTTTCACACGTACTCCCCAAACCAAGCAAACACAAAGCATTGAACCGAATGAGGCTGCCCCGGTGCAACGCCCGGCCCTGGCCATCACCCGCTGGCAGGAGCCCAGCTCCGAAGCCCCTCACTCACCGCCCACAGCAGCAGCAGCCACCGCAGCCCATGGATCACCGGCATTCAGAGATTTGCTGTCTGGGGAACCAGCATGGCAGCCCCACTAACAGAGAAAACCACAGTGCTCCCACTGCTGCTGCTTTATACTGCAGCCTGGGTCGAGTCATTAAAGCCCAATTTCTGCTAAACCCTTTCAGCTGGAAATGAATGCCAGCATTTGACCGGCAAGGGCTGATTTTTAGTAGATGGGATAACCGCTGCCAGCTGCTTCCACACCGGCTCCCTCCCTATCCACGGGGAGAGGGATCCTCGTGGCAGATGGGTGCTGAGCCCTTTGGTCCGGGGCTGCAGGGAGCAGAGGCACAGCCCCGGCAGCCGCGGTGCCGTGTGGCTGCGGAGGTGGGTGCTCAGCTCCCGCGGCCGGGTCCCCCCCGTCCCCGCGGCGGCAGGACCTGCCAGGCACGGGCATGGCCCAGCAGCTCGTTAGGGAGCTCATCGGTGCCCTCATCTCCCCCCACAGCAGCGGGGGTTCAGAAGCACTGGGAATCGAAGGAATAAATTTAAAAGTGTGTACACCTCGCACTGCATACATCAAGCCCGATTTATTCAGAGCGAGCAGCTCGGACATGCTCCCAGCAGCCTGGAGAGCGTGTTTATCAGCCGGGCTCCTTGGGTGATCGTTGCCATTGATTGCCATGTCATTGTCACCTCTGGGCACTACGGGAGGCCGGTGGGAGCCAGGTGACAGCGTCAGCAGCACCGGCGATGGCGGGGAGCCACGGTTTCCCCGGGACGGGCGGGTGTGCAGGGGTCAGGCAGAGCTGGCGATGCTCTGCTCGGTGCTGGAGCCTGCCATGCGGGGGGACCAGACCCCGAACACTGCTGAGCTCTGGAGACCCAGGTGTGATGGTGTGACCTGCCAGAGCCCTTCAATGGTGTTGCCATTTATTTACAGATTTCTATAGTGCCACCCGCGAGGAGAACACAGGCCTTTTTCAAAAGGAGAAAAGAAAATCCCACCTGGTGGAAACAGAAGCAGACCAAATGCTGCACATAAAGAAGGAGAAAAGGCAGGCAAAAATGAGCTGAGGGTTGGGAAAATCTCTTCCCCAAAAGGAAGTTAAAGAGCTCAGTCTATTGAGCTCATTAGAAGAAGGCAGAGGGACGGCTTGGCCCCTGCGCAGGAGGACGCGCGGGGAGGGACAGCACTGCAGGGCTCCCAGGTACAGAGCAGCACTGCGAGAGCCAGCGGAGGGGAGCTGAAGCCAGGCACATGCCAATTAAAACTGAAGTCTTTTTATTCCAATAGCACCATGGGCAATTAATGACACCGAGAGAAATGACGGACTGCTGGTGTCTCCACCCCGAGGAGGACCCTTCCCGCTCTCCCGAGGGAGCAGCTGAGGGCTGCCGCGCTCCCGCAGCGTCTTGGCCCCAGGGAGGGCTCAGCGGGAGCAGGGACGGTGCCGGCCCAGGACGGGGCGGCTGTGGGTGCTGCTGGCCCAGCCGGAGGGGAAAAACTACACCCTACCCAGAAAGGGACTGCTGCTGAGCGGTGCAAAGCCCTTTTATCTTTACTCCGAATTGTTATTACTAATCCTGACCCCCTGGACGCCTCTGTTGATCAGCAAATCCACAGGTACTTTGGAAAGGAGGTTGCTCCCATCGTCCCCTTTTCTGCAGACGAGGAGACCGAAGTCAGCTGGAATTGCCGGCGCTCAGCCCTCGGGAAATGAGGCTCTAAATAAGGGAGAGCGCAGGGGCCGGGAGGGAGGCAGGGTGTGACAACCCGAGCGGGAAGGTGTCCAGGGCAGCAGAACGGGCACTGCCGCTCCGGAGAAACATCTACGTCACGGTCACGAGCGGTGTGAGCACTCCTGTTTGCACGACCTTCTCGTCAGCGAGGCAGAGACGGGGCGTGGAGCAGCCTCGGGGGCCAGGTCCCAGCCAAGCCCCCCCACTGTGCCCTCCCGGGGGGTCCCCACCGCCCGCCCTGGCCACCCAAAGGCTTTGTGGGGTTGGATCACGCACCACAACTTCCCACTCTTGACTTGGACTCGGGCACGGCCGCGGGCTGACGCGTGCGGGCTCGCAGCAGAGCGGTGGGGAGGCAACTCCCGGCTGGCAGAGGGGCGGGAGGGGGGCTCGGGGAGATGTCACGGGGCCAACCCCACCACCGAGATTCCTCCTGGAGAGACTCGCAGCAGAATGGTTCGGGCTTTGCAGTCACGGTGGGGTTTGCCTTGTCTGCCCGGTTGCACTTTGCTCGCCGTGTTTCCAGCTGCTCTGGCGTGTGTTTGCACTTTGCAGGCTTTAATTGGGGTGGCTGAACAAAACCTGTCCGCAGCCTGCGATGCTGCAGCGATAAGTAACAGGAGGCACAAATTAGAGCAAATAAATCAGAACCAGATTCAATTCCTTGTGCGATCACGAAGACCAACACGCCAAAGTGCAGGCGCTATAAATTAAAAGCCGCCGGGAAGAGAGTGGCAGGCGCTTCCCCGCTGCGGTGGCTGGCGCTCAAAAGGCAGCAGATCTTCACAGAGTGACCCAGAGCCCTGCGAGCTGAGCAGCACGAGCTTTCCCTTCACCGCCAAAAGCTTTTTGCCACCAGAAGATTCCTTTCAGCAGACAGGAAAACCCTCTGCGGCGGCGGTCTGTGCGCGGCGGTGGCAGCACCGCGGGGGTCCCGGCGCAGGCGCGCGGGCGGCTCGGCGTCGGCAGCGCTGGGCTCGGCGTCGGCGGGACCCGGCGAGGAGCGTTGGTGCCAGCGGGCAGGGAGGTCCAGGGCCGGCTGGCGTGGGGCGAGCGCGGGCGTAGTTTTTCCCCTCTGGCTGGGCCAGCAGCACCCACAGCCGCTGCGTCCTGGGCCGGCACCGTCCCTGCTTCCCACGTCGTCGCCGGCTGCTTTCACTCTGTCCTCGGCGCAAGAAATGGGCGTTCGCAGGTCGGCTCGGCTGCGGAGCTTCGGAGGGGGGCCGAGCCGGCCGATCTCCCCCAGCATCGCGTCGGTGGGCCAGTGGGTGCCCAGCATCGCGCTGCTCCCGGCCAGAAGCAGGGCCTGGCCACACCGCGGCCGGCGGGCGGGAGAGCACGCTTACCCCCGCTCCAGAAATCACCGCTTCTCTGGTAGAGCAGTGCGCTTCAAAGAGCGAAAAGCTTCCACGGTATTGTGCAAAAAAACAAACTGGTGGATTTCAAAAGACGTACGTGGAGATAAACAAGCAGGACGCTCGCAGGCTCGCTCGCTGTTACATTATTTTTCACGTTCCTTTAGCTATTAACTCGCTTCTGTTTGATCAATGAAACTGTCTTTGCTCCGGGACACAAAATAAGTGGCATATAAGGAGGGAGGGGTAAAATTTACCTGCTTTAAAGATGAGCAGAACTGTCTTCTGCAGCTTAAGCAGCTACCGAGAGCTGTGCCCACCTCCCTGCTACGGGGCACTTCCCTGCTTATTGATCTGGTGCCTGGCGTGCGCCGTTTGCTTTCCCACCGCCCAGCTGCCATTTGAATTTTATTGGATTCTTCTGTTTAAAATTACAAGCAGGTCCTCTGAATTGGCATTAGCTCTTTAAATATGTGCTGCATCTTCGAGTGTCATGCCAGCACGAGCCAAGCACATCAGAAGCTGCTAGATAATAGGCAATTACTGCTCTTAAACAGACGAGGCATTCACTAGCAGAATGGGCTGCATCTTAAATCTTCCATAAATTCTCTAATAGTCCTTCTATTAATACCTGGTTTCTGGCACATTCCTAATTATTGTGCTCCTTATCAAACCACCGCCTTTCCTCGGCAAAACAGCGGTGCCGGGTGGAGGAGGTGAAGGCAGGAGCCGGCACAGCGCCCCGGAGGGGAAGCCCAGGCTTGGCGCTGGCTGCACCGGCACCGGCCCGGCTGTGCCGCGCTGGAGGGATGCTGCTGGGCCGGGGGCTGCGGCGGGCGAGCAGGCAGGGTGAGGGCAGCTCTGCCTCCGCCCCACCGCCCGCAGGGCATCGTCCCGCCGTGGGAGCTGCGCCGCTGCTGCCTTTGCCAGGCTTTCCTACGTAGGGTTCCTCAGCTCTGCCTTCCCCGCGGCGCTGTTGGTCGAGCAGCATCTTTTGGTAGAGGCTGAGGCTTTGGGGCAGATAAAATCACCCAAGGTGTCCTGGCGGAGGAAATAAAATCTCCCGGGTGTCCCGGCTGCGGTGGCTCGCCGGCCTCGGAGGAGCCGGGTGGGTGCCGCAGAGTTTGGCTCCTCGGCAGGCACCGCACCGGCAGCCCCGCTCGGCGCATGAGACGGGTCGTAAACGCCTCCCGTCCTCCCTCTTGAGCCATTACACACTCCAGAGGATGAGCATGTACAATTCATGTCTCATTAAATTTTTTTGAAATATTATCCTTTTCTTCTTCCCTGCGTTTTCCCCCTATTAAACCAAAATCGTGCTTCCTTTGGAGAATACAAGTCATTAGTTACCATAACAACACCTTTCCTCCCGCACCGCCAGTGCAGCCGCCGCTCCCCTCCTGCCTTCGGCCCCTCCGCGGGCAGCAGACCCCACCGGGGCCGGTGCCGTGGGACCCCCCGGTGTGGCGGGACCCCCTGGTGTGGCGGGACCCCCCGGTGCGGGCAGGACCCCCAGCACTGCCGCCGTTCCACCGCTGCCGGGGTCCAGCATGGCCCTTTGACGGTTCAGCTCTGGATCCGGGTTCTGGGGGCTCCGAGCTGCCCCTGGCATCGTTTGGGCGAAGCCGGAGCCCCCGCGCAGCATCTCCTCGGCAGCGCTCCTGCCCGCTCCCGTCTGCCGAAGGAGCAGGTTGACGCGTTCGTCTGCCAGGCCCTCAGTTCTCTCCGAATCCTGATCGCACGAGACTCTTCAACGCCGGGAGCTTTGATCATTTTTTTTTTTTCCACGTGCCCTGAAAGCTCCCCAGAGCCCGGAGGGAAAGCGTTGCTCCGTGAACTCCCGTCTCCAGGTACCTCCCGCAAGGTCGTCAGTGCTGCTGCCGATTAGAAAGTCCCCGTCCCGCCTCCGGACCCTTGCCGTGCCAGGATACAACCCTCCCGAGTTCACGTGAAAACTAAACACCAGAGAGGAAGCTGCTAGCTTGGATGCACTGACGTGGATCGGCAGAGCCCCAGCAGCACCCTCCCCGGCACCAGAGGCGAAGCCGCCCCGGGAGGGAGGGGAGCGCAGCCCCTGGCAGGGGGTTGGGACCCTCCGGAGCCCACGGGACCCTCCGGAGCCCACGGCCCGACGCTGCCCACCGTGCAAGGAGCTTTGCGAAAATAAAATGAAAATCGTCTACAACGTCGCGTGTTCCCCAGGGATGGCCCTGGGATCCCCGAATTCTCTCCCTGCCTGAAGTGGGGTGCGAGGCGCAGCGGGACCCGTCCGAATGGCAGCCCAGACCCCGGCCCCCTCCTCCGGGCAGCACCCACCGGCCCCTCGGCTGCGGGAGGCGAGAAGCAGCCTGGCAGGGGAAGGAGAGAGCAAACCCTGCCAAATAATTCCCGTGCATGTTGATTCCCCTTCTTTCTCGCCACACAAGATTGATTTATTTATTAAATAACCTCGCTTCCTCCAGCCCCTCACCCTCTCGGCACTCCCTTTTGGAAAACCTTGCTGCGGCTCGGCTGTTGCCAAGGTGGAGGCACAGAAACAGCTCTCGGCGGGCGTACCCTTGGATTGGCAGAACTACCCAGCGCCCCAGCAAATCTGGAATAGAAATGTGCCGTGAAATGGAGACTTTGGAGGATTTCCTCTGTGAGCCGGGCCACGGGGAAGGGAGACGAGCGCCGGTGATTTATGCGACCTGGCAGCGCAGCCCGGGTTTGAATATTCCTGGTGAGCAGACGGGAAACACGCCGTCCGCGTGGCAGCCGCGCGGCGGGGAGCTCCGAGAGGGGCCGCTGGGACCCCCGGGGAGCAGAGCCGCCGGTACCCGGCGGGAACGCCAACGCTCCGGGCGTCCCTACGCTGGGGTCGAGGTTTCATCTTTGGGATTGGTGCGGAGTCGCTGCACGCCCACGGGAAGCTCCTCACACCTGGTCTGTGGGCTGAACTTCACAACTTTGCTATTCAGTTCTTCCTCGGCTGCCCATCCCAGGCCACCGAGGAGGGCAGGTGCCACCCGGCGTCCCCGGCGCCTGCCGTCCCGAGGCAGTGGGGTACCCCTGGCACCCCGCTCCCCTCCAGCAAAGCCCCTGGAAGCTTGGTCACTGTCAGCTCCTGACCAAAAGTGGTTCTTTTCTGAAATGGAAGTCATACGCGGTGTTGGTGCCCCACCTTTGTGAATGTCCCCGACACTATTTGGCTTTATGAGGTCCATAAAGAAATTAAAATACAGTTAAAATGGTTTTCTTAAATGGACTCATAAAAGCTTTTGATGGAAGAAACACTTTATTCTTCTAACTTTTTTACGACACCTATTCACACTTTTCCTTTCACTATGAACTTTTAATGACTTCTAATTTTTTTGCAGACCGATTTGTCTGTAACCCCCAGGAGACCCCTTTCCGCCGCGGTGTCGGTCCCGCGGCAGAGCCGGAGCTGGGGGACACTGCTGGGACAGCCCTGTCGGGCGGCTGGGCCAGCGTGCCCGAGGACCGCAGAGGGATCGGATGCTGTTATCAGTATATATTATTACCATCAGTATATATTATTACCATACTATACCATGCTCTAGTGTACTATACCAAGTGTTATTATATTACTGTTAATATCGGTATTGATAATGGTGATGATGACAACGATGCAAATGCTGCCCGCTGCTTCTCTCGGGCTGCGCCCCGGCAGAGCAGCCTGGAGGTGCCGGGTCCCGGCGGGTGCCGGGGGGAAGGCAGGGTCCCGGGGCCGCTGTGCCACCCCAGCTCGCCGCTCCCGAACGGGCGGGAGACGAGGTCCAGCCCCTCGATGCCACAGCGCTGAAATAAAGATGATTAAGGAGATATTCCAGCCTCTTCTTTTTTTCCCCTCCTCGGTAAATGTCATGCTTCAGGGGAGTATAGCCAAGAAAAGTTCAAAGTAATAATATCAGAAATCTGCTTCTCTTTTCCTTTTGACATTTTATTGTGATATGAAATAGCAGGGGATAAAAGCTCTAATGGGGATATTTGGTTCTTTCTTTCGGTGAGCATTTTAAATGCTGGCTGGTTATGACTCACATTTATTATGATATATGCAAATCTTTAAGGGCCTCATTCACAAAGTCGAGGCGGCGGCGGCCGCCCTTTCAGGGGACTCACGGCGCGAGGATGCCTGCCGCCCAGACTCCGCGCTGCGCCCCGGCTCCTCGGGCAGCCCGGCCCCGGGTCCCGGCTGCACGGCGGGATGGCGACGGCGGGATGGCGACGGGGCTGCCCACGCCGCCCCGGCACGGCAGCCCCCGCGGCACGACGGGCAGCTGCGTGGGGAAAGTCGCTCTGCTTCACCCTGGCTCTCGTCGGAGCACGCGGCTGCGCCCTGCGCCCGCTTCTTGCAATTAAAGCACAAACTCTTTCTCCGCCGACTGCGTTGATTGTATTTCTGTGTTGACTCCAAACCAGAAATTTCCAGTGGATAAACAATGGCAAGTAACCGGGCTATAAATACAACTTTAATAATATTTAGCTGGTAATGTGCACAGAGTCGTGTTGATTTGTGTAGGGGAACAACGAGTTGATTTAAAAAAAAAAAACACCACCTCATTTCACATTGAATCCTATCCTAATTAGACGCTATTATTGCTCTCCAACAAATAATCTTCTGAACTAAGTCCATTCCACCGGGAGTGATCAAAGGGTAATTTAATTAAATTTTCATGTTTAATTTTCCTTTTTCATTTCTGACTTTTTTTTTGTTTCTTTCTCTGATGACTGCTGTTGGAGGGGGCAGAGGTGCTGGCTGGGGCACGGCTGGCAGCCGGGTCCTGCTCCGGGCCGGCATCCTCCCCCCGGGCACCGTCGGGTACCGACATCCAGCTGGTACCCTGCGGCGTGAGCCGCCCAGAGAGCGGGATTCCTGCTTCATGGTGTCTTGGTTTTAGCTGTCTGGTCCGCAGCCAGCTTAAATGTTATACTTAATTTAGAGCAATAACACTTAAATTATGAATTGTCTGCTGTAAGTATAAATTATACATTTTGGAGATGAATATTCAGGTCCTAATTCAAAGCAGCAGATGTGGTACGGAAACGTTTGCAGGCAGACAGGAGTCCAAGCCATGATTTGTTTTTATTTTCCCTGGGAAGCCATCGCCGGCCGACCGTCCCCCGCAGAGCCGGGAGCCCATCGATGGCCCCAGGCCTGCCCCGGCCCCGTCACCCCCCGAGCCCCCGGGTTTGTTCGCTCTGTGCCCTCAGGGCGCCGGGGTTCGGCTTTGCAGAATCCGAGAGAGCAGCACCGCCGGACGCGGCCGGAGCTCTGCCCGGAGCCGCCATTGGTGGCTGCCGGCGCTGCGCGGAGCCGGTGCCGACGGAGACGCGCTCGCCCCGCAGACCGTCGTGGGGCTTGGAACTCGGCGACCAGCGCCGAGCGCCGTAACGTCTGCGGTGAACTTGGCCGTGGGCAGCCGAGAGCGGACGAATCGGTCGCGTTCAAGGCGCAGACGTGGGCTGCGGGAGCAGCACCCGTGGGTGGTCAGGAGGTGAATCTTTGCTTGCGCCGACCGCCCTGCTCAGAGGCCCCGCGCTTCATGGCTTTCGGGGTGGATTTTTGCACACGAAGCCGCTGACGTGGCGTGGCTCGCCGAGTGCGGCGGCTGCGTTTGAGGGGAGCCTGCGTCCGGCCTCTCTGCAACCACCCAAAGGCTCCGCTCCCGGGGAGCAGCACGGGCACGACCCAGCGTCCCTCCTAACGACGCCTTCCCGTGTCCAACTCGTGGGCACAAGGACAACGTGTATTGCCGATTAGCGGGAAGCACGTAGGCTTTTCTCCAAAACGGGGCTCCCCGGCTGCAGCCCGCGCGGCTGCTCCAGCTGGCATCTCCGCGGCGGGAGAGGCGGCGAACAGCCCGAGCCTCCCGCGCTGCCTCTGATGGCACTAAAGAATTCATCAAAGTGACAAGGCTACAAAAGCCGCACATTACTGCTCCACCGCTCCCTTGCCACTCACCGGAAAATAATGCCCCTGCTGAGTCGCATAGGATCTGTTTCAATTATTTTTTAATTTTCAATGTGTTAGTCAAACTCCGACACTTGGAGAAAAAGGATAAAATCATGCAAAGTACTTTTGAAAACTCCTGTTCTGGTAAAAAGCTCTCCTGCTATGAATGCACAATATCTCCTGTAGCAACTGGCAAGTTAGTGTGCCTTTAGAAAAACCCCATTTACATACAAATATGATTTCAGCCCCACACCTACATGGATGGAGAGATACCTCCTCTTTTCTTCCAGCCACGAATAATCCCGCGATCATTGGCTTAGATGTTCAGAGTAAGACGTACGCTGACTTGCACAAGAGCGTGGCTGAGGAATGTGGTGTGCTGCCTGCGATGTTCCTCCCCCTGTTTTTAATCATGCAAATAATCTTTCCTCAGGGACTAACTGCTGTGCCCGTGGGCACAGGGAAGCGGGCAGGATGGGGATGCAGGCGGGATGGGGATGCAGTGGGATGGGGATGCAAGTGGGATGGGGATGCTGACAGGATGGAAACGCAGCGGGATGGGGATGCTGTGGGATGGGGATGTGAGTGGGACGGAGATGCGGAAGGCATGGAGGTGTGAGTGGGATGAAGATGCAATGGGATGGAGATGCAGACGGAATGGAGATGCTGACAGGATGGAGATGCTGACAGGATGGAGATGCAGTGGGATGGGGATGCAGGCGGGATGGGGATGCAGGCGGGATGGGGATGCAGACGGGATGGGGATGCAGGCGGGATGGGGATGCTGACAGGATGAGGATGCAGGAAGGATGGAGATGCATGTGGAATAGAGATGTGAGTGGGATGGAGGTGCAGTGGGATGGGGGTGCAGATGGGATGGAGATGCTGACAGGATGGAGATACAGCTGGGATGGAGATGCAGTGCGCTGGGGATGCGGGCGGGAGCTGCTGCCAGGCCTTGCAGCACATCTGTGCCAGGCGGTTGTGCGGGGACGGGCAGGCGCTGCGCAAGCCTCAGGTGCTTGTATTTGGCTCCAGGGCTGGCAACAGCCCTGTGCCAGTGGTGCCAGAGACGTCCAGGAAACCATGCGCCAGCGCTTCATCCCCGCCGCTGAGCCCAATGGGTGCTTTTAGAATGGTTTACCCAACGGTTGCTGTCGAATCTCAGCTTCTACAAAAGTACTTATCTGATGGAAAAAGCTTTATTTTTAGCTTTGCTTTTTCACTGAAAAATGAAGAATTCCCCTCAGACCCCTCAGTAATGAATTGCAGAGAAAGTTTCTCTCCAGTTCATCTGAACGATGCTCATCTGAGGGGGTGGAAAATTACTGAAAATCTTTAATAGTAAGTAACAAAAAAAAGTCTTAAATTCAACCTTTATGGCATTTCTAATCACATCAGGCGTGATTCATTTCACATGCAAATCTGGCCTCACGCTCTCTGTGCCGCTAAAGCATCTGACTTCAAACCATTTCAGCACAAAACCATTTCAGCAGAAAAGAGAGATTCAGATCTTCACCAAATAACAACCGGAATTCTAATTTTACTTTGAAATCTGGGATTCCTTTTGTGAGCGGGGCATATCTGACAGCACCCTCCCATGCAGAGCCCTTCCGTCTCTAGCGGCGGGGCAGGACAGGTCTCTGGGAGCGCAGGGGTTCACGTCCCAGCCGTAGCAGCAGTCCAGACAGCAGTAACAGCCCCTAGCCCTGCTGCACAGCGCGGAGTGTCCCAAGGCGCTGTGCAGGCGTGTGTAATCTCATTACTGGCCAGCTCAGCAGCCGGCTTTCTCCACTCATCTCTCACAGAAAATACAAATAAATGGGTCACCTGTCCCATCTGCTGGGAGGGGCTGTGATGCTGGGAGCAGGGGTTTGTGCTGGTGAACGGGCTCACCGCGCTTGCCCTGTCCGTGGCCATCGTGACCCGGGGTTGGGAGCCGGCTGGTCTGTCCCATCCCGTCCCGTCCCCGGGTCCCGGGTGCGAGCAGCTCGCTGCCGTGCTGCAGGAGAAGGAGCACAGGGGGAAGGGAAATGAATGGCTGGGGAAAAAGCCATCAGGGAGGAACTTGCTCTATGCCTGTTGTTTTCTGATGACCCATTTTAGAACAACAGCCATTGAGAAGAGCGGGTTTTGCTCTTCTTCTCCGATCCACAGCACAGGACAAAGGCACCTCTGGAAATCGGCTCGTGCTCACCGCCTGGACTGGGCCACCCCACCAGGCCAGGAGGCTCCCAGCACCTCCCCAAGCCCCAAAACCCGCCGAGCCCGGCAAGGCCATCCGACAGCAAGCCAAGGGCACCGCGTGCCAACCAGACCCCGAGGCGGAGGGGCTGGGGACAAGAGCCCAGAGCTCCCCGAGACCCCGCGATGCCTCGGGCTCCGCTCCCCTGGGCAGCGCCGTCCTGCATCCCCTTCACCCAGGACACTGCGTGACCGTTTGCAACAGTGCAGAACACTAAAACTCTGGCCAAAGAGGTTTTTCACCAGTTTGCAGGTTTGCAGCCACTTTTATTCATTAGTAAAAGCAACCCCACTCCGACTCCTGCAAAGCCCCCTCCAAAAGAGAAGCCAGGCGTAGCACAGCGTTTCTCAGCTCATTTTTCTTCCTTAGATTTTAGTCTAACCTGATTGGTTTTTGTTCCTGCAATAGCCCTTCCTGTCGGTGGGATAAATAAAGCAGAAAGCATTTAACTGATCAATAGAGACGTAATGAAGTGGATGGTGTCCGGTGATAAATGAGCAGTCAGAGGTGACTCCTGGATTGCCGACTGCGTTGGCCATGGTGTTGGTAATGGGCACGGCTCACAACCTCCATTTCGACTGCAATGCACATCAAGTATTTATTAAGATGCTCTAAATTAGAATAAGCTTAAGCAGAAAAGGGAAATAAAGCGGTGACCTGCATCTTTAGAAGAGGGCTCTGAGCCGCCCCGCTTGCACTGCTGTAAGAATCCGAAACCCTTTTGATTTCAGCAGTACCGTGACTGAAAACGACGAGGGGAAAAAAACATCTCCTGGCTGTGAAAGATGCGGAGCGGAGCCAATAAGAAGTTTCTTTCAGCTGAAGGGAGTTGGGGACATTTCCAAGCATCCTGGAGTTTTGTCCACCTTATTCCTTTTCTCACTGCATTCCCCACTCCTTTCTTCTGGAAAAATGAAATGAAAGGAAGTTGACTTTTTCAATGTTCAGATTCGCATGAAACCCCGAGAACAGGGACCACCAGGTGCCGATGTGATGGAGAAATCAGGGTGACGGGGCAGCCAGCTCTGACGCGGGTGGCCATGCCTGGGGACCGTCCCCTCTGGCCGGGCACTGGGCTCCCACGTCCCTTCTCCTCCTCGGCTGCTGCAGGCTTGCCATTCTCCCCACCCAGCCAGAGCCGAGCCGGGATAATGGGATGAGGAGGAGGAGGAGGAGGAAGCCAGGGATGAGCTGACGACGCGGCAGCTGCCCAGGGCAGCAGCGACGTGCCTGGCACCCGGAGCCGCTCCCTCCCGCGTCTCGCCGGCGGGCGATGGTACAAACTCCCGCAGGCGCGCGGCGAGCAGAGAGCACGGCACTACGCGCGCTGGGAGAGGGTGCCAAGCGGTGCCAACGCCGGCCGCCCGACCCCGGCTCGGCACTGGTGAGCGCAGACGTTAACGACGTCCCAAATCTGTGTCTTGGAGCACTGCTGGCTCTTATCTGCTTGTGACACAGCTATGTGTCATAATACACAACAGAAACAGGTTTCTACTGCACAACTCCGGCTTTTTCACGCTGATATAATCCTCGGATTGATTCAAGCACTGTATGGCAGTGAATTCCTCTAAAGACAATTTCTTTGGAAGCAGAACACGTTGTCCAGCTCTTCTTCCCCAGAGAATTCAGCCCATTCGCTTTTCCTCACAGCTAAAGGAATAACGTGAAAAAAATCCCACGAAAGTTGTTCAGAGGGGAAAAAAACTACAAAACATTTTTGGACCCCGCAGCATCGCGGGATGAAGCTCGAATCCATCACTCCAGAGCCGGGGCCATGCTCGGGGCCGTGCCTCTCCCTTCATGGCGAGGGCTTCCTTGCCAGGCTGCGCCCGGCAGGAGCTTTCCCGAGGGTGACGGTGCCGCAGCGTGCAGAGGAAGACGCGCTCAGCTCTCGTCAGTAAGCCGACACGCAGCGACGGTCTCCAGCTGCCAGGTCACCCAGCGACGGTCTCCAGCTTCCAGGTCACCCAGCAGTGGTCTCCAGCTGCCAGGTCACCCAGCAGTGGTCTCCAGCTGCCAGGTCACCCAGCGATGGTCTCCAGCTGCCAGGTCACCCAGCGATGGTCTCCAGCTGCCAGGTCACCCAGCGACGCGGGAACCAGACCTGCCCCCCCAGCCAGGCCCTGGCCAGGGCTCGGCTGCTGCACAGCAGCTCCGCGCGTCCGGACGCCAGCCGAGCGCTTCATTACGTGGCGTTTTTTACACCAGTTTTGGCTCCTAATTGGATACAGTTTCCCACAAGGAGATAAAATATTTAGAAACAAGTATATGAAAGAGAAAGTCAGCCTTTATTAAAATGACTTCATCGTTTTGAACTGATGCCTTCAAGTACTCTTTTGTAATTCATCCTTATAGATATAAAATTATCATCTGAA
Source organism: Opisthocomus hoazin (assembly GCF_030867145.1). Taxonomy (NCBI): domain Eukaryota; kingdom Metazoa; phylum Chordata; class Aves; order Opisthocomiformes; family Opisthocomidae; genus Opisthocomus; species Opisthocomus hoazin. The sequence continues at coordinate 21,260,019 of NC_134429.1, read as the reverse complement.
GGAAGATTGTTAATAAAACTGACACTTCCCCATCAGTCAGCTTAATTCACAATATAACACTTTCCAAATCCAATTATGTCTGTCTGATGACTGACGTTCGGCTCAGCGTTATTGTTCACGTGGAAAAGCGGATACAAAAATCAGACACAAGTAAATCATGAAGCACCAGGCGATTTCTGTCGGGACGGCTCTGGAACGGCCGCTGGCAGGGACGAAGCCGACAGCCCAGCGCAGGTCCTCCTCCTCCTCCTCCTCCTCATCCCGTTATCCCGGCTCGGCTCTGGCTGGGCGGGGAGGATAGCAAGCTTGCGGCAGCCGAGGAGGAGCAGGGACGTGGGAGCCCAGTGGACCCTCAGCCCCTCTCCCCTGCTGTCGGAGGTCGGGTGCTCGCAGCAGGACCCTGCGGCCTCGCCACCTCCCCTCCCAGCTCCAGCCGGGCTGGACCCGGCTCTACCCGGTGACCGGTGCCAGGGGCGCAGCCCTGCTCTAAACAACCGCTGCGTGTTTCTCCATACGTTTGAAACATTTACTTGATGCTTTTCAGCGCGTGATCAGATGCCTTCCCGAGCCAGAAGCCCTCCGCACACGATGCCCATTAACACCTGCGCCGGCGGGAGCCTCGGCAGCCCCCTGCGCCCCGGGCACGGCTCTGTGCCATGCGGCGGCGTGACGAGGCGGCACGGCGTGAATGGGTCTGCATCTCCGGGCTGAACCCGTCACGGGATGGCAAGAGACAAAGCGCTTGTTCGTCTGGGGGTGTTGCCTCTTCCCACGGGCTTTCTACTACCTTTCTGCAACTTTAATGTGATTTAGGTTTTGTTTTTACATTTGGATTTTAAATGAGAAACTTACATTCCTATAGAGGTTTTATTTTTAAAAACAGCGGAGTTGTCTCACAATGCAACTCTGTCTGTTTGCTGGGGGACAGAAAGCGCTACCAGAACAGCACTGGTAGCCCATCCACCTAGGGAGCACAGAAGAGGCTGCGAGACTGCTGTGAAACTGCAGCGACAAGCCGCAGCTCAGGCAGCATCTGAACGGGCTGAGCACCCACCAAAGAAGGGGTTATAACTGTCCTCCTGGCCACGTTATGCTTGGAAATCTGCACATGCCGCAGGGCTGTGACCGACGGTCGTGTCCCGTGGCGGGACATCATGTCGTACCCGGGCAGGACCCTGGGAGGGCAGGATACGGGCCGTGACCGCGCTCTCCGTTCCTGCCGCAACACCCGCGTTCCGCCTTCGCTGCAGACCGGGGGCAGCTCCACCGCCGGGTTCAGACCCCCCGCTTTCTCCCTCTTTTCCCCCCTCTCCCCATCAGCGGGGGCCCGTCCATCCCCAGCCCCGCGTCGTCGCGTCGCGGGGCTCCTCGCTGCCTGGGCCTCCCCAGGGGACTCCGACACGAGCCCGTTCCCTCGGGAAGGAAAACGTGTTCAGCTGAAGTCAGGCGGACGCAGTGCCACAGCAGCTATCGCATGGCAACCATTGCCAGGGAGACCGAGCTCTCCGCCGCGCCGCGCCGGGCATCTCCGTCAGGCGACCGCGTTTCGGCCAGGACGGTCCCACATCGCCCCGGTCTCTGTGCTTGCCGTGCCTTCCCGTTCTCGTCCCGCGCTGCCCCGGAGGGCTCCGCTCCGGGGGGTTTCCACCAGCCAGGGTGGGGAGGTCCCAGGGGTGCAGCACAGGCACCTCGCCTTTATGTAACGTTCATAAAGTGTTTTGAAATCCTGGTGAAGTGCTGCCACGTGGCTTCTCCTGCCGCGCAAACGACGCGTGCGGGGCCAGCAGCAGCACCAGCGCTGCGAGGCAGCACCCCGACCCGCCGCACGCAACGTCCGGGTGCTGGGCTGCGTCGTGCGAGGCGCTGGAGCAGCGAACGCTGCTTCCAGGAGCAGATGGGCAGCAGGGCCGGCGTGCCGCGTCCTGCTCCTCCCCATCGGCACACGCACCGGCTGCCCAGGACACCGGTGCTGCCGAGCACAGGATGCGTCCCGCTGCCTGCAAGCAGTCATTCCTTCAATGCACAGTTAGGGTGTCTGAATATTCTTCTTTGTTAACCGGGGTTATTTGTTTAAAGACAAATATCTCACCTGATTGCCACAAGGAGCAGCAGCTTAGCACTTTACCACTCTTCGGGGATGCCATTCGCGTCGCGTTTCACATTTTATTCCCTTTTATTGGCTGTGGGGTTGTTGTCAGGGAATGAGGTGCATCGATCACGCGCGCGGGAAATCTGCCGAGGTGCTGGGGCCTGGCTGGGGCTGGGAGGGGAGGTGGCGAGGCCGTGGGGTCCTGCTGCGAGCACCCCACCTCCGACAGCAGGGGAGAGCGGCTGAAGGTCCTCCGCGGCGGAGGGGACGGGCAGCGAAGCGATGCCCCGTCAGCGGGGGCTGCCACGCTGACGGAATACGACGCACGGCGGATTAATCCCTCCTTTCCACCTGGTTTAGCAGAATGCTCAAATAAGCAGCATAAATTTTTATTAGAGCAATAAGTCGCGGGCTCCTCTCGCAGCGGCCGTGCCCCAGCCCCGCGGAGGCGGCCGCTCGTACCGGAGCAGCAGCGGGTGCTGCGGATGTAAAGCCGGCAGGAACGCGCCGCGGTGCCACAGACGGCCGTGGCACAGGATCAGTCCTCCCCCAGTCCGGATGGGAACAGCCTGGGACTTTGCTTGGTGCTTTCCACAGTCCAAGAGGAGCGTGAACACGAGACCGACACGAAGACGCGGCAGCTGGCGCTTCCTCTAAGGTGGCCCCGAGCACCGCAGTCAGCCAGGGAGCTGCATCGGGCTCCTGAAAGCGACTTTCTGTTTCGCAGCTATTTCTGTTCAGCGTTTAAAGCCGAGCAGCGAATTGTTTCCAGGCAATGCAGCCTGTTAAAGCAGACAAAGAAACATCCCGCGTCTACCTGCGGGGCTGAGGCTCTCCGAAAGCCGCAACTTGCCGGTGAGACAGACCTCCAGACCTCACACGAGCAAGAAGATGGTCTTGGAGCTTGACATTGTCCAGAGATCTGCCCAGCCAGCCCCAAGGCACGACTGTCCTGCAGACCTTCTGCTACTGCGCTGCTGGCGTGACTCCGGCTATAGAAATAGAAAATCTTGGCTTTGGAAAGAGTTTGTTTTAGGCAACGTTGCTCAGATGTAATGCTGAGGCAGGGAACGACTGCTTTATGTAAGCACAGCGCCGAAGGTCTCTGTTTAAAAGAGCTGCACGGTCCTGCTCGGCGTGGATGCCAACCACCACCTCCTCCCTCCAGCCAGAACAGACAGATGCGGGGGGGAAGGAGGGCTGAACTCCCGGTTCTTGCCCCAAAAGCAGCTGCAGAGGAGCAGTATGGAGCGAGGGGGCCCACCTGCTCCTTAGAACATCAGTTCCCCCCAGCAGCCTGCCGTGACCAGGTTCAGGCAGAGGAGAGAGAAATTCCTTGCCACGGGCAGCACGGAGCGGGTGAGTTACAATATACATAAAAGATACAATCTACAGGAAGAGAAAGGTGCGCATATCAAAGCGAGCGGGAGCAGAGGGAGCCCTGGGCGTGCAACCTGCAGCAGCGCAGGGCGCTCGGTGTCACACCGGCCTCACCCCGGGGCGCAAGAAACACGGAAATTAAGACGAGAGATGAGCATCAGTTATCTGCAGGCTCCCAAGACCGGCGGAAAAGGTGTACCCTGCCTCTCCCTGCCCTTCGGCTCCAAGCATTAATAATTCCCGTCCGTACTGCCTGGGAAAGGGCAGCAGCACCGTTGCCACGGGTGCAGGGAGCGTGTCCGGAGCCTCAGCCGGCGCTGCTTGGGGGCTGCGGGCAGCGCCGTGGGCAGCCACGCTCACCACGGGGCCGTGGTCCACCCCGAGCCTCCAGCCGAGCATCTCCAGTTAAGGCAGGGGGTAAAATCCTAAATTCTCACTCCAAGGACGGCGTCAGAGAAAGCCGCGTTCCCAGCGGCCGTGGCGTCCATCTGCCCTACGCAAGCAGAAGTGAGAGAGGGGCCACTTTCCAACAGCAAGACACAGCAGCCGCTGCCCCGCGCTTGGCAGTGCCCTCCCCGGCGGCACGAGAAGCGATGCTGGGGCAGCTCTTCCACCACACCGGCCCCACACCCTCACCGCCGGCACGGTGGCACGGCTTGGTGGCTTTGCTGCCGCTCCCCGGGGTTTGCTCCCCTCGCCTCCTCGCCTTGTTGAGCACGACGGTCAAGGCTCAGCGAGCCTGCTGGGCACGGGGAAGGCCGGGGAGCCTGCCAGCCGCCTCCTCCCCGAGGTGGGATCTGGCAGCGGAGGAAAACAGGGCTGAAATTCCTGCCGGTGCGACAGGCAGCCCGGTCGCTTTGCTTTGCACCGTGCCCTGCGCAGCGCCGGGTCTCACCGCGCTCTCCCAAGCACCCGCTGCAGGCTGCCGTGCCCCGGAGCACAGCAGCTCGGCAGGGCAAACAGTGCCAGGCGCAGGACGTCATCCGCTTGGGAAAGCTTGTGGTGGCAACCAGGGCACACAAGTTAGATGAATGGTTCGAAGAGCTGGGCTCGTTTGTCTTGTTGCCCTGCTGAAAATACCTATAGATACAGGAATGTGCGTCGTGCTTCTCCGCAGGGTCGCAGCTGTTCCCTTCCAGCACGGAGGTTCTGGAAGCAGCGCGTGCCACCCGCTTCCCGAAGGAAGCAGAAGCAGCTGCGGGTGTCGTGGCGTGCACCGGTACCCAGCTCCACAGCACGGCATCCTGCCGTCGCCATGGAAACCAGAGATGCCGGCAGCACTGCCGAGCTGGTGCTCAGCGCGGGGGGACCTGTCCTGCCGGAGGGCTGCGGTGCCCAGCGGCGGGCGGGAGGGACACGGAGCGCTGGCTCCGGCCGGGCCACAGGCAGGCAGCGGGGAGGAGGGGGCTGGCTCTGCCGAGCCCCTTCCGCAGCGAGGGAAACAGCCGGCGATGCTGGAACTGAGCAGCACTGCCGCGTCCCTTGGCAGGGGTTGGGAGAGTTGCCCAGCCTCAGCCGGAGGGCAGGGGACAGCAGGGGTGAGGTGAGCCCCGGAATAGCTCTCTTTGAGCCTGGGGGTGTCTGAAAACCCTTTTTGCCAGGTGCTTGCAGTACACACGCGAGCAGGATGTGCAAACCCCGCAGTGTTTCCCGGTCATCAGCCACCAGTTTCCCCAGCACGGGGACGACGGCTCCCCTGAAGCCTGGAGGGTGGGGAAACAGCTCACAGCACTGCCCCATCAAAGATCATCTGCCCTGGTTTTTCACCTGTCCCGATTTTGAAACCACATTGCTCTCCTGTTTTCCTCCTTCTTCAAGAAAATTCCTGGATCAATTACAAACCCGCTTAGTAATTAAAACGAAATGAAAGTTCACTCACGTCCCCTTCCAGGGTCCGCGCTTCCTCCAAGCGCATCCCAAGAACTAACCCAGGGACAGCAGCAAGCTCTGCGTTTGCTCACAGCAAGGCAGCCGCAGCGAGGACGGACGGACCCGCTCCACAGCACCCTACGTCATCTCCAGCCCAAAACGCCCGGCGCCTTTGCCCTGCCGTGCCACTGCCTGCAGCCTCCCGGGGGTCCCCACCCCCCCGGAGCTGCTCATTTCCATGGAGATGCTGAATCTTGGGCTTCTCCTCCACCCAGCGTGAGAGTGCCCTCGTCCCGGGGAAATCCCAGCAGACCTGCTGAGCTGATTACGCTAATGCAAAACATGGGAAAAAACCGAAATCAGCTGGAACATCTGCTGCTGATGATGATCATTTCGGCAGAGGGGAGCACTGCAAACAGCCCAGGAGCTGCTGGTGCAGCCCTGGAACAGCCACTCTGCTCCCGACGGTCCCGGCGTGGCCGCGTCTGCCGCGCTGCAAAACCGCGTGGCCGGGGCACAGGCGCCAAAATCCCTTCCGCACGCTTTCACAGTTGTGAGCCTTGGGGACCGCTTACGCAGATTACGGAAAGAAATTGCTCTAAGCAAATATCAGAACCCAGGCTGATTAAAAACAGCACAGCTTCAAAAAAAAAACAAAACCACTTTTTCATCCAGATGCTGCATTCTGGACTTGTAGTGACAGCTCATCCGCTGATGGGAAGGGTACGGCTCGCCCGGTGTCAGAGGGGAGGCAGTCACGGCAGCGTACGCCGTGTAGCACTCGTGTGATGTTTAACCGGCAGAATTCATCACCGTTGCTCAGTATTTTCACCCTGTGTATGTGTCCTGTGCGGTCCGCAGAGAAATCCCAAGCAGCATCCATGAGCTGCCATAAAAACATCTCCAGGGTGAAATAAAAGGGAGAAGGAACTCGGTACTTCACGGATTTACAAAACTATAAGAAATGAACACAATGCCCCATTTTCCAAACTAGGTGCTCCTCTTGACGGCTCCAACCTGGAAACCAGCAACTGATGGAACATGCAGCACGGACGTGACAAACAGAAGGAAAAAAGCTATCTATCACAGCAATTCCTGAAGCCTTGCAATAAAACAAAGTGCCAAATGGAATTATAAACCACTGCTGGTGCTTTCGGAGCCGGCTGGGAAGCTGCAGCATAAATAACAGGTCTGAAGCAGGCCCCGAGCTCAGCCCGCGCAGACCGCTGCTGACGGGAGCGATGCCCTGGGAGCTGCCCCGGCCAAAAGGCAGCGCTGCTGCCAGCAGGACTGCGCGTCTGCCTGCATCCCTGCCTGCACCCCGGCTTCTCCAGATCGCCGGGGAAGTCAGCGCTGGAGATGGTGGCAGCTTGCTTTTCACGGTGAGGATGAGACCAGAGTCCTCCAGCCTTTGCTCACCGCACACGTGGTCTGTGATACCCAGGCAAGGTCTCTGTGATGGTCCAGCTCTGGCACGTCCACGTGAAACACAAATCTCACCAGGATGAGTTCACTACAGCCAGGCTTTTGGGCAACGTGAGCTTGACAGCCAGCTTCACCATCTGGTACTACCGGAGGCTTTCCTCCAGGCTGATGACATCTGCCATCCCGGGATGTGCCCAGGAACAGGCGCCCGCCCGAGCCCCCCGTGTTTCTGCAGAGGAGAAGCTGCTCGTGTCTTCATGGACCATCAACCTCAAGACTTCGCCTGCTGCTGAAAGGACGCAGGGGTTTGAGGAGGGACCCTTTCAGCTTTTCAGAAGAGTCCAAGCGCTACTGAATCAGCACAATATTGTTTTTTCTCCTCTTCTTTTTTCTTTATTCATCTGAAATAGTTCACTCTGCTATTAAGGCTAAACCACGAATCTGAGAGGACCGTATGCTGCCAGCTACATTGCAGCAGCCCAGGACTAACGCGGATCTTGAGCCCGTCTTTGGGCCATCTGTTCGCAGGATGCACAAGACAATGTGTCATTATGGCTGGGAATTTGCATAACGGCTTCGGAGGAATTGTGTCCAACTCTATTCATACCAGCCACAAAGAATTTTCTCGCGCTGCAGGAAGGGGGCAGGAATCGTACGAGAAGCCGACGAGTATCGCAGAGATGTTTCCCACGAGGGGCCCGGCCGAGGAGTGGACCGAGCATCCGTGGGACCCCTTCGAGCCACTCGAGCACCGGCGCTGCCATCCCCCTCCGCCCGTCCTCCCCACCCGTCATGGCTTCAGCTCTGATCTGCAGCAGCAAACCCACGCCGAAGGGCAGAGCACCGGGTGCTTGCAGCCTGCCGGCACTCCATCTTCTCTGCGAGGTTAACGCATTAATTCTCCCAGCTCTGACAACAAAGGCTTAAATAACCGTGTAAATAATAGATCAGGCTGCGGAAGGCTTGGCGGAGCGATGCCGCGCTCGCTGCAGCCTTGGGCCCTCGCTCTCCTTTTCGGCTGCGGAGGAAGCGATGCCAGCAAGAGATAGCAGAGGCTGAAATCCACCAGCAGATGCATGGTCTCCTCCCCAAGGCTTGCACAGGGTGGAAGCCCTGGCTGGGGAGCCCAGCCCTGGCCCAACATTGCTCCTCCAACATGTCTCCAGTTCTTCATACCAAGCCCCAGTGCGACTGGTAGCTCTCCCCCCGTTAATCGCTCCCTTAGGAGGCTGCGGGGTGCCTCGCACTGCAGAACTTCCCCAGGGGATGAGCGATGGGCCCTGCCTGAAACCAAGCAGGGTTTGGGCAAAATCGTGTGCTGGGACATGCCCAGCTGCCCCAGCAGCCAGGGGAAGGGAGCAGGCAGGCTTCGGCCCCAGCTCCACTCTTCCTCCCTTGGCGAGCAGGAGAGCCAGCCTGGAAAGCCTCACCCGCCGGCTTTGTCACCGCCAGCAGCACAATAGCCCTTTAATGATAATTACAGGCTTTCCAGCAGCTTTGTTGTTCCGTGGGGCTGGGGCTTTTTTGGTAGCAATAGGTGCTGTTTAAGTACTTGAAAGAATGGCACTTAGCAGATGTCTTGGGGTAAATGGTAGGTTAAGGATACCGAGAGCACCCGCGAAATGAGCGCTAATTTACGCTCACATGATTCAATTTGCATGGTTAATTCTATTTAAAGCAAACATCCAGCACACGCCGGAGCTCGAAAGAACCATCGCTCTCATTTCGCCTTCTCTGCAAGGCTTTGGAGCAGGAAGCGGTCGGGATAACGGAGCTGACAAACACGGATGGGCGGCAGGAGCAGAGTTTGAGTCACATCTCCCTTCGAAAAGCCTCAGCCGCACCCCAGAACATCACGGGGCGCAGAGGCTGCCCACTGCAGAGCAAAGGCAGCTGCTGCGTTGCTTTGATTAAATGAACATCCTTCAGCTATGTCAACTCCTTTGCTGGTCTGTGCCAGCTGCCAGGGACCGGGTGCTCCCACCCTCTGCTGTCACCTGGGATGGGCTCAGGCTCCTTGTGATGGGTGAGCAGCACCCAGCAAGTGCCAGGCCCAGGTGAGCACCCAGCTGCAAGAAGTCTCCAACCCAGCAGACAATAAATCCCTGCTTTTGCATCCGCAAGCCCAGACCGGAGGCGGTGGGTGCCAAGGCTGGCTGGAGGCGTGGGCATCCATCGAGGCAGCGCCTTGTTTGAGAGCTGCTTGTGAGCTGGGCTGGTTTCAAATTATTGCCTGCAATAAATGCTTCGTCAGGATCTGAAACTGCCACCCGTGAAATGCTGAGCACACGTCTGGTGCTGCAACGCACGCAAACGCCTTTCGCTCTCCATGGCTCCGCTGCCGGGTGCCAACGCTGCCGATGCCACAGTGGCATGGGGCCGGCTGGCTGCTCACTGCCGTGTCTGAGGGACAGGAGCCACCACCGTGGCCTGCATTAAGCTCTTACTGGAGCACCTGGAGCCGCTCGCTGAGGATGAAGCACAGGCAGCACACGCAGACCCAGCGGGGTCGGAAGCATCGCTGTCTCCTCCAGCTTGGCCGGGTCAGCAGACAGGCACCCCCCTCCCCGGGACAGGCACCCCACTGAGCTGCAGAGCCGGTACCCAGCACGCTCCGCAGCACTGGCCCCAGATACAGGAGATGCCCGTAAGAGGAAGAGGTCTAGAGCAGGTTTTCTCTCTTTTTAGCTGTAATTTAATAACCTAGGTAATGCTATACAGGGAACTGAAGTATCTTTAATTTGTTCTTAATTGAGGTTCTTAAAAATTTACCGTAGCACCATGGCTCTTTGCCACCTGGATGTTATTTTCCCTGTTCCGCACCACTTGGGATTTTCCCTGGGGCTTTTCCCCCTCCAGTTTGACACTGGGAGGATGGAAGGCAGTGACTTTGTTTGCTTTTTAGCAATCAATATTGCTCATTAGCTGAATAACAACAATTCCTCATTACAATTCAAGTTCTGCAGGGAACAGAAGGCCTGTAAACACCCTGGATGAGCAAAAAAGCATAAATTACCTTGGAGATAATAAGCCAAATGTAAACAGTATTTACGGCTCATTAAAGCAGTGATGCTGCGCGTGCAGGGGAACACACGCAGCAAGCAGCCGGAAGAGGAAGGCGTTTGCACGCTCTTTCTTCTCAGCCTGAGAAATGTGAAAGCAAAATATCGGAAGAGATCTCCAAGCGACGTCCTACAGATATCCACATCAGCACACTTTGCTGTTTTCCCTTCCTCTCACAGGGCAGAAAAAGAGCTCTGCGTCCTGCCGGTGGACCAAGCCCAGGCATGATTTGGGAATTACAGGCGGTGAGCAATCAAAAGCAATGATCAGAGGAAATATTTCACAAACAACCAACAGGGCTGAAATCTTTCCAGCAGAGAACAAATTTGTAAGACTCCGAGCTGGTGCCTGGACTATTTGTGAGCAGTAAGAGGAACCGAATGCAACAAATGAATCGCTCGCTGCAAAGCAGCTCGCACGGCTCCAGTAACCACCCAGCAATACCAAGCCTCCCGCAAATTGCTAGGTAACTACGCTGAACAGAGCCAAAAATAATCCCTCCTGTGACTTGCTCTGACAGTGTTTAGAAGAGTGAAATAACAGTGTTTCATCACATAATGGTGTGATACTGACTCTGCAGCGCAGCGCCAAAGGGTCTCTGTCCATGGCACACGAGCGATGTGCCGGTGGTGGCAGGTCCCTCGGGTGGGTGCTGCCCAGGGGCTGGGGCACCCAGCTCTCCCCAGAGGCTCCCCGAAGGCTTTGGGCTCCTTCAGGGTGGGAAGATGGGAAGAATGACATGTGGGCATTTCTGAAAATGGCAAATAATGGCAAATAAAGGCAAAAAAGGGGCTCTCCAGGTCCTCCCTGGGGAGCATGGCCGAGGGATGCTGGAGGGACCCCTGCCCTGACCCACAGCTTCCAGCCCGCGCACAACCACCAGTGACTGGTGAAAAGTCCTTCATAAATATTGCTTGCACCAGGGGTATAAATAACGCCCGGCCATCTCTCAGGTGCTTCTTGAAAAATGTCTTATTATTGCCACGGAAGTTCAGGAAACATCCTGATTAAATCAAAAAGGCACCATAAATTGCCAAAGTTAGAATTCTCTGGGATGAAAAAAGGAGCAATTTTGTACCCTGTCAGCAGAATGTAAATGAACGGGCTGAATGAATTAGTGCACGATAAACTTTTAAAAAGCCAAGTTACAATTTAAAACAGTAGCGAGAGCTGTAGAATGATTTAAGATATATAAAAAAATAAAAAATAGCACCACTCTAATGCCATTCAATTATGGCCTGCATGGCTACCCATAAATATCTTTTACCACCTTCTGAGACAAGACATCTTTGTTCCGCAGTGCTAAGAGGGTTACGTGCCCGATGCCTTCTGGATGACCGCCCCTGGCATGGGACCACGAGGATGACGTTGTCCACTCAGGGCACCTATGGAGGAGCTGGTCCTGCAGCCCCCCCCAACCTGCTGGGCTCCTGGCAGAGTTTTCTGCAGAGCTGCGTACTGACCAGCCATCAGACAGACCTTTACACGGGGACACAGCACTAGGACAGCCTTGACAGAGAGCACCTGCCATGCCTTTCTGCTGCTGGCAAGCAAGGGCTCCCTGCAGAGGCAGGCAGGGATGCTCAGCTGGGGACACCGCTCCCGGGAGCCCCTGCCTGGCCCCAAGGCCGGGGCTGAGCCCCCAGCACATCCCCGCCAGCAGCCCAGCGGTTTCCCCATAATTGCTTTGTGCAGCCGCTGAGCGCTTTATCGGCACCGTGAGATTTCCCGGGTGCCTTGCTGCGCTGCGCGTAATGAGATTAGCCACAGCCCCCCGACAAGTTTCGAATAATAATTGGCTTTGTTTTGTTTTCAGTAAGCCACAATGACTCTGCTGATCCGAGCGATTAATTCTGCTCCTTCCCGATAAAAGGGTTGATGGCTGTGTCATCCAGGTCCCTGATCCTTTACTACTTCTGCGGAGGTGGGAACATGGCGAGCTGGTGGGAGCGCTTCCCAGCACCCATCCCCTGCGCCCATGGGGCTGCTCCAGCAGAATGGGGAGCACAGGACCCTGTTCTGGGGAGACACCCACCCAAACACCTGGGCCACCCCACACCGCCGTTCCTCGTGGAGCCCTGGAAGGGTCAGGGCTGAGGATGCTCAGGAGGTCCCACATCCCACCCCAGCCACAGCAGAAAGACTAAACACACCCCGCAGCCGAGCTCTTGCTTTTCCTCTGGACAAAGGCAGCGCATCCTCTATGGCGAAGCAACGCCTCCATCGCAGCAGCCAGAAGTGCAGCAGGATAAAGATTAGTCGCAGAAAAACCTCGCCTCTGATCAGGCGGCTGCACGGAATTGGCACAGACACCAAAATCCAGCAGTGTAGGTGCGCGGGTGCAACTCTTCCGCAGCCTCACACGCGCCTGGGCTGCGTGCAGGGACGCAGGCTGCCTCGTACCGCCGGGGATGCTTCCAGTCCCACCACAACAAGAGGCAGCGGCTGTTGGCACCCACGCTGCCTACCCAGGCACCCCACCGCCGAGCACCTTGGGATGCTGCAAGGTGGTTTACTTAGCAGAAGAGATACAGAACTTATCCCCCACCCTTTGGCACTTTGCCTGCAGCCCCTTCTGCTCAGCCGCATCCCCCACGAAGCGCATTCAGCCCACGGGAGACGCAGGCAGGCAGCCAGCCCAGCAGAAGCCGGCAGCACTGCGGGCGGGCTCGCTCGCAGCCAGAGGTGACAGCAACAGCACCGAAACGCAGCCACAACCATTTGGTGATCTCTCATCTCTTCTCTCATCCCAGACAGATGCCCGTTGCTCTAACGTGGCTCCTCCAGGGCGGTTCAAGGCAAACACCCCCCCCATAAGCAAGCCCCCACGCCAGCTCAGCCTCCTCCGCGGGGAGCCGGGCACGCCGAGGCTTCTTGCGGAGTCGCTCGATGGTAAATGGCTGCGCTGATCCAATTTCATGCTTATCCTGGAGCCTCTCGTCCTCCGCCGCAGCGGCTGTTAGTGGCTGTGCTTTTTGCTACCTGCTATTAGCCCTGGGTGAACGGGCTCTTCAGCAGCCGCAGCACCAGATGAGCTGAGCTCCCTGGGTCACACACAAGGCAGACTTTGGGGGGAAGCTGGGGGAGCAGAGACAGCCGAACAGGCTGCTGACGCCCTGCCACAGGCACGCTAACTGCTTTCCTTACCTTGGGCAAGGAAGGCAAGAAGACTGGGTGATCTCTGTTGCTAAACGCAGCCTGGAAGAGCTGCCCAGCCCTGGTGCCTGCTGCTCGCTCAGACTGATCCCTATGAGGCCACGGAAAGCCAGAGCACGCCCTGCACCTCTGCAGGGACAGCACGGGCTTACTGCGCATTGCCAGCGTCCAGGCAAAGCCCCAGCCCCTCCAGCTGCAGCCCCCCAGCCCGGGCTGCGGGAGCCAGGGGCTGCTCCCCGGGACGCTGGCGCAGAGGCTTCACGCCGCGGAGCTCCAGCGATGGCATGAGTCAGTAATTGCAGAACTCATTTTCAGATAGTGCTGCAAACGAGCCTATTACCATCAGCTCACATCTCCTCGGAGTGATTTACCTGTTTCATTTTATCCAGTGAATTAAACACAAAAATAACCGTGGTCTACACCAATCCTGTTATCGATCTGCTTCAGATGTGCAGCATCTGTCACTCCGGGGCCGCGTCCCCCACCCGCCTCGCCGCCACGCGGGAGAACGCTGGGCAGGTCACCGGCTGCGGGTGGGGAATTCGGTTCCACGGGCACCAATCCGCCTCCCCAACAGCCAGACATCAGCCTGTGAGTAATTATTTGAGGAATGAGACATTTTATTGTCCAATTGATGACATGTCTTATAGCATGCCTCAGACATTAATGTTCTTAAATCATTGCTGGGTATAATATTTTGCCACTGATACTGCACATAATCTTCACGTTTGATATTCTCCTGTTACCTAATGGTACTCTGTAAAATTACAGTGACACTAATGCTTGCCACCCTTATTGAATGGAAAAATCAAATTAAAGATGAAGTATCATCGATTCTGTTATGGGCTCCAGGGTGGCAGGGAGTCAATTGACCTTTCTCAAGAAAACAAGAAGCTAGAGATGTTTCTGTAGTTTTTTTTATCGCCCTCCTGGCACTTATTGTAGTTTCTTCAGGGGTTTATTTCCTCGCTAGCTTTACCGTGGTTGGTTTTCTGCACTAGAACAATGCAACCAAAGCGCTAAAACTTGCAGGCAAACTGGGAGAATTTTCCCAAATGGGCAAAGACAGAGATTGCAAGGACCATCCCGCCAGTGCACAATCGAGGACTGAAAAACCCCAGCAAGCCGCTGCCAGAACCACGTCTCCTTTCCGGACGCTTTGCACAGAGCTCCCGATCTCAGCCCCACCCCAGGGTCCGTGGGTCCAGCACCGAGCACATCCCAGTCCCAGCTGCGCAGCTGGAAGCAGGAACCCCCCCTCCCCAGCACCCCTGGGAGCTGGGAGCCCAAGGGCTGGCAACACCGCTCTCCCACCTCGCCCTCAGCACGTTCATCCCTTAAACCGAGCCCGTCCACGCTGCCGCTCCGTGCGAGCGGGCTTCCCCGCCTGCTCCGCACAGCGTGCCTTAGCAGGCTGGAGACACTAATGCTTCGCTGAGCCCTGGAAGTGGAAGCTGCTGCTGCTTACCAGCCCTCTTACAGAGCTTGAAAAGTCTTCTACACGCGTCCTGACTTTGTTGAGACTATTCTTAAGAAATTCACAGTGAAATGCAACAAGAAAGGATCCTTCCTTATCAGGGTTTGCGCCACTTGACAGACAAACTTTCCCCTTATTAAAGACGGAAAACACTTTTTTCCCCATGAATGGCCTGAGGCTTTGCAAATTTGATTAAAGACGAACAACTGCTGCAGGATTCACGCGTCTCCCCTCCTTAAGCCGAGAGCCAGCACCAAGCACGTGCTCCACCAGCACTACCGGCAGGCACAGGGAGGGCAGCCCCAGCAACTGGAAGCCTTGCACCAGTGCCCTGGCGCAACTGGAGCTCTGACGAGGAACCGCAGCTTCGTGCTGCACGGCCAGAGACCGCACTCCCCACCCTGCCCCACCGCAAGAGCCGCACGACCTCGGGCAAAACATCCCACCGGCGTTCCTCACCCGCTGCTCTCTCCATCCTCCTACCTTGCTCCATCCTTCCTCGCCTCTGCAGACCCCAGCCTGTCCCGCCTCTTGAGGAGCATCTGGAGAGGGAGGGAGTCCTTGCTGGTGCCTCCCATCAAGTCTGCAACAGAAAGGGTCACCTCTGAATCTGATGATGCCAGCGGTTACGTCCCCAGTACCCAGCTCCGGGGTTTTCCTCCCCGGGCTCCCCTCCCTTCCACGACACGCAGAACGAGACGGCTCCCTCGGTAAATGGACGGCAGCTTTTTCACCGCTGATTGCATTAACCTAAAAATACCTGCATAAAGCAATCAAAATAGGGACTGGAATGTTTTCTGTTTGTGTTTTAAAAACAAAGACCTGAAGTATTGATTAAGTTAGAGGATTAAATTAAGCAGTGACTGCATCCAGTGCAAGGGCTGGTGAGGCTCTACGTGCAGCACGCTGACAGCAAAGGCCACGGGGGAAACACGCAGGGCTGAGGAGCCCGCAGAGCCACGCACCACGGCCGTCGGAGCAGAGCGAGACAGGCAGGAGGAGCACGGCCAACGGGCAAAGCCCCCAGCCCCCACCCCACCACTGCACCTCGCAACAGCCCATCAGACACGTGAAACGCAGCTTACGGCTGCCAGCCACCGTCAGAGACACGAGGGACCCTGGAGGAAATCCTGTGGAAGGCTTCTCCCCAAACCAACCATTTTCTCCCTGTAGTTAACTCTACACGCAGCCCAACGACACCCCCCTCGCACTCGCAAGCTCCATCCCTACAGGTGGGTTCCCTTTGATTTCCATGGCTGGTGAGGACCCAGCAGTGTGGTCCCGTGGGTGACTGCTCGCCAGTGCCCCGTGCAGCCCGGCCTCCCGTCAGGCACAACGGGACACATGGCGCAGCGCCCGCCGTTCGGAAATGCCGTAATCACGGGGATGTGGGAGTTTGTGTGTGCCTTCCATCAAGTGGCATCATAAGCTGTTACAGTGATTTCTCACCAGTGGTCCTGAGAAATTGTTGCTTCTACTTTTCTCTTTGAGAAAATTCCGATCCCGCATCAGAGATGCGAGTTGCATCATCTGGGTGCGCAGTAAACCGCTTGTTGTGGTTATCGGCTTTTCCTCAGTTCCTTCAGGCTGGGTCAGCTTCACTTACACAAAATTGTCGTCAGAAGACCAAAAAAAAAAAAACACTTTTTCAGCTGGTACAAGTTGGGAGATCCCAATTGAAGTGAACAAATTGATTTTAGCTTACATTATCCAAGTATCTCACTGGAAACCATAAGATCCAGACTAAGAAATTCTCCAAGAATTTATCACTTCTGATAAAACCAAGATCAAGGGGTTTTGTGAACTTCATAATGGAATTAATATTGACATCTCTGCTGTGCGGGAGGCTGCAAAGGATGCACAAGGAGAAGGCAGGCTCTCCTGCACTTCCCACCCTGCCCAAGGCTCACTTCCAGCTCCCCCACTACACTGTTGCTGGAAGGGTAGGATTTGGAAAATCCCTTGGGCTAGCCAGCAGCTTCTCCATTAATCCCAAGAGACCCAGAGAAACATGTAGCACATCAGCACCTGTAATGCTGCAGAAACAGACAGCGACCCGACCTTGGCTGGAAGGACAACGCAGCTCCCCCCAAGCAGCACTGCCCATGCAGGGGCATCTCCAGACCCGGACATCCTCAGGCTCCAGCCCCCCGTGCCAGGCCAGTGACCAGGGGAGACAGCCCCCCACTCTGCCCACACAGCCCCATTCCCAGCTCATCCCCCTGTGTCCTCTCCCGGGCAGCTCTCTGCCCCGCACCCGGCTCCCGGGAAGCTCCGGAGCCGGCACCCCAGCTCAGCAGGGCTCCCAAAGGCAGACAAATAGGCAGGCAAATGAGTAACGGCAGCCTGGCGACTGGGAAGAAATTTGCTGAACAAGAGGAGCAGCAAGTTAGCTCAGGGTTGGTAAATTCTAGAGGCTGAGGCTGGAGAATAAATGCATCTGACAGGCAGCAGGCGATGCCAGCCAAGCCACTGGAGCACCTGGGATTCCCTATCAAACAAATTAAACTTAGCAATAGGCCAGAGGCTGACATGCCCACTGCCTGGGGCCAGCGCTGCCACGCAGAGGCCAAGCTACCGGCAAGTGAACCATCCCTCTGCCTCTCCTGGTGCAGACCCACCCGGCACTGCTCATCCCACCAGCAGAACACGGAGCAGGGGGCTGCAGGTGGGTCCCCCGCCCAGCCCTCCCCCTTCCCCAGGTGTGAAGGCACAGTGCTCCGGTCACAGGACAAGCTGCCCCCTGAGCTGTGATCTGTGCCCTGCTCTTGCCCACTGTGCGCAGCTGGATTTCTTCCAGGAAGGCACGGAAAGGGAGGGATGGGGACCTCCTAAAGCCAGCCATTCCTTACAGCCCCTGTCCCCAGGAGCACAGCACCAGCAGCACCATTCTCATAGTGCCACTGCAAGAAGCATCTAATGAAGATCTCAGGAACATGTCACACTCCACTGCCATTTGAAGCCATCAAGGCCCACGTCTGTAATTAGGAAGTTTCTTTCTTTTCCAGTGCAGTAAGGGATAAGTCATCTGAAGCCACCAAGCTGCTCCCTGGGTCAGTGAGGATGTCAGGTAAAATATTCATAGGACAAGAAGCCAAGAGCATCCTCCAGAAACAGTTCTCTTGGGCTGGGACAGAGACAGCTGGTGACATGAAAAAACCTGTGTTACATCTCTCTTTCTGTGGCTCATTAAAGTGCCACTTCCAATCTGGCACACGTCATCAGCACTGCATTCCCATTTTCATACAGATGCCAGTTTATAATCTTGATGATTGGCCTGGAACCGCGCTCCTTTTTACCATGATTTGAAAGGAGAATAATGTTTTACACCAACTTCCCATTTTCATTTCGAGGGTATTAAGAAATGAAACATTAATGGAATGTAGTAGCTGAACACTCAGCTCATTTTCTATTTACCAAATTGTTCCTGTTCATCTCTGGGAGAGGAGGAAAAAAATAGGAGCAAGAATAAAACCGTGCCTAGAAACATACCATTTCTCCAATGCTTGCATGGCTGACAGCCACTAAGCACGAATGAATAAATATTTTATGTACTTTAATTTCCTCATCTACGAGCTTGATGTTCTGAGCCTTTCTTTGCTTTATTTTGCTACTTCATAAATGCTAAAAACATTTATCCTCTTACTCTTTGCAAGAAAAGTAAGACTTTTGCCAGTCTCTGCTCCTGTTCCATTTGCTTTCATCTCTTTATTAGCATAGCAAAATAGCACATCACCTGCAGGTTTCTCCCTTCAGTAATTTCTCCTTTCTATTTTTACTTCCTTCATTCCTTTGGTCGCCTTCTTATCAGCTGGACGCCCAACTCCATAGGGTTCAGGAAGCACGGGGGTTGCAGTTTTTTGTCCCAGCTGCTCATCGAAACCTACAGTCTATTGAGAGGTGGCTTGGTTTTTCCCTTGTGTTTGTTTCATTTCCTTTTTCATTATTATCTGTTCATCCTTACTATGCCATCACTTTTTTCAGCACTCTCCGTTCCCCAGCTCTCGTGTCTCCTGCGTGCTGTGGCCAGGGACATCTCCAGGCTGGCATCCTTGTCCACTCTGCATTTTCTGTCTCGCATTTGTCCTTCTTTAAAAAACACAGTTTCTGGAAAATTCCCACCTCATATTCCTTCAGAAAAAGATGCCAGCATCCCTGCGTCCGCTCCCTCAGCCAGAAGTGGCTATCCTCAGCGTGCTGCCGGGAGCATCCGCCCGTCGGGGAGAGCCAGGAGGCACCAAGGGGCTGCAGCTTTCTGGAAAGACTTCGAGCTGCCCCAGAGGCCTCAGATCGCTGCCAGACAGCTCCGCAACACCACAGCAATGTAAGGCAACCCCCCCCAATTAAAGCTTAATCCTCCTTAAATGGAGCAGGGAAAAGGACAGGTAGGTGAAGATTGCTATCACCGAGCTGAGAAACAGAGGAAGGCAATAACAAAGAACAGAGAAAGAGGAGCACGAATGAGGATTAATCAGAGGCAGAGTTCAATAGGAAGGTTTTAAGGTGAGGCAAGATAAGTGGAAACATCTCCTGAAATGGGGAATTGTCAGGAATTTGGAGAATTACCAGTACCAACTGTGTGCTGCAGCTCCAGTGTTGCATTAGCCTTTTCTGGTGATTTGCTAAATTTATTCTTCTGCAATTTCTAACAAAATTCAAATGTCGTCATCACCCAGTGGGTTATTTCTACTTGTCTGCTTTAACAGTGGTTTTAGAAAACCTCAGACACTTTTAATTAGCTTTAAATTTCCCAGCTCTTTTCCTCAACCTGTGATTACTGTTTAACTGAACTGTATCTATTCTTTCCTCCCTCCCCCAGGCTAAGAAATTCCAATTTCTTTCAAACCAGCCACTGCATCTGAAAAATTTGCAGTTGTGAGTTTGATTTTCAGAAGTGTTTTTTCTTTGCCTGTCACAGCCAAACAGGCCTGGAGCTCAGGATGCAAGAAGCACTCCGCTCCTCCCCAGAACAGCCTCTTCCCACAGGCAGCCAGGAGGGCTCTTTCGGGAGACCCTTCCCCACCTTCCAGGTAGCTAAAGCTCTCATCACCGTGAGCGGCAGAATTATGGCAGCACCCAGAGAGCTGCAAGCCACGAGTTCACCTGAGGCACCAGTCATTTGCTCACACACCTGGCCAGAGCCAGGGCTGCTCTTACAGGCAAAGCAATGCAGCACCCGCAGCGTGCCCAGCCGCTCCTGCCCTGCGTGGGCAACCCAGCCCTGCCACCACCATCACCCCTTTCCCATCACTTCGGGCTCCCACCTGCCAGTTCTGCAGGATTCAGATGGCTCATTCTTAGTGATCCCACTCATTTTAGTGGCATCTAGAAGTTCAGATACCTCCCGTGACTCTGGAGGTCTTAGCTTTGATCCCCAGCCCTCAAATCAATAGGAGTTTTTGGCATATTGCAGAGGCACAGGGACTTGGGATGCATCCCTCAGGCAGGTTTAGCAGCCCACCCGTCTCTGCACACACACACAAACCCCTGTTTGTGCTCAGCACGTGTGCCTGGGCAACACCAGAGCCACACAGAGCCGGAAAGCCATCACGGTTTGCATGGGGTGGAGATCAAAGCTGCCTCGCAGTGCTGATTACTGAGATGAGCCCTGACATGGAGAACTATTTTTAATTCAAAGAGTTGTGTCTGCCTATGTGCCAACCTGCGAGCTCTGTCAATTTGCAGGGAAGTAGTCAAATCCGATTACTACAGAAAATATGCAGGGAGGGTAACATGGTGTGAACTGACATAATACGTGTTGGTTAAGGTGCTATCCAGGGCTTGACTGTTTTCTGGATGTTATAAATCCCACAGCAGTAAAGAAAAAGAGACATATCCAAGGGTTATTACTGCCATAAGCCCTTGAGCTTGAGATATATTCACTGTGAGAGTCACAGATATGACATTTCCCTATGAATATGTCTTTTTGCAAGTGGGGTTTGCATCTTCCCTTTCCCATGTGAGAAGGTAGAGCCATACTGGCCTTATTCAGGCTCACAGATTAAGACCTCCTGCACAGGTACATCAGTAAAGGCACCTCCTGTTCATGCTCCAGCTCTCCAGGGAGCCCCAAGGACCCGCAGCAATGCTGGGTGCCTACAGCCAAGGCATCAGTCAGGGAGCTGGGTACGGCCACACAGGGTCTGGGACAAGCACTGTGGGTGGAGGCGAGGGAAGGCAGCTCACCTTGGAATTTTAGAAGTGGTGGAAGAGGGACAGAGAAAAGGCAATGATCCAGCAGCAGCATCTTCCAGGAGACCCATACAGAAGGGAACTAAAGCCTCAGCAGGCTGCTAAGAAGACATGCCTACGAAGACACCTCAGCAGCACAGAGCCCCACATCCCCATCCCTTACAACGCCAGGCCAATTAACAATCCCAATCAATAATCCTGACTCAGAAATTTCAGACAGGAGCTACAAGCATAGCAACATCTCCCCAAAGGCAGCCTTGCAGGCATGATTTTATGGTGTGCAAGGGGCGAGACTCCCTCTCAGTCAGTTCTTACAGGTCCTTTCCTTGACTGTGGGCTGTAAGGTTAGGGACAGCAGCTTAAAGAGCACTCCCAGATCTCCTGGGGTAAGTCACATCACCAATATACTTGATAATAATTGTTAATTGCCCCTTTATTGCTCTGGATATCTTGAGGTGGCACACACACATTGAGTTTCCATAAATTGGGAAGCACACCAGGTTCTCCACAATGCACTCATAAATCTTGAGGGTAACTAGAGGAGACAAGAGACCCCACACTCACCAAGGGAGAGAGCAGCACCTCCCTCCTTGGTAGGGCCCTGGGTGCTGCTATCCAAATAATAATACCAACACAGCAATTTGCTACCCTAGAACAAATAATACCTGCTAATGTGAGGGCATTTCACTTCCCCTCCAAGTAATTACCTTTCTGATTCTCGTAAGAGGCTGCAGATAACCTGCTTATCCGAGAGGGTAAACAGCCCACCTTCTCCTCCGCACGCAGGCTGGTCCTTCGCTCCCCAAGCACACCAACAGCATGCAGCCATCCTCACTCCTCACATCCCAGAAGAAAAACAGAGCTTCCTAGAGAGCCCTGGGGGTTTTAAAGCCTGAGGTCTGATCACCAAAGTGGGAGAACCTGCTGCCATCAGGGGTCTCTCCAGCCAACCCACCCAGATGCTAAGGCGAGCACAGGTGGAGTGACTACACCTGGGAACAGCCACCTGGGTACAATAGATGGGATGGCAAAGGGCAGAGGCACCTTGTTTATTTTTAGAGGGCTCATTTAAGGATGAATACAATAAAATCCATCTTTCAATGGGCAAAAAATACTGACAAAAGGTTAAAAATAGAGCTCTGTGAAAAAGAAAACAGCTAAAGAAGCTGCTGCACAGTGAAGGGGACAGGAAAACCCGGCTAAGGACCGTCATTTTCATGACAGGGGACAAGCAAGGCTGTGGTTTTGAAAGACCTTCTCAGCAGCTGTGCAGAAGGGCATCTTTGTCCACTGAATCTGTGCTCTGCTTTGAAAATTTAAAATGTTTTTAACATCAGAGAAGCAATCCCTCCTTAGGCAGGCTTTTACAGACCCAGCGTATCCGAAGCAGGGCACGTTACGATGCCAGAAATAGTTCTGTCTTTACGGGCAGCTCCTCTGCCGAGCCGTGCGTCTGCCCGGCGTCCGGCGCAGCGGCTCTCACCCGCGCCTGCCGGCTGCTCGCTCGCCCAGGGCTGCTCTGCACCACGGGGACCGGGCTGCGCGGGGCGAGCGCTTTGCAGAGCAGCCGGGTATGGGGGCACTGAGCGTCTCCCTCCCTGCGGCCACACTGGGCAGGAATTTGTCTCCCCGGAAAGGTTGAGGACAGGGAGGGAGAGCTTCACAGTTTCTCCACAAGCCACTGAAGCAGAATTTTAATGGGGAAGAAAACAAAAATATGAAAGTGAATACAACAAACAAGAATAAATTATTTATGAGGATGAAAGTGAAGAAAGGAAAGTTAACCGAAACAAAGGGAACCACACATTTCCCACAGCGGAGCTATCGTGATCAAAGCGCTCGCGAAACCGAAGCCGATCGCTCAGCAGCCCGCCGCAGCGATCACCACCGGGGCTTTGATCGCGCGCTGCGAGGGGTGCAGCGCGGCGGGCACGGGGTGCTCCCCCCTGCGCGCATCCGTCCGGGGCACACCTCGCCCCGGGGAGCGGCCGCGGGGGCCAGCCGGGCGCATGGTGCTCAGCGAGAGCCGATGCTCCGCTAATGCCTTATTTAGCACAACCTCCGATGAACTTTCTGGTTCTCAAGATGTGATGGAAACGAGACGAGGGCTCCCTCCTGCACCCCAAATGAAGGTCTGCTTCGAGCGATGCGAAGAGCGCCCAGGCTCGACCCCGCTGGCAGCGAGCAGCCCCGCTGCTGCCCGGCACCGGTGGCACGATGGCAGCTTCGGGAGGCTGCTCTCTCTGCCGAGGGAGAAACATCGCAGCACTAAACTGAGCTCAGGTCTGCGGTGCCCCTGGGCACACTGCACCGCGGCTCCTCACTTACAGTAACTCCCTTTTACGTCTCACCTACTCGGCTCCGCTCAGTGCCTGACTTCTGCGGCGTTAGAGATAAATCCCCAAGAAAACCTCGCAGCCCTTGATGCGCTCTGGGATCCTGGAGGAGCTGCAGTTCAGGCTGGAGTGACCGGCAGGAACGCTGCCGGGCGAGAGCCGTCTCTGCCTTTCGCCCCTAAACTGGGTGCCCCTCGCCGCAGGTCGCCCCAGTGAATCACGCCAGAGCGGGCTGGGACAGTCATACCTACCTGCTGCTCAGTTACTCAAATAATCTCTCTCAATTGGGTAAATTAAAGACAAACTGTGGTGCATTCAGGCAAACATCTTCTCTTTAAATATTTCAGAGCCATTAACCTCTCCCAGCACTCGTCGTCATCTGCCAGGTAATTGAAATGGCTTTGCCTAAGCAGAATTTTTCGGAGATCAATTATTTACCTCCAGCAGAAGGGTCTGGCTCCAGGCTTATTTATGATGCAGCTGTTGCTACCACCGGCTTCCTCAGCCTTGTTTATTCCTAAGCAGATAAAAGCTGGCTGATTGGAGATGAAGTTCTTGATTTTTCCAAAGTGCCTGATTGATCTTGTTGGCCACACTTGGAAATTGGGACGCAATGCTTTCATTAGGCTGTTGGCTTCCCTCTATTGCCGTTCTGCACATCAGCTGCACGACGGCGAGTGGCTAAAATTGGTGAAACGAGCTGGTATGGAGACGGGAAAACCCAATTTTGCTGTTTGTACCCCGAAGGGGCAGAGGCCACAGGTGCTTTGGGTCCCCAGGGAACCCCGTGTCGGCGAGCCCCGGCGGGAGCAGCGGCCGCGGAGGGACGGGGCTGCAGCCTCCCGCTCGATGCCATCCCACCTCGCACAGCTTCCCGTGCCCGCGCTCGCTGCCCTGCCGCTGCTCTGCACGCGAAGGAGGAGCGTGAGGGGTGCCCGTGTCTGCCTCGGGAGGAGCGGGAAGTTAAACCCGATACTTCACTCTTTTCATGAAGAGCGTCATGGCCGAGTGAAGGCGAGATGAAAAGGGCGAAGAAGCGACGTGGGAGCCCGTCAGACGTGGCTGGCCCAGCGGTAGCTGGCGCGGGAGCGGGCGGTCGCTGCTTCGCTCGGTGAGCTTGCCGTGCCGCAAGCGAGCTGTGTTTGACCGTATAAATGGTCTTATTCAAAGCAGGGAATTAAGGTAATAACAGTTCTCCGGGAAGGAAAACGAATTCAATTTCAAAGCCAAATTAAACAAAGCTTCCAATTAGAGCAGATAATGTCTTCAGTGAGCCGAACGGCCTTTTTTTCCCGCTCGGTCTGAGTTTAATTTTTCTAATCGGCTCTGTTTTGTCACTTCAGTTACTTCAAGGTGGCCAATTTCTTAGGAATTGGCAGATATTGACTGAGGATGCTCGGCTCAGAATTGGCTTTTTTTCTCCACCACCAAAATCTTTGATCGCTCGCACACCTCCGGCGCCTGGCTGGGCTCCCAACGGCCGGCACGGCCCCGATCCCCACGGCACGGCCCCGATCCCCATGGCACGGCCCCGATCCCCGCGGCGCAGCACGGCCCACAGCTCCTTGCACGTGGCATTTCTCCAGCGTGCGGCGGGGCTGTGCTGCTGGGCATCTCCTCGATGTGGCCTCGGGCAGGCCCTGCCAGCACCCCGCCGGCAGCAGGCAGCTGCCCGTACCCCGCCAGTCGGCACGCACAAAGGCCAGGTTTGCATTATTAAAGGAGACCCTAAAAGCTTCTTGGCTTCATGTAGATGAAGTTATTGATTTTGTGTTTTCAGGAAAAAGCCGAATTAAGAAGATCTAATGGAAACGTGACCCTTTATCCCCACTCTGTCTTCTCTATCAGCAGCTAACATTCAGCTGTGCCAACGCAGGAGAAAAACTGGTCTTTTTTCTGTTTCCCTTCTCGCTGCTTGCCGCAAGAGAGACTTGCTGAGTGTGAAGAAATCCACCCCCAGCACACCTGACCTCCTGAGGGGAGATACTGGGGTTCCCAGGGGAGGCAGCCGCCTGGGAAATGCAGGCAGGAGAAGGTGGGACGGGAAAGAGCCGACCCGCTGCAGGAGGGAAGCCCTGTCCTCCTCCTCCTCCTCTTCCCCATCCTCAGTCTCCTCCGCACCTCTGCCATTCCTCCCCTTAAACAAGCCAACCTGAGGCATGCTGGTGTCACTGGAAAGAGTTCTCAGCCTCGTCTGCCGGTCCCCGACTAGTTTTCTCATTGATTTCTCTCCGGACTACACGACAGAGATGCCACTTCCCAGTAAAGAAGGACTCTCCGGAGAGCCGATCCGCACTCCTGATGTGACATGAATATAGCTCCCAATAACGGCAGCGGCCGGGGAGCTGTCACCGAAGCAGAGGAGAGCAGACAACATGATTGCTTTAATGCGGGTCCTTAAGAAACTCCGCTCGTCGGGGAACGGCGCGGGGCGGACAGTCCGAACGCCGACGAACCGCGCCGGCTCTCCCGCAGCCCGCGCCCGCGCCCGGCCTCACCCCGAAGCGCAGCGTCTCGCAGGGCTCCTGCTCATCTCCTTCCAAGTCGTTCCGTGTTAAACCGGCTCTGGAAGGGCTGTGTCGGACTCGCTCTGCTCGAGGCTTTCTGCCAGATGAAGTTTTCAGGGGAGCACGGACCCCGCCGCCTCTGGGGAACGGTCTGGGGGCTTTGCTTGCGCCAAGGCTCTTCCCCCTGCTCCTGCTGCTCTGGAAGGGATCTGAAAGAAAAACTATAGAAAGAGGGCAAGAAGGGCTGCTCCCTTCCCTTCCCGGCCCCGAAGTTCCGAGGAGAGCGCGAGGTGCCAGCCCTGCGCTGCAGGACATGAGTTTTGCCACGGGTCAAGCCCCTGCCCGCGTTCCCACGCAGATAATTCAATCACTCGGCGTGTCTGACCCTTCAGACAGCGGCCGGCGACCGCGATATTCCCAGCTCACTCGGGGGGCCGGGAGGGCTCCGGCTCCTCGCAGCAAGCAACCGGCCGTGGTCCCAGCTCCTGCTCTCAGCCATCGGTTGCCATGCCAAGAAGCCCGTGGCACTTCAACCTTCCAGGGCCAGTCTCCTCCCTGGTTAATTATGTTAGAGGACCTCACTTATTAAAACTTCCCACTTTGGCAGCTCATCTGAGATGAAATCCTCCAGCTTTGTGCAAATAATTCGCATTGGATCTCGCTGCCACATATTCAAGGCTCGCTTGTTAGCTGCGAGCTGGGTGGATGCCAGCGGTCGTCACTCCTGACTATCTGGGAAATGGATGGTTGCCTGAGAACAGGCTGGCTTAATTTCTACTGATTTGATAAAGCACATACTCTCTGGGGATTTTCTAGCCTTCTTCAGCGGAGACCAGTGAAAATCTGGTTTTTCTGTTGGTTTGCCTGCGGTGGGCCGGCCGGGACACGCTGCGGACCCGCAGCAGGAGCCGTGCGAGCAGGGTCCCGCTCCCCGCTCCCACGTGTTATTGCCCTCTCCTGGGAGCAAACAGAACTTCCTGCAGAAATCATCCGCAAGCAAGAAATCACAGCGCGTGCCACGAGTAGCCCAGCTCCTAACGAAATGGGGTCCCCTGCCCTGTTTGATCTGACGGCCGCGGCTTCCACGTCGGCTCCTGCAAGGGCTGGCTCCTACCCTGCGTGCGCTGCGCGCCGCGGAGCAGCCGTAACGTGCATCACGGCAGGAGCAGGACCCGGGCGGAAACGGGTCCTCGTGCAGCTCTGGACACGTGCGGGCACTCTGCTCACGCTGTCACTGCGTGCAAGCTGCAGGCTGTGATCACATGCAAGCTGCAGGCTGTGATTACATGCAAGCTGCACGCAGTGGTTGCACGCAAGCTGCAGGCTGTGATTACACGCAAGCTGCACGCTGCGGTTGCACACAGCCCAGAGACAGCCCCGGAGGAATTTTGCCGGGCTGCTGGCAGAGAGCAGGGTGCCCGGCTGCGGCTGCCGGAGCACCTGGCCGCCTGCCACATTTTTTGCCAGCTCTTCTGCATTCGCAGCGCTGGCAGCGGCTCTCTCGAGTGCGAGCTTGTAAGGGCAAAACGGCTCAGCAGCTGCGCGCTGCGTCCCAGCAAAGCGCTCTCCCCAGGCTTCCCGGCGGCAAAGCCTGGCTAGCCGGCGTCAGCTCCGGTAGCCCCGCGGCAGGCGCGTGGCTTCTCTCGCGTCACCCACCGCGACGGCGCGGAGCTGTGCCGGGAGAGGCACCCACCGCCGCGGCAGCAGCCGCCGATGTCTCCGGGTGAGGAGCGCAAGCTGCCGCGGACGGGATGATCTTCTCAGCTTCGTTTCTGAAAGGTGCTATAAAAAGAGGTCCCAGCTACCGCGTGGCGAGGCAAAAGCCTTTAGCTGGCACTGCCAATAAAAGTGATTTGTAATTAGTTCAAAAGCAGGTTTATCTCCTCCCCGCACAAAGTGGTTTTTGCACAGGACTTCTGAAATAAATATCAGTGAGAATAACCAGAAGCTGATATAATAGAGCTGTCTGCTCTATACTTTACCTCTTCCACTGCAAGAGAAGAGTGTGAAATACGTTTATAGTCCCACTTACAACCTTCCCTAGGAGTGGTTCCTTTGGGCAAACTGAACTGGTGATCAGCCAGGATAAATCACCCTTTCCCCACCACAGCCAGTAAAGCTGTGCGAGCGGGCACCGTCTGGGGACGCTGAAAGTGTGAGCAGGGGACAGAGCCCGGCTTCGATCCAGCCTGGACCTGGCGGCGGGGAGAGCCGAAACGGCGCGAGCTGTATCGATTCTCAGGCTTTGCACTGGAAACACTGGAAACCTCAAAAAGACAAATGTCTGTTTGGAGGAGCTTTGGAAAGGATAGACCCTGAAAGCAATAAATATGCCTCAGAAAAAAGGTTAAACGTGTTACTTGCGTCTGCGGGTAGCAAAGCAGGTTAGAGCCCGGCTGGGAGGAGAGGACTGGCAGAGCGGAGCACGGCCGGAATATGGAAATTGCTGCTAAAAGAGGGTGATTTATGGACCCAAAAGTGAAATGGAAGAAATCACTGAAATACGGAGCCTTTCCCAGTGCCCTTCGCAGCAGTTCAGCTCCCAGGTGGGGAAGTCTGGAAGCAGCAGCCAGGGCTGCCGGGGCTGCTCGCTGCCGGCACGGCCGGTGCCGTGGCCAGGGCTGCGGCTGCCGGCGGGGTGGGATGGCAGCAGCCGCCCGCTTGGGGAGATGCGACGAGACGAGGTGAGATGAGATGAGATGAGATGAGGTGCTGCCGGTGTGCCGGAGTGGGGGCAAGAACAAAACTCTGGCCTGAGAGCTGCGTCCTTCGAGCCCAGGTGTTTACTGGCTGTCAAACCGCGGGCAGCGCGTTGCCGTCTGTTAAGAGCCGTTGCCTTGCAGCTGAGCCATCCACACGTCCCGAGGTCTCTCCTGCGCTCCGCCACCCTCTCCTTCTCTGAAATGCTAATGGCATTAATGTATTTGTCATTAACAAATCTATTAAGTTGGAGAACTGGATGAAACTGCTGAGGTGTAACATGTCATCTGTAATTTTTGTCGCTGAGGACGCTGTCAGATTATAAACCTGCGTCCCACACCAAACGGCGCACAGCACGCGGCGCTTCGGGGAGCCCGGCGCGGGCTCTGCCGGGAATCCAGCAATGGATTCGGCGCGTCCCGAAGGCTGCGGGAAAGCGGGGCTGGCGGTTCGCAGAGCTTCGTGTTCCAGTGGGGAAGAGGCACCTTCAGGCCCCGATGGACTAGGGACACGCTGGGGCTTCGCTAGCAGGCGGGTGGGAGTAAGCGCAGCTCCCCACGGTCGTGCCTGATGTGCCGATGGAGGGGGGCTCGGGGCTTCGGCTCTCGCTCCGGGTTTGCAGAGCAGCAGCAGGCTTGCCCTGGGGACCGACAGCGGTCTGATGGCAGCAGGGGCTGAGCAGACGTGGCCACGGGGATGGGGCTGCTCCAGCCACCCTCGCTCCCATGAGAAGGCCCCAGTCCTGCCGGTGGTCTGCCCGCGAGCCCAGCTCCGGCCGGGACGCTTCCGAGAGGAGCATCAGCGCTTCTGCATCACCGCATCCTCCCGGCGGGATGCACCCGGGTCACGGGGCTGCAAAGGGGTTACAGCAGGCTGGGAGGATGATCATTATGATTATTATTGCTCAGAAATATTAAGACAATGAGGAATAAACACTGGATCTATTTCTAGATATTCTAGGGAAATCTCACTCGAGCCATAAACCCACTTAATTGCAAATCTGCACAGATGTTTCCTTTGAATTTGAAAAGTGATTAATAAATAAATTAGAGTAATGCTTGTTTTGGCTGAAATGTAATAATAAATAATGTTTATAGTGTTCAGTTACCAAAACATCCTCGGCGCTGTGTGACAAATCAGACACATGCTAAATGGCTAAAACCTACGCGATGGAGACAATTAAAGGCAGGCTCAAGCCATAAATAAACTCAACAGCACAAGCGCAACAGCGAGTGTGCGCAGGCAGGCGCCGAAGCCGCTGCGTGGGCTGGGACGCTCTGCAGCCCCGCTCCCGGTTCAGTTCTGGCCATGGTGGTACCAGTCCCCTGGGCCCCGTGGCACAGCACAGCATGGCACGGCACAGCATGGCATGGCATGGCATGGCATGGCACGGCACGGCACAGCACAGCATTGGCACAGCATGGCACGGCATTGCACAGCACGGCACGGCACGGCATGGCATGGCACGGCTCAGCACAGCACGGCACAGCACAGCACAGCACGGCACAGCATGGCACGGCACGGCACAGCACAGCACGGCACAGCATGGCACGGCACGGCATGGCATGGCACAGCATGGCATGGCATGGCATGGCACAGCTCAGCACAGCATGGCACGGCACAGCACGGCATGGCACAGCACGGTAGGGCACGGCACGGCACAGCACGGCACGGCATGGCACAGCACGGCACGGCACAGCATGGCACGGCATGGCACGGCACAGCACGGCATGGCACAGCACGGCACGGCACGGCACGGCGTGGCACAGCACAGCATGGCATGGCACAGCATGGCATGGCATGGCATGGCATGGCACGGCTCAGCACAGCATGGTACGGCACAGCACAGCACGGCACGGCACAGCACAGCATGGCATGGCACAGCATGGCATGGCATGGCACGGCACGGCACGGCACAGCATGGCATGGCACAGCACGGCACATCTCAGCACGGCACGGCACAGTGCCTGCACCCTGGCACCCCGTGGCACCACTCCACCTCTGACTCCCGCAACATGGGAAGCTTCCCCGCACAGTCCCCTGCTTCACCTCCCCTCTTCACGCTGCCGGCAAAGCCAACGTGTTTACCGTGTCGCTCGTATTGACTTTTTTTAATTCATGCATAATTCAAACTATGTATATAATTCCAGGGTAAACACAGATATAACTTTTCTGTTGACTATTCCTTGACCCAGTTACTGTACAAATATGCCTTGGAATTTAGCAGCCCTAGAAAGGAGAGACCTTCACAAATTTCAAGGGCTCGCAGGGAGCTGTGCACGTCCCGGGGCAGCAGATTGCCGCCGCCGGCCGCAGCGACCCCGGGCACCGGTGTCACCGGCTTCGGGAAGGTCACGGCTGCGGCGTGGCGAGGCGGCCGAGGGGCCACAAACCCACCGGAGCTCCCGAGGGAACTGCTGGCGGTGACTTTGGTGCGGGACATGTGGGAGGAAGGCCCACGGCCCCGGTGAGAGCGTGGCAGTGCCGTGCCGGGGGGTGGCACAGCTGCCCGCGGCCCCGGCTCCGGCCCCGGACGCACCGAGGCAGCGCGGTGAGGGGACAACGGGTTTGACAGCTTGCAGAACTGTTGGCAAATCCCTTTGGATTTCCACTGAAACAGGAGCTTTTATTTTAATTTATATTGTAATGAAAGCTTGTAACAGTACCGTATCGTAAACACAAACAGTGCAATCTTAAAAAAATTTCATCTTTATCTATTTTGGGGAGAAATAGCCCTGTCTGCCTAATTGAAGCATCTGTCATTCTGACATTAAATAGTGCATCCATGGCTCTTTTATTATATTTCCTTGCATTTCTCATACACTGTTAAATTGAAATAACACTGTTGGCTAGCAGATAAAGGGAGATAATAGGTATTTTATAATGAGCAGAAAGGAGGATTCATCTTCAGCCAGAGCCGAGAATTGCTTTATCTTATTTTTGGTGTTGTTATTTTGTTACCCTAACGGGGGAATTCTGCTGCTCAGCCTTCCCAGCCCTCGCAGATCAAGCGAGGAGCATTTATCCGCGCGTGAAGCGGTGCGAGAGCCAGGCAGCGGCTCCTCAGCGTCCGCAGCGACCGGGTTTCCTACGCGCCGCTCCCCCGCCGACCCGCCGTCCGCAGAGGCGTCTGAACAACGCTCCTCAGGGCGCCTGGGAGACGCTTGGTCGTCGTTTTAAGGAGTCGTCTTTTCCCCTCATTGCTGTTTGTAGCTGCTCCTTCAGCGTCTGCTGTCGTGAAGAGAGTCCCGTGTGTGGGTGGCCAGGGCACAGCACGGCATGGCATGGCATGGCACGGCAGGGCACGGCACGGCACGGCATGGCACGGCATGGCAGGACACAGCATGGCACAGCACGACATGGCACAGCACGACATGGCATGGCACGGCACGGCATGGCATGGCAGGGCACGGCACGGCACGGCACGGCACGGCACGGCACGGCACGGCATGGCACAGCACGACATGGCACAGCACGACATGGCATGGCACGGCGTGGCACGGCACGGCATGGCATGGCACGGTACGGCATGACACCGCATTACACAGCACGGGGACCCCAGGCAACACCAGACCCCGAGTGAAGCCACCTCAAGCCCAGACCGATCCGTTCACGACAAGAAGGAGCTGGGGCGAATCAAATCAGCCTTGGCTTTGCACGGAATAAGTACAAAAAAGCAGGTCCAGGGGGATTTGGGATCCAGCCGGGGGGGGATGCCAGGCAGAGTCCCTCTCTGGCTGCCAGGATGCACAAGCCCGGCGCGGCTGGACCACGCGCTGCTCTCCGGGCCGACGCTCATCGCCTCTCAGCAGCGAGACGTGGCCAAACGGGGCTGCCCGAGGGAGAGGGACACCCGTGTCCCCGCTACAGCTTCGCCGCGGGGCAAACAAGGCACGTGAAATCGAACCGTGCAGCGATTTCCCCATGCCAATTTCTGTAATTAAATTCCATCCAAAACGAAGCAATTAACCAAAAAACGGCGCTGCGTGACTGCGGATGATGACCAGCACGGAGGCACCCCGGGTGGCTGGCAGAGAGGCTGGGGCCAGCGGGGATGCTCCCCTCGGGCCCTGCCACGGTGGGAGCTGCCCGAGGCAGGCGGTGGGTGCCTGGCGCAGCTGCCCCTGGGTGGGTCTGGTTTGGGTGGCCCCTGAGCCCTGCGCCGCGCTGGCCACCGATCCCCGCGCCTCCGGCTGGGCTCCACCGGTCGGCGGGAGGAAAAGTGGGGAAGGAAGCGACGCCTGGGGAGGCGAAGGAAGAGCCGGTGCTCGGAGTAAAGGCACAAGTCATCTGATTGAGACGGCCTTGAAACCCACTGGAAATAATTAAAATTGACTTCTAATACTTTACAAACTAATTAAGAGTATTGGACTGGATAACCACATTGAAATGTAAGTGGCATTTAATTGGGATAAACTGAATCATGACTGGAAATAAGCACAGCCCTGAACAATAAACAGCGAGTGGGAGAGGTTACGGGCAGCTGCTTGAACGCAGGGAAGCGCCGGGCTGGCTCGGTGGCCGCCCAACGTGGATGCCAGCGCCAGCGCATCCCTGCTGGGACACCTCTGACGGTGCGTCTCTACCTGTGCACCTCTGCCGGTGCATCTCTGCCTGCCCATCTCTGCCTGCCCATCTCTGCCTGCACATCTCTACCTGCACATCTCTACCCGCCCATCTCTACCTGCCCATCTCTACCTGCACATCTCTACCTGCACATCTCTACCCGCCCATCTCTACCTGCGCATCTCTACCTGCACATCTCTACCTGCCCATCTCTACCTGCACATCTCTACCCGCCCATC
This sequence comes from Opisthocomus hoazin, assembly GCF_030867145.1. NCBI lineage: Eukaryota > Metazoa > Chordata > Aves > Opisthocomiformes > Opisthocomidae > Opisthocomus > Opisthocomus hoazin. Next base: position 21,227,020 of record NC_134429.1, on the reverse strand, counting down.
TCTACCTGCCCATCTCTACCTGCACATCTCTACCTGCACATCTCTACCTGCACATCTCTACCCGCCCATCTCTACCTGCACATCTCTACCTGCACATCTCTACCTGCCCATCTCTACCTGCACATCTCTACCCGCCCATCTCTACCTGCCCATCTCTACCTGCACATCTCTACCTGCACATCTCTACCTGCACATCTCTACCCGCCCATCTCTACCTGCACATCTCTACCTGCACATCTCTACCTGCACATCTCTACCCGCCCATCTCTACCTGCACATCTCTACCTGCACATCTCTACCCGCCCATCTCTACCTGCACATCTCTACCTGCACATCTCTACCCGCCCATCTCTACCTGCCCATCTCTACCTGCACATCTCTACCTGCACATCTCTACCCGCCCATCTCTACCTGCCCATCTCTACCTGCGCATCTCTACCTGCACATCTCTACCCGCCCATCTCTACCTGCACATCTCTACCTGCACATCTCTACCCGCCCATCTCTACCTGCGCATCTCTACCTGCACATCTCTACCCGCCCATCTCTACCTGCCCATCTCTGCCTGCGCATCTCTACCTGCACATCTCTACCTGCCCATCTCTACCTGCGCATCTCTACCTGCACATCTCTACCTGCCCATCTCTACCTGCACATCTCTGCCTGCCCATCTCTACCTGCCCATCTCTACCTGCGCATCTCTACCTGCACATCTCTACCTGCGCATCTCTACCTGCCCATCTCTACCTGCACATCTCTACCTGCACATCTCTGCCTGCACATCTCTACCTGCCCATCTCTACCTGCACATCTCTGCCTGCACATCTCTACCTGCCCATCTCTACCTGCGCATCTCTGCCTGCACATCTCTGCCTGCACATCTCTACCTGCCCATCTCTACCTGCACATCTCTACCTGCACATCTCTACCTGCCCATCTCTACCTGCCCATCTCTACCTGCGCATCTCTGCCTGCCTATCTCTACCTGCCCATCTCTACCTGCACATCTCTGCCTGCACATCTCTACCTGCCCATCTCTACCTGCACATCTCTACCTGCCCATCTCTACCTGCCCATCTCTATGTGCACATCTCTGCCTGCGCATCTCTACCTGCCCATCTCTACCTGCACATCTCTGCCTGCACATCTCTGCCTGCACATCTCTACCTGCCCATCTCTACCTGCACATCTCTACCTGCACATCTCTACCTGCACATCTCTGCCTGCCCATCTCTACCTGCACATCTCTACCTGCCCATCTCTACCTGCGCATCTCTACCTGCCCATCTCTACCTGCACATCTCTGCCTGCCCATCTCTACCTGCCCATCTCTACCTGCCCATCTCTACCTGCACATCTCTACCTGCACATCTCTGCCTGCACATCTCTACCTGCCCATCTCTACCTGCACATCTCTGCCTGCACATCTCTACCCGCCCATCTCTACCTGCACATCTCTGCCTGCGCATCTCTACCTGCGCATCTCTACCTGCCCATCTCTACCTGCACATCTCTGCCTGCCCATCTCTACCTGCCCATCTCTACCTGCACATCTCCACCTGCACATCTCTACCTGCACATCTCCACCTGCCCATCTCTACCTGCACATCTCTACCTGCCCATCTCTACCTGTGCACCTCTACCTCGCATTTCTGCCGGTGCATCTCTGAGCAGCGTGGAGCGCGAGCTACCCCGTGCCAGGGCTGCCGGAGGTGCTGAGGACGGGTGCAATTGGATTTGTTCTAAAGACACCAGAGATGTTAAACCCCCTTCAGCAGTGCTTGCACGCCGAACTCAGTTCCTAGAGCCTGATCTGCTTTATCAGCCTCCGACTCGTGCCTGTTCAGTGATTTATCTCGGCTTTAATAACGGTGCCCTTTCTGCAGCATCAGACAGCCACGCCGCTGCCTTGCCCGCCGCTCACTCTCTGCAATGAGATGGGAACAAAGTGGCTGGATGCGGGAGCTGCCGGGCCTTTGTTCTCCCTCATCTGCTCCCCTCATTACTTTGAGGAGCTCTATTTTCCTTTTCTTTACAGCTTTCTTTTCCCAAACAATGGGCTCTGAATGTATTCAAGCAATTCTTTCATAGCTCACTTCTGCGGAGATCTTTAAGTTCTCCACCTGAACAGCTGGTATTTCTATTTATGAAAACTTTCTTGCTGACCGCTGAAATTTAGATTTTATTCTGGCAGTGACGAGTTAGTTCAATTATCTCCTGTTTCATTCCCCCCTTTAGATTTAACAGCTAAAATTTATAAATGCCATCCTTTCCTCTTGTTTCCCTGTCTCCTACACACTTGCAGTGAACCCAGAAGCCTTCTGATCTCCCCCGAAGATCCCTGGAGGTCACCAGACCATTTTTCTTGCATCGTTTTCCCTGCTAAAAGAAAATGGAACACAAATTCAGACAACCCTGGATGCATTCCCTCCCTTTTCACCTTTTGACCGGCTGCAGACCTCACGAAGCGCTTTACCAAGGCAGTGAAGCCCCCGCCAGCCCTGGGAGTCACCCCCCCGGCACCCCCAGGCTCCCCGGATCGTTTCGAGGACGCTCCATGATGCTTCTTCTCACATCACTGCTTTTGCTTCCAAGACATTAAAAACCTTAACGGCTTTTGCTTCCCTCCTTTGCTTCGACAGTTCCTGTGAAGGTCGCTCTGCTTATGGCCGCTTGCTGGCCCCTCCGCGGCCAGAGGAAGTTTTCCCTCCCCGATAACGGCTTTTTGCCCTCGTGCCTGGGCAGTCCCCAAACCCTCCTCAGGGTGCAGGCTGCTTTTGGAAGAAAGCCGGCGTCTCACCCTGCTCCCGGCTCCAGCCCCACTTAGCCTTTGTCGCTTTGCGGCTGGTGGTCCGGGCTGCTGTTCCTCAGCCGGACCCCCGCGTTCCCGAGCTGCACCGGCCGGTGGAGCGGGCGGGCAGGGTGCCGGGTGCCCTGGTTGGTGTTGGTGGGTGCCGGCTGCCCTGCGCGGTGGTGGCAGCGGCAGCGGCGGCAGCGGTGGCAGCAGTGGCAGCATCCCACACCACGCAGCAGCGACGGGTTCGCCTGGTGATGGGATGCACGGTGCTTTCGCCCAGGGCTCCTCCGGCAGCGAGCCCGTCCCGCGGCACAGCGCGGCAGACGGGCTGGAGTTCATCGATGCGGTCGCATTGCACAGTCCGAGGGGCCCTGCGAGGAGCTCCAGCGCTGCTCGCACGGTTCCTGATACCCGCCCGGCTCCTCAGCTCAAAATAATTTTATGGTTAACTACAGACCATCTGTTATCCTCCACTTTTCTAACAGAGCCCATGTTCTTTATGGCTTATTAATATTTATTCAGCCTGTTTAAAGCTAAGCAAGTTGCAGGAGACTTGTGGCACATCTACAAGGACTGTATCTCCCAGTTTGGCTGCTGCTGCGCCCAGGTACCCTCAGAGAGCCAAGCGGGTGTTTTCAGAGTGGCTTTCCCTCTGCGCTGGCAGTTGGCAGACACCCTGCACGGGGAAGCCCAAGCTTCTCTTGCACCGAGGCCACTCGTCCCGCGTGTCCCTGGCATCTTCTCCGGCAGCACGAGGGTGATGCTTGTGATGATGAGGACTACGGACAGCGAGCAACTCCCTTCTGGGCCTCCAGACCACGTGGCCATCCCGCTGCGCCCACCGCTTTGCGAGTCCTTTGAGGGGAACGGCTGGATGGAGGTTTCGGTCCATGCTTCTGGCGCACTGAAAGCTCCACCGCCGCCTCCGAAGCGGGCACAGGCTGCTCCGGCTCTCCTTGAATTGCCCCCCTGGGAATTCCTTACTGCCCAGCGTAGCTGTCGAAAGCCTGTGTGGCTGCAAACCGCGAAGGCATCGGCTCTGTGCTGGCAGAGAGAGCGGTCTGACTGCCCAGCAAGCCCGAGGAGGAGTCAGGAGGCTGCTCGCAGCACCGCGCAGGCAGGAGCTTTGCGGTGGCGACGCCGGCGGGATAAATCACCCTGCTGCAGCTCCCTTCTCAGCAGAGCTCTGCTTTCCACCGTATATTCCCTTCCATTTTTAGCCATCTATTCCGAATAAACACCCCAGGGGATGGCAGTGTGCTTGTGCCGGGGTGCGGAAGGAGCAGCACCCGGGCAGGGCAGCGAATCACCGACCCGCGGCAGGGCCAGCCCCTGCCACCCCGCAGCAAGAGCGTTTTGTGGCGCTGAAAAAGCCGGGGACGGGAAAGGAGATGAAAGAAAGGAGATTTACCGTGAGCTTTGATAAGCATTAACAGCGTGCAAGTCTTACGGCTCCTGATAAACGGCGAAGATGCTGGGCTGTAACCAGCCGAGCAGCCTCTCAGGAGGCCAAAGAAAATAAAGTTTAGCATCAAATTTTAACTCTCGCTCTGCATTATTTAATAAGTGGTTTGAAATCTGCCTTGCATCATGAGAGTTTTTTAAATCATCCCTGCACTGGAAGAAGAAAAAAACCGATATCTTTCTGCAGTTACAGTAACGTCCTTCTCAGCTGTGCATGCTTCAGCTCTTGCTGCATTGGTTTGCTTTGGTTTTTTGAGGAGCCCTCATCAAAGCTTTTCAACGTGTTTAATGAGATTGAGCAAGGATGGAACAAGTGGAAACTAATCTACATGGGGGCACCTTGCGTGCCTCTGCTCTCGGCTAATTTACACACCCTGGCCAGCTTCAAAACAGCAATAACAAATCAGTCCCCTGCCTTTTCTGGAGAGCAGCTCGTACGAGCAGCCCTTCTCCGGGCAAACACAGGCCCCTCTCGGTGCTTCTCCATCCTCCTCCCAGCCAGGGAGGGTCTGGCCCGGGGGAGATGGAGCTGCCGACCTTCCCCACCGCGCTGCAAGGGGCTGAGCCAAGCGCGGGGTCTGAGCCCGGGACACATCCTGCACCGCTGCACCGGCTCCCTGCACCGAGCTAACGCAGAGCTGTGGCTGATGTGCTGGCCATCAGTATGAACTGGGAGTAATTATGCATCCTCGTTAGTATTCTTCTGCCAAGCTGTTGCAATGTAACCAAAAAATGACCTCCAAATCGATCTCATAATGTCACATCGGGGTCTTTTCACTATTATTTTTCCTGGCTGGCGGCTCTTTCTGGGGAGGAGGGTCAGGCTGGCGCAGACCTGACAGCACCTCGGCGAAGCAACGCGCCCGGCGTGCTGCTGCTTCTACCTCCCTGGGTCTCCGGCCTTTCCCGAACTCCCCGAAGGCTGCAGCTGGTCGGTGCTGAAACCCCCCCCGGGCAGAGCGCAGGGCCTGGGGAGCTTCCCAGCTGACACCGGAGCAGGGGGTTTGGCAAAGCAGCATCACCGCTGTCCCCCGCAAAGGCGAGGGAGCCCGTGCCTTCCCTTCGCCGGGCGGGACACGGGCTCCTCTCCAGCTCCAGCAAGGCAGAGGGTTTCATTACTCAAAGATTTCCAAGCATTTCCCAGTTGGAGTAAAACACACCATTTACCTTTCAGTGGAGGCATCAAGCTGTTCATGCTTTTCTCTCCCTTTTTTAAGGGAAGCTTTATTAGCCCACTCGATGGATTTTCCAGTTAAAATAATGGGTGTTTTACACTGTAGGCATCAATAAAAATGTAAATACAAATAGGAAAGGCAGCGGCAGCAATGGATTTTCTGGCTTTTGCTCCCTGGGCTGAACTGGCAGGTCTCTGGTTCCCTGTAAAGAATAATAATGAAGTGTCTAACTTGGGCAGGCAGCTTCGGCTGAGCCTCGTTACTAAAGCCCCTCCACGCTCCCACGCTGAACCGCGGTTCCCCTGGTTCTTGCTGGGGAGTTGTGAGGGGGTGAAGGCGCCTGGCACGGCCGGCACGGGGACAGGCTCGGGTGGCACCACGCTCCTCGGCACTGCTCACACCCTGCCCGACGTGCAGCCCTGCCAGCTCCACTCGCTCAGAAATTAATGGGATGATTCACATGAGAGAGACGAGTAGCTTTCTGCTTCCAAATTTCCATAATGATCGTGGCCCTAGAACGGAATAAATCACTTGCTTTGGTGAAAATATTTATAAAATGATGGTTTGTGAATCCCTGTGCGGCAATATTCAGCCTCTTCGATGGCAGTGTTACTGACAGGCGCAGGCAGCGAGGTCTCTGACCGCCTGCAGCCCCTTCCAGCACCACGGCGTGGGCATCCCTGGCCTGAGCTCATCTGCATCAGCGCAGCGCGGAGCGATGCCCGGCGGCGGGAGATGCTCTGACGGCCGGGGGACCAGGACACACGTCCTGACCTACTCTCGGGTCAAAAATGAATGGCAGGTGCTGGCTGCCCTCCCTCGGGCCGAGGAGCTCTGCATCCCCAGGCAGGAGCTGGTTAATAAACCCCCGAAAGCAGCTTATGAAAGCATAATTCCCAGTTCAAATGTCACGCCAATACGCAGTGCTCACCCATATTGATGCATCCCTCCCTACCTGGGCAAATAAATGAACACCGGGCTCTCTCTTGCAGCAGTGGAAGGATGAACTCTATGGTATTCTATACTTCCTCCTCCATTTAGATGGATTAATTGACCTTTAAAAATTTACCCAGAAAATAAATGACCTAATAAAATGAATTATCCTTTTCCACACAGAACTTGAAATCCACTGTAACTGGAGAGGAGACTAATGAAACATTGAAAGCATTGAAGAAATGACTAATGAAAGAAATAAACCTAATAAAGAATAATTGATTAGTCATTACGAAGCATGGGGCAAAATCCACAGCCCAGCTATGGACCGAGGGAGGGGGCCGGCTGGCCGGGAGACCATGGGTCAGCTCACCGTCCCCTCCAGCAGCAGGGTCCACCCCGGCAGCGCAGACCTTTCCTGGGAAGGGATACTCGGCTCCATCCTAAACTGCTGCACCCAAACAACTGCACCCCAAAATGCTGCACCCCAAGCTGCTGCACCCAGACTGCTGCACCCAGACTGCTGCACCCCAAACCACTGCACCCAGACTGCGGCATCCCAAACCGCTGCAGGCTCACGGGGTGCCGGGGCCGGAGCCAGCCCAGCAGAGGCAGCTCCTGCCTGCGCACCCGGGCCAGGCAGCGATGCCAGGGCGAGAGAAGGTCTCCAAGAGCTCACGATTCATGAGGACCCCTCCGAAATGCCACAGAAAAGCAGTGCAGGCTTCCTCACGACTGCGTCCCGCCCGGCTGCGCACCAGCGCTCAGGCACTCACACGTCTGTTGAAAGGCAACTTCCAGCTTGAAAGACCACAAAAATCACATTTTCGATTCCTGCTGGGGCACAGTAATGCCAGCCCCGCCACGTTAGTGCCCCGCTATCCATTCAGCAAAGCCTGGGCACTGGAATTGTAGAGACCAGGAGCAAGACCAAAAATGACCTGAACTTGCTGATTTTCCCCCATTTCTGCCCCTCCAGTGGCCGGGCAGGAGATGTGGGAGCCACTGCTGAGGCCCATGTGGGACCTGCACGTTGCCAGCGTGCTGCTCGTGTCAAATTATCCTTCCTTGGACAAAATTAAGGGTTAAGAAAAAGCTTAATGAGACAGCCCGAATTGCTGCCGCTTCTTTAATTGTAGTTTACAAGAGTTTGGTAAATTGGACACGGAAAAAGAAAGCTCGCTATGCTACAATCGTCTCCTCAGGCTGGAGCAATTTTGTGCTTCATTTTTGGCAACCAGAGCCCTTATCTCGCTGAATAAAAACCATTCCTTAATTTTTATGAGCTCTTCAGTGAGACTGGTCGAGCAGAATGATTGCAGTATATCCTGCCTTCTCCTCCCAGTTTGGTGCGAGGGGATATTGTTCCCTGGGTGAGAAATAAAGGCGGAAGTGTCCATGCTGAATTTACAGCTCGCAATAAGCAGGGCTTTATCAACAGCCCGCCAACAAATTATTTTTATTGTCAGCCTCTTACTGCCTGGAGCTGCGGCCGTGAAAAAGCAATTCAGCAAAACTGTAATCGTGTCACCTATTGAGTGGCCCCGGCGATGCCCCGGCGCCGGTGCAGCCGGCGAGGCCGCAGCTCCCCGCCAGCGACGCCTGGGCAGCCCCACCTCTGCCGTGTTTTCCCTGCCGAGGGCATCCCGCGGCTAGGCGGGCAGAGCCGGGCAGGAGGGCTGCCGAGCCCCGTGCCCGCCGGCAGCGGCGCGGCAGGCTCCCGGGGGGGGGTCCTGGCAGTGCCACCCTCCGCAAAGCTCCTGCGGGCAGAGCATCCGGCTTCACTGGCGTGAGCCGCTGAAACGGATGGATGCGTATTTACATATTTATTAAAGAGTTATTAGAAATTCTGCAAAAGGAAGTCGTGCCGAAGCGCTCGTTAATAATCCCGCGTAGACTGCGGGATCTCAGGTCTGTGATGCAATTGTTTAAACACGCCGACACGTTTTACAATACAAATAGGATGTACTCCTGCGATGATTCCATCCATAATTCTATATTAAAAAGTGTCACGCGAAGCTTGCACTCGTTACTCAAACTCCATTTCTTCCATTTGTTTATTTGTTCTTCCAGCACAAAACAAGTCAGCCTCTACAGTTATTTTAAGCAAATTAGGTTTTGCTCAGTTTCATTTCCATTTTAAAACACGTCCTTGCAGGAGCTGCTGGAGGTGCGGACGTTTTCAGCAAATCAATACATTCTGGCTGAACTATTTTTCTAATGGCATTATTCACGTTGGCAGCAGTAGATGGGGCCTCGGTAGCGTGACCCGACCGAGCGTGGGCGCAGGCTGCCGGTCCCGTCCTCCCCGGTTCGCCAAAGCCTGGCAGCTAGCGAGGGGCACGGCAGCGGCCGAGCCCGGGGGCCGGAGACGCGAGCCCTCGCCTTAGCGCGGCTCCAGGCACGGTGCTGATCATCTCCTCAGCCTGATTTTCTCCTCTCCCTAATCAGAATGACTGCAAGACTAGCTAGAGGTGAAGAGAATATTAAAACTGCAATGAAGCCCTTGAGACTGACACCATCTCTGGGCTCTGGTCTTGCCTGCGTGTTACCTTTGATTATAATTTATATTTTTGTAAAAAATTTAGGATCTGTAGTGGACTGGGAGGAAAAAATCAGGCTCTCGTGTAGTTCTTGGTACCCCAGCATCGGGGCGCAGCGGCACGAGTGAACCCCATGCCGGTGGCAGGGACGGGGCTGCAGCTGGGTCTGGCCGGGGACGATGCGAACAGAGCGAGCCTGGCCTGGGACGCTCGGCTGCGCGGCTGTGAGCGGAGAAAAGGCTTCGCACTCCGTCCACAAGCGTCCGTGAATCGCTCCAAGTCAACACTTGTCATCAGTCGGGTTTTCTGCCGGGAAGACGCACGGTCTGTTTGCACCGAGCCCCGAGCAGCGCCCGAGGACGGCGGCAGGGCGCAGCCCCAGCGCCCGCGTGTTCCCCGCAACGCCAGCCCTCGCCTGTTGATTCTCCTACGGCCGGCTCGGCTGCGCTGGCACATGATGGAGCTGGTTAACAAAAGCTAAGTGGGAGTTCAGGTTCGTTACGCGGAGCCTCGCCGCTGGTATCCCCCGACACCCTTGTCCCCGGGTCCCGGCCGCTCCAGGGTGACTCCTCCGAGCAGTGGCTGCGTCGCGCCGGGGCCAGCGCCGGGCCCCGCTTCATCCGACACCATCGCGTGCTTAGCGAGGAACGGAATGACACTCGTTCACAGCGCGAAGCAGCACCAACGAAAGGTTTGGTTTAGCCCCAAACGCCTACTCTTTACACCCACTCGAGCGCTGGAGAGCGTACATCTCACTCCTCCTCACTCAGCCACCCAAACCCCGGGCTTTGTGTCGATGGGGAGGAAGGCACGCGGCTGCTGGGCGGCTCGTCGGAGCACGGCTCGGGCAGCGGAGCGGCGTCCGCAGGGCAAACAGCGGGGAACACCCCGGCTCGGGCAACACCGGAGGGATTCGGTCACGGGCAGCAGAAACCTGGAACAACTTCCCAACTTTCAAGCGCAAATCTGAATGACAAGTATATTAAAATTGTTTTTTTTAAAGAATCACCATCTCTCCATTCATCTTTTGAGTTAATTGCTCGGAGCAAACAGCTCCCTGGCAGCTCCGACAGGTACAGCGCCGTGCTGATTCATGTAGAGGTGTGCAAGCAATTCCTCTGTTCTCGGGGCTTTTCTTCCTGACAGAGACGAGCAGGTTTGGCAGCCCACACACAACAGAGCCGCAACGGATGCCAACGCGCCGCGTCCCCTCGTGTCCCCTCGTTAAACACGTGTAAGAGGCAGACAGACGGCAGCCGCGAGCCACGGCGGCACTGCCTTCGGGTGCGGGGCGGAAGCGGGGTGGTGGTCACTGGGGTAACGAGGAGGGAGCTGAGCAGTCCCCGGGGAGAGGGGCTCCCCGCTGCCGCTGCGAGGTGCAGCAGCTGCACGGAGCCGTGACGGGCAGGGAACGTCCTTGCTCGCCCTTTGCACCCCCGGAGCCAAATCCCACCCCTCCGGCCCCATGCTTGTGCAGCAGAACCCACAGAAGAACCGGAGCGCTTCTGCGGAGGTCAGGGACGCGCGGGCGGGGGTCGGGACGCAGCAGCTCTGCTTACTTGAGATGCTGAACTGTGCTCTCAGACACCCTCTGCTAATTAATCTCCACAGCCCTGTTTGTGCGGCCCCGCGATGTTCCGGGCCGATGATTAATCACGGCGCTGAGTTTCAGATTGCAATGAGTGCAAATTGAACTACAGCTCAAAACCAACACTGAGGTCATCGACTCAAGGTGTTAAAGAAATGTCTGCCCGGCGCAATCAATCCCAATTTGGGTTTATCACGGTGTTATCAGCAGGGGGTCTGCCAGGGGGGGTGGCACGGCTTCGCTGCTGCCCGTTTTGCCTCCCCGGGGGTACCCCGGGAGCAGGAGCATCCCCCGGCCCTTCTGAGCGAGCACCCGGTGATGCTGCCGCATCGCACGGGAGCAGCCTTCATCGCGTGGCTTTAAGCCTGAACTCCTCAGATTTCACACAGAAACTCATCTTAAAATAACAGCTTGACGAGTGCACTTGGCGCTAATGAAATGAAAAATGTTTGTGCTGAGACAGAGAAGCTGTTAAGACAGATTTAAACATTGTGCTATCCCGTTGACTCTGAGGTGGACACGCTCTCCACGATGTTCTTATACATATTTGTTCTTAACCTCTCAGAATATTGTGGGGATGATAACTCAATTTTGCGAGCAGGAGAGAAAGCAAACAGAGAAAGCCGTCCCGCTGTTTGCCTCGGGAAGGGACGAGCCCTTGCGGAGCCTGGGGGTGAGGCCAGCTCTGCCCGGGGAGCGTAGCTTCTCAACCCAGTACGGACACCTCGAATAACCACGCGGCACCAACTCGGCGGCAGCGGGGAGCCGGGCGCTGTTTTCGGGGCACAGCGCTCTCCTCGAGGACCGCAGCGCGTTGTCCTGGCCGCCAGCCCCTGGCAGCGGCTCTGCCCTGTGGTCCCTGCGCGTGCGGGGCGCGGGGAGCAGCCATTCTCCGGTCACGCCGCTTGCGGTCCCGGCTGGAGCGGCTGTCGGTTGAGCAGCCACCCAGGGGCAAACCGTCCTCCTGCGGGTGCTGAGCTGCAGACCTGCGGCCGATGCTCGGCACGCGGAGAGAGCTGCTGGGGAGAAGCAAACGCATTTTCTGTCGTTGCGTGACTGATGCCTGAAGTCATACGCAGAGTGACAAACTCGACTGCAAATGAGATGATTGTCCTCTGGGTAGAGTACAGGTGGGAAACTTGCATTTATCAGGATGGAAACAACTTTTTGATGCAAATCTCCCAGTTCTGTTGGTAAACCTTAATTGGCCAGTGTATCAAAACAGGTACAAACACAGCTCCGTTCCCGGGATGCGATACTCCCCTCCAGCTCTCAGAAATGGGCTTATGTCTTTTCCAAATTGTTCTCCAGCTTTGGAAAAACCCAACGTAGCCTGAACAACCGAAATGAAAGACTGCAAACGGGCTGCTGTCTCCGTGCAGGATCCAAATCCCCAGGCAACAGCATCAGGATGGCTGGGGAGTAATAACGCAGAGTAAGTGTTATAAATTGCCCAAGATCTCCTGCTTCTTTTTTTTCCCATTTTTTAGCGAAATGTGAATTTATGAAGACAGACTATGAATTATTATCCCAGAAAGGCACATTAGGTATTTTACAGCATATTTCATATAGTTTCTCATCTAAAAAAAGGCAGACAGTCAGAAGAGTATAAGAACAAACTGTTCTTCACTAATAAAGTGTCGCCGAAGATAATCGGCAAGCTCCTTTTACTGCAGAGCATGTGCACGGACTTGACATTTACAGTCCTCTGCCCTGTCCCGGGCCGGGGGCCCCGCGCTCCCCCAGAGCCAGCCGCAGCCTGGAGCCCTCCCTCCCATCACCCTGGGCTTCGGGGGGACGGCTCCATCCTCCCGAGCTGCGCCCGGGTGACAAGGATCTCTATTAAGTCCTACAATAGAGCCTAAAGCCCACCTTCCTGCCTGACATTATGATATAGCCAGAAACAGCTCAAAATCCACCCTTGCAGAGTCCACAGGAGTAAGAGGATTAGGAGGGATGGGAAATTAAATGCAGGTTTCTCCAGAAGCTGAGCAGAGGAGAGCTCTGCCGGTGCCCTTCCTGGCCAAGGGCTCGACACTGAGAGATGCTGGCTGCCGAAAATGTCATTCCTCAGACGAGGAGCCTGAGTCGATGCCCTGAATTGTCCCCCTCCCTCTTGCTATTCGGTCCGTCCTTTGGCTCTTCACCGAGCCCGGCCAGGTTTCGCAGCTTCCTCTGAGAGACAGCCCCAGCTCTTGGCTTTGGGTGCCAGGCCAAAGCTGTTCCTCCAGTAGGAAGCGGCAATGTTTGCCCGAAAACATGAGGCTGAGAAATAAAATATAAACTGAATGTATCCATCTGCTATAAAATATGCTTAACTCCTTGACCTAGAGAAGAGTTACGGCCACTCTGAGAACTCTCAGGGAGAGGAGAAATGTTGGGCTGATCGGCTGACACAAATGGTAATGAAGATTTATGGGGTCTGTCGGTGGCAAGAGTTTATTTAGGCTCCTACAAAGTGCTCCTGGGAGAGGGGCATGGATGTGTAACTCGACGGAGTGGCAGAGAGGCGACCGGTCACGTCCCCCAGCCAAGCCTGGATGTGGGAGCTGAAATGGTCACAATGAGAAATTAATGACAGCACAAGACTCCCCCGTAGCTTTTCCAAGTGAAAGCTGCTTGCTTTAGGGCCCCGCTGTACGCAGAGCCCCTTCTGCCCTGTGTTTGGAGCCCACACACCGCAAAGCCGCTAATGGGCTGTCCACAGCTGCCGGCAGCAGCGTTTCTTTCTGCTCCTTCAAATCACTGCAGCTGGAACCTGCCTCCCCATATGCAGCAGCTTCAGAAAATGTGCAATTAAACCAGGGGCTGGAAATGAAGTAGGAGAAGAGTCTGCTCTGCTATGGATGTAGGAAAGGAAACAAATGTTTTCATATAAAGGAAGTTTACACTGCATATAAATCTGAATGCCAGAAGCTTAATATATCGTGGACAGAAGTTGTTCCATCATTCTGGGGCTATTAAATTTTTTAATCAAACGCTTTAGCTATTAAACTGCCTGGGATTGGCAAAAGCTTGCTGTTCCTACGGGCTAAAACCCATCACAGTCCAAACAAACACAAAATTAATTTCAGGTGCCAAAGGAACAGAGGAGTCAATACAACAGCGATATTTCCTGGGGGCTGACTTCGTGGCCACCATTTCCACCCCACCTAATGGGAGATGACCCCCAGCTTTCGGGAGGTTTGGGGATCTGCCCAAAGCTGCCTGGGAGCACATTGCAAACCTCTGCAAGGACCTGGGCTCTGCAGCCCGGCCCCTGCCTCGTCCTGCTGTCCCAGCATCACCGAGCGCCGGCGGGGTGCTGCTGGCAGTGGCTGCGGCCGCCTTCGCACGTCAGCCCCGGCACCGCAGCCGCGGGGCTGCACCCGAGGACAAGGGGGCTGTCACCGCTCCGGGGACCGCTGCTGCTGGCGCCTGTCCTCGGAGCCGTGCCGCGCAGCTGATACCCCGCTAACCCGAACCGAAGCGCGCCTTCCAACGTGTGGCACAGCTCCAGCGTCCTGCGAGTCCCAGCAAGGCCGGCGCTACAGGAAAACCCGCGCCGAGCCCATCCATCACAGCAGCTCCGTCTCCAGCCAGAGGTCCTCCGGAGGCACGCGCGTACGTCACTGCCGAAGGGCTGCGAGCAGGAGGACTGACGGGCTGTGATGGAAAGAACCGACACAGAGGAAGCGGTGGGAGAAAAATATCTGCAGCCTGGCACTTCAAAGCTGTTTTTAAGGATACAGAGAAAATTCGTGATGGGTGAGAAACTGGAAGTTCCCTTTGATTAAGTAGCCTGAAATACGGAGGCTCGCTGCACTCCTTTGCTCTGGCAGCAGGGCTGATCGTTATTTCTTATGACATTGCCCATGTTTCTAAAGCTGAAAAGATGCTGGGAAAAGACCTCCCACCCCGAGATCTGCCTGCCGAGCCGCTCTGCAGGGAAGCTGAGGCAGAAGCGTGCCCATCATATTCAGTGTCTGCTCTCCCAAAATAACCCATAACTGACACCGCGAAGTCTGAGGGAAGGCGGCAGCAGGTAATTACGATGTCCCGCCCGCACCTCGGCTTCTTCCCTCACATACTGATACCCCTGCGGGTTCTCCCTCATGCAGAAATGTAGCTTTGGGTTTGCTCTTTATGCCTCTAAACACATAATCCACCCCGAACCCCGCCGGTCCCTCGCAGCTCATCCTGACAAGGCAGCACCACATGCACCTAATAACGCATTCATTTGAAAACGTTTGAATTTACCCCTTCTAATTGTCTTTCCTTGCAATTTAGGGGGAAAAAAGATCTGTAAAGCTGCCAGGTTCTAAGCCTGAGAAACCGTATCCCCGCGAGCTCCCTGGATTCAGCCGGCGTCTCTTCGAGGGCGGCTGTGCAGGTGCCAGCGCAGCCGGACAGACGTGGGCACAGCCGAGCTGCTGGGGCGCGATGGCTCTCGCCGCCTGCCATCATCTCCCGTCTCCTGCTGTCCCCCGCGGGCTCGGAGCCCAGCCGGTGCCCGAGCAGCTCCCAGCACTGCTGGCGAGGCTCTGCAGAGCCCCAGGCGTTCGCCCACGGTGGCCGGTGTGACGGGCTCAGCAGGGCTGCAGGCACAGCGCGAGCCCCGGGGCTGGCGTTCGCCGCGCCGAGGTCAGCGGCGTGCAGCTCCCACCACAGCCTGGGCATCTCTCTGCTTGCTGACCCTGAAACCTAAGTTGCTCTGTGTCTGTTCACATGAAAAACCCAAAACGTTTTGTCCTGGATTTCCAAGCACTGAAACAAGCCTGGGAAAGATTAAACTCTGTTCTGAGGTCTCCTGGGTGGAGGGATTGCTCTCTCTGCCCTCAGGTTTTCTGCGTACGCGTAGTGCTAAACTCGTAGGTCGTGATCCCGACAGCCCTGACGCTTCCCCTGGCAAAGTCAGGAGGCCATGGTGGGTGCCGTCACCTTGTTGGCCGAGTTGAAACCAGCCACCAGCGCCTGCCCGCTCCGTGTCCCCGGGGTGGGTGCCAGCCCCCGGGACTCGGGCAGCACCCGGTGCTGCGGGGGGACCCTCCCCGGGACCCCTCGTGCACCCGACATCCCCGGGCGAGGTGCCTCTGCGGCTGCCCCAGCCCGAGGGCCCGGCTCCGCGCTCCCCCTGTGCCTGCTGCTTTGTAAAACCCTCTGCAACAGCGGATGAAAAATGGAAATTCTCCCGCAACCCCTGCTTCAGCCTTTTGCTGCTTAGCGTGTGCAGCGCAGGAAACGTGTCGCATCGGAAACACGCGGCGGTTTAGAAATGGTTTGCTTTCCAACACGGGAAAATTGTGCCTTAATTGTGTCCCGAAAAAGCCCAAGGCTCCCAGCACTGGAAAAACCCAGCATCTAATAATAATTCCCCAGTGCCTCTTTTTACTGATGATGTCTTGAACGATTTGGAAAAAACCCATTCAAGGAAGAAGAAAACCGAGAGGGCTGTCAGCAAACAAAGAAGGCAGCGGCGAGGATAGGACGGAGCTGTGTATTTTTCTCTGGTATAGTTAAAACTGTGACGGTTTAGAACGACTTGAGCTGGTTTCACCGTTGCGCGGGTGGCACGGGCTGCTGTGAAGCCTGCAGCTCCGGAAAGCTGAGCAGCCGGTGAGCCAACGTCGTGCCACGTCTGCTGGCTGCCCGCCCGCCCAGCCGCTCGCTCGCTGAAAGCCGACGGGCTGAGACCAGCCACGTCCCTGCTTCCACCCACCCCGGGGACGTGCTCTGCCGTGCCACGCAGCAAGGACCCGGGCACCGCCTCGCACCCGTGATTCACGGCTTAGGAAAACAGGGAGCTGCTTAATTAGTGTGCGCAAAGAGAGCGATGTGATTTCTGCTTATCGGGGATCTCTGGCTGGACCTAAAATGATATACACGGCTTTAGGGACAGTGGGAATATTTTTTCTTTTAAATAACAGCACCTACATTTTTAATTTAGGTAGCACAATAACCATAAACCCTACAAAGCAATTCTTCATTTTAATAATTCATCTCCCCATGTTTTACTGTGATTGATCAAAGATATTAAATTTAATAAGAGAATTTATCAAGGTTATCTGATGTCAAAATGAAAGAGAGTCTGGCTTTTTTCACCAGCTGGGGGATGCTGAGCGTTTGCGCGTGTCCACGTCGTGCATCCGGGTCGCAGACGCACGCAGCAGCAGCGAAACCCAGGCCACGCAGCCGCAGCCTCGCCGGACCGGGGCAGGAGAGTCCATCGGGACAGGGCTCCGGCTCCAGCTTCGCGCCCAGCTCCCGGCGGAGCGGCCAAGCCCTTCCCCCTCCGGCTGCAGGCTCCAGCCCTGGCGTTATTTTTGCGGCGACGCTGAAGCCCTGTGCGGTGCCACGGCCCCACCGGCGTGACCGGCGCCTGCAGACCCGTACCGGCAGGTACCCCGGCCCAGGGCAGGCGGGGAAGGGCTGGCGGCAGGGGATGCTCCCAGAGGTGAGGGCAGCGGGGAGCGGGGGCAGGAGCTGGCCGAGGGCAGAGCGAGCAGGTCGCGAGCTGCCAGCGAGCCGCAGCTCTCCCCCAGCGCGCGGCGTTTGACAGCGACGAGAGGAAGGAGCGGAAGGCGGCGTCTCGAATTGATGTTTCCAAGCACTCGGATTGACACCGGGAATTTAGCATACATCACCTAACACTGGCGGTGATTAAAATCATTTTGACTTCAATGCTGTAGGTGTAACTCAATTACGGAAAGGAAAACCCGCTACTTTAACGCAGTTATCAATCTGAATTAAATTGAGCATTTTTAATAACGTAGCTCATTCCAGGAGGCTTTGCGTGCCGGCTTCGGCATCTTCATCCTTTCCATACTTCTAAAAATGACCCAGAAGGAAGAAACAAGCAATGGAAGCTCGGTGGGGCTCAGCACACGCAGCAGAGCGTGAGTTTGCACGCGTGCAGCTCTGCTCCGCCGCCGGCCCGAGGCAGGAGGGGACGGGCTGGGGGATGCTGTCTTCTTCCCCCCGAGCACCGGCCCTGGGCCAGCCCGGGGGGATCGCGTGCCCCCGGGCCCCTCGCGCCGGGCCGAGCGGCTCCGGCCGTGCCGCTGCAGGGACGCTCGCGCGTCCAGCCCCGACCGGGCACTGCTCTGCTCGCCGAGGGGCCGAACTGCATTTCATATTTCTTGTCCATGATTCATTTTCTCCCTGAGCTGAAGGATAAGCTCCGTTTATGAAAGAGGTTGAATATCCATCAAGAAGTTGCTCAGACAGGTCAAGTGGAAACCTACGTATTCAAGTAATAACTGTAAAAAAATGTCCATTATGTATAAATTAAAGCCTGTCAGGAGCTGATAACTGCAGGTATTAAGGACTGCAGGCTGGGGTCCTCGGTTTGCATGTACCCTGCAGCCCTCACCCCTTCGTCAGGGGCTGGGGTCAGGACCACCATGGCAGGAGGAGTCTCTTCTTGCAACTGGGATGCTCCCAGTATGGCCCAGCCTGGCACCCACGGAGCACTTTGAGCCCAGCGGCGTGCAGAGCTCCTCCACCTTCCCTGCCCGTCCTGGCAGACCTGGCAGGGGCCCCGTTTGTTCAGCAAACACGAGGCTCCCAACCGCCCCGAAGGAGAGGGTTTCTCCTAAATGCTTTATGCCTTTTAAAAAGCAAACCCCAAATGAACAATAACGACGTGATGAGAGGCAGTGCCACAGCCGGTGAGAGTGGAAACTGCTCCACGCGTGTTGCGAAGAGGAGGATGAGGAGCCTTCCTCCACCCGGGAGGACGAGCTGGGCAAGCTCCGAGCGGCCAGAGGGAGAGGGAGTCAAATGGAGAGGGAGACTGCTGGACTGACAACCCTTTGGTTGCACACAAGTCCTCTCATTTCTCTGCTCAGGAGCAATTCGGCTTTGGAAAATCACGTCTTGCCCAGCCTCCAGCCCAGAAGGAAAAAAAAAAGACCCTTAATTTACATAGCTACAATATTGAATTACCATTACGCTGCTGAATAAATAAAGAATGCGGTTTCTGGAAATTCCCATAGATCAACAATCAACATAAAATGCCTCGTTATTGTCAGTGTGGTTTATGATGGGGGCTATTAACACGAAATGGAATCGACAGAGACGACGCGCAGGGAATGCGCTGTGCAACGGGGACGCCGCGGCCGAGGCCAGCGAGCGCGGCGCGGCAGCGAGGGCCGCGTGCTCTGCGTGGCGATGGCAGCCCTGCGCCGCGGGCACGGCTGGGTGCCCGCGTGGCTGGCGGCTCGCCGCCTCCGGCAAGCAGCACCCCGCGCCCTTCAGTCGCTGGCATCACCCGTGGACAGCACTGGGCGCTGCCGGAGAGCGTTGGGTGACCCCAGGCCGCAGGCAAAGCTGCTTTTCCAGGCGTGGGGAGGGGGATTTGGGGGCAGAGCCCGGGTGTCCTTCGCTGGGGAGCCTCGCCTGCTCGCCGGGGGAAAGCAGGAGGATTGCCCGAGGCTTCCGAGAGGCAGCTGCCCTCGCACAGAGGCAGAGGAAGCACCAGTGGGATGGCCAGGCAGCAAAATCCGCCCCCCCTTTCCCTTTGGGCATAACTGCCTGTTTCCAGCCCATTTCCAGCCCGTTTCCAGCCCGTTTCCAGCCCGGCTCCATCCTCAGCGCTGCCCCCGGCAAACGCCCTGGCACCCAGGATGTTTCCCAAGGAGACAGCTCCGCTGGCCAGGGAGGAGGGATTATTCTTTCAAAGACTAAAGTACATTTTGCTAATCAGGATTACGAACAGCAGGAGAAAAAAAGAAGCCAGCAACGGCTCTGTCCTCTAAATGCTAAATTTGCCCTTGGATACAAAGAACAAATTGATAATTATTGTTCTAATTCTTTTCCCTGAAGGTCTGGCTAGATAATTAAATGTGTAAGCTTTCTGGAGATTGAATACCTCAATTTATAATTTGTTGCTTCCCGAAGCACGCTGTCCTACTGCTTACTGCCTGCTCCAGCCACGACTCCATCAGCGGTGCTCTCTCCCCGCGTGCGCCGGCCGCTCTCGTGCCTGCCTGAGGGGTCTCGGGGAGCCCCTTCGCAATTTGTTCTGCGTTATAACAAGTAAATAAACTTGTCAGCCGGCGACCCGAAACGCGCGGAGGCAAGGGGGCGAATACAAAACCCAGCAGCACATCGTGCTGCCGCAGCGTCGGGAGCGGAGCTGCGCTCGGGGCCGGGACGGGGCCGTGCAGAGGGTTCCCAAAGTGCCAACGACGCACAGCGCTCCTCTCCAGTTCTTTCAAAGTCTGGCCTTGCTGCCCGGCAGCCGGTCAGTCGCTTCCCAGCGCGCTTCGCCTGCTGAGCGCGGTGCGGGGAACGGGGTGCTGCAAGCCCGCAGAGCCCCGGGGAGCCGCAGAGCTCCCCGCTGCATCTCCCCCCCCATCTCAGCATCTCCC
The DNA here is from genome assembly GCF_030867145.1 of Opisthocomus hoazin. Taxonomy (NCBI): domain Eukaryota; kingdom Metazoa; phylum Chordata; class Aves; order Opisthocomiformes; family Opisthocomidae; genus Opisthocomus; species Opisthocomus hoazin. The sequence continues at coordinate 21,207,167 of NC_134429.1, read as the reverse complement.
GGGTGCCGGTGACAGCTCGGGGTGTTCGGGGGTAGCATCGCTGCGGCACACAACTCCCTCTCCAGGACTCTTACGCTGACAAAAAGGAAGCTCTGCTGAAGAAGTGTTTGCTTTTCGTGTTACAACAGAAGCCCCAAAGCGTGAAGCAAAACCTGCTTCAAAAACTGGGAACATAAACGTTGAAATCGCAAGCCACACGTGGCTCTGAATTACGGAGAGGACAGCCCCATAAATCTCCAGGCTTAGACCTTAAAATCTGATCAGGGCTATTAAAAGCAAGTAGATTTGAAAGATATGCAGAGTCCAATATTATTTAAAGCCTCATAAGTCAGTAATAATGCTTTAAAATCCACCCTAAATCTTGCCAGGAGCCAGGGAGGGTTGGTTTGACGCCGGGAGCTGACAAGCTACACGTTATGTGCTGCGCACCAGAGCGGTGGGGACGGGAGAGACCCTCGAGCACCCGCCGGCAGCTCCCGCGTCTGCGTGGGAAGGGCTGCGCTCGCTCCGGCCCCGGGCGTGCTGGAGTGGAGGATTTACTGCAGGAGCGGAGGATTCGGTGCGGGAGCGGTGGATTCGGTGCGGGAGCGGTGGATTCGGTGCGGGAGCGGTGGATTCGGTGCGGGAGCGGTGGATTCGGTGCGGGAGCGTAAGATTCGGTGCGGGAGCGGTGGACTCGGTGCGGGAGCGGTGGATTCGGTGCAGGAGCGGTGGATTCGGTGCGGGAGTGGTGGATTCGGTGCGGGAGCGGAGGATTCGGTGCGGGAGCGGTGGATTCGGTGCGGGAGCGGAGGATTCGGTGCGGGAGCGGAGGATTCGGTGCGGGAGCGGTGGATTCGGTGCGGGAGCGGAGGATTCGGTGCGGGAGCAGAGGATTCGGTGCAGGAGCGGAGGATTCGGTGCCGTAGCGGTGGATTCGGTGCGAGAGTGGAGGATTCGGTGTGGGAGCGGTGGATTCGGTGCAGGAGCGGAGGATTCGGTGCGGGAGCGGTGGATTCGGTGCGGGAGCGGTGGATTCGGTGCGAGAGCGGAGGATTCGGTGTGGGAGCGGTGGATTCGGTGCAGGAGCGGAGGATTCGGTGCGGGAGCGGAGGATTCGGTGCGGGAGCTGAGGATTCGGTGCCGTAGCGGAGGATTCGGTGCGGGAGCGGAGGATTCGGTGCGGGAGTGGAGGATTCGGTGAGGGAGTGGAGGATTCGGTGAGGGAGTGGTGGATTCGGTGCCGGAGCGGAGGATTTGGTGCCGGAGCGGAGGATTCGGTGCGGGAGCGCGGTGCACGCGGCAGGGCGCTGGCCTGGTCTAACGCAGAGGGACTGGGTGCCGTAACCGCAGGGGGGTCTCGCCAGCAGCAGGGGCAGGAAAGCCCTCGTGATTGCGGGCTGGTCGTTCAGATTTCTGCAGTGGGGAAGCGACAGCTGCCTCGTGCTCATCCTCTGAGCTTTGCCAGCCGGAACAACAGCGGCGTTTCCACTGCGAACCTCGCAGCCAACAAACCGGTCAAGGGAGACATCAAGGTGCCGGCTGCAGCGGCTGCTTCGCCCACCGCCCGGGGAGGACGTGGCTGTTTGCCACCGGCAAAAGGCTTCTTCAGCCACGCACAACAACAGCGTGTGTTTGTACGCATCGCCCAGGCACGCAGAGCCCCTCGGCATGGCCAGAAACCTATGGATTTCCTCGCAGCCGGAGCAGCAGAGGTTACTCGGCTTCATGCCCTCATAGACCCCCGATGGGTCCCGGCCCCCGGCTCCAAGCTCTTTCTTCCGGAGACATCCAGCCAGCGACCGCAGGGTGCAGGAAGCCCGAGGCCGGCGCTGCCCGTGAGAAGCAGAATGCAGATACTGATCCGAGTGCCCTGGCTGGCAAGGGTGACGTTTCCAGCGGTACTTTGGGTTCAGCCTCGCTGATCCCCTCCCTCGGCAACACCGCACGCCTCGGCCCCGGGCAGCGCGGTGCTGCTTCGGGACGCCCAAGGCAGCCTGGCGGCTGGGACGCCGTGCCCTCCCGGCGGGAACGCGCCCGGCTCCGTTTCCACGCTGGCTCCTGCCCTTCTGCCGAGCCCCGGCTTCGCAGGGACGCTCTGCTTTTCCTCCGGGCTCCTGCACGCTGCCGCTGCCGGGCCCATCCCCACGGCGCCCGAGCAGCGGCCGGAGCCTGGAAAGGGTGTCGAGAGCCTCGGAGACGAGGGACATCGGCCGGGGGTGAAAACAATACGAGTGCATCATCTGGGCTCCCTGGCAGCCAGAGCCGTCTTTCCGCTGAGTGACCCAGAGCAGTAATCCCTCGCGCGGCGGCGGGAGCATCACGCTGCTCCTGCCCGCAGCCATGCTCCGCCGGGCGAGGACCGGCACACGCAGTGCAGGATGTGGCACAGAGCCGGCCTGGCGGCTGTCAGGATCCTCACTGCTCGTCACAACGTGGGCTGGAGATGGGGGATCTGTTTCTCCTGGTTAATAAGGTTTATTTTTGTTCTGAATGAATAATACATGATTAGTGTCAAAATAAATTACAGTCCTTCCATTATAAACCACTTTGCTGTTCTGTATCTTCTCCTCTCCCTGTCTTTCTGCTTCTTTCAACTATCTTTCTTTCTCTTTGGCTTCTTCTCTCTCTTTCAAGCTCCTTCTTCCTCTTGTCACTGTCACACCATTCATTTTCTCAGCAGCAGAACAGAATTTAAATTCGATGCCTCAGGGCTCAGCAAAGTTAAGAGCTTGTTGCGTTGGGAAGCACACTGATTGGTCTGAATTATGTAAGAGCAAGCCGAAGCGGCTGGCAATTCACTCATTTGATATAAACAATAATAATATCAAAACCTAAATGCCTGCATCGTTCAGCCACGCTGGGTGCCCAGGTTGAGGGAGGGAGCAGGGCTGGGCTCCTGCTCCCACCCGGAGCCCACCTGAGTGCTGGTCCCCACGGCTGGGACGTTCGAGCACACGCGTGGCATGACGGCGTCTTTGAAGCATCCCCCAGCTTTGCCCTTCGTCCACCTCCGCCGCTCGGATCCCCGCTGCTCTCCACGCTGTCCGGGATACAGAAAGCCTGTCTGGAGCAGGGACCTCCCGGCAGTGGCTTGGCCACGGCGTGGGTTGCGAAGGGCACGGCTCCACGGGCCCGGCGGTGCCCCGGCGCGAGGGGATGCTCCTTCCCCGCTTGCAGCTCGCCCATCGCCGAGAAGGTCCCCGCCGCCGTGCCAACAGCATCACCCTCCCAGGCACCGGGCTCGCCGGGGCAGGAGGGAGCTGCAGCCGCTCCTCTGCGGAGCCAGGGCACGGCAGGCTTCAACCGGAGCCTGACCGCTCCGCGCCGGCAGCAGAACGGCCAGCTCCGATATGCATAATTTAGCAGAGAATATTGTATTTCAGACTCCTTTCTAAGATGCTTGGAGAAGGTGACTCAGGTGAAGTGCTGCAGGCTTTGAGATTGGATTGCTGCCTTGCTTTCTATCGCTAAAGAGCAAAATGGCTGTATTTTTCTTTATTCCATCATTAGAAAAAGAAGCAGCTTCATAAAATATTTATATTTCTAAAAATAATTGATTTCCTTTTAAGACCCTTGAAGTGGAACCTTATGGTGGTGTAAGTGTTGTCTGGGTCATATTCCAAAGCATAAAACCCATAATGAAACAGCTAGTACCAGCCACTTCAGAGGGAAGACCGATGGCTTTATTTAATTACTTTCTACAATGCGTACTTTGCTTTTCAGCCTCAAACAATGAAAATTCCTCTCAATCTCCGCACCAGCGCCAGGATCGAGGCAGCTGCAGGAGCTGCTGGAGCTGCTGAGGCACGTGGGGCTTTGCCAGCTCTTGGAGGGTGGGAATAGGGGGAAGAGCAGCTTGGGAACGTGGGGGTCTGAGGGGATCCGGAGCCTCAGCCGGGCCGGGGGAGCACTGGGGTGGGAGCACCCCCGTGTCACCCGTGGAACCTTGCTTTGCGGAGCGGCGAATGGCCCGAGCTCCCCATGGCAGCTGAGGACGGCAGCCACGGCTGGCCCGCAGCCAGGGGCAAGGTGGTGACTGCAAACTCTGCCACAACTCACAAGCACTGAAATGCGAAGATTTGCTGTGAAACGGAGGGACTTGCAGGGGTGGGCAGACAGGGTTTGCCTCGCCTCGTTTTTTCAGAAACACCGACGCTGCTCCCCGCTGCTGCTCCGGCAAGCGGCGATCCCTGCCCGGCGCCCACGGCACACCGCGGGGCGCGTCAGGCCCGCCGAGCTGAGACTGGACCGCAGCCGGCTCGCCGGGGGCTGCGGGGCCCTGCCTTGGCTCCCCGTCACCAGACGATGAGCTTGCCACCAGCAACGCCTGCTCACCTAGAAGCTTTCTCAACAGACACCCAGCCACGCAGCAGGGTGGTTGCCCTTGTGCTTCGGGATGCCATAAAATAAGGCGTATCGTGACCTTTCCCGAAAGAGAAAGACGATCTTCGTTTGATAAATTCCAGGGAACAACGCGCATCTCATTCAGTTTTATTACCCTTGTCGTAAGGTTACAGAAATGCTGTTTCAGATTATTGCACTTAACCCGCCGCCAGCCCCCGCAGTAAATCAGCAGCCGCTGCCCGTGCCTTACCCTTGGCCAGGCAGTGGGCAGGCGGCTCCGCGCCGGAGCTCCCGGGCAGCCCGAGGAGGAGTCCGCTCTTCTTTTAACCTCACGTGCAATTTTTCCCAGTAAATCTCCTTCAGGACACGAGTATATCACAGCCGTCTGTTTGACAGGCGTGGTGTTTCTGCCGTCACGAGGTGCAAACCCGGCCAGGGAAATCTCTCCCGGGTTGATTTGTGCCAGCAGCTGAGTCATTTAAATGGTGGGATTTATACAGGCAGGAACAAATTGGACACCTGCGCTGAGAGAGCTGAGTTAAAGCCAAAATAAAAATCAGCCCCCGATTGTTCGGCGACGGCTCCGCTGTTCTGCATCAAGGGCATTGTCTTCGGCGAGACCGTTCGTTTTCTGAGCTCGTCCTCAAGATGCCACGGGAGAAAAGCGGCATCGTCTTTCTCTAATCCTTGTCAATTGTTCAAGATGATGGCACGTACATAAAAATCCTGTCAATTCCAGCGTGTTTTGGCTTTGCTGTTTAAGCACCAGGCCCTGACAATAAGGTAAGGGATAAAGGTTTACACCATGGGTGTTACCCAACACACAGCACTTGCAGGCGCGGGGCAGGGAGGCAGACGCTTTTGCAAGATCATGGCCGCGCTGGCTGGCTTTCGGGCCGCTGCAGAGCGGTGCGTCGGCCATGAGCCGGAGGATGCCCCCGAGGACGCAGCCCCCTCCGTCCCACCCGCCCGCCCGTGGGCTTGGCAGGACGCTGGGCACCGCAGCCAGCACCGGGGAGCGGCTCGACACGGCGTGCCACGTCCAGACGACGCGCAGAGGACTCCTCTGCAGCAACGGTGCTGCGGCTGGGCTGGAACAGAGCGAAAAGCGAGTTCTGCTGGACCACGGCGCTGTGAATTCCTAATGCCTCTGCCTGGGCTGCTCTGCGGCTCGGTGCAGAAGCGCTAATGACAGAGTCTTGCTCAGAAGAAATAAAACATGAGCGCAAAGAGCCGAGGCTGCCGGCGCCGATTTCCCCCGCAGCAGCGGAGACGGTGCGAGCAGGCTGGAGGGTCCCGCGCGGCGCGGGGGGGACGGTGGCGTGGGGAGCCGGGGTCTCCGCGGTCCTGTGCTTCCAACCCGCACCGGCTTCACCCCGCTGTGCACCCCACACTCGGGGTCCTCGCTTCCCTTCTAATCGCACTTCAAAGCCAGGGTAACAACTTGAAAGTAAGCAAAGGAAGCAGCCAACAAAGACATCAGGGCTTGTTTGATCTTCCTCTGAAAGGAGATTAGGAACCGATTGATAATGGAAAAGGTGGAAGTGACAGCGCTGGAAGGAAAAGCCAGAAGAGAGCCGGGACCAGCTGCCCGTGGGGGGTTCGTGCTCCCAGGACGCACTCAGCACCTCGAGGGCAGCGGCCGGGCAGCGCAGGCAGCGAGCACCTCCAGCACCCAGCAGTTAGATTGCCCTGTTTCTCCCTGGACTGTGTGTGCAGGCAGGGAAATCCGTGTGGATGAGGCCAAGAAACCCGACGCTGGGGTGGGGGCCGTGCCCGTGCCCCATGGCCATGCCCATGCCCACACCACAGACGCCTTCCCGAAGCTGCTTCAGTGAGAGTCGGGTCTGATGGAGGAGGAGGAGGAGGGTAAAGCCCGTGTAACATTGATTCTCGCTCAGGCACGCACGCGGCGGGCACAGGGCTGGCAGGGGAGCGGTGTAATTACCCCCCACTGTCCTGAGTGTACGTTCCCCTCGTTCCCCTCAAGAGTTTCTCACCAGCTCTCCCATCTCAACCAAGCACGAGCCTTGAGTGCTGCCTGGGGTTATGCTTTTTAGTGCCAGGATTTAGAAGAATAAAGTCTAAAAGATGGCATAAGGCATGGAGTGGAGTTGCTGCCTACAACAGGAACAGTGTAGCTGAGTTGAATATGACCCCACTTACGCAGCAGGTCAGCAAACAAATCAAGGGATTAATTGCTGCTGTCAATGTTTATCACGGCAGTGTCCAAACACTTCCAAACGTGAGCCCAGCACCACGGCCGGACGCCGGAGCTGGCGTGTCCAGGCCTGGCCAGTCCCACCACACCTCGCACCGCGCGGTACTGGGGACATCGTCCGAGTCGTTCTGCTTTGCTCCCAGCTCAGCACTCCGGCTTCTTCCAGAAGCACAGAATCATCGAATGGTTTGGGTTGGACATGACCTTATAGATCACCTCATTCCAACCCCCCTGCCACGGGCAGGGACCCCTTCCACCAGCCCAGGGTGCTCAGAGCCCAGTCCAACCTGGCCTTGAGCCCTGCCAGGGCAGGGGCAGCCACAGCTCCCCTGGGCAGCCTGGGCCAGGGTCTCACCGCCCTCACGGGGAAGAATTTCTTTCTTATAGCTGACCTCAATCTCCCCTCTTTTGGCTTGAAGCCATCACCCCTTGCCCTATCACTACCTGCCCCTGTAAAAAGTCCCTCCCCAGCTCTCTTCTAGCCCCCCGAGCCAGCCATGGTGGTTTTGGCCGTGGGCAGCGCCCACCCCTCACTGCGCACCCGGGGGCACGTCCCGGCTCCGTGCCCGCGGCACCGCGGTGGCTGTCCCCGCGTCACCCTGCTGACAGCAGCGCTTCCGAGAGCCGGTTGCTAATAACCCCAGCACGCTTCTGCTCACGCTCTCCTCCGCCGGCAAACCCTGCCCGCAGCCCCAGCCGCTGCGTAGGCAGCAGCAAAAGAGCAAAGCTGAGCGAGCTCAGCTGTGAGCTCCGAGCTGAGCCAGCGGCCGAGGAATCCTGCGAAGGGAGCGGAGGGGAGCTGCGGGCTGGGGCTGGCAGAGCCGCCGTGCAGGGCGGAGGTTCTGCGCCGAGGGAAGGGCTCTGCTCTGCTGGCAGCCCGGCGAAGGCTCCGAACCCGCAACCACGAGCGGGGCTGGGCCGGTAGAAAGCCAGCAGCGAGCGCGAAGGTGGGGCTGCAGCCCGGAGGGGGGCTGCCGGCGTCACGAGGCCGTGCGCGCTTGCTGTCTCGCTTCCTGATTTCAACTCTGCATCTTAGATTCTAGCGCTAATAGAGCAAAACGATATTGAACTGGAAATGCCATTTAATTATTTTTTAAAAAACAGACTCTGGAAGGTCAGTAAATGGAAATAGCAGTACACAGATCACGCTGCCAGTCTTATGGCAACAAACGGGTCCTCCGTTCTCCGGGCAAGTCGGCTGTGACTTCATCTAGCCACTGGGCTGCAAATTATTCATGGCTTCTGATGACCATCGTCAAGAAATCATCAGCCCTTCCGCTCCTGGCAGAGCTCCTAGATAGCTGTAACAACCTATTTATATTCACGCATTCGTCATAGAAATTATTAATTAATACGTTTTATTGGTTTTGTTAAAATCATCTGTGCTAATTCTAGGGGGGATTTTAGCGATATCATTGCTGTAAGTGCAAATAACCTGGAACTAAGGGATTGTTTTTGTGAATGTGGATATTAATGCCTCTCCTGGAAACGCTCGGCAGCGGGGGGAGGGAAGGCATTAATGGTCCCATTACGCTGTATTACACAAATGGCATGTTTCGCTCATGGAGGGGATTTAACGGCTTGGTGCAATAACAGTCTAAAAGCTGGCAAGGGTAAGATAATGGACTGTAAAAAATATATGTTTATTGACACTTCCCCTCATTGTTTGGATTTCTGCAGGGCTGAATCTCCTCGGCATGCCGCACGATGCTGTGCAGGACGGTGTCTGTGTGGGAGGAGACCTTCCTCTGGCAGCCAGGGCATGAGGGAGGGGGCCCGGCACACATCCGAGCTGCCCGTGCCGGCCACGATCCAGCTGGGAAGCGGGAGCAAACTCCCCCCGCAGTGATGTGACAAGCCCCCCCCGGCTGGGAGCCAGAGGGATGCACCCCACGAGCCGGGGGACACGGCTCAGCCTCCTGTGCCCACGCATGCTGCCGGAGCTGCGAGGGATGCGAGACGATGCCCAGGGAGGTGAGAGCCAGCCCCAGCCCGTGGCAGCCGAAAGCTGGCCCTTCCACGCTCGCCTGCTGACACCGAGGAGAGGCAGCCCTCAGAAAGACGTCAAATTAGCGTTCCAGCACAATGCACAGGCTTTAAATACAAACTTCGTGAAGAGAGGCTGACATCGCTGCCTGTCTCCAGGTCCTCGGAGTCATTTCATCATCTCGCTAACAAAACACCGAGCCCTCCCAAAGACGCACCGCTGCAGGCTAAGAAATAAAATCCCCATACAGATGCCACGATCTGGAATTATATCATCCCTCATTATACAGTGAGGTGGCACAATGTGGCCCCTGAAGCCTAAGATGTATTTTTCAGACATATTCAGAATGCATTTATGTTTTAAGCGTCCACGCCCGGGCTGCCTTCCCACGGAGACGCGGGGTGGCTGTGCCAGCCGCTCGTCCCAGCGCCGTGAGCAGAGGCAGGCAGCAACGGAGCCGGACGTCCCCCGCGCATCCCACCCTGGTGCTCCCCACGCCTTCGGAAGCCTTGTCCAGGGCTTATTTTCTAACCCAGCCAGGGAGTCTGAAACCACTGAGATCCCACAACAGACACAGCCCTGTTTGTCTTCAGCTTCTAAGGATGGGGTTATGAAGGAAAGAAATCCCTTGACTACTTCTCCAAGCAGTAGCAGCAGGGCAAGAGAACGCCCTTCCAGCCCTTCGGTTGCCGCACCGGCTCCAGTCCCGGGTGGGACGGCGCTGGCTGCCGCACCAGAGCACCCGAGCTGCCCAGAGCCGTGCAGCGTGAAAACAAACCGAGGGGCGGGAGACGTCTGCGGAGACCCACGGCGGTTAGTGATACAGCACTTATGGTAATGGTTCTGCGTGGAATCTCATGCACTGGTAATTATTACTCTCCTAATTCCATTATTCACTATTGTGATAGTACCTTCACCTCTCTCTATTTCTTTCTCTCCTACAAACCTCTTATTAGCGTTCCCCGCAATGAAATTATTCCCCACCCGACAGCGGAAACAAGCCAAGAGCCGGCTGGCGCACAGGATCACCATGCTGCATGGCCTTTCTGCGGCGCCTGTCCTCCACGCTGGCTGCGATACCAGCGGCGGTGTCACCGAGGGCAGCGCGGGGCCGCGGTGCCGCTCCCCGATGAGCCGTGGGACACGCGTCCTTCCCCGGGGGGGCACGGCAGGGGAACCCACCCGGCACAGATCCCCCGCTGCCGCACAGATCGCTGCTCCAGACCACACCAAGCCACTCCATTAGGGCTGTTTGATCTGCTTCCAGAATAAAAGAAGGAAAACTTCCACTTAGCCTTTCTTCTGATCCATAAAACGCTGCTGGAGGCAGAGACAGCTGCTGGTATAACAAAGTTACGGTGCAGAGAGCTTCTCGCGGTTGTGCGGGATGCCTGCGACTGTGCAAGCGCAGTGCTGCTAATGCAGAAATCTCCACCGCTGCTGCCGTCCCCACGTCCGCGCCCCGGCGTGCCACGCACCGGCCGGCCGCCCGTCCCAGGACTGCCCCGGCGCCCGCGGCTCTCCGACTCCCTCGCCGCGCGCTGCCCGCGGGACGGCCCGCGCCGCAGCCGGTGCTGTTGCCGCGGTGGGTGCAGCACAGAAGCTCTGTCACCAGGGAAGGGCTGGCACAGGGAGCTCCGGTGAGACCCCCAGCTGAGCGCCTGGCCGTGTCCCCGAGCAGCTGGGCACGCAGCCTCCGCGTCCCACCCTGCCCGCGAAGGTCAGGGCCACGGAAACGGGCAGCAGAGGGTTAATGGAGGTACCGGAGCAGCCTAATTAACCTCAGGTGCAAGGGTATAAAAAGCTGCAGGTGGGAGGAAGGGCTCTAGAGCTCTGCTTGCCCCAGTGCTGGAGGAGGATGAGGACACGGTGGGGGCTGCTGGCGTGGAGGCTGAAGGAGCATCCTGCTGCCCACCCAAGGGGCTGGAGGTGAGGCTGGGTGGGGGGCAGCCCAGAAGGGGAGTCCCTGCAGCCCTCCCTATTCAAATCAGGAAAGCCAGCACTCCCCAAATTCTTGTCCTTGATCCATCGCCTTGTTTTTCCTCCTGCAAACTCAAGAGGGGGAGGCGTAAGGTGGGAGGAGGCTCGTGGAAGACTAATTGCAGCTATACCCTGAGACTGTGGGTGCTGCAGGCATCTGAGACAGGGGAAAAAGTAATTTTCAGCTACAAATTGGTAGCTGGATCCTTAATACTAGCTTTGCAGTTCCAGAAAACACAACAGGCTGTTGTAACGCTTCGCCACGCAGCGCTGGGATGCGGCCAGCCAGGCAGGGAACAGCGCAAGCCCACGCAGCAGCCAGGCCGGGGCCCCGTCACGGCCGCAGCTCCCGTGACGATGCTCGCAGAGGGCTCGTGATGCTCGCGGAGGGCTCGATGCAACTGTTTAACAGCAGTGTTTAAAAAGAGGAGTTGCCATGGCAACTGCCACCCGGGGTTTTTTGGCACATCATCGGTACAGGGAAATGCTTGCTCCGTGTGCGCCCGGCGCGGCGGTCACGCTGCTCTGCTCCGAGGCAGCCTGCGGTGCCCGCTCTCCTCCGTGGGCACGTCTTTGGCGGCTGCCATCGGGGGTCCGTGCCCCAGGGGGTCCCACAGAGAGGTGGCCGCCCGCAGCTCCCAGCTCGCCATGCTCCTGCCTGAGCTGTGGCTTCCTCTAGCAAACGCTCGCTCGCCTTCCAGGCTCCCTGCGATGAGCACAGCGGGCAGGAGCTCGCGCTCTTCGTCACGCAGGGACCTGCTGCCGCACGGGCCGAGGGCAGCCTGGTGCGGGGACGAGCAGCAGCTGCCCCGAGCGCAGGGCGTGTGTCCCCAGGGAGGCGACTGCTGATTTCCCACTCGTCCTTACCTTGCACGCTGTCCTAACAGCTTAGTTGCTAACTAAGACTAGATCTCCGGTAGTAATAAAAGCAGTCCCTTGGTGGGTGGGGTTTTTGGCATTTTATCTCAGTTCCAAAATGAATAATTTATACTAGGCTTTATTGGAGCCCAGAGTTATACAATAAATGTTCCATGCAAACATGCTCACATATTTCAATGTTAATATTTCTCCAGCGAATTTCCCTGGCAGGCCAAGCCAGTCTGGGACTGCCACATTGCTTATTTACGTAAAATATCATAATCTCACTTTTATTTGCATTTCTGAAGTGCCATTAGGGTGATTTGGAGCATATGAGCCCAGCCAGTTGATTGCAGCTGCAGCTCCTGGTCCGGGGTGGGAAATGACTTTCAGGACTCCAAGGCGAGACGTGGCCAAGAGCAGAAATGGGTTTTGGCAGTCGGGCGCTGCGGGAACCCAGAGCCCACGGAGGTGAACGCCAGGGCGCGGGAGCTGAGCGTTTGGGTGTTTTCGAGGGGCAGGGTGTTTGTGTGGGGCCGAGCAGACGGAGATGGGAACAGCGTGTGTCACCAGGAGCTGCAGCCTGAGCCCGTCCTCCTGTCTGGCTCTGGGCAGCAAAGCCTTTCAGGCAGCTGAAATCCAGCGCAGCTCTTGCAAGAGAAGGGTGGCAGCTTTTGGCAGCGACAGCTGGGCTGCATCCCTACCCCTCCCCAAGCCAGCATGCTCTTTAGGGGCTCCTTCCTCTCTCAGTTAGGTGAAATTGTACCCATCTAAAATGATTTCATTGCTTAAATCCCAACTGTAGCCTCCAGAGACTAATTACCTTCTTCCTGCATTTGCATCATTCACATTCAAGTTGGTTTAAGGGAGGTGTGATGTTTTGGAAGGAGATGTGAAACTGGGAGGCAAAAATCTTCCAAGAAGTAAAAGGCTTGGAAGAAAGATGTGAGAACACGTGCGTGGTGAGCGCAGCCATTTTGAGATGGGTTTGACCCTCCTTCCCGTCAGGACTGGGGCAGGGGAGGAGGTGGAGGGTGAGGGTCCCTCAGAAGAGCACTTGCCAGTGTTTCACCTGCAGAAGAGGAGTCTCCAGTGGGAACAGAGTGCAGGTTCTGCCCCCCTGCACCCCCTTCCGAAAGCAGTGACAGGCACTGGCTTGGTGACGCTGCGCCTGTCTGAGTCCAGATGTCTGGCTCCCGTACAGATCCGTGCTGCTTCCACTGCTCGCAGCAGAGAGGCAGCTGTAAGACAGGCGAAAATTATTTCCAAGTTGTTGCTTTGTGCACCGTTGTCTTCAGCCAAGCTAACTGCTGCTGGGGCTTTCTGATGTTCTCCGTGTGATTTGAGGCTCTCTTTAAAGCCGAGGATTGTGCAGTCACAGGTCTCGGGGACGGAGAGGCGGGAGCAGTCTCCTCGCAGCCAGAATGCCCGCTGACACGTCCTCTGCTTTGCTCTGCTCCAAAACAGGGCACGGAAATGACTTCCCAGGCATCTGCGCCTGCCACGCAAACCTCCCAACTCCGGCATTTCACGCACGTTCTCATCCGCTTTTCTTCTGTCCCTGCAAGCTCCATGCGGGGCTGATGCCCCAGGTCAGCTCATGCGGCCAGGAGACCGAAGGTGGTGGGATGTCCCCTGCGCCGTGGCTGGGTGGCCGGCAGCCCTCCTGGGGCTTGGCACCCTGGGCTGCCTGCTGGGTGCAGCAGCTCGCTGGGGAACAGGAGCTTAAAACACAGCAGGCGAGCTCGACAGGAGAGTTTCCAATGAAAAGCAGTAGTGGTTGTTTGAGAAAATGAATTGAATTTATTTGACAAATACTTGCAGATCTAGGGAGCAAGTACATATCTACCAGGAAGAATTACTTCAAAGAAAGCCTATTGTGGCGGCTGTCACTTGTTCTGCTCCTCTTTCATTTTTTTTTTTCCTCTTGAAACCGGTATGAACCAGAGGGTGAGTGAAAGAGGACTCATTTCATCCAAAAGCAAACTCCGTGGCACCCGGTATGTTCTGGAGGAGCTCAACAGCCCTTCATTGTCTGGCCGTGCTGCTGTCTGGGCAAATTTAGCACATCGCCAGTGGGCTGCTTGAATAGGAGTGCTGCGATTTCAGGAGAGCTGTAAGTTTATATTCCTCTGTAATTGCAACAGCACACCTCAGTGCTGTTGCTGTAGCAAGAAAATGGTTCTCCCCATGCGCTGGGGACTTGGCAAAGATGCTGCCACAAACAGGATAATGAATGTGGGATAGCTTGCATGTTTCACAGACTGAGCTTAAATATTGAAAGAGCAGCAGCCCTGCATCCGAGGGGCTTAAAACTACCTTAAATCTGGGGAATGTTGTCCCCTCTGCACACTGGGATTTGCATGGGGACCTCGCTTCAGGGTTAATGGGATTTGGGAGTTTGGAACATATCTTAATGCACTGCATCCCTCGTATCTCCTGTCTAAGTAAAACGAGTTTGAATTTTTCATCTTAATCACAGGCTTGTGATCTGGAATAGACATTCTTGTACTGAAAAGCATCTGCTTTTAGATCCGTTCCTCAGGGTATGCAACGACAAAGGCGTGTCCCCGGTCTCCGCTGCCTGCGTGCTGCGTTCGGAGAGCACAGCTGTGTCCCAGCAGCGGTTTGTGTTTCCATCGTCGCTTCAGCCAGCCAGAAAATCTCCAAAATACCTCGTGGCTCCAGAAAGACTCCCTTTCTGTGGACAGGTAAATTCAAGCAAGACATTTTGTGCTGTAATTCACCACTTGGCTTGGAATGGTGTTTTCAGTCTGCAGTGTGGGGATGTGAAGGGGGTCCCTGCTCCGAACAGCCCCGGTTTGGCAGGAGCGGTGAGGGAGCTACAGGCTGGGTGGCAGCAAGCCTGGGGGTCCCCTTCCCAGGCTGGCCCCCGGCCGGCTGGAACGCTTCGGGCAACTCCTCGTGGAGCTCGGGACCGGGCTTCCCTGGCCTTAACATCGAGCTAGTGGCTGGGGCTATTGCTGCTACGCTGCGACGGTGGGAGCACGCCTTAAAGTTGCTGCTGTAGTGGAATGAGGAGTTATCTCTAACCCTCCAGGGATTTGGCAACAAAAATAGTTTGTAATGAGCTTTAAGACATATTAATGAAGAGAAGTGTAATTATTATTACCAAGTTCAATTACAGCCCCTGGATTACAAATATTGTCCCACAATCCCTCAAGAAAGAAATGCATCCTGTCTCTGCAATTAAACAAACTGTATATCAAGGGGAGGGGAGAGGATTAAACTACAGAAAGAAAGAATTGCTTCAGCGTGGCTGTGGTGGCCCCTCTCATCCTCCCAGCCAGCTATCTGGGCTTTGAGGAGAAGGATCCCTGCTCAGCGCAGTGCAATGGCAAGAAAAATATTCTCTGAGAAACTGGTGGTTGGCTTCCGTCCAAAGGCTTCGGCATCTGTAGTGCAGCAGTTGCCATGTTAGTAGAACCTAATAAACTCCTTTCTGAAATATTTATGGAAGTGCACACCTGTACACTTCTCTTTCCCAAAGATGCAACCTAGGCACTTCTTAAGGGGTTTTTCCCTCCCTGGTTACTGAGCGTAGAGGCAAAATTGAGGAATTCGCACATTTCCCGCAAAGGAGCGTGACCGAAAGCACAAAGCGGTGAGAAATGCGTGGCTGCAAACACAGAGCATTGCCACGGGTCAAGTGCTGGGGAAGCTGCACGTGGGGTGCAGGGAGCTTGACCCTGACAACGCAGCAGAACTGTCAGACAGTGGTAAAACCAGCATGCTCCCTGGAGAATAGCCAGATCCAGGGGTTGAGTAGCTACTGAGCTGCCTCTGGGCTGCTTGGCTGGAGAAGCTTGTTTGTGGAGAGCTTTGAGGGAGGGGGCAGCTGGTGCTCAGCTGTCTGCTGAGCAGTGAGGGCCATTGCACTTCTTCCCCTTGCAGTAGTAAATCCATTCCTGCGAGGATCGCCCTGATGTGGACGCTGGGTGGCAAAGGACCAGGCTCGCACCAGGGTCAGAGCAGCTCTGCTGGCTTTGATGCCGGTGGAGAGCAGTCTGCCAGCACCCAGGAGACCGTTCAGGCAGTCCTTAGAGCACTGCTGCTGCCGTGGAAGATGGTGCTGCTCCCTTCTGCTCCCAGAGCAGCGTTGGGTGCCCAAGCCAGCCAGGGCAGGGATTAGTGTAGCTCCATATTTGCTGTTTTTAACCCTAAAATCTACCCTGAAACACTTCCAACATCAAAATGCACTGAGTTAATCACGAAAGCAGAAGTCCTTGGTGGTGCTGTGGCTGTTTCTCTGCGGGACATAAAGCAGCAATGACAGCCTCGGCAAGCGGACAGACGGACACGCATGGAGACTGACGGCAGCGGTGTGGGTGAGGCACCAGCTGCCTTCTGAGCCCTGCCGAGGAGCTTGGTTTCTCTGCCTGTTTAGCAGGATGACCAAACCGCCACCACGCATGCTGCAGTCGCTGCTCCCTGAACGTTGCTCTCGCCCGCAGACAGCGCGGTTTGCCTGCCTGCACTCGACGTCTCTGGAAATGACAGAGCTAATGCTTGTTTGAATTCCCTCAGAACCTGCTATCGGAGTACATTTCTGGTGCAGCCTGACTGTTGTTAAATCTTTCCAACCTAACCCGGTTTACACACTGTTTCAGGGCCTCCTTTTGATCGCTCTGGCTGTAGGACACTCGTTCGTACTGTGAACCCTATTTCTTTGTTCCTGCGAGTGTGCTCCCCGTGGGGAAACCTTTGTCCAAACAAGCTCACGTTCCCCAAAGAGAGAGAGCACTGCCGGCTTGCCTTTCTAGTTGCAGTGACAGCAAGGAATATATAGATTTAGTCTCATTGGTGGCTTTCTATTAGTGTACCCTCACATCAAATCAAAGTGTCGAAATAACATTCCCGGTATGCCCGCCACAGCTTCTGGCCGCTCCACGGACCCCTGAGGAGCAGGTATTTTTAGCTGCAAAGGATAACCAGCAAGGGCTATTGAGTGAAGAAGACCCAAGACACACGGTAAGAAGAAACTGTAATGCACAGACTCTCACTGGAGTCAGAGAGGACTGGAATTGCCACGGCCGCCCCTCAAACCATGCGTCTCGGCCGTGTGCCAGGCAGCTCCGGCTCCTGCCGGCATCCCCGGAGCAGAGCCATCCGAGCGCTGCGCTGCCTGGCTCTAGATGCTCAGCCTGGCCACGGCCCGGCTCGCGGCCGGGCGCTGGGCACAGCGTGGTCAGCCAGTGCCCGAGGCCGGAGAGCAGTCTGCGCTGCCACGCACCCGCCCCGGGCACGGAGCGAGGCGAGGGGAGCGACGGAAAGGTGCTGCAGCTGAGTTTCTAGGCGGATGACAGCGTTGCTACACTGCCCTGGTGAGGCCTCATCTGGAGTACTGTGTCCAGTTCTGGGCTCCCCAGTTCAAGAAGGATGAAGAGCTACTGGAGAGAGTCCAGCGGAGGGCTACAAGGATGGTGAGGGGACTGGAGCATCTCCACTACGAGGAGAGGTTGAGGGAACTGGGCTTGTTCAGCCTGGAGAAGAGAAGGCTGCGAGGGGACCTTATAAATGCCTACAAATATCTGAAGGGTGGGTGTCAGGAGGATGGGGCCAAGCTCTTTTCAGTGGTGCCCAGTGACAGGACAAGGGGCAATGGGCACAAACTGAGGCACAGGAAGTTCCGTCTGAACATGAGGAAGAACTTCTTCCCTCTGAGGGTGATGGAGCCCTGGCCCAGGCTGCCCAGGGAGGTTGTGGAGTCTCTTTCTCTGGAGATATTCCAGACCCACCTGGACAAGATCCTGTGCAGCCTACTGTAGGTGACCCTGCTTTGGCAGGGGGGTTGGACTAGATGACCCACAGAGGTCCCTTCCAAACCCTACTATTCTGTGATTCTGTGATTCTGTTTGTGTTAGCAGAATGCTTTTAAGCTCTAAGCCTTCTTCCAGGTTTTATTTAATTCTGACTCTGTTCAAGTATTAAGCACTATCAGTGCAAGCAGAAAAGAGCCCTAGAAACTCACTGCTTGTGAAGGAGTCCCCAGCTGAAGTCTTTGTCCGCTTACATGACTAATCTGTCTCCGTCTGAAGTGCAGCCACTGCGCACCGGGACGGTGTCTGTCTTTACAGCACGCAAGCAGCGTGGATGGCAAGGCATGCAGCGACCCTGGGAAGAGGTGGAGGATGACTTCAGTGCTGTGGCATGGTGTAAGAGACAGAGTTACTCCCGGAAAACCGCTGCAAACGAGGCAGTACGCAGGAGATCCACCAGTGCTTTCTTGACAGAGGCATACCTGCATGTAGAAAACACTTGAGCAGATTGGAATGAAGGTCTGGCTTCATTACTGGAGCCTCGTAGGGCTGATAACGGAATTGCTCCTGTTGCACTGAAGTCCCCAGTTGGAACGAATGTGCAAACGCACAGCACTCCAAGACACTGGAGCAGTTGTCTTAGCATGAATCCTGCCAATGGTACAATATTGCTTGCTGTTGCATGAACAGAACATGTCTCCTCTGATTGTTTTTTCCTGCTCTTTTGAGATAGATGCTGTCTGAGGATCCCCGCTGGTAGAAGGTCCTCTCGGAGGTACAGTTACAGCTCTTTACACGTAACCTCTGGCATCGGTAATGGAGGGTAGAAAAAAAAAAAATCTAAGTGCTTTTTGGATGAAGCTGGCTGCTTTTCTGGAAGGAGTTTGTGAGACTTGATAAGAGACTGATCTCAGCAGTCTGTTCCATGGTCCTGCTTTCGGCTGTTTCAGCTGTAACTATCCTTTTTTTAATTTGGGGAGCTATTGAACTGTGATGACATTCCTGGAGTGGCTTAAACTCACGCTCCTGTAAGACACCGGGGACAAGATGCCTCGAGGTAAATGCTGGTGGCTTTTTGCTCTGCTAAGAAGGTGCTGTCAGCCACCTTCTCCATCTCAGATTGGTGATCACCAGTGGGGACTGCACCTCTGCTTGGGCCAGCTCTGTCCTTGGGGGTATCATTCATCTGCACAGCAACTGGTGATTCTTAGGAGCCAAGAATTACAATGTTGAGGCTTTATAAACTTTATATATTCAATTCTCACAAGATAAGTGACAGAAAATGAGCAAGAGTTAATTATACGACGGGGGGGAGCGCCACCGCGTAGCAATCATTTCAAAGGCAAATGGAAATATTTATAGACTCAGGACTGCAAAACTTGCCACTGCGCTCTGACACGAGATGTGCTATTGATTCACAGAGCAACACTTTGAGATGGGGCTTTGACAGTCACGTGGGCCACACCTCTGCTGAAGGGTAAGTGCGTCTCATCTCAAGTTGGGTTCAAAGGGACGCGCTAATGTGACAAAATCGGGTAAAACTCTGTAAAATCAGAATTTAAAATACCCTGGCAACCTTCTCTTTTCACTCTCTCTTTATATTTCCCTATCTGTACTGCTCACTGAGGCTCAGCGCAGGCAGGGATTTCTGCGGGGTGAGGGCTTGTGGAGCTCCCCGGGCTGCCCCGCTGCACCATGGCACCAGCTCTGAGGGAGCGAAAGCCCCGTGTCCCGGGCGAGGGAGGGCTGCATGCAGCTCGGGTGGCTCCCCGTCACACAGCGTCCTGCGACGCTTCTGCTCCGCTCCTGGGTGCAGGCAGAGTGCCACAAAGCGAGGGAGCTGGGGAGAGGAGACCAACGCGGTCCTGAGAGTCTGCAGACGCGGAGCGGTAGAAAGACTTCAGGGCTGATGAGCGTCTGAGAGCGGCCCCCCTCAAGTCACCCTCCTGCGGGATGCTTCCCCGCTTCCCTGCGTTGCTCCGGAGGATTATCCCGTGCTTGGGAGCAGTCAGAAAGCAGAACAATCCTTGGGGGGTATCCCCCACCACCGGAGCCGCACGCTTTCCCAGCAGCTGCAGACTCGGCCCGCACTCTTGTCGCTTTGCTAGCAGGGACTGGCTGGTTCTGATGGGGGACGGAGAGTTTGCTGTCACCTGCAGACAACAGAGGGAAGATAATTCATTCCCTCCCAAAAGTAGTCTCTGCAGGTGGGTGTTGAGGCAGGTTTCCAGTCATCTCCCTTCGGAGACCACCAAGCAAGGCTTTAAAGAATCCTTTATATTTTTAGCAGCAATATAATAGTGGTAGAAATTTAATAAACTTCACCATCAAATATTTATCCCATTACACTGGCTCAAGTAATTTAAGCTGCTGAAATCAACACTGTGGTTTTATTTTTAATGAGCCTTCTGTAAAACAGCCTCTTCTATCACTGTCAGCGTGTGTATGGAAGGGAGTTGCATTTATTCAAAGCATCTTCAATCTCCCCAAAGAAACAATGCTAAATAATGTACATTTACCAAACTGTTACCTGCCACTGGTAGGAAACCAAGCTAGGGCTGGGCAAGCCTGATGTTTGCTGGCGCTTAGGACAGGGGAAGAGCGCTTTTTTTTTCATATTTTTTTTAATCCAGTTAGGCGAATAATGCTGAGCGTGCTCTGGGCTCAGATTTTGGACGGAGTTCACCCTCACTGGCTGCGATGTCCCCGGCCTGTCCCACCGGGAGCCGGGCAGGGAGGCGATGCCGGGAGCGGGGGGAAGCTGCTGGCCCCCGAGCTCTGCACCGGCTGGGTGCTGCGGGGGCTCCCCAGCAAAAGGCCAGCCGAAAGCCAGGCAGGAAGGCTCGGTGAGGGGGTGCCAGGCCACAGCCCCCCCTGCACCGCCGGGCTCGCACTGGCCCCCAACATCGGGCGGCAGGGCCGAGGGGACCCCCCCGGGCTGAGCCGAGCCCCCCCGGGCCGTGCAGCCGCCCAACGGGGAATGCAAGGAAAGCGGCTGCTCAGTTTGGTGCGAATTAACCCAGAATCCCCGTAGCAAAGCGATACGAAAAGGGAGAAAGCGCCGGGCAGAGGACACTTGTTTGCGTGCCTGCAGCTGAAGCAGCTGCTAAATGAAGTCAGGAAAAGGCTTCTGCAAGCCCTTGTTTTGCTGTTTAACGGCAAGGCTAAGTTGCCTCAGCCCGTGTAATCGGATTCCCGGAGCAGCGGGAACGATGTGGTCTCTGTGGGACGTTCTGTGCTGGGAGAGATTTCTTGCGTTCCGTGAAACGCTTTAAAAATCAATGCTGCTCAAAGGAATCAAGGGCTTTGGAAGGCTGGGAAGCTTTGGGCAAATCAGGTGCCCTGAATTCATCAGTTAGCATTTGCAGAGTGCTTTGGAAAGGATTTGCCAAGTAAACACCAGAGATGGTTACGAAAGTTGGGTCTGCGCATCAGTAGCGGGGAGGATCCGCTCGCCAGCAGCCGGCCCTGGGCAGGACCCCGGCACCTCCAGCCGTGTCTGTGCCAGGGAGCTCAGGGCGATGCGGCTCCGCGGCCAGACAGGCATCACAGCTACCCGGCTGGGGAGGGGTTCTCTGCATTCTCTGCTTCTCAGATGTTCTTCGAGGTTTTTCATTAATGAATATCATTGTTTTTCTCTTTGCTGCTCTTTCTTGCAAAGTCTGTGTACCCTGCTCAGTTGTGTTAATTTATTCAGATACTGGCTTTCCACATTGGGTTCTTGGTAAGATACTAACAAGAAATACGAAATAAGGCTCAAAAAGATGTTTCTCACATGGCAAGGATAAGGTTTCATTATGTATCATAAATTCCATGTTCTTTCTGAGTGAGGGCTCTCTAGTTCCTGGTGTGGACACTCCTCAGTAACGAAAATGAAGGTCTTACTCGGTTTGAGTGGTGCAAAGGTACTCAAGAGAGCAGTGTTCAGGACAGCTGCCTCGGAGTGTTGCAGACCCCCTTGGATGTTTCGGTGGGATGTCAACTCCTCCGAAACTCCTCCAGGAGACGGTGCCTCTGGGAGCCCACCATCAGCTGTTCGATATTCACGGTCATCACCTGAGTTGGCACGAAAACATCGTCTGACAGGAGAGAACAACAGCTAAAAAGCTGTGCCTTCAAACCCCGGGTGCAAGACTGGTCGTTACTGCCGGTGCGTGCTCTGCCGAGGAGGCGGCGGCAGGAGGGACGCCGCAGCGTGGTCCAGGCGCCGAGCGAGGCTCCCTGGGCCGGTCACTAAGCAATGGATCCTCCGCCTGCTTCCTCCCCAGGTCCTGCTAATGAAAAATAATTCAGCCGCCGTAACTAAAAATAACTTGCCCGTAGCAGGAAAAGACCAGCCAGCGCTCCTGCTGGATGGCTGTTGGGTTTGATAGACCTCTCGTTCAACAGTTAACAGCCAGCATGTTCACAGGCAACGGGTTTTTTGGCTGCTGTCCCTCGCATGTCACTAATGTTTAGCCAAATGAACTGGGAGGACTGTAACAGACAGGGCCACTGATGACAGTGACAGGCACAGAGACAAGTGCTGCAAGAAGCTAATTTACACATCGAGCTTCACAGCCTGAACCTCCCTTCCCGCTCAGCAAGCTCATCAGCTGCTGCACACCCGCCAGCCAGCTTTCACAAAAACCAGGGAGCTCACAACATCTTTGGGCTTTTTTTTTGCCTGCCTGCTTAGACAACAGATTCTAATAAAAACCTCTTTTAAATATTGTGGAAAATAAGTCCTCTTTTATGTGGGCATGTGAATTTAATGTAAATAGTTTGTGCTGTTCTGATTCGCTTTAAGGGCTGCCTGGCTGCTGGCAGTCCCTGCGCAGCCTTTCGAGTCCCTCTGGAGACGCTGCCTGCTGCTGAGCCGGGGCCCGATCTCAGAGGGGATCTGCGCTCTCGCCGGCCTCTCCCGGGGTGCTCCCTGCACCGCCTGACGGCTCTTTACTCAGCGAGGGACCAGCCATGTTCCAGAACACGCAACCACCTCTGCAGTCGCAAAATCGCCACGCCCTTCCCACGAAACGACGCGGTTGCAGGGGAGGATGTGGCGACCGCAATACAGGAGCTCTGCGAGGGAGCCCTGGCGTCCTGGCTTCACCTGCGCCGGGTGCCACGTCCCTCAGAAGCGCCGGGTCCCTGCCGTCGGCATCCCCGAGCCCGCGGCCGCCCACGCACACGAGGCTGCTCAGGGCTTGGCCACCTCTGCCCTCGTCGCCCCAATGCGCACGCCAACCTTACAAAGCGGCATAACGAACGGGAAGCATACGGTGTTGTGAAAAGTGTTTATTAACATTTTCAAAATTAAATTTTTCTTATGAATTCCAGCTTATTGGAGAAATTAAAACAACCACCAAGTTTTCCAGCTGCAGGAATGCTGTTCTCCAGCCAGTTCTAGTCCTATTCTGTTTACGAGACAGTATAAGTTTTCACTGCCTAACAAAAACAACCATCTGTATTCCGTGGATGCAAGCAACAACACTGTGAGAGAGTGGAGCAAGTCGAGGAGCTTTTGGAGGAGAATATGAATCATCTCAGCCAGAGAACAAAGCACAGACGGGCCCCTGAGCACCGCGAGGAATTTCAGAACAGCGTATCAGGCATGTCTCCGAGCCTTCGCAGTTTAACTGGGAGACTTTATGCTTTTGAGAAAAAATGCCTTACTTGAATATTCCCACAGGTACATTCTTGCCACTTATTTCTGTGATTTGAATTGTTGCTTGTGTTTTTTAAGGCCAGGATGAATGGGCAAGCATTTTGTCAGCTAAGTTGGATTGAGGAGCACAGGTAATATCCTCAAACCACCGAGACTTGTGGTACGGCTCTGCAATGAGCAAGAACATTAAAGGCTGCTATAAAGAAACAAGCTCCTGTGCCCTCAGCCAGGCAGAATTATAAAAATCCCCCCAGCGTCCTCAAAGCACTGAGTTAACAGCAGCAAGCGCTGTAGTTTAGCGTGATGGATCGAGCCCCTGGGCCGCATGGCGGCGGGCGCTGCCGTCCCTCCTCCGGCGCAGAGCGTCGGGCCGCGCAGACCTGCAGCTTCTCACGGCGAGCAAGCGTGCGCCCTCGCCTCCCCCCGTAACAGGAGAGACAAGAATTATGTACTTAAATCTCGGGTCGGGCTGCTTTGCGACGCAGAAACTCATCTGCGCTCGTCAGAGTCCTTGAAGTTAAACAGGGATTTGAGGTACTGACATAATTTGTTCCCTGAGGGCTGTGGGAACGAACTGAGACCTATCTGAATAATCACCCCCCGACCGCCCATCTTCCGACAGCAGCAAGCGTTGCTCCGGGAGGAAGACACAACGGGAGGCAGAAGATCTCAAACGTTTATAACCTATGCTGCGATCAGGTGGAAACGTTCGGTTCCTTTCCCCCGGCAGCAGCCCATCAGGGAAACCTGGAGGCAAGCTTCTCTGTTCGCGCTTCGCCAAAGCTCATTTTAACCTCGCGTCAGGGCCGGGTTCCCCGCCCGGGCCCCGTCTCGCCTCAGCGCCCGCCGGGGATAAGCCGCCCTCCGCCTGCCCGCCCGGTGCCCCGGGAGCCGGCGAGGCCCGGCCGCCCCTGAGGCGAGCGCCTCCACAAGATGGCGAGCGCGGGCTCCGCCGCCCGGCCCAAGATGGCGGCGGGCGGCCCGGCGCGGCGGGCGAGCGGCGCGGCCGGAGCGCGGGGCCGGGGCCGCCCGGGGACCCCCGGCGAGGCCTTCCCGGGTTGGCGGCAGCGGCGGCGGCCTCCCGGGCGCGGTGCGGAGGGGTCCCTGGAGGGCAGGCACCCGGCCAACCGCCGCCCGCAGAGCCCGGTAGGAGGGAGGGGGCCGGGGGCGGGGGTTGCCGCTAATATCAGCAGCCACGAAGCCGGCCTCACCGTGAGGGAATTACCTGGAGGCCCGGGGTACTTCCATCGCCTCCCGCCGCCGTGCTGGGGCCTGCGGGCAGCCGTGCGGCGCGGGGCGGCCGTGTGCGTGCCGGGCCGGCGCTGGCTCCGGTACCGCGCGAGGGCCGGTGGCCGTCAGCCGGTGCGCTGGGCCGCTAGCGAGCAGTTCGTTCTGCCGCGTTAGCCGCCATCTGCGGCACCCCCAAGGACACGTGAAAACGGTGCTGAGCCAGGGTGCGGGTGCAGAGGGGCTGCGCGCTGGGGTTTGGCGCACGCTGTCTGCTCCTCTGCGCTGCTTTTCCCGTGCACCTTCTGCTGATTATTTTTCTCTGGCTGAAGGTGCTACTCGCTCGATGGAGCCCTTTGGTTCCACATCCTTGCAACTAAAGAGATACGGTGATTTTAGTTTTCTTGATGTCAAGTAAGCTTTACATTCTTTCTGTTTTTCTAACAGTGTTCTTCACGCAAAGCGGCTGACAGACGATGCTCAAAGAGGCTAAAAAACAGCCCAGTAAAATCCGAACTAGGAGGACTTGCAAGTGCAAGTGAAAACCTTGCTGCACTGGGGGAAGCGCCTAACACACCTGATGGCGATCGACACTCAGAAGATCCAGGAGGCTGTGGTGTAATTCAACAGAAAAAGGGTGAAAGCATTCCTGAGGCTAATGAGGACAAGCAGGAAAAGGAGCATAATGCTTCTCTCGAGCCATGTGCAGTGAAACCAAGCGGGGCTCCATCAGAAATGGATAGCGATGAAAATCCGTGCAGTCCTGTCTGCAGCGAAGAGGAGAGCAGCTGTGCGAGTGCACTTTCAGACGGGTCTGGCGTGGAGGATGGAGATGTCCCGACGAAGCTGACACAAGCAGACAATAGTGCTTTCCTGGATGAAGACAGCAACCAGCCGATGCCAGTGGAGCGGTTCTTTGGAGATGCTGCGTTTGGACAGGTGAGCGGTGACAGTCTGTTCTCACTTCACAGACTCGGGCTCTGTTCCCCTTCAGTCTTGCATCCTCGAACAAAATTAGGCTAGCCTCAAAATTGTGGCCAAACTCGACCAGTTATCGGTAGGCACCCGGAGTCATATCCCTGGCCCCTAAATTAAATTATTTGTCTCAGAGATGAAATTAATTGCCAAGGCAAGTTAATTTCAGATGTGAAATCTTTCTCGGTTCGATTTTATCATTCCAATTCCATAAGATAGATATTTTTACTCATAAAGACACAGTGTTATTCTGTCAGAATGGCTCTTAGTTGTGATTATAGTAATTCTTCGGAATGGAAGCTGATTTCTGGCCACCTCTGCCTTTGGATCAAGAGCCAGAGATTTCAGTTTGAATCCCAGCTCTGCCTTTAACATTGCGTAACTGTGGGCATGCGATGCCACCTTCTTTTGGGCATTTCCCGAGGACTGGTATTTAGCAGGAGGCACGGCTGGTATTTAGCAGCGAGGATTCATTTAGGGAGCACTTCACCCTCTGAATCCTTCTGAAGCCTGCAGAAGGATTGCCAGCCCTCACTCTGACCGTGAGCCGCGTCTGGTTCAGGCAGGCTCCCCTCAAAGCTCCTCTGCTTTAGGTCTGGCTTTCTGCCACAGCTTCCAAGTGAAGGGGCGTGTGTTGGTGCCTCACGTATCGGATGTGGAAGTGTGGGAACTGCTGGAGAGGTGGGAGGTCTGCCGTTTGCCGCACCAGGCTGCCCTTCATGATTTTATCTGTTTCTTAAAGGATCTCCCGGCACCTGCGCTCCCCAGCACAACGATGAGCAGGAGGGAATTCAGAAAGCTGCATTTCATTGCAAAGGAAGACGACGAGGAGGAAGAGGACGTTGTCTAGCAACAAACTGTAAACAAATGAAATTTTTTTCTTTGCAATCACATAATGGTGGCTCACTATGTCACTAACATAAGGTGTCTGCGTTTGCCTTTTCTCAGAGAGAGAAGAACTGGTAGTTTGTTTTTCTGGAACTGGCAGATACACTATTCTCCCACGGTTATCTGGGGCAAAGATTCACTGACTTTTCAGTGATTTGGAAGTGAATTGTAATTTATCATTTTACCACTAATATTTAGGAAAAAAACAGGGAAAATAGAGGTTCTTACTGGTTTTTATAATTTGGAGCCACTGTCTAGGGTGAACTCCTTTAGGAGTCTAGGGTCTCACTCCTTTTTTCAAAATAGCCAAAAGCCCCATGTCAGAACAAGGTCCTTTTCCTTTTCGTTCTGCAATGTCTGCCATGGTGGCGTCCAGTTAGTAACGCAGCCAGTCGACTGCCAGTGCAGAGAGGGACACCGGCCTCCGGTGTGTAAGCTGTGTTGCAATGTTTACATCTAAACCAGAACCAAACCAACCTCGGAAATGCAGTTCTGCTGGTAAACCTAAATGCATGGATGTCAACGTGAGTTCAGTTCAGTGTTAATCTCTGGAAGCTAAGCACATTTTTATTGCACGTCAGCCCTCCGAACAACCACCACGTGAAGCTGACTGCTTCCCTCTTCCACCAGACCAGCCGCAAGCACTGCCTTTTTCAACAGTTGTGCAATGCAGCTGGTGCAGTATTTTCAATTGACTTCCGAGGGTTATGAATAGGAATTTTGTAAACAAATACATTGGTGGTGATAAAGGAGGAATAAAATCTCTCAGTGTCAGACTTCATCGGTAGATGAACGAGTATTGATTGCTAAGGATATGGGTCAGTCCACCGAATTTGTTATTTTGGCGTGCACTTTTAGAAACTAATGAGCAACCTCAGATGATTTTAGGAACAGTTAACTCACCCGATGTTTATGATAATACTTCTCTGAAAGTGTCATTATGCAATAAGCTTCCAGATCTTTATTGTTTAAATAGTTTCTTCTACGTTTCTAAAAATACAGAGAAAATGTTATCAGCAGATGGTTTAAATAAATATTAATTTCTACAGCTATAGCCTATTAAACATTCAAAAGTTGTAAGCCAAACAAATTGTATATGCATGACATGTTAATTTATTCACATTTCCACTCCAGCTGATGCATTGTTTCTGTCAACTATATTTCTTGGCTCCTTTTCACTCTAATTCTGTAACACAGAAAAATCTAATTTTTTAATAGCATATTCATGGTTTTCAGCACAACTCCATCTTGAAGTAGCTCTCCCAGCTTTCCTTAAATGCCATATTTGCTGCCGTCTCTTTCTAGCAAATATGTCTTCACACACAGACACTCGTTTTAGGTTCAGCCCTGCGCAAAATGGTGATTTTCAGTTTGTAGGAAGTGTGCCATACAGATGAATTGTGTTTGTCATCAGAAGCTTGGCTGTGATGCCTTCCCCAATGTCAAAACAGCGCAGCCTGTGCGTTTCTATCGTAGTTACCGCTGACACATACGCTGTAAGGCAATCTGGAAGGATCGACTCAATGCACTGGTATTAGAAATCCTCTGTCTAAAATGCACCTACTTACTTTTCATATTGAAATGTTTGGGAGGGGGACCGAGTTTGGCATTTAAACTAAATCAGTACTCTCTGTAGCAAAGCTTGCATTTCCAATACCTAGTATGTTATGGCTCACACAGCAATGCTCTCTTAATACAATTCTTCATGGCCTGGCTGGATTTTCCCGGGTCAGAAAGAGGACCAGTGACAGGGGGGAAGACAGAGCTCTTCCCTAGAGCTGAGCGAGGGTATTTACCTAGCAGTAAGTAGCTGGTGCTCCATTCACAAACACGTTTCCCTGTGCTCAGCCCTTCTAGTCTGTATTTGCCATGCTGTCTTGCACCTGATTAACCACTCGTGCACCTCTGCCTCCACATACACCCACAGAAAGATGGTGGTAATTTTTTTTATTTAAAAAAATTCATGTAGTTTACACCAACAGTCACTAAAAGTTCAGTTGCTATCAGCTGGTATTAAAAAAAGTACAAATTTATCTGTTTGTATGTTGTTACCTGAGGTAGGAATTGTTTTACAAAAGCAATATTCTCTAAAGCAGCAGGTAAACATGATTATTATACAGTAATGTTACTTGTGTTTCTTCAAGCAAACTCAAGCTAAAGAGCCAGAAACTGTTTGAAAGCAGAGGAAAATCAGCGGGAAAGCTGGCAAAGAACAAAGGTGGTAAAAGCAAAGATAGGGCACGGCTTTGCTCATGCTTCTAGGAGATGCGTGTCTAAAGCAGCAGCAAATGCAGTGGCCGTGGATGAGTGCAGGTTAGTTTAGTGCAGAAGAGCCAGCAGCTCTGTCACTGCATCGCCCTCTGGTATATCTGAAATGCAGTGGTCGTCTACCTGGAAAAGGCACAGAGCAAAGTAATTATCCTAAAGTATTCTGTGTTTGGCTCAGAGTTCACAGAAATAGGACTCTACAAATCCACTCAGATTAGTTGTTAAGAAATGCTTTGTCTAAGTTTCATTTCTGTGTACTGTGAGTTTTGGGCCTACATTTGTCATGGTAAGAAAGAGGTAGTAGGATGTAACCAGTGTCAGCCTCCGGCCTCATTTTTGTACTCTGACTCACAGCTGCATTTTATCCCACTTAACAGAGTGTGGTCTAAGGAAGGCTTGTAGTAAGTGAGAAGGCGGGAGAGTAGAATTAGCCATGATATGACTGTACGCTTTGTGAGACTGCCATTGAATTACTTAGCAAGTCTCTTTTGCCAGGGACTCTTAAATAAGTTTTTGTTTAAGAAACTAGAGCTATTTAAAAATACCATGTGACATGATTTTGAAAAAAGCAGGAGTCAATTCCAGAGATAGCACTATGAAATCTTGTGGGTTTGCTTCCTTTCTCTGTAAATTTTAGTTTTGTCACAGCTGAGATTGTGGTTGGTTTTCTTATGGCAGGCAATATGTACAAGTTTTAAATTTTCCACGGTAAACAGCAGCTGATAGAAGTATTCCCAGTTCACTTCTCTTCCATCTCGTGTTTTGACAGCTTCTGCCAGTTCTGGGACGACAGCACGTTTCTTCTCTATTCTTCAGTACACAAAAGAGAAAACAGTATTGCCATCAAAAGTTTTTTCATCATAATCACGTCTCCATTGTCCTTTTAGAGACAGGTGGAATTTGAATTCTTTCACCATAACTAGGTTTATGGTTTATTTTCTTTCTCGAGGAAATTAGTTTAGCAAATCCTGCTTGCATCACAAGTGCACAATGCCTGAAAATGGGTCTGAGGGGTTTTTTTGCCAGAGAGGAGCCTTCACAAAGGCTAACGTGGTGAGGAGGGGTATGTTTCCACACAAAGGACATCTGAACAGAAGCCGAGCAGCTGATGAGACAGCATTCTAACCTGCCTTCAGGAGTTTACGTTGCCAGAAACAGCTCCAGCACCCAAGCATCTTCTATCACAACGCCCTGTTCACAGCAGAGATAACTGCAGTGTGCGGGGGGAAGACTCAGTGGCTGGCCCTTTCCTGCCTAAGATGAAGGGCATGAAACAGGTACGTTTGGATTAATACTTTGTACATACATGTGATCGAGATTCCAGGTACTGAAGAGGATTCTGCTTTCCCTGTTACCGTAGGGGTTGATAGAATGCTTACATGGGCAGTCGTCTCTGTCGAAAGGTCCCTGTAAAACCAGACGGCTACGATGAAAGGCGCACTGCTCCTCACCCCGGCACGGCCCTTCCCCTTGCTGTAACTAACCAGCGTCAGCCCGCCAAGCTTCATACTGCACTGTGCAAGCATCCGAGTAACTATCTCCCTCCTCTAATGTCGCTGCAAGTCATGCCAGTACTTGCTGGAACCGGGGCACTCTGCTTTCGAAAGGGCTGCGCTTACCTGACAAGAGAACCATCCCTCCGTCGTGCACAGGCGGGCTGCCTCCTCCGCTCTTCTGTCAAAGTAGCACCCGTTGTATTTCACGGATTTCAGTTTATCTGACATCAGGTCAATTATCCTTTTATATGCATCTCTTGCTGTGGGATGAACATTTGAAGTAAAACCACTAACCTAGAGGGAGGAAAAAAAACCCAAACCAATCATTCCTTGGTGCCTGTAGCCTGAGGCCCTCCTCTACAATCAGTATGTTGCACTGTAAAATCATTTTATACATATGTGGTCACAGAATTACTTTTACTAGCAGCTTGGAAATAAGGGACTTCAATAGAAACTGTTACCTCTCTCATGTAGCTTCGTATTCTGCTTTCACAACTGTATCGCATGTAGCTTGACTTGTTCTTAAAACGAGACTCTAGACCTGAAGGGAATTAGATTGTGCTGTAACTTAGTAGTTTTAATGCTGTGCTGCTGCCTAGCTGGGTATTTATCCCTTCTTTTCACAAACTCAGTATGCACAGATTTTTTTTCTTCCCCATTTTTATTTTACTGGTTCAAGACTACCCTGCTTTTAGCACTTAAGGGGACCATGGAGAGCATCTGCTGTGAGATCAGTAGCTGATACTATAGCTGTTAAATGATTCTCGTTAATGTGCATACACAGAACACTAAGAGACTGTGAAAAGAAACACGAATCGTTCAGGAAAAACTGCAATAATGATTTGGGAACGGGAGGGGGAACTTGCAAAGAAAGTATAAAGAGGAACGTAAAGAAAGGTTAGGGGGCTGATAGGTGCAGACTGTCAAGATGCTATTAGCAAACTGTTAAAAGATTGTAAATGCGGAGCTATGTTAATGGGGAAAAAGCGTATTCCAGAGCGATGTTGGATAGAGGAACAGGGAACATTTTTTTACCATTTTCTGATAGTAAACATGCATATATTTTAAAGAAACTTGAAAACGTATGCTAATGTGATAGCTAATCCCCTGACTGGGTACCAAACCACAGCCGCCAGAAGGACTCCCAGATTTTTCCGCTCCTTTACTTTAAGCCCGGTGAAGTCGCCAGCGGTGACCGCCTGGCGCGGAGCGAGCCCCGCCGCCCCCCGCGCAGCCCCCCGCGGGTGACCGCTACCTTCGAACCACTGCTCGTCGTCCTCCCTGCCCTCGGCCAGGATGTTCTCGCTCAGGTTGTGGATGAGGTCCGCCAGCAGCTTCTGCCTCCGCGGAGCCCTCTCGCCGGAGAGCAGCCGCCTGGCCGCCCGCACCACGGCCTGGCGCTGGCTGCAGGAGGCGGCCAGGAGCCCCTCGATGTCGCTGGCACCTGCGGCGGGCGAGGCGGCGCCGGCTGAGGGGCCGCGTCCGGGCCCCGCCGCACCGCCCCGCTCCCCGCAGCCCGCTCCCCCCGCACTCACAGCCCCGCCAGGTCTCTCCCGGGCCCAGCAGCACCAGCTCCGTCTGCGGCGGCAGGGCGCGGAAGTAGCTCTCGGTCAGCTCCGTCCCGTCCTCGTAGAGGCAGAGCCGGCTGCCTGGCAAGGGAACCTGCCCCCCCCCCAACCCGGGGCGGGTGAGGACGGGCGGGCCCGCGCCGCCAGCCCCGCGCCGCGGCCCCCAGCCCGCACCTGCAGCAGCCGGCAGCCCTTCCGCAGCAGCCCGCGCAGGCTCCCGGCCGCCACGCCGAACTTCTGCGGGCTGCCGCACCCGCGCAGCCGGAACGCCCGCAGCTCGCCCCGCTCCGCCATGACCGCCGCCGCCGCCCCCCTCCCTCCCTGCCTCGCTCCCGGCCAGGCGCGCATGCGCCCCGAGAAGGGGCTGGGGCTGGGGGGGGCGCGCATGCGCGGCGGCGCGCGCGGCGTTGCCATGAGAGCCGGCGCCGGGGGCGCGGGGAGGCAGGTGGGGCCTGGCTGCTTTTCTCGCCGCTTCCCGCTCCCCTCCGCCGCTTCCCGCTCCCCTCCGGCCCGGCGAGCCGCCCCCGGCTCCCCCTAGGTCCCCGCCGCGGAGGGCGGCTCTGTCCGCGGCCCGGCCGTTCCCCCGAGTCAGCGCCGGGGCCTGCGGGCGCCGCCGCGGCCTGTGGCGGAGCGGCCGGGGATGGGGGGGGGGGGGTCCTGGGGGGGGGCGCGGAGGGGCAAATTAAAGGTACAGTATCGGTGCGGCGCGGGGGTGGCGGGGTCTCTGGCGCCTGTCGTGGCCCCCTCCCGCTGCCGTCCCTGCCCGCAGCCTCGGCGTGCGCGGGGCCGCGGGCCGGCGCCGGCCGCTTCACCCCGTGCTTCCCTGTTGCTTGGTGTTCTCATTCGGCTCCAGCGCGCAGAGGGTGGCCCGGGTCGCTCCTGTGCTGGCTGCTAGCTCGGAGAGTTGCAAGTTTCACCTCAGATTAGTGGATTTAATGGAGTTTTTTGGCATACTGCTATACAACTTAGCCAACCTTCATTTCACGAAGTAGTAATAAAATGCTCAGCGTAAGAATATGATGCCAATAGTAATTAAAGGCAATTCAGCTTTGTAATCACTGTCTACTGACTTGATGGGCCACAGGATTTCATTTTTTGACTGTAGTGTTTCCATGTTCTTTTCTTGCCCTTCCAGGGGTTAGCTTAAGCGTGAAACATCGTTGCTTTGGCTGCATCGCTTCTGCAGGATGCCCCACAAGCTCGGTTTTACAGTTGTGAGTTCATCGGGACACGAAGATGGCTTCAGCGCGAAAGAGCTGATGGTTCATGCACCGACAGTGAATGGGTGGCGATCGCCCAGGTACTGCGGGGGGAGGAATGTGCGGAGTTCTGAAGCGCTGAGCTTAAAACGAGTGGGGGGTGTACCATGTGTGCTCAGAGTGGTTTACAGCATCCCAGACCAAACTGATTATAAAACCAAAAAAGTTTCTTTAATCCCATGGAATCCTTGTCCTGGGGGAAAAAAGTGCTCTGGTTACCACCTGGAGGCATCACACAGCATTTAAATAAAGTCTTTTGAAAGGAAAAAAGGGAAATAATTTTGTTCTTGTCAGTCTTGGAGTTTGCAACTGCTTTGACTTAGTAGTAAAAATTCAGTCTTCTCGGCCCATCCTCTAGATGTGTATGCAGTGCTTTAACATACCCATGCATGCGATAAAGTGAAGAGTGTTTCTACTCTCCTCTTTGGTTTCTTTTTGCAATATTTGTAATACTGAGTCAACCTGTAATAACTCTGGGAAGTTTCACAGTTAAATGTTACTCAAGTTGGAAGTGAAGTAATCTTCAAAAAGAAGACTCAAAGATTGTGTATGTTTTCAGACTCTGTCAGTATCCACAGGAAATTGTTCTGCAGTTGATGGAGAGATGTCGAATACGAAAACTGCAGTTGCTTGCTCACCAGTACATGATTTCAAGCAAAATTGAGTTCTACATCAGTGAAAGCTTGCCTGAATACTTTGCTCCTTATCAGTCAGAGAGGTTTCACAGACTAGGGTAAGTCAAAAAGCTCTGCATTAGCTTAATCAGCAAGGTCTCAGGAGGAAACAACATTCATTACGCTTTGCATGCAACATTGATACACCATGCTGCAAGCAGTAAAGTGATTCCGTGCTTGCTTAGATCTGTAACAAAGCTGGAGACATAGGTGTTAGAGGCATGGTGCAGGTGAACAGTCTTGTCGGGTGACAGCACACATTGTCTCACTTATGAGGGAGTTTTAAACCTTATCAAAGTACTAACCTGAGGAGCGAAAATACAGCTGTGTATTTGTACGTGTCCCCTGCTTACTTGTTGTGTTTTCCTTCTCAGTTATGTCCCTCTCTCGGACAATGAAAAGACTGGTTTCAAAGCACGAGAGTTAAAATCTGTGTATATGGATGCAGTTGGCCAGTACCTGAAGCTGATTTTCCATAAAAATTATGTCAATAAATACAACTTATACGGTCAGGTAAGCTGAGTTAAGAGTCCTTACATGGTAAGCTAGATGACATTCAGTAGTACAGAACAGGCATGGAAATCTGCTCCCTTGATTGCAGAAGCCAAAAATGTTGGTTGAAAGCTCCTGGATTTATTTTTGGTTTCTTTTAAAACACAAAATACAAATGAGAGGTTATAAGTCACTTGGAATCATGTCCAAGTGCCTGCAACTTATCCAGAACAGATGAGTCGAGTGCACGTTCCATTACTGCCTTTCATTTTGAGTTTTAGACTGCACAACAGGCTCTGTGCCGAGGACAAAGTACTTCCTCTGAGAACAGCCTTGGGGTCGCTACAAAGCCACTCTTGGTCTTTAGGATCTGATGTGGCGTTGAGCGGAGGTGTTGTACAGCCATCCTGATACAGAAAAAGCAAAGATCTGCCTCAGTTCTGCGGTGACTCTTTTCACTTCCATCCCAGAAAAGGGAACAACTGGTGACTGTACAGTGTGGTCTGTAGATATGGTAACAAATTTGTAATGAGACATGAATTACATTTACCACTTGGTGCTTTTCCTTGCTTCCATACCGCCCTGGAGACCACAGCTCCTATTTTTTTGTTATTCCAATTTTTTGTTTCAGTTTTCGTAAGATACAACCTTACGCATTTACATTTCGTTTGAATCTATCCTAGGTTGCCCTGGTAGCTATAAACATTATTGGAGACCCAGCAGACTACAGTGATGACAGCAATAATACTGTAAGTGCAAAGCATCCCTGTCTTTTTACTGTTGCTGCACATCTGCAGTTACAGGGTTCTTGGGGTAACGGAATGCATCTTGCTTCTGCTAGTTTTGTGCTGTAGCAGAGGTACCATGTATTGATTGTTTTGTATTTTTTTAATGTTATCTCGAAGTAAGAAAGCTCTCAGAAATTGAGCCTAATTTGTGCATACAAAAATTAAAACATAATCAATTGGAGTGTTTGCATTTTCAGCCTCCCCAAATTCTCGTTTCATAAGCCCCAGAACATAAATAGTAGAAGTTGCATGGCTTACATTGATGGTGGCAAGTCAAAATTTCTGTCCTGAATGCACACTTGGTGTTGATGAATGTGCATTAAGATATTTTTTTCCCCCCTACAAAGCTTTCCAGAGAGAAGCTGATAGACCACTACTTAGGAATTAAATCAGATGATCCTGCCTTAGACGGAACTTACCTTGGGTAAGGATATTTTCTTGCTTATACCCTGGCAAAACATCTACTCAGTCCAAAGTAGTTCTCAGTCTCTATATTTTGTTAGTTCCCTGCTAGTGAAAAGAGAAGACATATGCTTAGTCTGGTGTATTGTGGATTAGCTGTAAGTTTATTTTGTTCATTTTATATCTTCAGGAAACCTGATTGCATTTCACCTCTGGATGATTTGGCTTTTGACATGTACCAAGACCCAGAAGTTGCTCGGATAATACGTAGACTGGATGAGAAGAAGCGCGAAGCTGTCCGTCATGAACGCTACGATTATGCCAAGAAACTCAAACAAGCTATCGCCGACTTGCAAAAGGTGTTGTTGAAAGACTGTTTCTCTCTCAAGCAAACAGTGTTCCAGTGGTCTATCAGGGACCCAGGCATTCATGTGGAATCATAATGATTTGTCTATGTTTTCAAAATAGTAATTTTAAAATCAAATAGCTTGATTTAACGCCTTCACTGGAAATACTGAAACATGTACGTATGTACAGTAATGTGATTCCAAGCTAGCTTGTTGTACCACCTTCTAGGTAGGGGAACGGCTTGGACGGTATGAGGTGGAGAAGCGCTGTGCTGTAGAGAAAGAGGATTATGATCTTGCTGAGAAGAAGAAACAGCAAATGGAAGCGTATCGCCTGAAGGTGTACCAGCAACTGGCGCTCCACGACCTTCTGGATGCCGAGCTGATGGTGGGCACTGTTATTCCTAACAGGAGGCTTTATCATGTGGGTGTTGTAAACAGAAGTGGCAAACCAACCAAAATAAATTCAGAGAATAAGAGTTGTTACACAGGTATTTTATGACAATTGCATATGGATTTTAAGTTTTCTGTTTTGTGTTAGGGAAATCCACAATCCAAACTTGCGTGTGGCATTTTATGAACATGCTTAGTTCTCCCTAAATTACACCACATTAAACTGTTAAAGTCTCAAGCAAATGACATTAGAATCCTGACTGTTTTGCATAATTTCAGGGCTACCCAATGCAGATTCATAAAGTACTGTCTCGTATTTTGAAGGTGTGTAACGGGCTTATGCTGGTGTCATGGCTAACCATACAGAATTAATGTGAAAAAATACAGTTTTATATTGTCACAGAACAGGAAGCTTTATAATCTCTCTACACACATCCACATAGAATTATTTTCTGATTGTTTCCTAAAGCTGCATCCAGTGGAAATGATCACACGTCTGCGAGTGAGGTCTGATATTTACTTGAAAGCAGCAGGATCTTGTTGACTGTCAGAGTTGTAGCTACGTTAACTGTGATTTTACTACATCGTTAGCCTCGCTTTACAAAATCTGCTTCCCTTTTTCAGATTCAAAAACCGCCTGAATTGCCTTTGGAGTCTGTCATTTGTACTGACAGCCCTCAGCACACAAAAGCTACAAATTCACCTCCTTGTGAGCACACAGAACCGCAAAAAGGAGAGCGACGGAAAGCAGAGCCTCTGCTGGAGAAGAAGTCAGCAGATCCCTCTTCTCCTGAGCCCGGTGCTCCCCATCAGTCCCCTCCTCCTTCTGTGACTCACGCCACAACCTCCAGGGAAGGGTTTCTCAGAGACAATGTGAGTAGTGGACCTCTGTTACTGCAGAAATCTATCACAGCAAATGATCTTGCATTCAGCCTTCGGAAACAGCAAGGTCTTTTGTGGTTATTCTCACAGATTACGTAGTAACTGAAATTGTGTTACTGAGCAATGCCCATCATTAGGTGGGTATTGGTCTTTCTCTTTCCTGAATTTCTTCGGAAGCTTTTACAAATGCTCATTGAGATTGAGGCAAAAGGGGATTATGCCTGATTTACAAGTAGATGAATGGAAGCAAAATGATTGAGCAGAGGTCACACAGCCAATGTAGTGGAAGCTGAATTCTGCTTGCTCCATTAATGGCTTAATAAATCTCCTTCTTCGAGTTCGTGCTGGATGAATCCACAGCAGCAAGGGAATTTATTAAATGAGGTTGTAGGGTAAGAGTCTTGGTGTCATGTCTGGAGAGAAGAAGAAAATCATAGTGCCTAGTTAGCATGATCTTTATGTTTTGTTGCTCCAGCTTTTGGCAAAGCCAAGGAAGACTTGTGTTGACTCTAGTAGCAGTAGTATTCTCTTTTAACAGGATCTTGACATATGGCTTTCTTTGTTAAATTATTATGATTTGCTGGCTTCCTGTCAACAGATGATTTCTGTAGATGTGTGCGCTTCCACAGAAACCATTTTGTGTGTGTTTTATTGTATTCAATAGACAAGGAAGAAGTTTTATTCACAGGCACTGATTCCATTTCTTCGTGATGTCCTTATAGGAACTTCAATGTCATAATTGTAAACTTAATCGTAAAGTGATAACTGCTTTGATGGGAAAAAATGCATTGAGGTGAATCCAATTAGTGATGAAACAACTTCACATCTAAGTCATTTCTAGAATAGCAAATTTTATCTTCTCTGTTAGGTTGAATTTTTACCATATGATGAGAGACCTCTTCCAGCTGTCTGTAAACAGCCTGACGAAGCACTTGTGTACCTTGAGCCGGAGATGACAGAAGGGGATATCGATGATACGCCAAGAAGTGGCATTGCTGGGGAACCAGAACCGTTGACTGACAAGGCACTGAGGGAGGCCAGCCCTGCTGTTGAAGTTTTTGGAGAAGCTTTGGTAAAGAACAACAGAATGAACATATGGATTATTGTGATGTGTTCAGCTGATTTGATATGCGCTCTGTCAACAAAGATCTGCTGATATGATTTTTACATGTTCAGAGCTGTTACTTAAAATCTGAGATTAAAATTTGACCTTGGATATATGGTGCCTGTTTTCAGTGTTTAAATCGTATTGACCTTTTAAGAGATAAACTTGTTCTGTGTTCAGGTTTCAGGAGCGTATTCCAAAACTTGGTCGTATCGAGAAGACGCGTTACTGGCTGTGTATAAGAAGCTGATGGAAATGTCAGTAAACACTCCAAAGGAAGAGTTAAGGAACATGCTGAGGGCTGCCATTTTTCTTGTTAGGAGAGCCATCAAAGACATAGTGTCTTCAGTAAGTTATGTGTTTGATAAGAAATGCTCCAGTGAAGAACGAACAGCAAAAATTGTAGAACTGTGTGGTTAACACACTTTAAATAATTTAAACAGGTAGCTTGTAAAACTGCTTTTGAGTAAGTATTAAAAGAAAACAACAGCCAAAAACCAAACCAAAAACCCAAACCAACTGAAATGCCAGCTTTTAGTTAGGCTCAAGGACTGCGCACTGTCTAGCATTCAGCAGCGAGGAAAATACTGCCCTGGGCTGAGTAATGAGCTCGAGAGACAACTGCTGATGCAGTACATGCCTAATGTCGTTGAGGCTTTGTGGTTTTTTTAAGTTGAAATAGAACAATGAAGTAACTTTTAGTTTCAAACTTGAGAGACTACAGTTAGCCTAAGGAGACGTAGGCTTCAAATAAGCCTTAAAAAAGAAGAAAAGAAAAAAATCAAAAGCTGCGTTACTCATTATAAATAAAAACACATTCTGAGGCCTTTCACCTAAGCCCTAGCAATAGGTTTTCTGGGAGAGAGATGTCTGCAGTAGCTGCCATTAAGAAGCTTACTGCAATTCTAGATTCCGGTTCACAGAATCACAGAATGTTCGGGGTTGGAAGGGACCTAGAACTGCAGAAAATATTTTACAATGTTGTCTGGAAACAAGGATCTATGTGGTATTTTTGTTCAGTGTTTCTTTTTTCTTTTTAATGTAGGTTTTTCAAGCTTCCCTGAAACTTTTAAAAATGATCATTACCCAATATATACCAAAACATAAACTAGGAAAACTAGAAACTTCTCATTGTGTGGAAAAAACGCTTCCAAATTTGCTTTCTAGGACAGGAGACTCTTCATCCCGTCTTCGCCTTATGGCTTCTAACTTTATTCAGGTAGGTGCTTTTCCTCAAATTATGGTTTGCTTTGCATTGAGAATGTCAGAGCTCACAGGTGGATAACAGCTAATCAGGCTTGTCTGAGAGTCCAGAGTTTGCTGCTGTAAAGAATTACGCATGGTGTGGGAGGCAAAGTGGTAGCACCCACTTAGTGTCTTTGCAGTATTTTTTCTGGCAGTGTGTTGCCCTCTTGGTTGTGGGGGACGGTGTGGGGAGATACCTGCTGCTGCAGGTGCGAGAAGGGTGTAACTTCCGTTCTTCGTAGTTGCAAATTACCCACAGAGAAGGTACAACGCACTCCTCAGACGGTGTTGCGATTTGATTGCGGTTTTGACAGTCAGCTTTTGAAAGTCAACTTAGCAAAGGCATAAAAAGGATGCCTGTTTTAAAAGACACAGTCCGTTCCTTGCTCAGTGTTAGCAAAGAGCAGCTGTGAATGGCTGCTAGAGGATTATTCTTTTCCAGTAGAATTTAGAAGAAAGGACAGTGGTTCTGTGTGAAAATGTGTTAATTCAGTCCCAGGAGTGGAGTGAGTCACTGGCTGGGGATTACTTATGCTTGCTTGCATCCCCGCATGGAGGGAAAAGGCTTCTCTTTCACTGCAGACGTGTAACTAAAATTTTAACAGGGTTGTTGCAGGAATCGCAGAATCACAGAATCACAGAATAATAGGGGTTGGAAGGGACCTCTGTGGGTCATCTAGTCCAACCCCCCTGCCCAAGCAGGGTCACCCAGAGCAGGCTGCACAGGACCTTGTCCAGGCGGGGCTGGAATATCTCCAGAGAAGGAGACTCCACAGCCTCCCTGGGCAGCCTGGGCCAGGGCTCCGTCACCCTCAGAGGGAAGAAGTTCTTCCTCATGTTCAGACGGAACTTCCTGTGCCTCAGTTTGTGCCCATTGCCCCTTGTCCTGTCACTGGGCACCACTGAAAAGAGCTTGGCCCCATCCTCCTGACACCCACCCTTCAGATATTTGTAGGCATTTATAAGGTCCCCTCGCAGCCTTCTCTTCTTCAGGCTGAACAAGCCCAGTTCCCTCAACCTCTCCTCGTAGGGGAGATGCTCCAGTCCCGTCACCATCCTTGTAGCCCAGGAAGTGGCCTGGTGCATCACTGGAGCCCCAGAGTTGACAGGTTACTTTCTTACTGCTGCCTGGCTTGGTTATAGCAGACTTTGTAACTGAATGAGAAAGGAACTGAGAACATGGCTACAAATGTATTTTCATAGACAGCACATGGCCTGGACAGAAGGAAAACGTGTTTATTTTGTATGGCTGCTGGTAGGTGAGACGCTGCCTGGAGAAGCAGTTCTGCAGGGAAGGGGCAGTGTGTTTCTAGCTGCAGCTGTGTCCGAACCAGAGCAGCCAGCCCAGTGCCAACTGCGCCTGGCCCTCAGCAAGAGGGGCTGCAGCACACCGTCGGCTGCTTACTGCCCGTGGCTGACAGCAGCTGGGATGGGGGGTGCCTTGGCTTATTAAACATTCTGCTACCCGCAAAGAAAGAAACACTGAGCTTTGAATAACAGCAGAATTTAGCTCTTAAGATTCTTTGTGAAATAAAATGAGGAATTATAAGATGATATATGTCTTCTGAAGCACTCTTGAAATCCATCCTGATGCAAAGTAAAGGCTCTGCGTGCTTTGTGACACTTCTTATCTACCTCCTTTTCAGACAGTTCAGTGTAAGATGGAGTTCTTGAAATAATTCTTACAACCCAGTTCTATAACTCTTGCCCCTCTGAGCATATCTAAAATTTTCTCAGTTTCTCAGTAGCTTCCTCTGATGCCAAAAGCAAGACCAAACACCAGTGTAATCGTCTGTTTAAAACCTTTGCGAGTAACTTGTGGCTTCTAAAGTAACAAATAAGCAGCTGCTTCTTCTGGAGGGTTTACTTCATTTTACTTAACTTGTTGTAAGGAACTTAGAATAACTCTACTTTGCAAAGACAGTTAATTTTCCTCATTTAGCATTCCTGTGTGCACACTGACTCTCTGTATGTTTGTAGGAAATGGCACTGAGTAGTGAAGTTAAACCTCTTCAGATTGTTCCTGTTCATTTGGTTCAACCCTTGAAACCGAACTGCCCAACGCATCTGGCGATGAGTCAAGTGGAATTAGTGGAATGCCTCCTGAAAGACGTGGGAACTGAAAACTCTGGGTTTACCATCAGCAATGTCATGAAGGTAGGAGTCTGAGTTCACAGCACATGAAGTTTTTTCTCTTGTTGTTTTATTAGGGCTTGTCTGTCAGTTTTGGAGTGCTTGGTGAATTACTGAAGAGAATTTGAGCCTCTTGGAGGTGACAACACACAACCTTGTGAAGAAGCAAGGTGCCAGTATGGGAAAAAAGAATCACTGGGTCAAAAAGTGTTTGCAAAAACCTGTCTGTGTGAAGATTTCTCCCACTGTGGTGAAATAATTGTCTTAGACTAATAAACAAGTCTTTAAAGAACATGCGGGAGTAGAAAGACATAATTTTTTTTTATTATTACTATTTTCAGTTTGCAACAGGAGCTTTGGAACACAGAGTTTGTGAAGTTCGTGATGCAGCACTGCGGATTATCTTTGATGTGTACAGGAAGCACAAAGCTGCTGTACTGGAGTATCTGCCTTCAGATGATGCAAGCATTCGCAAGACTGTGCTCTATAAGACGCTCTTTGATGGATTTACTAAAATAGACGGTACACTTTCTGAGTCTGAAATTAGGGTACGTAACAAGATTGTAGAACATACATAGCTGATACTGATTTCATAGCTATATTAGACATTGAATGACACATGTGGCAGAGTATCTTGAGGTGTATTGTTAACATTGCCTAGTGCAAAAAGCTGGTGTTCAGTTTATTGCATATTCTCACTCTTACGAATAAAGCCTACAAAGAATACAGAGATGGTACTTCTGAAATAATACACAATCATTTTGGAAAATACACATACGCTGTTTTATACTGGCTAGGCTTGGAAGCAGTAAGCACAGGGGAAATGCTATGTGTTTCTTTCAGGTTAGTACAGAGGAAGCTGGGGGGAGGGAGGTGTCGCTCTGACAGCCCAATCATTTAACCGAGCAGGATATTTCTTGTACTGCATTGACCATTTGTTCTGTACTGATGTGTTTTGCAATCTCTTCTATATGACAGATAGTTCAAAAACTTTTCCAATTGAAATAGTGTTTCTTGACAGGCACAGAGAAAGGCAGCAACAGAAGAAGCAGAGAAACAGAAGAAGGAAGAAATAAAAGTTCTGCAAGGTCAGCTGGCAGCTCTAAAGGAGATACAAGCAGAAGTTCAGGCTGGAAAGGTTAGGGTGGTTTTGGTTTGATTTTTGTTTTTTAAATCATTTTTTCCTCAGGTATCACAGGCTTTGATTAATCGTCTCATTATAAACTGAAAAAAAGGAAAGAGGGACTCCATGACATACACTAACTGACTTCCATCGTCAGCAGTCCAGCTCTAAAATTTAGGGGGCTGTTTTTCCTAACATAGTATAAAATTTGATTCTTTTTTATAACGGCTTTGTCTGTTGTATGGTATATTTGAGAGTGTTCCTGTGTCAGCTAATGAGAACAGGAATTGTACTGAGCACGTCAAGGCCCTCCAGAAGCATGCTGTGCTGCGTTTCCATTAGGTTTCAAAGCTGAACCTTAGACAGGCAGACAGCTGCCCCAGTGCTGGGAAGTAGGACTGCTTTCCTCCTCGGAAGACTGCTGCCTCAGTACCCGAGAGATTTGCTGTAGGACCAGAGGCGAGAACTTTGTAACGCGTTGGCTCTGCTTGTAAGCTTTTAATTCTAGAGGAAACCCAGGATATAATCAGTTCTCTTTCTCCCTGGTAAGCATCACTGTCATCAAGGAATTTTCTGACTTAAATTTCTTTATTCAATAGGAGCAAGAATCTGATTTTCAGAAGCCAAAGTATCAAGGTAGGTAATTTCAAATAATATTAAGAACTGTAGAGGTATTTCAAGATGTCTTTGAAACACTATAAATGCTTAATGGATTATTGAACTATCTCAGTTAAAGACATGCCAGAGTGCTTCAGACTGGCTGATTGTCAGTCTGCCACGGAGGTAACCATTATGTTCACAAAAGAAAATTTACCGTCAGATAACCGGCTAATTTCTAATAATAAATGAGTATGTCTTGGCTTGAAACCACTTTAGATTTCTCCCCAGCCTGAGGCAGAGCATCTAGTACATGTAAAAACAACCACTAAAACATTTTACTGTTGTAGATCGCTAAAGCAATAGTTTCCAGCTGCTTACAGGTATGTTGTCTTTCAGGGCCTGTTTACCAATATGGCCATGGGGTGCTTCTGTTAGGCTTTGTTGCTGTGAAGGTCCAGAGAAACATTTTTTCTAGGCATACACAAAAATTAATTAAAATGTGATCCTGGTTTTAATGGGTCTCTTTTTACAGGTTGCGAGGTAAACAAAAGCCCACAGCCTGCAGCAGCAGAGATTCCAGATCATCATTCTTCTGTTGCAAATTACTTGGATAAGTAAGTTAGATGAGCAGCTTCTAATCACCATAAGCACTTAGTATAACTTGCAAGCTAATAATATTAATAACGTCTTTCCAGTAGATTAGAGCTAATACCTTCAGCATTTAAACAACGAAAAAGAAAATATCTTCTAACAGATTTGGAATTATCACCAGGCAATCCTAGATACTGTATTTTAAGGTGTTGGATAGTGTGACCTTGAAGTGGTTTTCTGAGCAGTTGCTTGTGGGATAAGAAATTGCCACAGTTTAACGTTCAACTGCCAGTATAAAATGAGGCAAAGAGATATTATAGCTTTTGTGTGTATTGGAGGATAAGGGCATAAGAGAAAGCATTTGAAAATTCTGGAGCCATGAAAGCCAGTGAGCTGTTCTCAGTGCTTTTGTGGAATGATGTCTTTCTACGTGAACAAATGCTTCGTAGCTCTATTTACCATCAATTACAGAGTAGTATCTGTTCATGGCCTATCCTAAGGTCAGCGCTGTATAAGGAAAACAAGGCGTACCAAGATGCCAGCTATTTTTCAGAATAGTCTCTAACAGAAGAAACAGGGTTCATCCATTTCACTCTGTGATGTTACTGATGTTTGTATTTTTTTCCTAGATTATGTATTTTTTGTGGTGAAAGGGACGAATCCTTCACAGAGGAAGGGCTGGATCTCCATTACTGGAAACACTGCCCTATGTTAACCAGATGTGAGCACTGCAAACAGGTTAGGCATAAACTTCCTAGAGCTGCTACAAGACATTAACTGTTGTTATTCTGGTTTTAAGGTGCTGTAAGGTATTTAACGCTAAGAATTCTGAACACAACTGTGTGACCTTGGGTAGTGCTTTTCACAAAGAGCAGCATTATAAATTGTATTAATAACTGGACTGAAATTTCATTTTCTCTTTGTCATTTTGGAAAGTTAGATTTAACTTCCAAAAATCACAGAAGTAGTTTTTTAGATGCTACCCTTATCTACTCACTATTTATCACTATCCTTATGTACTGCACTACATGGTACAAATCTTCTTGGGCGCCTCTTGCTGTGTTGCAGGTGGTGGAAATAGCAAGCCTGACAGAGCACTTGTTGACTGACTGTGATAAAAAGGACAGCTTTGGGAGATGTCAACGCTGCAGTGAGGCCCTTCCAAAAGATGAGTTGCCCAAACATACTAAGAGCAAGACTTGCAATTGTGAGTAGTTTCAACAGGAAGGTTGAACTTCAAGGTCAAGTCAGTCAGACTTTCAAATACTGTGAATCTTTGGCAAGTCAGACCGCTTCTGTTTAGGTGCTGCGCTCTGAGTTTAGAAATCTCAGTAAATCCTCAGGAGGGAACACTTCTGGAATAAATGCCTGAGTTTCCCAGCGCTTGAAGTGCGTTGCTTCTGTGAACGTATGTGGGGAGGATGAGTGAGGAGAACAGAAAGCCTCTACCACATCCGTGTGGATTAAGCCCTGTCATTCCTTTTGATCGTGTTCTGATGTAGGTGATTAAATACAAGACTTCTTTGAGAGCAGTTAATGATA
The DNA here is from genome assembly GCF_030867145.1 of Opisthocomus hoazin. Taxonomy (NCBI): domain Eukaryota; kingdom Metazoa; phylum Chordata; class Aves; order Opisthocomiformes; family Opisthocomidae; genus Opisthocomus; species Opisthocomus hoazin. The sequence goes on along the minus strand of NC_134429.1, from coordinate 21,162,370 downwards.
ATAGGGAGGAGCTGGTTTAGCCATGGGGTAGTTCTACGTTCTTTGTTTTGCAAGTTTTCCTCTTGTATTTTGAAATTAGCTTGTCTTTGCAATTGTTACATTATTTTTCTAATAATTTCAGCTGCCAAACCAGAAAACGTGGCAAACCATTGCCCATTGTGCCATGGCAACTTTTCCCCGGGAGAGGAGGTAAGGTTGCCTTCCAGATTGGTTTGATGTTACGTCGCTGGGACTGAATTCGTGTCCTCTCCTAACACTGGCTTATACCCAGCGACTGAAGAACTGGCCTGGATTATTGCTGGGGTCTCTAATGGCTATCTCACGCTGTGGGCACCATATCTGAACCTGGGTCTTCTACCCTTAAAGGTGTATATAAGAACCACAGGGCGACAGGCTATTTGGTATTGGTCGTTCTCCTCCAGCGTAGGCAGATACATGCTGTAGAGCTTTCCAGATTCCCAACTACTACCAGATTCTGTGAGTTCACTTGTCAGCCTTAGGGTTCAGAGTGATATTATGCAGCTTAAAATGCTGCAGCGGGACTGAGCATATCCAACAGGGCATCAGGGACGGAGATGTTGATTTGGGTATAAGAAAAATTTGACATGAAGTAAGCAAGAACTGCTATAATTGTCAAGAGACCTGAGATGGCGTCTCTCTAGTTTCTACACAGTGTTCCCTCTGACTGCCTAATGCTGTGAAATCTCTGACGTGCCAGCTCCAAAATGCTTTAGTGATTGAAAATGTATAGTGGTATTATATAAGAAGTGATTTGTTCAGAAAAATACTTAACATATCTGTCTCAGTCTTTTATATGAATCAACTGATGCTACATTATGATTATATTTAAGTAGTTCTGTGTATGATTTAATTTTCTGGAGAAAGTCTGTCCAGGAGGCAGCCAACAACTCTGTGCTGAGTGTTGGATCCAGTTAAATGCCGACGGCTGATATGTAATCTATGGCACTTTCTTCCTTTCAATGGGACGTGGCAGTCGAGTGGTGCTTCTGTTCTCACAAACAGCTTTTTTCCAAATCCTTTTTACTTTGTGCAGCATGAGGAGTTCAGAAAATGTTGTAACCAGGTCTGAGATGCTTGTTGAGAAATGTATGTGGTGTTTGGATTTGGGGATTTATTTTTTTGTTGTTGCTTCTGCTCAAATTGTTCTTGTAAATAAGAGACTTCACAGTCTCTAGTTTGAAGAGGCTGTCATGTTTTCTTGTAATAGCAGCTCCTACTCCTTCGCATTGCTGAGTGCTTTCACTATTAGCATAACCCTGTAGTTATGCCCATGCTTTTTTAGTTTAAAATACATATTGACAAAAATATTTTCCATGTTGTTTGTACATTTTTTTCCTGATTTCAACTCAGTTGTTAATTAAGAAAATTTAAAAAACAAACAAATATCACTCATTTTTAGTTTCTAGCATCTGGCTGCAATTTTTATTGTTATGTACCTTTTAAATTATATTTTTAAAATGGATATATCAATTTCTGTTCCCCTTTTTAAGTCATAAGGTATTCATGCTTTTGTGAGTGAGCAGATTAAAATGCTATTGCCATAAAGTCTGTATACAACTCCAATTTTCCCTGTGTTTTAAAAAGTATATATGCATACGTAGTGCCCAGGTAAAAGATTGGCGAATTCTGCTGGTTTTGTAATATCACTTCTTTTTAATTGACTTTAGGCCTGGAAGTCTCACCTAATGGGCAACGACGGCTGTAAAATGAATCAACGGAGGTTACCCACAATAAATAAAACTGTTCTGGTGCAGCCTGGTAAGATACTATTTTATGATAATGGTGATTATGGTTTTTGCTATGTTGCCTTTACTTAAGAAAAGTATTTCATTCTTGAAAGCAAGCTGGCTCTTGATTGCTTGTTGAACAAGCCTGTGGCATTTGTGTAACCTAACTGATATTCCTTGTGCTGGTATAGACTGCAACATACTTAGGGAGCAAATTCTCAAAACATTCAAGGACAATAATTTCAGAATGAGGGCAGTAGCTCAGTCAGCTGGGGGAACTGGCATATTTGATAATTTGATCAGTTCAGTCTTGTTTCTGCGAAATAGTGTGACCGTGAGTAGAACAATCAGCAGTGATACTGAACAGGTAACAGTCTGGAAAGCTCCTGAACGCTGACACGGAGAACCAGGAGCCTGATTTAGCTTCTAATGCCCAATCAGAGGATGCTAATCTCATCGTAATTACAAGATGAAATGAATAGTTAGTGCTGTGTACTGCTTTTCCTTTTCAGCTCAGACCCAGGAGCTAGGCAGAATTTATGATTGTGTAGCTTCTACACCAGCAAAGAGAAATTGATGCTGATGTCAGGTGTTCCTTTAACAGTTGTCTTTATTTATGAAGCACATGTAAAATCCTTTTATTTCCTGAACACAGGAGTTAAACAAACAAGCTATTTTCACTGCCTGCAGCACCGAAACTCTTTTGGCTCGTAACATCCAAAACCTTTCCTCCTTCAGAGTTTTTTCAGGGTTATTTAGTCTGCTGCATGCTCAGGTTGTTGCTAGAGTTAACCTCCTCTGGCTGGCATTTGCTGTGCTCATACCTGCATTTCACAGCGACTCAAAGTTCCTGGAAAGAACTGCTGAGTTGTCTCTTTCAGCTGTCAGAAGTGAATGTGGTTAAACTCCACAGTTTCCAGTCTTGAACTGGACCTACAATCATGTCTGTCTGTCTTCAGCCTTGCTATTTCCACTTGCTTGTGAGAATGCTAGTTAGTTTGCTGCTGCTTAGAGTTTTGGAAGCATAGTCAGAAGGAACTTTAAATCCTGCCTGGGTGAAGCTAAAACTCCACAGCAGTTTCCTAGAGATAGGAAGGGAACCCTGACCATTTAGTCCTACTGCTCCTGGTATGAGACGCACCTCGGACTGGATGCCTGCCAACTTTAATTGCTAGTATCAGTCATTTAAACTTAATATGTCTTGAGAATCAAAATGGGAGATAAAATCCAGGGCTGGGACTAGATGTGCTTGCAATAACTATCTGTATTTTCTCTTCACAGGCAAAATAGTTGGCCAGTATTTAAGGAAACCAGGTCCTTCAGGAGCAAAACCTCAACCTCCCTCTGTAGGAAGCAAGATCCCAACCCCAAGAGGGGGCCCAAATAAAAGCACTGGCAAAACATACTCAAAGCGATGACAGGACAAGTATTTTTATCTTTGTCTTCATATAGTTGTTAACAGTTATTTAAAACTTGTGGGCACCTTGTATCATCTTTTTTCTTTGCTTACACGGGGCTGTTTATCAGCCTTGAGCAGTACTTGCCTAGTCTGGTAACCGCGGTACGGAACTTCTGTGTTAGCTGTCTGTGCAGCACTGTGGTTTTCTCCTAGAAGTGCTCATGTTAGAAACATGCAAATGTTCTGGGGCAGCTCTGGGCTGCCACATTCCCTCTGTGGCACGAGGAGGGCCATGCATTGGTCTCTGGCTGGTTCCTCATGCTAAAAACACTCCCCAGTGAGTATGGCGTTAACGTGGCCACGCTGTGTAGCTACTGGCACAGCCAGCACAGAGGCTGTGCCCTCGGTAGTGGATTACTCGGGTGCTGTGGTTCTGACTGGTTTTGAGATCCAGTAAGGAATTTCCTCGAGATCCGGAAGCCACAGTCATTTGCCTTTTGGCTTTCTTTTGGGGAACAGCAAGAAACTTACTGAGCAGAAATTGTACTAGATTGTCAGGACGGAGCTGAAACGCGTTTGTTCTTTTGATCTGAGTGTGACACTTGTTTGCAATTACATGTTCTGGAAGCTTGGGAAGCAATACGTGTGTTAGCTGATGACCACCTAATCGCTTTAGTGTGGTAATTGCAGAATATACTGCTAATAGTTTCCTGCTAAAATTGAATTTATAACGTGCTGAAAGTGGTAGGGTCAATAATTTTTGTTTGTCTTGCCATCAGAAACTTGTGATAGACAAATAGGTTGCGAGTTAGACTGTGTGTACTGGTTGGCGAGGAGATGGGCTGCCTCTGCATAGTTCTGCATTACCTCAGTGCATTTACAGCTAATTCATCATAATCAGAATTGAGGAAACACCGTTGAAGATATGGGTATATTAGCACCAAATGAAAAAGCTGCAGGGCTGGTGGGATGTTGCCATATGACACGCCATTCCCTGCTGCCTCTCTGGCTGTGCACTAAGTGCCTGATTAGTCCCCTTGACGAGAGGGTTAAGCTAAACCACAAGAGTCCCATTCGGTACCTAATAAGAGTGTGTATTGATGGAGCTACTGTAATTAAAGTTATGCTTTAAAATCTCACAGTTAATTCTGAAATAGATCCCCAAGAAATGGCCCCTTAAAAGAAAGAAAAAAAATCTTAGTGGGGCCCTGGAAAACTTGTATTAATAAATGTAGACCTTTTTTCCTGCTTTAGTGTACTTTCAGCTCGCTTCCAGTTCCAGCTCTAAACTGAATTTCTCTAGTCAGATACTGGTTGAAATGAACATCCATAGACTACGGCATGTGACCACTGAATAGCTTCAAAGAGAGCAAATTCTGCGAAGACACAATGTATGAAGCTTTGTACTGAAAGCAACAATCCTAAGGTTCCGACTTGTAAGGCTTGGGCCATTGCTTTCAGGACAGGATGAACTGGTCCCATGTCAGTGGACACGCAGGTACAAGGAGGAGTGATCACGGTAATACAAGTTTTGGGGGTTGGTTATTTTGCTGCCACGGAGTGAATTTGTGGTATTGTTTTTTATACACAGCACTGATTTTGTAAGGCACAGTTTTTATAGCTTGCGTGCAGCCTATCTACAAGCTTATGAATTTTACAGGTAGATTGGTGCACTTGTATTTTGAAAGGCTTTATATAAATTCTCTCTTTAACTCTTCCAAATATATGAATCAGAAAATATGCATATGTTAGGAATATACATATGTAATGTATTCTTATTTCTACTTCAGTGACACAGGTTGCCACTTGAGAACCTGCTTCCTTATGCAAGCAAAATAACCATTGATTTTGCTCAGACTGGCACGTGCGGTGGACTGCAGGCTCATGAGCTGTTGCCCAGAGCACCTTTTCCTTTTCAAATTAAAATTCTGAGCTTTCCATTGTGCAAGTTTAATGAAAAAAACCTGTTTGCAAAGGTCCTCCATTTATTTTGGATTGGCAAACATAGTATGTATATGGAATTGGTAAATACAGCTCTCCGTTGCTCCTCAACCATGGCTTTTAAACTCAGCCAAGCAAAGCGTAATTAAAATAATCAGTGAAATCCTGCATGTAGCAGGATGTGTGCTTTCTGTTGTATAACATTATGGGACAACCTTTTTAAACATGTCTTTAAAAAATGAGAATAAGCACTTGATTTAAAAATAAACAACCAAACAAAACCACCAAAACAAACCCGAGACCCCCCAGCCCCTATTGCTGAGAGCGAGGGTCCCGTTTCCCGGTGCTGGCCGGTCGGAGTCGCAGTGACGCTGGAGCTCTGTGAGCCGCTTTGGCTGCCCGTCTCCGAGGCCCTTTCTCCCTGGGGTGGCCCTTGTCTCTGATGGACGCGTCCCTGCTGCGCCGTGCTGAGTGCCCGTCTCCCCAGCGAGCGCAGCGGCTGCCTTCCTCTTCACTCCGCCGCAGAGCACAGCAGTGCTGCCCGAGGGGCCCGTCCCCCCGGCTTTTTCCCTGCCAGAAGCTGTCCCGGGGGAGACTCCTGCCCCTTCGCTCCCCTGTCCCCCCACCTTGCCTGCCTGAGGAGCAGGAATCGGGTGTGTGCATTGCAGAGCCTGTCAGGCAGCTTCTACAAGAAAAACCCGTAGGCTTGGGCCACCACGTTGTGTCTTGGGGCTTTGGAAACTTTTTTCAAATCTCAAATAGCTTTGTAGCAACGCTTTAAAGAAATTGATTAAGTATTTTGGAGTGCATAGGCTTCAGTGAGCTTGCTGAGTATCTTTAGACTAAAAAGTGCACTTCTGAAGTGAGGTGTAAAATAATAATAACTACTCAGTGGTACAAATTGGAAACAGAAGTGAGAAAATGGAAAATTTTTAGGCTGTGAAAGGCCCATCTTTGAGCACAGTGGTACCACCTGCCATTTTTAGGGGATGATTTCACTGGGCTGCTTCCTTTCACTTAACAACCAACCTGTGTTTTCTGCAGTGGCAAATAAACACTGGTGTGAAAAACACAGTGGTTTGTTCCTGTGATGCGAAGTCTTGAGCAAAATGTTCTGGAGCAAAAACATTGCCCAGGTGCAGGTCTGGCTAACGGGAAGAAGTTCTCCAAGCTGTTGAACTGGAAAACCTGAACCAGCAGCGCCGGTACCTCGTTACTGAAGAACAGACTGTCGTCCCTAGCTCCTGGGCCTCTTGCTGTCTGATCTCTTTCTCCGCACTGCACCTGAACGCCAGCCAAGTTGTTTTCATCCATCGGGACTGCGGAGACGGCTCGGGAGCAGCCAGCGTCCCCGCCTGTGGGAACTCATCGAATCTCGAGAACCACTTGGAGCTCCGCTGCCCCAGGAGAGCGTTTGTGTAGGTTCTGCGGCTCCCAGGTGCTGGATAAGCAGATCAGGTATTTAAATCCTAGAGATTTTACCACCATCATTTCAAGAGAAAAAGTCACTTCTGTTAAACATGTAAGTTATTTTTATTGCACTTATTTAATAAATTTGTTTAGCATGTTTGGACGGTACCTCTGCGCTTTCAAGCTGTTCTGACAGAAGTCGGTGCTGGGTGGGGTGAAAGTGTGGCAGCAGAAGCAAGGCCGTGGCAGCACCCGAGGGTGCCTGTATTGCACCGCGATGTTGCCGTGTTTAAGGTTCCGCTTGCTGCACCCCGGGGCAGGGGGTCCCTTGTAGTGTTTTAACGTACCCCTTGCTGCACCCCGGGGCAGGGGGTGCCGTGTAGTCCTGTTCAGACCCCCCTTGCTGCACCCAGGGGCAGAGGGTCCCTTGTTGCTATGTTTAATGTACCCCTTGCTGCACCCTGGAGCAGGGGGTCCCTTGTAGTGTTTTAACGTACCCCTTGCTGCACCCAGGGGCAGGGGGTCCCTTATTGCTGTGTTTAAGGTACCCCTTGCTGCACCCAGGGGCAGGGGGTCCCGTGTACCTCTGTTCAGACCCCCCTTGCTGCACCCAGGGGTAGGGGGGGTCACTTGTTGCCGTGTTCAGACCCCCCCTTGCTGCACCCAGGGGTAGAGGGCCCCTTATTGCTGTGTTTAAGGTACCCCTGGCTGCACCCAGGGACAGAGGGTCCCTTGTTGCCGTGTTTAGACCCCCCCCTTGCTGCACCCCGGGTCAGGGGGTCCCTTATTGCTGTGTTTAAGGTACACCTTGCTGCGCCTAGGGGCAGAGGGTCCCTTGTAGTGTTTTAACGTACCCCTTCCTGCACCCCGGGGCAGGGGGTCCCTTGTTGCCGTGTTCAGACCCCCCTTGCTGCATCCAGGGCGCGTATCTGGCCGGCGGGGTCTACCCCCGGCCGCGCCGCCGGCTCGGCGCGGGGTCTCGGGGCGGGGCGGGGTTTCCGGGCGGGGCGGGGCTCTGGGCGGGGTTTCCGGGTGGGGCGGGGCTCTGGGCGGTGTTTCCGGGTGGGGCGGGGCTCGGGGCGGGGTTTCCGGGCGGGGCGGGGCGTGGCGCGATGGCGGCGGCCTGGCCGGAGCTGGAGGCGGCGGCGCGGGAGCGGCGGCGGGAGCTGGCGCTGGCGGGCGCGGCGGTGGCCGAGCGGGTGGCGGCGGGCGGGGGGCGGCTGCCCGCGGCGCTGCTGGCGCTGCCGCTGCTGCAGTCGCTGGAGCTGAGCGGGTGCGCGGCGCTGCGGGAGCTGGGCCCGGGGCTGGCCGCCGCCCTGCCCGCCCTGCACACGCTGGTGCTGCGGGGCAACGCGCTGGGCCCGGCCGGGCTGGGCGCGGGGCTGGGCGGGCCGCTGCCGGCCCTCCGCCTCCTCGACCTCTCCGGTAACGGCCTGGAGGCGCTGCCCGCCGCGCTGGGCGGGCCGGCGGACGCGGCGCCGGCGGGAGCCCCGGCCTTCCCGCAGCTGCGCAGCCTCAACCTGAGCGGCAACCGGCTGCGGGAGCTGGGCCCGGGGCTGGCCCTGGCCGCGCCGCAGCTCCAGGCGCTGCTGCTGTCCGGCAACCGGCTGCGGGCGCTGCCCGGCGGGCTGCTGCCCCCCGCCCCCGCCGCCGGCCCCGGCCCCTTCCCGCTCCTCAGCCGCCTGGAGGCGGCCGACAACGAGGTGGCGGAGCTGGGCGCCGGCATCGCCGCCCTGCCGGCCCTCAAGGTGGGAGCTGGCCCGCGGCCCCCCCGGCACCTCCCGGCCGGGTCCCCCCCTCCCCGCCGCCGCGCCCACCCCCTGTCTCTGTCCCTTCCAGAGCCTGGACGTGGCCAACAACCGGCTGCAGGAGCTGCCCGCCGCGCTGGCCGACTGCCCCCGCCTGAAGGAGGCCAACTTCAGGGGCAACCAGCTGAAGGACAAGCGGCTGGAGAAGATGGTCAACGGCTGCCAGACCAAGGCCATCCTGGAGTACCTGCGGGCCGGCGGCCGCGGCAGAGGGAAGGCCGAGGGCGCCCGGGAGGAGGCCAGGAAGAAGAAGAGGGAGAAGCAGCAGCAGAAGGATGGCGGGGACGGGGAGCGGGACGAGCTGGAGGAGGCGAGAAAGCTGCTGGTGAAGGTTCTGCACGTCTCCGAGAACCCGGCACCCATGGTGGTCAGGGCGAGCCCGGGCGTCAAAGATGTTCGAGCCTTCATTGTGTGCTGCGTGCTGAAGGGAGTGAACCTGCAGCCGGGAAATGCGCTGAAGAGGTTCCTGTCTGCGCAGGTAACTGCTGCGGTCTGGTGTTTCTCGTTTGCAGAGGGAATGTTGTCACTAGCAGCGCTGGAAACGGACCGTTCGAGACCCCTTCCAGCAGAGAAGTTTCTGAAACTTGGGGTGAAGCTGCCCACTAGCCGGTGGTGAGGGCGCGGGGCGATGGCGCAGCGTGGCCTGGGCCAGGCCTGGCCACCAGAGCTGGTTCGTGAGGAGCCCAGCAGGAGCTCAGATGTGGCCGTGAGAGGGTGATGAACGCGCGCGCATCTGCGTCGCCTCAGTTGCAGCCGCTTGTGAGTGCTGTGGAACCTGTTGAGAACTAATAACAGTTCTAACTTCCGCGCTGGAAGTACGCTGGTTTGGCTCCAGGTTCCCTAATCCGCGCTAAAACTGTCTCGCACGCCTGACCTTCCCCCCGAGGCGCCGGGGCCACGGGCTTCGGCCCGGCGTTCTGCTGGCCTGCCCTGCAGTGGCGGGGGTTAGCTGCCTTCCGGTTGCGAGATCGCGCGTCTGTGATTGCTCTCTGATTTCAGGCTGCGTAGCTCCGAGCTGAGGAACACGTTGTGTGCTCTGCTTCGTTGTCTTTACTTTTCGTTTGCAATTCAGATAAAATTATTTCGCAGGTGAAGAGAAGGGCTCCGTTTAATGCAAAAGGGCTACTCAACTAGCTAGCAGTGCTGCGAACATGAAATATCAAAGGATCTGAACCCTAGGAGGAATAAATAATGTTGATATTGCTGGTATATTTTGATGGCATTCTTTATGTTCTAGACTAAGCTGCACGAAGACATCTGTGAAAAGCGGACAGCGGCCACAATTGCCACCCATGACTTGCAGCTGGTCAAAGGCCCTCTGACATACGACGTTCGGCCTCCAGACGAGCTGAAGGTAGGGCCAGTGGCATCACTGGGCCTTTCCACTTTTTTTCCTTTTGTTTGTTTGTTTCTTTTTCTTTTTTGCTTACCCTGTAGAACCTAGAAAAGCTAAATCCAGGAACTTTAATTTAGAAGCTGTACTAGCTTTCCTGCTACCCTGCTGTAACAAAGCGTGCTTCCACAAGCCTCACCAAGCTACCTGGTGTTACTCCCGGACAGGTCAGAGTGCATCTGTCTGAGGATGTAATCGGAGAAAGCAGGCAGACGTTTTTTCCCCCTCTGCAGACGTTCTGATCTTGCTCAGTGTGTGCCTCTGCTCAGGGTGGCTGAGGTGTGGGTGTTCCGCTGTTGATCCTTTCTCCTGTGTTGTGGTGTCACTGCCTTCATGTTCCCTGGAGGTCCGTGTGTGTCAGGATGTGCCTGCAGTCTCCTGCAGTGACCGGCAGCAGCCTGGAAGGCAGCCGAATGACAATCAGCGCAGGTTCTGTGCGTTTGCCCAGTCCTGAGTTGTTCATGTCGCTGCTTTCAAAGAAGAGGGAAGAAGAAAAAAAAAAAAGCTTGCGGTACATTTGTGTGACACGCTTTTAGACAGCACTTGTAACTTCAGTCCAGAATATAAAAGTGACTCTTCAAACTCGTCGTCCTTATTAGGCCTGTTTCAGCGTGTCCGTTAATCCCCTGCCCCAGACCCGATCTCGCTGAAGGATCGAGCAGTTGGGGTACGCTGACTCTTGGGGGCTGACCCAGAGTTGTTGTTGCATGCTGCTCTCGAGACCCCTTGGGTTTGTAACCGCTCTGTGCATGGGGCCTGATCCTCGGGAATCAAGTCTTTGTTTGCTGATGGCTTACAGAGCCTGTCGTGCATGGCTAGCAGGTTTTCATTGTTCAGTAAGTAAGGACTGGAGGAACTGGCTAAGAAAACTGTCCCCACCTGGTTCCGTACCAGCAAATGAGCCTGTTTTTCAAGCAGGTGTTGTAGCTCACACAAAGGTTTAAACTCCACGTGATCATAGCAGTCCATGTGAAAGTGTATTTCCATATTGAATAAGATGTTAGGAATGACGGCGTACAGACGTAATGGGTTTAATTATGGTCTTGCTTGCAGGAGAGTTTTAATAACCCTAGTGTTTGAGTCACTGAAACTCCAGTGTTTGTTTTCTTGTGTGGTGTAGATAATGCCCCTGGGCCGAAAGGAGATCAAGGCAAAGGATCTTCTCCGCCAGCTGCACTTAGAAGCTGAGGAGCAGAGGAAACAGAAGAAGCGTCAGAATGTTTCTGGATTGCACAAGTCAGTATGCTGACCTCTGGTTGTTTTTTCTTCAGGTGAAGTTTGGTAACTCACTCTCGTATGGAAAAACGGTACAGAAGCAAACGTGCTCGAACGTCTGACGAAGCACGTTCCGTAATGGTGATGGGGCTAACGAACCCTGAACGAACTTTTAGGAGTTGAGATGAAAAACACCGAGCTGAATTTATACATAAAGAGTAACCTGGAGTGAAACGAGGATGATGAATGCCTTCTGTTGTTTCTAGCTGCAGCAAGAGTAGATTGGTGTCACATGGGTTGTTCTTTGAGGTGACAAATGCATTGAGAATAGCAGTAGAAAGGAAATGAGGAATGAGGTGTACGTCACGCACCTTCAGTAAGCTAAGCAGATGAGAGGCACAGTAAGTCTGCGTGTAGGAGCAAGCGACCTGTGAAGCAGAGTGTGGCACTGCTCTGGCCTGTCTGGTGCTCATGCGGAGGTCACCACCCATATCCGTCACTCGGACAGCTTGGGGAGGTTTGCCAAGTACGTGACAGGAGAGCTGTGTATCACCACAGTAAGTGAGAGGGGAAATGAAGTAAGCTGTCTGGAAGAATCAGATAGTGGACTCCGATACTCCTGTTTGAGCACTGGGATCCCTGAAAGCACGAGGAGCATGTCTGTCTGCTTGGACAGCGTGGATGTTAAAATGGGAGTTATGGCTCTAGCCCATCCCCTCCTGCCGCTGGTGGCTCTCCTCAGCTGTATCACCCTGATACTGTTTTGCTGGATTTTAGTGCTCCCACTTCTGTTTTCGCTGCGTGGTGGATCAGGAACACACCAGTCTGTTTGTGTCACTGTTTTCTGCTGTTGTGTCCAGCTGCTGTTTCACTTGTTCACTTTTTGCTTCTGTATCTTTCTTGGCAGGTATCTCCAGTTACTGGATGGCAAAGATAACTACCCGTGTCTCATGGATGCCGAAGGCGTTGTGATTTCTTTCCCACCAATAACCAATAGTGAGAAAACAAAGGTACTCTCTGTTAGTGGAAATACATTAATTAGAATTAAACGGCGTTTCTTTTTACCAATAGGTATTTAACTCCAAATGGAAAGATGCACGTGGTTCTGTGAAACTTGTGATTGCGTTCCGAGTATAAATCTTCACAGCCTGAATCTCTTCTGCTAGATGGTCAGACTGAGGTGGATCTTGGAGTTGTATTTTTTACCCTGATAAATCTGTAAAGCTCTGGCAAACTGTCTCACAGGGGTCATTGTCCCTTTGCAGAGATGGTTTTATTGAATGGTGAGAATATGGTTTTTTGACTTGTGAAGAAGGGCATTACTCTACCTCTGGTAGAATTAATGACAGCCTTTCATTCAGTTTGTGTATCACAGCATTGCCACACGGCTGTGGGTGAGTATGCTCTGATTCCTTACTTGCTTTACCTGTCAAATTCTTACAGATCAGAAAAGACACCCGTGATCTCTTCCTGGAAGTGACAAGTAATACCAGTCTACAGATATGCAAAGATGTCATGGACACACTAATTCTGGTAAGGCACAATAATCCCCTCTGTCCTTGATGTGCTGCTCAGTGAAATGTTTAATTGCTCACATGTATTGAGAAGAATAGAGAAGCTTATTGTCATTATTGTTACTATAAGCGTTCCCTCTCCTTTACTTACTCTTCCATTCTTGCTGTATCGGAGAAGGTTTTTATGTTCTTATATCCTGAGTAACTACCAGACCTTAAAACACACTGGAGTAAATCAAGTTGTGTTACCACACCTGGAAATTTATGGTTTGACTTTCAATGCCTCCCCCTTGTTAGTGAGCTCATGGCTTCAGTTGCTGCCAATAAATTCTTATAGGGAGGCTTCTCACCTCGGCACGTCCGTCAGTCGGCTGGCTTGGCCCTGTCGCTACTACAGAGTTAGCTTTCAGAGAGCAGCAGGACAGTCTCGTCAGTGCCATTCAGCATGCTTGCTTTTAATTAAAGCTTTCATGCTGGAAAGGGTAAGACTTGGTCTGAGGCGAGGACAGGATAGTATGCTGTTAAACACTTTGCAAGATCAGTGTATTTCTTCTTGTCCACTTAGCATAAGCTGTAGGGCACGCTGGTGAAGGCTGGCTGATCTGTGTAGCTGACACAAGGCGGTAACGGAGGCAGTTTCACACAGAGTGAAAGCAAACTCGTCAGTGGTGATCCTGCAGCAGGCCCTCACTGCTTAGAACCCAGTCCTGTGACACAGCACAGCTGCGCTGTTCAACGTAAAAACGGAGCTATTCAGAGGAGCGGGACCTCCTGGAGATCGCAGGAGTGGCAACAGCAGAAGCCTTTTCAGTTTCCTGAAGGATGCTGACCCACTGAAGGAACGTTTTCATGCAGATGTTCCTCGAGAGGCTGGCCAGATCCATGCCTGGGAAGAAACTTGGAGTTGTTGAGGGCTTTGCTGCAGAATTAATCTTGTTTTCTGTGTTTTGCTTATAACAGAAAATTGCAGAACTGAACAGATTTACCTTGGAAAATAAGGAAGACTCAGGCTCGGATAACGAATCTGATGCTCTGTGTGGACCAGTGAATTTGAACCCCAGCCAAAATGTACAGCCGACGAATTTTCCGTTGGTGGTGGAGCAGGTTCGAGTGGTGGACACAGATGGAAACTTGAAAGTACTTTATCCTTCGAAAACTGACCTAGCCACAGTTTCCTCTCTTCTGACTGTAATACGTTAGCAGCTGTCAAAGCTAAGAACATTATTCCATTTTCTTCTTCCCCCCCATCAGCAATGCAACTTGTACGCAGTGAGGCGGTTTGGTTTTTTTAAGGAAAAGATGCAGTGCATCCTGCCTGGGCATGTAAAAACTTTACAGTTGGATCAAGCTACAGCAAGGAGCATTGCATTCTTTGAGCCTTAACAGAAAGTCATCAGTATTCTGACCAGGCAGAGCGAACGGCGTCTTCCAGTGCCATCTTAAAGGCAGGGAAGGCATTGGAAGTCAGAATGCATGAACGTGTAGAGAAAATCGTTGTGACATCGTGGTGTTTATGAAATGAGTGCTGTCGTATTTTTGTGCAAGATCACTGTTTGCTCCTGGTCTGTTCCAGCTAATTACTATTTTAGCAGCTAAACTGAGAAATCCAGTAGGGGACAGCAGTGAAACAAAGTTATGTGCCGTGTACCAGTGCTGAGGACAGAAGGCAAAACTACTTCGCTAACATCTCGTTCTGCACAATTTTATTTTTATATCTGGACTAATTGTGAAAATTTAATTGCTGTCAGAACTTGAGGAGTGATTTTTAAAGTGATGTTTTCTGTGTTCAGACATGAACACGGCTTCCATTTTTAAGTGAGTTGAATGGGCTGCAGGGGTTTGTGTATCTTGCTGCATTTTAGAGCCGTCATCCATCCTTGCGGAAATACCAGTTGTAGTGACCGCGTTGTGTACCCGTTGAGTTACTGTCGATCGAGCACTCAGGAAGTTCAGTTGCGTTCAGAGGGCTAATGCTGCCTTACATCGACACTACTCAGGCTCCCCGTCTCCCCAGCGCACGGGCGCTGGTGCCCAGCGTGACCCTCCTGGAGCTTTCTGTGTCAGACTCCCGCATGAAGAGTGTTGGGGACACCTTCCAAAACACAGGTGGAGTCGTTCGACTTTGTGCAGTCTGTGGGGGACTTCTACATCTGGGCGAATGCGAGCCTCTCCGTGAGCTAGGGTGACCCACGGATTGACTTCTTTCTGTTAAAAATTATACAGAGCTCTAACTGAACTTCCAGATACTGTGTCAAATACGTCCACCTGTTGGGACTTGCATACTGAACAGAAAAATAAAACAGTTCTCGCAGTCATACATCTCTGTGACTTGTTTTGGCACTGGTGAATTTTTGAGTCGTGTAACTACACCAACTTGCCCAAGCAGCTGTCATATGCTGCAGAAAAGGGAACGTCATGCTTTCGAGCCCAGCTTTGTAGCCCAGCACTCCCTAGCAGTGCTTCGGGCCTCCCCGTGAAGTCGCGTGTTTCTGCAGACCAGTGATGCAGTCAGCGGTGCTCTGGGTCAGCTGAAGCAGGTGAGTTGGATATTCCGGCAGAACTTGATTTTAGTAAAGTGAGTTTAATTTGTTAGCACGTTACCATCTGAAAGCCAAGGAACAGGCGCCTGGAGTGAGCGAGGTATTCTGAGCCGGCCGTTAGGGCTGCTTTTCGGGCCCTCAGAGACGCTGCCTTGCGGGACTCTCCCCCCCCTCAGCGCTCGCAGGCGACGAAGCAGACGTGTCCATGCTGCGGAGCGGGGGGACCTTGACGCCTTTCTGTTTCAGCATCTGATGGAACTCCATCCGTTAATTATTTTCTGAAAGTTAGGGGTGCGTAAAGGGGTGGGGAGGCGTTAGGCGGGAAGCAGTACTGCAGAGCGTTCTGCTGCCTCATCAGTCCCTTGCCAGCAGCTGGCAGCAGAGTTTGAAAGAGCCATTGAGCTGCATTGCCTCCAGCAGCTCCTCATCGCGACCTCTGCCTGGGGAGCCTTGCTGCCGGCTGTGCTGAATGTAGCCTCAACTATTTTGCTTTGATATCTTTCAAACTTTTGATACGAGAGGAAAGAATTAGGTGTGTTTAGTCTTTATATACAGTTCTTTGGCATTTGCGTGGATTTACAGAGACTACGCTGTCAGACTTGGACAAAGTACTAGTGAGTGATGGAATGGAAAACCCGTTTATATGAAATTATAGGCAGTTTGGCTGGGCTTCACTGCAAGTACCGCGATAATGATGCGTTTCGGGGTGGACTGAGTCCCTTACCCAGGTACCGGGCTCTGTGCTTGCTGCCAGGATCGCGTGCTGCAGGAGATGGCTTTGAGGTGGTATCTGTTACTCTGTGAGCCCGGAAGGATGCCAGAAATCTGGTGATGTAACTGTTCTGAACTCGAGTTTCTCAAGGGCTCTTTTCAGTGGTGCCCAGCGACAGGGCAAGGGGCAATGGGCACAAACTGAGGCACAGGAAGTTCCGTCTGAACATGAGGAAGAACTTCTTCCCTCTGAGGGTGACGGAGCCCTGGCCCAGGCTGCCCAGGGAGGCTGTGGAGTCTCCTTCTCTGGAGATATTCCAGCCCCGCCTGGACAAGGTCCTGTGCAGCCTGCTGTAGGTGACCCTGCTTCGGCAGGGGGGTTGGACTAGATGACCCACAGAGGTCCCTTCCAACCCCTACTATTCTGTGATATTCTGTGATATTCTGTGATAAGGGCTTCTGGTATTTAAGGCCCGTTTGCTTTGTCAGGGACGTAAGAGCTGCGTGCTAAACAGCTGGGAAGCAAATGGACTGAGCGTCCTGCTCCTCTGGCCCCGTGGCCGCAAAGGGAAGCCGGGGCCCGGGAGCAAAGGGCTGCAGTGCCCCGGTGCCTCTCGCGCTGTGCTTCTGCCCAGGAACCAGTCCAAGCTTTCAGGTTCTCTGCCCGCAGTGGCTGAATCGTCCCCCAGGAGGGAGGCAGGAGTCCGAAGCGAAGGAGGCTGCGCTTACCCTGCCGGCGATGCATTCGAGGGCCGCTCTGGTTTGCAGCTCGCTGTGCTGCAGTGTCTTGGCGTGGCCCTGGATCGCCTCGCGGGCCCGCTGCTGCTTCTGGACGTGGCAGCGGCCGCTCAGGACCTCTGCCCGCAGCTGGCTGACCGTCCCCTGTAACTCGCTGCTCAGCTGCTGCTGCTCAGCCAGCTTGGACTCCTGTGCTGTAACCACCTGAGGAAATACATAAACCGAGCCGTTGTAGCCAGGGGGAAAGTGAGCAGCTTTGGCTGCTTCTTCCCAGGGTCTGGCCCAAACGCTGCTTTTGTGTCCTGGGCAGAGTCTGCAGAGTCTGTCCACTAACAACATGGTAACTCTTACTGCTTGGCGTTTGCTCTGAACCTCCTGGATTGAGTGGGTTGGTTGGGTGGGTGGGTTTTTATGTGGCAAATTTCCCCCAAGCCAAGAACAAGCACAACTGAGCAGCCGCTGGCCCCATCCACTACCTGACTTCCCACTCGGGTTGGATTTCCCGGCGCTGGGGTCTGCGTTTGACCCGGGACTTCTTTCTACGCCTTTAGAAGGGCGTCTGAACATGAGGAAGAACTTCTTCCCTCTGAGGGTGATGGAGCCCTGGCCCAGGCTGCCCAGGGAGGCTGTGGAGTCTCCTTCTCTGGAGATATTCCAGACCCGCCTGGACAAGGTCCTCTACAGCCTGCTCTGGGTGACCCTGCTTGGGCAGGGGGTTGGGCTGGGTGACCCACAGAGGTCCCTTCCAACCCCGACCATTCTGTGATTCTGTGATTCTGTGGATGGTGCCTCAGCATTGCTGACCTTGAGGACTGCAAGCCGTGTGGCCGTGGAAATTCGGCTTGCTGTCAGAATTACTGGCTTATCTGACGGGAATAGATTTATTAATCTTTATAAAGTGGTGTTTCCACTTGTGACCTTACATCTGGACCTTTAATCTTAAAATAATTGAAGCAGAAGGACAGTAGAATAATTTTAATTCGCTTCTGCTCCGTTAAACTTGCAGAAACTCGGGGAGCTCTACTAGAAGTCGAGAAAGCCGCTGCAAACTCGCGCCCGGTCGGCTGAGTGGGTGGGGGTTGGTGGTGACCACCCCGGCTCCTGCGCGGAGCCGCCGCTCCGCCTGCGGCGTGGCTGCCGGGTGCAGCGGAGCGAGCGCGGGCCCGGCTCTCGCCGCTGCCGGAGGGCACTGTCCCTGCAGCAGAAGCAAGACTGCAGTTGCCAGGTGTTGTAATTCCCACATGTGCTTTTATTGTGTTACAAAAAAAAAAAAAAAAAAAAGAGAAACCACAGCTATAAAAATAACACATTTTCCAAAGATAACGTTACAAAAAATACCGTTCATACCAGGTTTGGGGCGCATCGGTTAATACTGCCGGGAGAAGCCTTAGCAGTGAGAACATGAATGATCGTTTCAAAACCTTTAAAGCATTAAAGTGCTTTAATGAGCCGTTCTCTTCGGGCACGCGTTCACGTTCCGGTAGCGCTGAAGGCGCCGTGCTCCGAACCGCTGCGGCGTGGAGGGGTGCGACGGCCCTGCGGCTCGCCCGGGCGCGAGAGCGGAGCGGAGCCCGGCGCCGCGGGCTGCGAGGGAGAGGAGGCCACCCCCTGCGCGCCGAAGGCTCCGAGCTGTTGCTGCACGCCGGGACGAAGGGAGGACCCGGGCCCGGGGGCTGCTGCTGCGGCGGAGTTTGCGCTCGCTTGCCCGTGATGCTGCCTTCGGGTGGGGACGTGGCCTGCGAGGAGAAGGCGCATCGCTGCGGCGCGCCCGGCACGGGTGGGACCGGAGCTCCTCTTCCTCAGCTCTGCTGGTGCGAAGGCCTGGGGCTGTGCGAGGGGTCTCCTGGCTCCTTCCCCAGCCTGGGGGCCGTGGGACGCAGCCGTGGGTCTGCCTTGGGAAGGTCTCCGGCACAGAGAGGAGGAGACGCAGGAGTGGAAAGGGGCCGGGCAGCGTCGTTCCTGCATGGGTTCCCTCAGGCTGCCCGACGTCTGGAGCGGCCGGAGGCTGAGGGGGCAACTGCAGGAGGTCCCTGCCCGCCGTCCCGCTCGGACACCGGTGGGCTGTCACCCCGCAATACGCGTGGGCGCTGGCAGGGCGCGCGCCGCCCCGCGTCCCAGCCTTCCGCTGAGGTCTGCTCCCAGCCGGAGTCAGCAGACAAATGATGCCTGGAAAAAAAGGACCAGGAACAGAGACCAAAACTGGAAAGACCTCACGCGGTCGCCTCGTCCGTCTCCTCGCTCCAGCGCGGGATCGAGTCTGCAGCGCCTGGGCTCCTGCTCGCCAGCTTGGCCCCGTGCCGCAGGGCGGGATCGCCCAGCCCGCTGCCTTCCCGCAGCGTTCCCGGGCTGGCCCCCGAGAGAGACCCAGCGCAGGAAGAAGAAATCGCATTTGGAACAGAGAAGGCCGGAGACGTCATTTTCTGCATGTTTACATGCTAGAACATGAAATTAATTTACTTGACACTACAGTGTCTCAGGAGCAGGTATCAATTTTTATAGCTTACATGAAAATAAATCTTTTTTCTCCTTACAGCACAACGACTATACCGTATGTACAATTGCTTCTGGTTATATACACAAATATTTAAGTACATGAACACATTGGGAACGGACAAACAGGTTCTTTTCTGCTCTACGAAGCACTGAAGGGAGCGGGCGCGTGCTGGCCGTCCGTCAGGAAAGCGGTGGGGATGCTCGGCGGCCGTCGCGGGCAGGTGACGGGGTCGGGGACGGGGCGGCCGAGGGCCGAGTCCTCCGCACAGCGACGCAGACCCGTGGGGCGTGGGCACCGCGGGGGCAGCCGAGCCCTGACGAAGGCTGGGAACTGTGCCACCGGCCCTCCGCCGCGGCTGTCGGCTGCGGGGTCCTCGGGTGAAACCCGGAACGGCGTCGAGCGGCGGCCGGTGCCTCCCCTCCCGGCAGCGAGCTGCCTCAGCCGCCCTCCTCTTCCTCTCGGCTCTCTGCCGAAGCCACCGCGGCTTCCCCTCCGCGGCAGGGCCTCCCGCTCGGCCGGGGCCGTGCTTCTCGCAGTTCCCCTCCGGACAACAAAATTACACTTTTCCAGACGCTCGGGGCTGAAAATATTTTTCACGGGGGGTTTCGCTCCCCCCCGGTGCCTGGCTGCCTGCCGGAGGCCCTCAGTTGATCTCTCCCTCCGTGAATTCCTCCTTTATGGACTGTTTGCGAGCTTTGCAGTCCGGGAGGTCGAACCCGAAGTCTGCCCACTCGTCGGCCGCGCCGCGGTTGGGGATGGTGATGGTGTGGCGCACGCGGAAGTGCACGGCCTCCATCACGCGCTGCCGCTGCAGCTCGCCCGAGCTGCCGATGGAGATGGTGGAGGCGTTGCTGCTGGAGCGGATGAGCTGCTGGGCCCCGTAGTCGTGGCTCTGCTTGAGCTCCTGCAGACCTCTCCAGATGATCATCCTGTACTGCTCCGGGATCTTCAGAGCTCCAAGATCCTGCAAGGACAACGCCGCTGAGGAACGGCCGGCAGGCGCGGCTGCGCTGGCGGGAGCGAGCCCGGACCCCCCAGCTCTGCTTCCAGGGGGCCACGCGAGCACGATGCCCCAGCCCCCCGGCCACGGCTCCAAGCCCACGGGTGCCTCCCCCACGGGCACTCCTCCTTCCTGCCGATGGCCAGCTGAGCGCTTACGCGAACTTTGCAGGTTAGAATTTTTTTTTTCTTTTTTAGGGGTGCGTTCACATCAAACTGATGTGCAAAGGGGAGGGAGGGGACCTGTCCCCTTCGGACGCCGGCTGCAGAGCAGCACGTGGAGCATCCTCGTGTCCGTTCGCCTGGGCGAGGAGCTGCCAGCCAGGCCAGCTCCTCTCCAGTCCCGGACTGGGAGGCTGGAGCAGCAGGTCTGGGTACCGCCAGCCCTGGGGGGCTCTGAGGGCCTTGGGGACCTGGCCGGGCTCCCTGCGGGGCCGGCGCCAGGCTCGAACGCTCCGAGGCGGGCGGTCGCAGGCTGGCACGACGCGAAGGGCGGTGGCCGCGACGCCAAGCGAGGTCGATAACCTCGGGACCCGGGGCGAATGCTGCTGTGGCAGAGAGCTGCCAGGGATCCACGTTAATGCCAAACACAGAGACTCACGTGAGTGTTAACTAGAGCAGACAGCGAGTACGCAATTAGTAATTACTAATTACTGACTGGGACACACAGCTCAGCGATCCGACACGAGTTTTGGCCACACCAAACGTTTCCTTTGACAGCTTACAGACGGTCACGGAGTTAGTTCAGAAAATGGTCCAAAGCCAGGCTAAGGTCACGCAACTGGTCCCAGCTACCACCGAGAGATCATCGCGTCTCCGCCAGCGGCATCCCCACGGCGCGGCCGCGCTGTAGCTGCCGGGCAGGCGACAGCCACCACAGCCTGCCTGGGGGCAAGGCGGGACCTTGTCTCGGCCAGAACGCCCGCGCTGGCATTCAGAGGGCTTGCTGTGGCTCAAAGGGTGCCGGATTTTTATCTCTATTTTTTTCCTTCTCCTCGTCACCCTGATGGGCCGGGGAAGCCCCTGCCTCGGTGCCGCCCTGGGTACCGTCAGCAGGAGACGCGCTTTGACCCAGAGCGGCAGCAGCAGAGGGCTGACCTCCGTGCAAGCTCGGGTTTCGGTAGCATCCCCTCTGCTGTCTTTCACACAAGGTTTTGTCTGTCCTGGGCTACTTCATTCCAGGGTTCCCTCGCTCCAAGGGCCCTGGGTTTGACTCCCTGCTTCAGCCTCTTCTGCCGTAGAGCTCAGCGGGCAGACGGCAGAGCAGGTCAGAGTCTGACTGAAAACTGCCTGAGCCGCAGCGGCGATGCTCCCGCCGGCTCAGCGCGCTGGGCGTTATTCCGCTGAGCGCTCAGCTGCTTTTCCTGCGTTAGGTGGAAAAATCTACCTGAGGTCTGGGGCTCTTTTAGCTCTTTTGTTTCGGACGGTCTGGAAGAAGCAGTTGAGGCTGCGGAGGTTGCTACCGTGGAGGGAGCTCCTGCTGCACACGCAGGACCAGGAGGATGCCCCGGCCCGGGGAGCGCAGGCGCTGCCCAACGGGCTGGCGCTCAGCTCTCCCGTTCCTCTGCAACGGATTTGTCCCTGCTTTTCAGATCGACCGCTGAGAGAAACAAGTGGTAAGAACAGATCTTCCCAAAGCATTTACCTCTATGGATAGGTTCTGCAGGTGGTAAATATTCTGTAACCCTTGTGAGGTGAAATAGTCGATGCAGTTTGGACACCCCAATCCTGTTAAAAAACTGCAGAAAAAATTTGGAAAATTAAGTGGCGTTAACTTCTCACGAAGACAAGCTGCGCTCGCAACCATCGCTGTGGCTGCAAACCACGGGCACAGGCGGGGGGGCTGCGGCGAGCCCCTGCCGCCTCTGGCCCCGGCAGCTCGGCACGGCCGGCACGGAGCTCGCTCGCTCGCTCGGGGCTGCTCCCACTGCTCGGGCCGGCTTTTTGCCTCGCGCCGTTGCCATCCCAAGCGTGACCCCCGCTGCCGTTAATCTCAGAGCGAAGCAGGCGCCTGGGTTCATTCCTAATATAGAATTTTTTCCTCTCCTGCTCTTCGGAGGTTTCAGCTGAGTAACGGACGGGGAGAACGCGCGGGGGCCGAGGCTGCGGGGAGGTGGGGGTTGCCTTGCTCTGGGCAGCGGGTCGGGCTCTGGGGCGTCAGCCTGGGGGGCTGGGGCCGTGCGACCCTCACCGCGCCGCCGCAGAGCCCCCCGCTGCCGAGACTCCGCGGCCTTGCTGGGGACCGCACCGTTACGACGTGGCTGCAGACCTGTTCCTGACGGGAATCAGCCCCCGGAGCGATATCCAGACATCCCTGGTAAGGGAGGGGAAGGGGAAGCTCACGAAGCTGCGTGCTGCTTGACATGCAGGAAAAGACTCTCGTTTGGACGCATTTAATTTTTAATTAAGCAGGGATGGATTACCCAGACAGAGGTATACGAGGGAAATAGAGGTTTCTAACTGGTAGGTAGCTGGGCTTTGGTTTCTGAGGTGAGGAGAACGGTCTACGTGATCTCGTGAGCAGTGATTTCTCAGTTGGGACCAGTGGCCAGCTGACCGGTTTCTAGACAGCTCGGAAGGTTAGAGCGAGGGACAACAGCAAGAGACGCCAGAGGACGAGACAGACAGGGCACCGGCCGCCTTCCCTACCTGACGAGGCTGGGATCGGGGTTGTAGGGCGGAGGGGGGGTGCAGTGGGATCCGGAGACCATGGACTGGGAGGAGTGGCCGCCGTTCATCTCCCCGTTGGGTTGCATGGGGTGGCTGTTCAGCATTCCGGGTCCTGCCAACGGCCACGCCAACGCAAACAGCTCTGTCAGGCATCGCCCCAGCCGCGGTGACCGCCCGCTCCCTCGGCAGGGAGCCCGCGGCCGGATGGGCCCCTCTGCCCGCGCTGCCCGGCGAGGCAGGACCTTACCCATGGGCCCCAGGCTGGGCGCGGAGCTGGAGCTGTGCTGCGCCGGCTGCCCGACCAGCTGGTTGACTGAGGGCAGCTTGTTGATTCCCCCGCCGTGGACTTTATTCATGGGTGAGAGGACGGGGCCGTAGGAGGAAGGCGGCTGCAGCGGGGTCCTGCTCGGGAAAGGCAAGCGGCAGCCGGTCAGCCCGCAGCGGGGTGGGATGGGGCTCCCCTGCCCCGTCAGACCGTGCTGCTGGGCTGCGGGCAGCCGTGCTGCGGCACAGAAACGCGGCTCTGCCACGGCTGTCAGCCCCGGCCGGGTAGCAGGAGCTCGGCAGATGCGCTGCGAGCCAGCCCAGCACCCCGGACTGGGATCACTGGGGGGCTGCTCCCCGGGCGGACCCGCTGCGGGCCCTCGGCACTCACTGCCTCTGCAGAAGCTGCTGCTGCTGCTGCCGGTACGAGTCGACCAGCTGCTGCGGGACCAGCTCCACCAGCTCCAGGCTCTCCTTTATCTTCATCAGGATCTCGAAGTTCTCCCGGCCTCGAACCTGGAGGAGGGAACAAGCCCAGGGCTTCGCTTTCTGCCCACCCCACCCGGGCACCTTCCCCACAGCCCCATTTCCCACCCGGCCGCGCGAGGTGCGGTGTCTCTGCGGCCAGGGATGACGCGGGGGTCCAGGGGTCCCTCGGACACGTGCATTCGCAGGTGCCTTGCCCCTGTTCTCTGGGTCTCTGCTCAGCCCCCGTGCCCGCTGCCCTGCGGGACACCGCAGCCCCGTCCTGCCCCACGCCGCAGCCCCAGGGCGTTCCTCGCCGAGGGGACCATGCCACCACCATCCCCAGCCGGGCTCTCGCCCAGCGCAGCCCACGGACGCTTACAGGCACGTAGTACATCTCCTCGTCCCCCTGCCTCCGCTTCTTCACGCCGGC
Organism: Opisthocomus hoazin; assembly: GCF_030867145.1. Classification (NCBI taxonomy): domain Eukaryota; kingdom Metazoa; phylum Chordata; class Aves; order Opisthocomiformes; family Opisthocomidae; genus Opisthocomus; species Opisthocomus hoazin. The sequence continues at coordinate 21,138,628 of NC_134429.1, read as the reverse complement.
CCCCAGCGCTGGGATGCCCTGCGGGCTCTGCTTGAAGGCTGGAAAGCAGAGAGGAAGAGCGTGGGCACGCTGTCCTGGGGACACGGCGGCGGCCGCCCCCTCGGCTCCCTGCAGGATTTGGGCTCAAGCCGTGCAGGATGCCAGCGTCACCTGGGTTCTGGTATGGATGATGTCCCTTTATTAATAACAATAATGAAGAAGAAATATATCTGGACGTGAAAGCCCTGCGCAAAGGGCTTTGCGCTGTGGGTCCTGTCTATCAGACTCCAGATTTAGTCGAGAAAAGCCAGGGCATCGTGCCTGGATGTGGATTTGAGCCCCAACTTCTGGGGCGCAGCGATTCTGGGTGGGTGGGAAAGGAGCCGAGGCAGAAGCATCCACACGGCTTGGAGCGGCAAGGGGGGGGTGCAGCCCGGGGCTGCGGCAGAGCCCCCCTGAGCCCCCTCCCTCCCCCGGCACGGGACTCACTGCGCTTGTTGGCGTTGCCATTTTTGGCTGCGCTCTCGTTCAGGGCTTGCTGCTCTCGGTAATGGTCTTCATCAGCTTTCCGGTCTCTGCCGGGACAGGCACAGATCCGTCCCTCGAACGACCTCCTGCCGAGGACCTGGCCGCTGGGAGCAGAGGGAGACGGGTGACCCTGCTTCTGCCTGGGAAGCGACGGCGGCTCCGTCCAGCGCAGTCACAGAACCACAGAATGGTAGGGGTTGGAAGGGACCTCTGTGGGTCCTCTAGTCCCAGCTCAGGAACCAGCCCAGCAAAGCGCCTTCCCACCCCACCTGCTCGGGAAGCAGCCGAGCCCCCGCGGCGCGGGTGCGGGGAGCCCCTCGGCAGCAGTCTCCTGAGGAAGAGGAGCTCCTGCAGCAGAGGAAGGCTCCAGCTGCTGGCAGAGAGGCCGATGCTGGGCTGGGTCCCCAGCCCCTCCAAGCCAGCAGAGAAGAGTTTTTCCCCTGCCGCAGGCTGAGGCTGGGGGGGCTGCCATGTCTGCTGCTCCTCGGGGTGCTCCCTGCAGCGGGGGGCTCCTCCCTGAGAGCCCCCAGCCCGCCCGCAGTGCCCGTCCCTGCTCCGACGGCCACTCACTCTCTGGTCTCCAGCGTGATGATGATGAGGATGGGCCTCCTGTTCATCCCTCCCACGCAGCTGCTGTTGCACATGAAGTTGTAGAGGATGGTGGTGAACTCGGTGCCCACCTGCCCGGGAGGGGAGAGCCGGCGCTGAGCGGGGCGTGGGGGGGGGGGAGGCAGGCTGGGCCCCCCAGACAGAAGCAGGCAGATGCTGCCTGGGCCCCCCCGGCTCCCGACATGGGGCTGGCACCTTGGCAGGGTGAGGGGGGGGGCTCCGAGGGGACGCTTCGCAGGGGGCACCGGGGAAGGGCGGTGGGGAGACGGTCCTCGCTGGGAAGCTGGGGCTGGACAAGGACTGTGGGGTCCCTGGGGTCCCCTGGGGCTGGCCTGGGGGGGGATTTCCCTTTGCACCCTGCTTCCCAGGAACGGGATGCTCTGGGGTGCTTCACGGCGCTCGAACGCAGCGGCCACCAGCGCGGGGAGCGAGGAAGGGTTGGCCTGAGGCGTGCCAGGGCCAACGGGGCTCCTGCTCAGGACACCAGCAGCCACCACGCAGCCCTGTCACCGCAGGCTCACCCCCAGCGCAGGCAGAGCTGCTGCGGCCCCGACGGAGAGGAGCACGGGTCCTGCCCCCCACCCCGGGTACCTGCGGGGGCTCGTAGGGCACCATCACGCTCTGCCTTCCCGTCACGGGGTCGTCCACGTACTGGGAGAGGTTGTTGCCTTCCACCCGGATGAGGTGGCTGGCGGGGGCTGCCTGGCCTGCAAGGCAAACGCGGCGTTGGAGGACGGGGCCGCCCGGGACGCCCACCCTGCACCCGCCGCACGGGGACCAGCGCTCACCGTCATTGAAGTCGCGGCCGAGCTCGTGGTTCGGGCAGCGTTTCACCACCTCGGTGACGTGCTCTGCCTTCTTGTAGACGGGCATGGCCCGGATGATGGTGCCCGGGGGCGGCGGGGTGGACACCTTGATCTGGATGGGACATGTCTTCGCTATCTGGCAGTAGAGTTTCTTCAGCAGGGGGGAGTACTGGGAAAGAAGAGAGCCCCATCGGGCGTGTGGCACTGGGTCTGGATGCTCCCCTGCCCACCCTCAGCATCCCCGCTGCTGCTCGGGGGCTTCGCGGGGCTCCCGCCTGCGCCGGGCTGGCGTTTCTGCTCCCGCGGCTCTCGCGCCCACCCACCCGCGGCTTTCCCAACGCTCCGAGCCGAGCGCCGGCCGCGCCGCAGGGGCTGTGCCAGCGCCAAGCCGCTCCGCGTGCCGCCGGAGGGAACGGCCCCGGGCTCCGCGCAGCCCCGCGACGGGTCGCAGCGCTGCAGACCGCGGCTGCGCGTCCCGCAGGGGCCAGCGGCCAGAGGAAATCCAGCCTCTCTCTGCAGGAGCTGCTTATTGTCTGGGCTCGATATTTGGTTTTCCCCTGGAGATATTTAAATATGACCAAATTCACCCACACTGCATCCTATCTGCTTCCCACACAAACCAGATGCAGCCACCGAGGGGGTCCAGGGCTGGGTGCTGTAGGCAGGGTTTCCCGACAAGCCTCAGCGCTGCGGCACGGCGGGAGCACCCGCGACGCTGTGACTGAGAGGAAATCTTGCTGAAAACCACCGTGAACCCTCGTTCACACATCCCTCAGCCCCGCTTGGAATCGTCACCCTGAGTCTGTTGCCACACGCAGCTCCTGGCTGAGCGCTCCGGGTGCTGATGCACCGCAGCCTGAGGACGCTGTGCTCGGCATCGTTAACAGAATCACAGCTAATGACGCCAGACCTCGGGGTTCACTTCTGGTGACACAGCCAGGGTTGGCCCTGGCCACGACTCGCCCCTCTGCAGCCGCCGGCAGTGGCCGTGGTGGGGGACGTGGCGGGGGCCGCTCCCCGGGCGGGCTGGGGGAGGAGGATGCTCGGCAGGCTGCTGGACCCCGTGCCCGCGTCGCTCGTTAATGGTTTGTCACCACTGAAACGCTCCTCGTGAGGGCACAACGGGATTTGCTTGGTTAGGAGCAAGAGGCAGACTCCTCTGGCGAGGACCTGCTTGGCACGGGGAAGCTGAGGACGGGAAGGGGATGGCAGCGTGCCCGCGAGCCGGCCCCGCTCGGAGCTCGGCAGCGCGGCAGAGCCCCTCGGACCGCTCTGCGCTGGCGCTGGGCCCTGGCACTGCCGGAGCGGGGCCAGCCGGCAGCGTGTGCCACAGCCCGTCCCTCGCCTCGCCGACACCGCGTGCCCCGGCTGCCAGCCCGGGGGGACGCACGATTCCCCTCCGCCTCTCCGCTGCCACGCTGCTCTCCATCCCACAAGGAATGCGTTTGCTGCGCAGGAGCCCACCCCGGCCGCCCAGGGCGAAGCCAGTCCCTGCATGGCAGGGCATGTTCCTGCTCACAAGCATTTTATCTCATCCCCACAACACAACGCCCGATGCCAAGGAAATACCACCGTGCAGGGTACCGGTGAGGACGTTAAAGCTTGTCCTGAGCCATCCACACACAGGGGTGCGGAGCCCAGCGAGGCTCCCGCCGCGGCAGCCCGTGCCCGGGGACAGCGGGGCTCAGCGGCAGCGAAGCTCCAGGGGCTGAGGGGGACGGCTCAGACCCCGCCGCCCGCTGCCGCCAGCCCAGTGCCGTGCCCCGGCGCACCGGCCGGCTCCGCGGAAGGGATCCGCGCTGCTGACCCCATGCCCTGCCCGCGGGAGAGGGGCTCCCACCCAGCCTGCCAGGGCTGGATGGGCTCCTGCCACCCCGGGAGCCGCTAACGAGGCAAACGAGAGAAACCGCTCTCAGGTGGCGTTTCGAGGGAAGGTCAGGGAGGATATAAAGGGGAGAGGCTTTGGCCAGGGCAGATGGCAGCAGTCCTTGTGCTGTGAGGATGTGCTGGGCTCATGGCTGGCCGGCAGCAGGTACCAGCTCGCAGGGCAGGGAGGTGGCTGGTGGGGGGCACGTCCCGGGGGGCAGAGCCCGCTCTGTGCCAGGGCGAGCTGAAGGATGCTGCTACTGGAGAGAGTCCAGCGGAGGGCTACGAGGATGAGGAGGGGACTGGAGCATCTCCCCTACGAGGAGAGTTTGAGGGAACTGGGCTTGTTCAGTCTGAAGAAGAGAAGGCTGCGAGGGGACCTTATAAATGCCTACAAATATCTGCAGGGTGGGGGTCAGGAGGATGGGGCCAAGCTCTTTTCAGTGGTGCCCAGTGACAGGACAAGGGGCAATGGGCACAAACTGAGGCACAGGAAGTTCCGTCTGAAGATGAGGAAGAACTTCTTCCCTCTGAGGGTGATGGAGCCCTGGAACAGGCTGCCCAGGGAGGTTGTGGAGTCTCCTTCTCTGGAGATATTCAAGACCCGCCTGGACAAGGTCCTGTGCAGCCTGCTGTAGGTGACCCTGCTTCGGCAGGAGGGTTGGACTGGGTGACCCACAGAGGTCCCTTCCAACCCCTACTATTCTGTGATTCTGTGGTTGTTAGAGGGTGCGATCGGGAGGTGTTACATGAAGCTGAATCTGGCAGCAAGAATTAATCCTGAATCTCAGAGGCACGCGGGCTAGCCCAGAGAGAGAGGATGCTTAGAGATGCTGCCTCTCACTGAAATCCCCCAATTTTGTACTGAGGGCTGTGACTACACCCGGGCCAGGTTAGCCCCCCGTGCCGCCGTGCCTCTCCAGCAGGGACCGTGTCCGTGCTGAAGCACGGTCCTGCCTGGAATGCGGCTGCTCCCGCATGGCTGCAGCCCCTGTAACCCGCTCACCCGCAGCGTGAGGGGTCTCAACACCCCTGTTTTGAGGAGACATCGTGGCAAAACAGGGGTTATTTGGAGGGGGGGGCTCTTCCTTGCCAGGTGTTAAAATACTGACAACTGCTGTCAAAGGATCCTTTCATGTAGACATTCCCGGGCAGCCCTCAACACGCCTGGGAAATAAAACTGCTCTGGAAGAGTGGAGGTGCATTATGGCAAGTTCTTCGGTAACAAATTCTCTCATTATACCATGTTATGACATGGATAAATCTCTGTTAAATAGCAGAGCGATTGCCCCGCAGGGAGAGAGGCTGCCACTCAACGCAGGCATGCCTCCGCTGATAACCTTATCATGTCTTAACAGCTCCAGGATTGCCTTCAAAGATCCTTCCACAATAACAAACTATTCTTTTAAGGAATTCCGTGCTGATAACTCTGGGCAAGAAAAGTCAGGGCTGTGCCCTGTGCTGCCATGCTCCTGGCTCCCCGCGGCGTGCGGCCGTCCCGCAGCCGCATCTCCAGCCGCTGCTGGGGCGAAGCGCTCCCGGGCTCGCAGAGCCGGCCCGGCCACGGCCACCGGGCGAGGGAGCGTGGTGTTCTGGGGATCCCGGGAGGCTCTCCATCCCCGGCCGTGTTCTCCACCAGGAAGAGCCCTCGGCAATGTACGCTCTCCATAGGGGACAGCCAAAGGTACCTCTTGCTCAGATGCCAAGCAGAGGAGGTGCCTCTGCTCCTACGTGGTTATCTGTGTTTGCTAATAATCTGCCACACGTGCGTCTCTGCAGGGCTGTGCCCCATAACCTGATGTCCTGGTACCTGGGAGCCGCAGCTGAAGTGTGCACGCCCGGCTTGCAGCGAGCACGGAAGCACCGCGCGTTCCTCCAGCGCCAGACGAGGCAGTTGTGAAGCGGAACCCAGGAGAGCAAAACGCCGGTATTTAATGGCCCACGCAGGAACGGCATCTCCGGACACCTGCACCCCGGCGCTGGTGCATCAGCACATCCAGACCTCAGCCCCCAGGTTTCTCTCATGCCTGCAGAAGAGCTTGGGTACATTCTGCCCTGGCACCTCCCACCTCCATTTTCAGTCCCTGCTCTACGCTTTGGGCCGTCAGTGCCTGCCTCCCCCGTCACGTTCTGACTGAGGTCGTCTCTCTTCGCAGAAGATGTCAGAGGCTCTGCTGTTGCACGTTTGCAGAGCACAACGGGTTCACGTGTCGGTGTGGCTTTGTGGGTGCTGGAACGGTGTAAACAGCAGCCACAGCACTGAGCAATCTACCTGAAGCTTACGTCAACCTGCAGAACGTAGATTGCTCTCGGCTTTCTCTGTAGTTTGGTGGCTTTCAACGTCAGCCCTCATCTGCTGGGTGAAAGGATCCTGCAGTGCAAGTCCGGAGCACTGGGGATAACTGCAAAAGCCAAATTATTTCAGTGCTAGCAGTGTATCAGCATTAACCTCTGTTTCTCCAGGGACTTGGTACCCCAAAGGGTCTTTCGATGGGGTTTGTTTTGCCTCTGCATTGAAATGCAGCCGCTTCTTGGATGAGGTGGAGGCCACGCTGCGTCGGTGCCGAACGTAACGGGGAAATGAGCACGACGGAGTTTTGGGGTGCAGCCAGCCCCGGCGGGGTTTCCCGAGGTTATCTCAGTGCCGCTGCACCCAAGGAAACGTTTTGCACATCCCGAGATCTGAGCGAGCTAATGCCCCACAACGAGTCATGGAGACGGAGCGAAGCAGCGTTGAAATTAAGTCTTGGCATCAGCTGCTGCCCACCCGGAGCGGGTACCCAGGACCTGCTCTGGAAGAGGCCACTGCACTGCTCAGACCCACAGCTACCTCTCTGGTGCAAAAAACTGGAGTGGGGAGAGGTGGTTTTCCCCACGGATGCTGTCAGCCTTGCACAAACAGTAACCTGAATCTTCTGCGTGGAGAGACCTGCCGGTGAAGTCCATCTCCCCCCAGCCCTCCCCGGGCAGCAGAACCGCTAGGAGGATGTGTCCCAACAGATTCGGAGCTGATAAAATCTTATTTATCTTCAACTGTTGACACCGAAGCGTCTAGACTTGCCTGCTTCGGGAGGGCTGCAGCCAAGTCCTCCCTTCTCTCTTGAAGGAAATGATTTGCTCCACAATTACTTTTTCCACAAATCCTCCCCCCTCCTCCCTACCAGCCTCCTCCTCCTCTTCTACATTCCAGTCTCCTCATTAGCTCTACTCAAGACGTGTCCAGGTCTGCAGTCAATGGATCCCAGTAAAGCCACTAGCCTGGCAAGAGAGAGAGAAGAAAAGTGCTGCCTCCGGCTGCTAATTTCCTCGCGCTCCCCAGCAAGCAGCTGCGGAGCTGCATCCTGGGACAGGTTCGGACAGATCGCAGCGGAGAGGTGATAATAATGTGTCTGTCATCTTACTCAGACATGTAGCATCTTGCAAACCGCAAATACCGTTAACCGGCTCGGACGAATCTGTTACGACAGATCCTGGAAGACATGCCGACTACAGAGCTAATTTTTTTTCTTTCTAATTTTTTTAATAACCACTTTTTAATCACCGGCCTATATAGTTTCTCACTGAGCTGGAAATTCCTCCCAGAGCTACTTTGTTGCTCATTTACTATGAGCTGGGTTTGAATATGCCCAGCGTACCGCTGATGGCCGAGAGGAGAGCATCCGCCGGTGCTCCCCGGGCGGCCGGGACGCTGCCCTGGGGGTGGCTGCAAGGGGTGCCCCAACACCCACCCCCCGTGCCTGCGGTCCCTGCACCACGCTGGTGATGCTTGGGGTGATGGCTGGGGCACTGCCAGCCGTGCCTGGGACAGGGGGGTTCTCGAGGAGCCTGGCAGAGCCCCCCCACCCCGCACAGAGCTCCTCTGCTCAGCCTGGCCACCAGCAGCTGCAGGGACCCCCCGGTCACCCTGGGTCCCCCAGTCCTGCTCCCACGGGTGCTGTACCACCGGTGATGTCCTGGGGCTGGGGCTGCCCCCGCAGCAGGCAGCGCAGAGAGGCTGCTGCGCTCCAGCCTGCACTCTTCTACCTTTATTATCATGCCATTAGTGCTAATTAAAATCCCTTGGTTCACCCCCAAAGGAGTCCTCTCCCTCCCTTCCCTGGTGCACACATCCTTAAAATAACTGCCAACCAGGACCACAGCCGATCTTAGTCATGGCTCGGCCAGCCAGCGCTGGCACGCTCGGGGCTTGGCTTGAGCTGTTCTAGTGTCTGGACACCCAGGGCTGCTGAGCAGCCCGCGATGGAGCTCCCTCTCACCCAAAAAGCCAGCCGAGAATCCAGCAAGGCCGTTACGCTGTGTTACCGAGACTGGATACGGGGAGCAAGCTGGGAGAGGAGGCTGAGCTGCGCTTGGGAATCGCTGCCGGGAACGAAACGCGTGAACCGGAGCCGCGGGGAGACCACTGCCTCTGCAGCATCCCCGGCAGGCAGTGCCAAGCTGGAGGGAGCTGCTGCTCCTCCTTCCTCACAGCCGCTGCCGGGAGCGGAGAACGCGGCCAGCCCAGGGCACACCCGGCATCCGTCCCCCCGTCCTGGGCCGCGGGAGGTCGGGGGTCCCAGAGCGCTGCCAGCCGCGCTTTGCGGGACGCGGGTCTGAAACCCTCGGCCCTGTGTCTGCTCCCGAGGGACTCGGCCGGGGCAGCCGAGGTGGGGAGCGCTGCTGGCCGGGACGCAGCCGCCGTGTCCCCTGGGATCGCCGCGGGGCCGGAGCACGGAGGGGCATTTCCTTCTGCAGCCGGTCTGTGACCGGAGCTCCTCCAGCGGGTCCCTCGGTCACCACCTCTCCTCCGCGCTGCAGACCCCGAGGACCTCGCTTCCCCGGCGCGTCCTCGCCCGCAGCACAGCGCTGCCTTCCCGCCGGAGCGGCCCTCGCCAGCGACTCCTTCCCCTGACCTGCGCATACCATAGACCTTCAAGATAGTGGAGCTGATAGCGGGATCGTGTTGGAACATCGCACGCCAAATTCCTTCGCCTTTTTTCTTAATTCCATTGTGTCTGGAGCTCCTGGAGCCTCATCCACGCCCTGCAAGAGCTGGTGGAAAGCCTCCAGTGGGCTGGCTTCGATGGGCTTTGGAGCAGGCTGATGCTGAGGTTGCTCTCCTACTTCTGGCACACCAAAATATCCATGCTCTTCTGCCCAGCCACTTGGATGCAAACAAAGACGTTTGTGGCTCAGAGGTAGAGTGGACGGAGCCATGCCTGGCCCCTGCTCAGCTCCAGGCCGCTGCTGTCGGACAGGAACCTCTCTGAAGCACGGAAAGGTGCCAGAGAGTGTTTGAACAAGGGGCTCCTTTTCTGTAGATGCTCCTCACAGGTTTTCCATGCTCCTCACAGGTTTTCCCTCCTCCTCACAACGCCTCTACCCCAACAAGCTCCAGACAGCAGCCAGCGAGGGAGGCCTCCTGCCACACCGATTACTTCCATCCTCCTCACTCAGCCAGCATCAGACAAACCACGTCAGCTCCCCGCTCCCCCAGCACCCGCGCTCCAGCCGCAACCGGAGCTAGCTCAGCGTGGCCGTGTCCTGCCGGCCGAGCGCTGGGACGCAGGCGGCTTTGCTGCAGGTGGCTGCTGGACGGCGTCCATCACAGCAGGAGCATCTCCCCTCCGCTTTGAACCTCTCCATCGTAGGCTGTTCGCTCCCCGAAGCAGCAGGCAAGACCCTGGATGTGGCCAGGGACCCCCCACCTGCGTAGCTCGGAGGTTTGTCCGTCCCCCCGGCTCCAGGGGCTCCATGCAAGCCCGGGCAGCTGCCCCGTGCGGGGGGCTTGAGCCCCCACGTCCTTTCGCAGCCAGGCCATGGGAGGCCAAAGACCCTATTAACGCTTCTGCTGGCTCTGGCGCACGTGGTAGCGTTTCTGCCGCAAACCCGACTTGAGAAAAATACTAATTATCTATCAGTTACCAGCTGGCCGGCGTGGCGAGGGGCTGCCGGTGAGAAAACAGCCGAGATCGGCTCGCGGCTCTAGCGTGTACGGGCAGCTCCGGGGAACCGAGAGCCCTGACAGCTTCCAGCAAACAGGCAGGCTGCCGGCATGCCCCGTCTTGCAGCTCCCGGTCCTCCTCCCAGCCCCGTCGGAGCAGCCTACCAGAGGGGGGTTCGAACCTACAGGGAAAACCTTATTTTCAGCATCTGGCCACTGCTCTCTGCTGATAAGAAGGCCATTAAAAATGAAAAGGGAGGCGGCGGCAGCCCGGGGGCTTCCCACAGCACAGACCAGCCCGGGCGATCGGGTTCGGAGTTTGTGGCAATGTGCGGTGCTCAGAGCCCAGCCCCGGAGTGGGGACATCCAGCGTCACCCACCCGCTGCCTGGCACCCCTCTGCCAGGACAGACCTGGTTCTGGTAAACCGAGCCCCAAGCCCATGTCCCAAGTCTTTGCCCCTTCTCCATTCACCCACTTCCTAAACTTAGAAATCCAGCGTTTTAAGGCTAGAGAGGACAGACGACGATCCTCCGGTTGGGTTCCCTGAGCTGCTGGCCTGAGACCTCTGCCTCCTCGTTCTGCGTTGAGCCCACGGTGTCTGCCTGAAGCACAGCTTATCTTGTGAGAGATACGCAGACTCTTCATTTGAATACTTCAGGAGTTGGAGAAGCCACCGCATTCCTTGGTAAATTGTTCCTACGGTTAATTATCCTCACTGTTAAAAAATTTCCACCTTGTTTCTAGTCTGAATTTGCCTGGCTTCGGCTTCCAAGCACTGGATCTCATTATGTCTTTTTCTATTAGATTAAAGAGCTGTCTGCTATCAGAAACCATCTCCCATGCAGGCTGTGATCAAGCCACCCTTACTCTTCTCGTGGAGACCTTTCATGCAGTACGTTTCTCTGGTATCACCCTACAAGGCTTCTGTTCCAAACCTTTCATCTTCTTTGGATTTCCCTCCCAAGCCTCTTCTGTTTTGTCAACAGAGGGTTTGGAGTGCGGACACGAGAACTGCACACGAGGGCAGTGGGCTCGGTGCTACCGTGCTCCCCCCGCCCAGGTGGTGCTCGCCTGCCCAGGTCCTGCAGAGCCAGACTGGCCCTCGGCCGGGAGCCCTGGGGTCCTGCGGAGCCTCCTCTCCTAAGCACGGGAGAACGGATAACGCCAGACCTCCCAGAGGAATAGACAGAGGGGTTTGGTCAAAACCCTTCAAAAACAGGAATCTACGGGGCTACGCTCCTCCATCCACCCCAGCTTATGGTTGTGTCAAAAAGCCACGTCAAACCGCTTGACAAGGCGACTCGCATCAAACTCTTTGGCTTGGCACTGCCCGCGCACCAGCTGTCCATCCCTCCTCGGCTGGATTCTCCGTGACCCGACCACAGACTGCAGGAGGCCTTCGGAGCCGCCGGTCTGGCCGAGCCTTCCTCCGGGCGGAGGGCTCCGCGCTGCCCCGAAACGCTGCCTGGCAAGGCCAGCCTGTGCCCAGCGCTCACAGCGGGCCTGGCCTACGTTATCTGGTGCCGTTAACCTTAAAGCATCGGGAGCCACGAGGCTGCCCCAGCTGCCGATGAAACGGGCAGTGCTGTTTCTTTCGCCGAGCTGAATCCAACCACGCGCGTCCTTTCGGGCACCGGGATGGGTAACGCGGCTGCCCGTGGCTGGACGTCACCGAGCCGTCAGGCGTCACGCTCCCCAGCCCCGCGGCCTCTGCACCTAACAGTCCTCCCCACGTGCCTGCGTTTCCTCGCAGCTTTCCGAGCCTTGCCTGCATGCTGCTACCTACGCACTGACAGCTCACGTAGGGAACCGCACTGGGGACCCACATCACTGTTTGTATATTCACTCTCTGGCAACATATAACGCACGTTTTTGTGCTGGCTGCTTTTCCCCATTTAACCAGGACAGACTCTCAGCGCGGCGGTGGCTACGCAGACCTCGAGGGGAGCAGGAGGAAGGCAGCAGCCCTGTCCTCCAGCACCAAACGTGCAGCTGCGTGGCTGGGACAGCCACCAGCCGGGAGGAGACGGAGCGAATCTGGCTGTCGCTGCAGCAGGACCGCTCTTCGTGCTCTTTCCAGGGTGCAAGGCGCTGCCTGCTCACTTCTGTTCTCGTGAGGCTCAGCTTCAGCGCGGGGAACGGCGGGCTGCCCGGTGCCAGCCCTGCAGCCAGCCCTCCTTCGGGGGACGCACAGCTCACCCACCGCCCTGCCAAGCGTTAAAGCCCATCCAGGCATCTCACTCCTCCGCCCTCCACTTCCCCGCAGACCCCCCCCTTGCAGCCGCACGCTCGGCAGCCTCAGCCCCCAGCCCAGGGACCATCCTCTGCCGGTGTCCACGGCTGCCCAGGTGTGTTCACGGAGCATCTCTGGAGTCCAGCGGCTCCCCAAGGGCTCTCACAGCATCCACGTGGCACTGGCTGCTCCCACGTAGAAAGGCCACCTTCACACAAAGGCTTGAGGAAAGAAGTGGTCCTGTCCTGCTTCGCCCAGCTCCCGCAGGACACCTCAGCTACAGGAGCCCGGTTGGCGCCGGGTGATGCCGAGACAGTCACGCTCAGTTTAGTTGGAGTTGTGGAAAGATGCCTGGCGGGTGGGGTGGCTCCGGCAAGGGAAGGGGTTGTCCCGGGGTCCCTCGCTGGGTGGCACCGCCTTGGGGAGCCTCTTGCTGCTCCCTACGCTCTTCTGGGGACAACCAGCCAAGAAGACCTTAGTGGCTTTTTTGGTTTAGTCCCTGCAGCTGCAGAGTGCATCATCTGGGGTGAGGGAAGGGTATTTCCTTACTACTAATTAAAGTGAGCACAGAGAGTATCTTGCTAGGTGCTCTCTCCATCTCTGGATGCGCACGAATACGCCCTGCCCGCCGCGCTGTCGGGGGGGTCCCGCAGCCCCCAGCCGGGCTGTGTCCGCTCCGTCCCAAAGCCTTCCCCCCGGCACCGCCAGCCGGGGACAGCGGCAAGAGAGCTTCAGGCACTTCCCCGTCCTCCTCCCTCCACGCCGGGACGAGACCCCCTGCATCACCGTGGGCTCGGTTTCCATTCGGACACTTCTGCGGCACGGGAACGCCGCCTTTCCTTGTGCAGCTTTGCTTTTAACTGCTGTGAGTTATCCCCCAACAGGGATAGGGGTGGGCTGGAGTCACAGCCTGCCCTGAGCACCTTCAGTTCATCCAAAACCTAACGAAACGCATCCTGTAGCAACACCTCGCAAGGAAAGGCAGTGGAAAACAGTGAACACTTAACCGCTCCTACGAGGGCAAGTCGTATTTAATCGCGGTGCTGGTCCCAAGCCCCTGGTCAGCACGACTCGGCAGTGAAGCTGTGAAGCTCTGGTGCCCGGACAGGGAAGCTGCTCCGCTCCCCAGCCGTGAATTTGGCCGCATTCAAAGCCGGCTCGCGGCCGGCTCGCTGCCGGCTCGCCAGCTCTGCCTGCCTGCTGGTGTTCACAGGGACGGACCCTGCGCTGCGGCAGCTGCCGTAGCCCGTCCCCTCCTGCACCCTCTTACCACGACACACCGGGAGCAACCCGCCGTGCCGTGCCGTGCCGTGCCGTGCCGTGCCGTGCCATGCCGTGCCGTGCCGTGCCGTGCCGTGCCGTGCCAGCAGCAGCGAGCGGAGCAGCACCCGGCCACAGCCCGGGGTCTGCCCTGCACAAAAGCATCCCGAGACGCATTCTGTCGGCGGCAGGAAGGACTGTCTTAGCAATTAAACACATCAGCTTCCAAAAATAAAAGTCGTTATCGCACCTCGGGCTGAGACACCTCTCCTGGTCTGCTCTGCCTGTTTCGTGCTCACGTCAAGCCGCAGCCCCAGCGGAGACCCCGCTGCTGCCTTGTGCTGCCGGCTCTCTCGCCCCAGCCCTTCTGCTCTGCTGATGCTGCCCGGAGGAGAAAGCCCCTGCCCCTGCCTCTCCCAGGCGCTCAGGGGACAGCCGTGGCACACGTGCCTCCGACTCCGGCCACAAGTGCTATTTTTTCTTAAAAAGAGGGACAGTTTCCACACTGAGCCAGGAGCCAGGATGTGAATTTAGGACCTTTTGCCACAAAAAGCAAGGCAGCCCTGGTACGCTCTGCCCGGTTCCTGCGTCCCTGGTCTGCAGAGGGCTCCTCTGCCGGGCTGCAGACGGGCGGTCAGGTCGGCAGTGAACCAAACCCGCGTCTCCGCTCCCGAGGACCGGGCTGCTGCGCCCACACCCCACGCGGCGTGATGCCACGCAGTGATCCCTCTTCGGTGAAAAACCTGCTCTGTTATTTTGCTGTGACTGCTAGAGATTAAGTTACTCTTCTGGTACAAGATGAAAAAGGATTGTAAATGACAAGCGAGAATTAACGGCAAAGGTGAGAAGGGCCCCAGTAGACGCAAGCAAAAGTCCGTCTCGCCCACTGCCTCGCCTCTGACAGCGGTCGCTGGCGAATGTGTAGGGAAGCACCAGCAGAACAAGGCAGGTATCTCCCCAGGACATTTCTCCAGCTTTGTGATTTTCAGGGACATTTACCGCAGTTTAGGGAACGGCTGTGAGAGAAGTTACATTCAATTAACAGCCCTTGTAGAGAAAACCCCTGAAAAGCAAGCACTGACGTTTCCTGCACGTTTTACTTTCCAGGACCACCTGCACGGGTGAAGTCCCCGTCAGGCGGGCTCCCCACGCGAGCGTGCCCGCTGCGAAACACCACTGAGACCTTCGGGTGCTCGCGGCCGGCCAGCCGAAAACACCGCCGGCAGCAGCAAGCATCGCTCTCGAGAAGGCAAGAAGACGTGCAACTTACTGTCCAGGTGGCTGACTTGGCGGTGCTGGACTGCTGGAAGGTCACCTCGAAGTGGTGGGGACCGGGGTAGTCAGTGTTGGAGGGGATGACGGGAGCTGGGGACATGGCGTCGAAGGTAGAGCTGGGCTGCGAGTAGGGCGAATGCGTTGGGACATTGGAGGTGTGCTCGGAGCTGTAGGGGCTGGTGGAGGCTGCTCTGCTGCCGATGCTCTGATCCATGCTGTTGTTCAGCAAATTGAACTGGGACTGGAGGAAGGGAAAAGGGGAGGAGGGAAAAAAGAAAACACCAGCCAGTTTAGAGACATGGAAACCTCAGCCACACTTCTCCAGGGCTCCAGGTGTCCTGTTACAGCCTCCTTAAAGGGCCAGCGTGCGGGAAAGCCAGCAGAAAGAGCTGGGCCGGGTCACCTGGGTTTTTGATCAGGTCACCGCTTGTGCAAGGGGTAAAGCCAACACACCGCAATCAGCCCCCGTACCCGCTCCGTCCTCTCCGGAGGCGCTGAGACCCCCGGCTTCTGGCACACCTGGCGGTGCAAAGCCACGCTTTTGCCAGCCAGGGACCGGCCAGGGAGTTTCTGGGCTCTGCTCCGGTGTGGGAGATGCCCCGCTGTGGGTGGGGGGTGACAACCCTGTCCCACGCCGGGCTCTGCTCGACGCCGGGCTCCCAGCGCCCAGAGCATCGCGGCTTGGGGCAGCTGCCCGGCCCTGGGACGAGGGCATCGCGCCCGCTGCGACCGCACCGCTCGGCGTCCGACCGGCTCTCCAGACCCGTCACGCGTGCACACACGCACACCGCTTCTGGGAGCGCTCCCCCGGGCAGAGCCAGCCCTGAATGGCGGTTTGTGCAATTCCTTTCCCAGCCGGGATGTTTGCTTTCAGCGGCTCCGCTGATCCAGGTCTAATTTGGGGAAAACCTCAAACCCGCGCCGCGCGTAGCTGTGGTGCAGCACGCTGCAGCGAGGGCACAGAGCAAGCGCCCCTGTTTATGCATGTGCTGGCTCTTCTTCCAGGCATGCTGGACCAAATCTGCACTTTTTATGATGTTTTTTGTCTTATTCCTCTTCCGAACAACTACTGTCAGATACTTCCAGTAAGAGCCGGCAGCTCTCTCACCTGCAGGCAGAGCCTAAGCAAAGCTACGTTCTCAAAAGCTGCGTGGCTAAAGTGACCTTAATCTCTCATCTGAAAATCAGACAAAAAAATCATTTTTTCTATGGTAAAGAAATAGACTAACATTTAAAAAAATACATCCCAGACGTAACTGTTTCTCAAAGCAAGGGGGATTTTTTTCCCCCCGGAAATCTGCAACTCCCGAGCCGCCCGAGGGCTGCCCTCCCGGTGCTGCCGGCGGCTGCCTGGGCTCCGCGGTGACCACGCGCAGCGGCCGTTGCATTGCTGCTGGTCACCCCACCGTCCTCCACCACCCCTCCAGCCACCAGCGCCGGCTGGGGCGGCTCTGGGAGACTGGGAGCTACTGGGAGGCGACCACCGCCGTCCCGCAGCCCAGCAGGCTGGGCCATCTGCCGTCTCCTCCGAAGGGCTGCGAGGCTCACAGCTTAGGAATCAGGAGACGTGTTTTAACTTGGGATCCCAACCTCACCCAACCGTCTGCGATGTATAATGGTTTAAAGGCAATCAGCCTTCTCCAGGAAAGCTCTCCTGTTGTCTGCATCTCTCGCAAGGTCGTTGGAGCCTGTGACTAACTGGAGGAATGCTGAACAAGATCTGGCTTGCTTTTACACATACAGCCGTTTTCTCCCCTAAAACATGTGCGTAAACCCCTCTATTCCTTCTCGTTGCTCTAGAAATAGCCCTGCCAAAGACAAACCACCCCCAGCCAAGCTTTCCACAATCCCAGGCTTCACCTGGAGCAGAAGTTACAAGAAACTTCAGCAAAATGGGCATTAACACTGCCCATGGGACACCGTTGCCATCAGCAGGGGACCTGCCCGGCGGGGGCTGCCGGGCCGGGGCAGCCGCGGCGGCGAGCGGCAGCGGCTGGAAGACGTGCAGCACCGCTCACCCTCGAAAGGCAAAGCTCAGGCGTCGGACAGGAGGAGAGCAGCAAGGAGAAAAGCGATTGCTGCTTGTCAGGGCTGATCCACAGCCGGGATAATCCACGAGCATCACGGCCGAGCTGTTTTGCTCTCCCGGGAGAACGGAAGGCCCCGGGGCACGGGCTGCACGCGCGCCCTGGACCCAGCCACGTGCCTTTTGGAGGAATGAATGGAGAGCGAAGCGCTCTGCGCTTGACGAGCAAACGAGGCGATCTTCAGTGCTGCCCTTGCACACGTACGTGTGTGCTCAGGAAAAGCGGGCTACGTCCAGACCGCCCGGCAGAGCACGGCACGTCTGCTCCCGCGGTCGCTCATCTCCTGCCGCGGTGGGAAGTGGCTGGGAAGCCTTTTGCCTCCCAGCAATATTTGCCGCTCGGGACCCACGAGCTCGGGTGGGCTAGGGGTGAGGTGGCCCTTGGAAGTGGCCAGAAAAAAACTCCACAAAACTCCTCCCTGCATTGCTTTGTGAGCTGGCGGTGCTGGGAGCAGCCGAAGCCCGCGGCTGCAGGGCTGAATGGGTGGGCAAAGTGGCACTGACCTGCTGAGAGGAGCACCCTGACTCCGCACAGGAGAGAGCCTTGCCTCGGGAAAAACGACCACCTCTCCGCACACGAAGGAGACACGAGACCCAGAGCATCACTGCTGCAAGCCGGGCTGGCCACCCCGCGCCGGGACCCCCTGCCAGCACAAAGCAGCAGGCAGCACCCAGTACCGGGGCTCTGCACATCCGCTGGCAGAGACACCCAGAGTCAGGTGCAGGGGGAAAGCCACCAACCTGTGTTTAAAAATTGCCTAAACTTTGGAAGCATTCCCTTAAAAGACAGATCCAAAGCATGAGGGTTTGTATGTGAGTCAACAAGCCCAACACAGCGCTTGTGTGTCTAAGTCTCTAATACACACGCACACACGTTTATACACACACATAAATAAATATTCATGACTGCAGCAGCGATGACCTCCCAAGTGACAGCACTATGGCACAAAATGAACCTGCTTCATACGTGCTTTACACCAACTCAGTTATGACAAAAAAAGAGGAATGAAGTAATTTCTGGTCGGGAAGCGCAGCACCGCACCGCGCTCTCTACCTGCACCCATGCCTGTATCTAACTTTTCTGAACGCCAGAGAGCAGACACAAAACCCTCCTGACTCAGAGAGCGAGCTCAGCGCTTGAGGATGGGGCTGAAAATGTATCACCTGCAAGCACAGGTCCCATTTCCTCCGCTCTGCCCTCCCAGAGACACTAAAGCAGGGAAGGAAAGCCTGCCTGGGGCCCCGGGTGCGTGCCGTGAGCTCGGCTGAGGAGGTCCCCAGTGGAAGAGAAACTGGTGCTGCTGGTGCTCAGCACCACAGGCTGCTCCTTGGAGGGATGCTCCAGCTACCCCCCCTCCCATCGGCACGTACGCAGGCGAGGGAGCCTCTGCGCTTCGCACCAAAGGTTTACACCGCACCTTGGGCTCTGCAAGCAGCGGATCAGGCAAAGCCAGAGAGGAACGCGCGGCCGAGCCACCGAGGCTGCAGCATCCCACGCTGACACCGGTTACGGTTAACGGCCGGCTGAGCCACCGAGGCTGCAGCATCTCACGCTGACACCGGTTACGGTTAACGGCCGGCCGAGCCACCGAGCCTGCAGCATCCCACGCTGACACCGGTTACGGTTAACGGCCGGCCGAGCCACCGAGGCTGCAGCATCCCACGCTGACACTGGTTATGGTTAACGGCCGGCCGAGCCAGCAAGGCTGCAGCATCCCACGCTGACACTGGTTATGGTTAACGGCCGGCCGAGCCACCGAGCCTGCAGCATCCCACGCTGACACCGGTTACGGCTCGCGGCCGGAGCAGCCGCAGCTCCTTCGTGCAGCCGTGGGAAGGCTCACGCCACACCGAGCCTCGGCATGTCCCGGGCAGTGGCGGGCACGGAGGCTCAGCAGGCAGAGCCGGAGCCCGTGCCCAGCTCCTGCCTCGGCGGCGGAGGACGATTTCAAATAAGGAGCAGAAAGAGAAATCCCGTTAATGACGAGTAGCACCTACCGTGGTATAATGCTGCATCGGGTCGCTGATGTACAGCATTTTAGTCGTCTTGCGATTCACGGAGCGCTGGGAAGTGTCCCGCCACGGGAGTCATGGGGTCGGGGCGGCAGCGGGGATGGCCGGGGTGGGAAGGCGGCTGGAATTGGGAGCGCGGGAGCCGGGGCAGGCAGTGCCAGGGATGCTGTGCTGGGAGCCGGGATGGGCAGTGCCAGGGATGCTGCGCTGGGAGCCGGGGTGGGCAGCGCCGGGGATGCTGCGCTGGGAGCCGGGATGGGCAGCGCTGGGGATGCTGCGCTGGGAGCCGGGATGGGCAGCGCCGGGGATGCTGCGCTGGGAGCCGGGACGGGCAGCGCCGGGGATGCTGCGCTGGGAGCCGGGATGGGCAGCGCTGGGGATGCTGCGCTGGGAGCCGGGGCGGGCAGCGCCGGGGATGCTGCGCTGGCCACCCGTGTGCCGCTGTGTGTTGGCTTTTTTGCTTTTTTCATCTCCCTTAGTTCTGTCAACTAGCTGCATCCAACAACAAAACGGGGCCCACCCCTTTCTGTCCCTCATGACTGTTCATTAACGCACAGGGCAGGCCCCAGCTTGCCCAGTGATGGACTGGGCGATACCAACCATTCCCACTGCAGGGAGAGCGGGGGTCCAGCTCCATCATCAAACCCAGCCAGACTCCAATCCAGAGAGCTGCTTGCAGCCTCACTGGGGTGGAAACCCATTTGGCCGGCACCCTTTACCAGCAGACCACAGCGGCTGCTCTTGCAGCGACCAGATGGTGTAGCTACTCCGAGATACGGAGTTATCCATGGATAGAGATGGATAGGTGGACGCCTAGATGGATAGATATGGACAGACAGGGAGAGATGGCTAGATAGATATCTAGAGGGACAGTTATGGATAGACATCTAGACAGATAGATATGGATAGGTGGATATCTGGTGCGACCAGGCATATTTCCTTCCGACTTGGGCAGAGGGGTGAACGGTGTTTCCTACAGCCAGACCACACCGTGGAAGGCTACAGGCAGAAGCAGATAAGCGGTTCAAAGCGTGGCGTATTTCCGAGGCTGGAACCAGCGTGCATCCCCCTCCTCCCAACATTGGTGCGCACACGCGGACCCAGGCACAAGGATGTCAGCGGCGGCGTCACACAGCCCAAAGCACTGCCCAACCCGCCGGCCCTGAAGCCGTCTCCAAGCAAACACCGCTCCGGGGGGCTGAGGAGTTGTTCACATCGTTAATCACAGCCCCTCCTCGCATACGACCCTGACACAGGCTTTGAGGAGCGATGCAGCATCCGTGCGACGCCGAGACGGAGCATCACCCGCAGCTGGAGGGCAGGTCCCAGAGCGTTTGGGTGGCCTGCTCGCAGCCACCGAGCACCAGCGCTGGCACTGGGTGCCGCAGCACCCGCTGCTTCCCGCACGCCCGCTCCGGCGCTGCCGAGCATCACGAGCACCGGGTTGCAGAGCAGACTGGGCAGCTCCTCCACTGCAGCTCCCGTGTCTTGCCTTTCGGGCCGGCAGCCCCACGTTACCTGTGCATTTATTTCCATGCACGTCAGCACGCCAGGCGTTTTGGTGATGCCAGACGGCGAGAGCTGGCCGTGGCTCTCTGGGAGCTCAGCTCGGTTGCAGGATCGGGCCAATGTATATATTTACAACCAGCTCGTTATCCCGAGCAAGGGCCAGGAGCCGGCTCTGCCCTCCTGTGTGCAGCTGCTGTGCTCAGAGCCCTGCAAGGCCAGCGCTCACCCAGCCCCGGCAGCACCCCGGGCTGCACCGATTCCCACCGGGCTCAGCTTCGGTTACAGCCGGAACGGCAAGAAAGGCGACGGCAAGCGCAGCGAGGGGCAGCTCCCAATTAGCACCGTGGCCTCCGCCTGATCCCTCCGCCAGGCTGCTGCCCACTGCAGACAAAGCCCGGGGAAGGGAGGGAAAGAAAAGAAAAGCGAGGGAAAAAGGGGCTGGGGGAGGGGATGCAAGCTGTCGAGGAGGGAAACGGCGGCTTTCTGGAGGGAGATGCTGCCAGCGGCCGGCGCTGCTTCGGGGATGCTCCCAGGAGGCCGCCCTGCTCCGGGCACTGAACACGCACAGGCGAGCCGGGCGTCTCGCACGCCCGCTACGCTTTTCAAACCCTTTGCCTTAGACGGAGACGCACCAGCTTCTTGGAGAGCAGTGCCTACAGCAACGGCACGGACCCTCGGGGACCGCGGTGGGAGCAGAGCTGGGCGCCGGGACCGCAGTGTTCCCCTCTAGCAGCTCTGCCTCGCCAGCAGCTCACAAACAGCTTTTACTACGCAGCGTGTTTATAGCAGAGCAAATTCTACTCTCCTCTTGTCGAGGACCTCGAGCTCCATCGCCGTTACAGCCTGGAGCCCCTGCTGCTGCACGCAGCAATGTTATTATTAATAAGTAGCCACCATTTATGGACGGCTGCACCACCCGGCTGCAGTCCCGCAGCGCAGCCATCGAGCACAGGGCATCAGACCCCGCACAAACGGCAGCAGCACTGCCCCTGGAGTGCCCGTGTTCGGTGTACGCACCAGCGAGCGTCCCAGTCCCCACCACAGAGCCCCCAGCCCTCCGCAGGGAAAAGAAGTTTGGGTTCGACGCAGCTCCCACGCGTGCAGCCCGAGCACACTCACCATGACCGAGTCGTCCATGCTCCTCATCTGGAAGACGTCCATCGTGACCTCTGTGCGGTTGGAGACCTCATTGCTGCCTGTGTGGTTGGGCGGGGGGAGGTCGAAGTAGGTGCTGTCTGGCTCCCTGTGGAAGAGGCGATGGCAGACCGTCAGCCCTCCAGCTCTCCAGCGCAGCCTGCGCCACCACCACCCAGCAACCTGCGAGTCCCTTGAACCTTGTCCCCTTCTCAACCTCTCCCTCCATCCTCTGCTTCTATTTTCACGTGGCAGAGTGGGCTTTGCTCAGGCAAACTGTTGCCTGGCGGGTAAAGCAAGCAGAGACGGGGAGTTCTCATCCACCCAGCTCCTCTAGCATATCCGTCACCTTGGGGTGGCTTTAAGTGAGAGGAGGCCAGGGAAGAAAGAGGATGAGATGAAGCACAGGCCTTGCTTGATCAGACCATGAGGCTCAAAGGCCAGAAGACTTGCAAAAGTCTGAGTGTGACAGGGAGATGTTTAATTTTAGAAAACACCCATTTTAATTAGGCAGCCAAGCCTCGTGACCTCATGAGTGGAGGCTGACGGGTAAGAGCGCATCCTCCCAGGCTTGGTCCCAGCGTCCCCTGCCACAACACAGGCAAGCGTCCCAGCTGAAAGGGGACCTTTGCCTTGGCCCTGACAGCATCTCCACGTGGCCCTGCACCGAGGCAGATGGTGTCACCTACCAACGCCAGCTCTGAGGACCATGGTTGAGGAAAACCAGCCGCGTGTGTTGGTGCTTGCACTCTCTGCAGCCCTGCTCTGCCCACGGGGACACGGGCAGGGCCCCGGGCGCTGCCGCGGGCGGTGGGCTCCTCAGCATGCCGGGCACGGGGGACACGGCCCGGCTGCTCTCCTCTGCCCACGGGGACGAGTCAGTGCCTCCCGTCCCAGCTGCTGCGGAGGCGTTTCTGCTCCCCGAACACCTTTGCTTCCTCGAGCGAGAGGAGTCGCGCCCCGATGCCGACCTCCAACTGCACGAGGGCACCGCGCTGCGGGAACGCTGCGCCGTGCTTTGCAGCTCTCCTGCCCTGGCATTTATCATGCACGTTGAAAACTCTGGCAGCCACACAACCCGCTTCAGAAGCAGCATCCAACGCCTTGAAACAAGGTTTGTGGGGCCCTGCTTTCAGCGTCTGCAAACTCCGCAGTCTTTGAGCTGCCCAGCATCACCAGAGCAAAGGGGTTTGGCAAAAGAAATGATCTGAGCAGAGAGATCGGAGTCTGGGAGCAAAATTCTGAATGTGGAAAAGGAGTACAGGAGAGGTGGAGCATGTGAAAGAAACTTCTCTACCTTTGGGCCATGCTAACGCTGTGTGCTAACACAGATGACAGAGAAAGAGCCAGTTCTGCCTCAGAATACACCGCAAGGCAGAGCATCAGCCACCACTTACAGCGTGCTCCAGAGGTGCTCAAACGTTGTGCCTTCATCGGCTGGAGACGACTGGGACATCTTCACAGAGGGGGACTCCGACAGAGGATAAATCACTCTAGGGGCAAAGAGAAACGGCGAGGTTACAGCACTGCTGCCGTGCCGTCTCACGCCAGCCGAGCGCCCGGCGAAGGACCCCGCTCGCGGCGGGACCGGACCCCCAGGGACCCGTCGTGGGGAGATGCCCTCGCCCCGGCGCGGGCTGCGGGCACGGGGCGGTGGGCGGAGGGGCGAGCCAAGCTCAGCCGGCCCTGGAGGCTGCTGCACCGCAGGACGGCTCGCACGGGACGCGAGGCGACTGGAAACACCTTCGCTGCAGACCAGGGCTGCAGATCACAAAATAAACCCGCCGGGCTTTCCCGTAGGGGTGGCATTTCTGGTGACGAGGTCGCGGGCCGATGTTCTTACGAGTATGTGGGTATTTTGGAAGGGGCCAAAGCGGCAGGGCGGTGGGGTGTCAGCCCGGCTCTGCTAAGCACTGATCCTGTGACTCAAGGCTTCCATTTGAGATATTTACAGTGTGCTTCAGCGTGGGCACAAACAGCAGCCCCCGTCCTGGGCAGGGGTCACACCACTGTTCTTAGCAGTCACTCTGGAGCAGCTTCATTCAGCAAAGAGCTGAGACTCTCCGGGTAGACACAGCAACACCAAACTCCTGAGTATCAGCTCTCTGAATCAAACCGAAACCCCAAGATAGGAGGCAAAAAAAAAATCTTCAGCAAGAACGAGAGCCGAAGGCACCCTCGTTGCAGCCCCTGTCCGGGCTGCCGGGCTGCACGGTGTGGTCCCTGCCCCCTGAGAGCAGCCCCTGTGCCTGGCTGCTCAGGGCCCAGCACCAGCGGAGCTGTGGGGAAATCCTGCTCCACGGATCTGGGGAATATGGGAGAGACACCCCTGTCTCTGAATCCCAGCAGTGCCACAGATTCAGGCCACGGGCCATACCCTGTAGGCTGGCACACGAGACATCCTCGGCTGCCACCAGCTCCCAGCAAGGCACGCCAGGAAAGCGGGATCGCAGAGCTCGGAGCGCTGGCAGGAGCTGAGGCATCCCCCGTCACCAGGGGCCACTTCAGAAGAAGCCTGCCCGTTTCGATGCAGCCCTCCAGGCCTGATCTGGGTTTGTCCACTTCAGGCACAGAGCAACTTTTATCCCAGGAACATCGTTTGCCAACAGGCCAGCATGTTTTTCTCAGGAAGCTCTACTTGGAAGTGCCACAAATCCGCACAGGCACAAAGACAGGTAAGAGCCTCACATGCACAGGGCAAGATATCCTAAATATCGCTTGTTCAGACACTGAAATGACCTTCCCACTTCTAAGAAACATTATTGAATGGAATATTACGCCCTCCAGGTGACACAAGGCAGGAATGCTGCTCTGCAGACGGGGCAGCGTCCCTGGGAGCAGGCGCTCCGCTCACCCCGCGCTGCGCACGGGAGGTCGGTGGCAAAGCCCATTCTTCAGCCAAAGCCTCTGCACGCGGCTGCCCGGGCACAGCCAGAGCCACCCTCAATCCGACCTGCTCCTCCGGCCCCGGGACAACGTTTCTTGGCCCCTCTCAAGCCGAAGGCAGCCCGCACCCTACCTCGGCTCTCCCTTTGTGCCCAGCACCTCTCCGACCCCAGCGGCAGGAGCGGCAGCGTTTGCGGAGCCATCTTGAGCCCCACGCTGCCTTCCTCTGCTGGCAGCCCCGCCATCTGAGCGTCCTCCTCCTCCCTCACCTGCTCCCCAGAAGCACCAGGACCATTTCCCTGCCCTGCTTGACACGGATGTTCCCCAGGCACCATCTGACTACTCCTTTTACCCACGCCAGCGTTAGCATCTCGTTTCAACTCGGTACCGACATCTAATAGTGAAAGCCCGAAAGCTTCCTGCTTTTGGGGCTCGAGCCGCCGAGCGCGAGGGAGCCACTTTCTAGCTGAGTGATGCTCGGGGTCGCCCGGGCCCCTCTGCGTCAGCTGGGACCGGCGGTTGGGGGGCCAGGAGGTAAAACGAAAGCGGGGCGGTGTCCCCCGACGGCTGGTCCCACGGGCTGCTTGCTGCTGCGTCTGCGACTCGTCTGCGAGAAGCGGCATCCCCGGAGGAGCTCGCAGGAGGGTCTGCACAGCGGAGGAGGGCTCCTTCCCCGCGGGTCCCACCACGGAAGAGCCAGCAGTGAGAGCCTGGCGTCCTCCCATCCCTCCTCGTCCCACGTGTGACACACAGAGAAACGAAAGGACCTACACGGCAGCTTTGAGCAGAGGGAAAGCCTAGAGCTGAGGCGGGCGACTGCGGGTGGCCTTACCCTGCTTCCATGCTGCTTCCCCTGGCCCAGGGCAGCGGCAGCTTCGGGAAGGGGCCAGGCCTTTCCCTGCAGCGAAGCGAGCACCTCCGCACCGCCCCGGCTGTGTGGTCATGATGGGTGACACCAGCTCTAACCACGTGGCTGCACTCGTTTTCGAAAGAAAAAAATCTGAACATTTTAAGGGCGTTTCGGAAGTTCCCTTTCTCTTTCAAAGCACAGTTGACGCTTGCAAAGCCAGGGCAGCATTTTCTCACCTCTGAGCTCCAAACCTCACCGCACGAGGAGAAGCTCGGGCTGTTCATGAGCATCCCTGCTGCAGCGATCGCCACGCAGCCCGGGAAAGCATCCCTGCAGCGAGCGTGACAGCCTGCCAGCCGGGCATCCACGGGGACACAGAACCACGAAACACTTCGCAAGGGTGTTCCCCGAGGCTGGCAGTGGTGCGGGCACAGTGTAGTTTAACAGGAGGTGCCATTTAGAGCCCCATTATGCCATGAACCGTGGAGGAATTCACATTCAGGGAAGTCGGGAAAGCCCTCTGATGGGGAGGTCCAGCAGAAGGAAAGAACACCCCATCGAGAGCAGCGGGGGCCCTGTGGCACAGCTTAATTAAAGGTGAACCAGGAAGAGCCTTAAAGACTAACCCAGCACTGCTGGAGAAGCAGTGCTAGATGGCTTGGATGTCACCGCCTTCCCAGTGCCTCGGGCTGTGTAAACGGCACCGGGAGGTCACTAACCTGGGGCTAAACACATCGGCAGCGGCAGAGCTCGAGACCAGCCGCAGCCGAGGCCCAGCTCCTCCGCCACTTCCAGCCCCCAGGTCCGTCTGGAGGCTATTTCGCCTCTGCCGTACCTGCGCCAGCCCGTGATGTCACCCGCTTCCCAGCACCAACGGAAAGACCTGAGGTACCACCCCGACTTCTGCCAGAAAGAGCTCTCTGGCCAACCCTCCGTCAGGAGGATTTAACTCCTCCAGAGACCCAGACCCGCTTGTTAAACTGAAGATCTCTTTGCCCAGGGAAGGGTGCGGCCAGGACCCCTCTGTCCCTTCCGCCCCGACGCGGGCGGGAGGCCATGGGGTAGCTCGGCGTGGCTGGCACCGGGGCTGCTGCCCGCGGGCAGCCTGCGCTGCGGGAGCCCGCGGCAGCACGTGCACTGCATTTACTGCAGGCTTCTGGAGGAAGCAAGACCGAAATGCGCCAAGCGGAGGGTCCGGTGCCGGGTGCCAAGGCTGCTGGCGCGGTTTGCCTCCGGAGAGCTGCTCCCCGTGCTTCCCCACGCCGGCTCTGCCGCTCGCTGGATTGCTGCTTCCCTCTGTTGCAGGTCAGGGCATTGCAGGGAAACCGCACTCCGAAAAGGAAGGGCAGGAGGACCGAGACGCAGCCTGCGAAGAGGCAATCTGCACCGTGGCTTGCGTTGGGGCTCAGCTCGGTCCGCAGCCAGCAGAGCACGGAGCCGGGGGCTGCCAACCCCCGGGGCTGCAGGAGCCGGTTCCTTCTGTCCACGTACCTTCCCCGCTAACCGCCACCGACGCGATTCCCGAAGGATCAGGATGGAAACACTCGGTGTCCTCAGTCTTTTCCCCACTGCTGTGACTTTGGCTATATCCGAAACGCCAGGTCAGCCGCAGCGTAGCTGAAGCAGCCACTTCTCCCCCAGCCCCCGGGATGCAGGAGAACGAAAAGCAGGCACCGAGGTCCACTGCAGCCACCCCAGACAGGGAACAACTCTGCAGAAGCAGAGCCGATGAACTCGCATATATTCAACCCTGCTCCATTCAGCCCCCAGTTTGACCACGGAGTCTGAATATATTCTTGGAATTATTCTAAACTCAGTTTCCTTCTTTCACCACCACAAGGAGGGTGAAGGGTACCAAGGGCATCACGAGGGGGCCGAAGCCTTGCTGAGCGTGACGCCTGGCAGCTGAGCTTCTGCATCCTCTAGAAGCAGCATCTCTGACCTCACCGTTAACTTTCAGCCTCAGTTTTAGGCGCTTAGAAATGTCTGTAGCTATTTCACCCAGCAATAACATATTTGACGCCATCCTGCCACTCGAACAGCCTAGAATGAAACACGACAGCATTTTGCAGCCTCCTTAAAGGGAGATAAATGCACCTGCATAACAGGGCTGTTCCCAGTTCCTAAAGACTCTCGGCCCATCCTGTGAGAGGAAGACTTCTGAGAGCAATTTCCAGCTCTCACATCGAGCTGCTGTGTGTTGCTTGACGGTTTGTGCACCGGCCTCTGGACCTTCTCCTCCCCTCCGCACACCGAGAACCACCAGGCTCATCCAACCCGCAGCAAATCACGTTTGCAAAACACTGACAGATCCCAAGGCGCCAACACTACCCCGTGCTATTGCTCATTTCTCCCAGATTATTAAAGTCACGCCTGTGAAACGAGGCTTGTAACAGTGACCAAGAGCGAGCGAGCTTTCCTGCAGCGCACCCGCATCTCAGGAGCCCTCCTTGGGGGCCAGCAGCTTATTAACAATGATTTTCTTCCCAAGGAGCAGGCAGGTTGGACAGAACTCCTCTCTGCCGGACAGAGCCATGGACAGGCAGCTCGTGGCGGGGCAGGAGGCAGCTAAACCTGCCCGCTCGCCGTCCCTCCCCGGAGCCGAGCGGGACCCAGCGGCGGGCAGCCAGCTCAGCATCCTCCCGGTACCCAGCCCCACCGCTGCAGTTCCCGTTCAAGGCTTGGTTTTTCCTCCACAAGTGCTTCAACTCTGGGTCTAAGGCACTTGGGAGCAAACTTTCCAAGGCGCTTTAATATTGTGTAACCACGCTACGAAGCAAAGCAGCCACAAATCATCTTCCAGCTGCGTCCTCGAGCGCTTGAGAGAGGGTCGTGCTGAGTAACCCCCCCCCACACAAATAGCAAGGGGTTTCCCTTTTGTCAATTTTTTCCTCCTACCTGCTCTGGCTCCCCAGGCGTCTGGAGTTCCCCCGGAGGTCTCCCGCGGACAGGAGCGGCCTGGGATTGAGGACCTATGTTATTTACTGCACTACAATCAAGTAGCGTCCCGGTCGCCTAGGCGATGACATTGGAGCTGCTGAAAGCTATGTGAAAAGTGAGGCAAAGGCTTGCGCGCTCCTTCCTGGAATAGGAGCCAGTCGCAGGGGGGTGGGGAATGCTCAGCCAAGCGTGCCGGGGAATTAAGCTGGTCACCAGTGCCAAAGGGGCTCGGGGGCAAGCTGGCTCTCGGGGCTCCGGCAGCCACCCGGCAGCACCGCGCCCGGGGCGGCTGCGGGGGTCTAACCCTGACGAAGCGGGGAAGGAGACGTGGCAGAGCCCGCGGCGCTGAAGGAGGCTCGTCCCGTCGCCAGACCGGTGGCCGAGCTGCTTTTGTGCTTGCGTTGGTCAGAATGACCAGCTCGTCCCTCCTGGGCAGCGAGGACCGGGGCAGCCCGCCCGGGGACCAGCAAGGGCCCGCGTCTCACCGCGCTGCGTCCCGCGGTGGGACACACGGCTTGCCGAGACCCACCCGAGCGGCAGTGGATGGAGATTGAACTTTTCTGATACAAACCCAGCAGCCACGAGACTCTATCTGTGCTGTGCGGACTCACTGCTGCAGCTTCTCGCTGGCTCCCGTCTTCTCGAGCTGCCGTTCCGTGGGTCACTCGCCCTCGGTCACCGGGGGAGAGCGGCGAGCGGTGCTCACGGCTGTTCAGTCACCGGCAGCGCGTTTAAGTCACCCGTCTCTGTTCAGAGACTGACAGCCTGGGGCAGGCGGTGGCTGCAGAGCGGCCGTCAGGGTCTGTCCCCTCGTCATCCGGGTCTGTCCCCTCATCATCAGGGTCTCTTCCTTTATTTTCTGTCAGGGACTGTCCCCTCATCATCAGGGTCTGTCCCCTCGTCGTCTGTCAGGGTCTGTCCCCTCGTTGTCTATCAGGGACTGTCCCCTCATTTTCAGGGTCTGTCCCCTCGTTGTCTGTCAGGGTCTGTCCCTTCATCATCAGGGTCTGCCCCCTTGTCAAGGTCTGTCCCCTCGTTGTCTATCAGGGTCTGTCCCCCCATTTTCTATCAGGGTCTGTTCCCTCGTCGTCAGGGTCTGTCCCCTCGTCTTCTGTCAGCGTCTGTCCCCTTATCGTCAGGGTCTGTCCCCTCGTTGTCTGTCAGGGTCTGACCCCTCATTTTCTATCAGGGTCTGTCCCCTCATCATCAGGGTCTGTCCCCTCGTTGTCTATCAGAGTCTGTCCCTTCATCATCAGGGTCTGTCCCCTCGTAGTCAGGGTCTGTCCCCTCGTCACGCGTAGGGCCAGAACGCAGACGCATTTACCAGCCCCCAGACACACCAGAGTTACTGTGACCCATTTTGGGGGCCCAAATGCCCGATCCGTAACGAAAGCAAGATCCAAACGCCTGCTCTGATCCCGAGCTTTATTTTTCAGATGGCGGGGGCTGCCCGTTTTCCGGGCGGGGAGGTGGGGGTCCCACACGCTGCCAGGCTGCTGCCCACCCCACGCCGAGGCCTCCGAGGCCTTTGTGCTCGGTGCCTGACAGATGGAGCCGCTTTTGGGACGCAGCTGTCCCCGCCACGGCCCTCGGTCCCCGCAGCTGGCTCCTCTGCTCCCCATAGCAGTGGGGCGGGGGGCTGCGGGACCCCTGAGGGGCTGTGGGCCCCGGGAGGGCTGGCCGGGCTCCTCGCCCTTCGCCGGCCGCTCTCCCCACAGAGCTTTATTGATTATTGATTTATTCCCATCACGCCGGTGTCCAGTTTGGCGGTGCGCTGCCATTGCACTTGGCAGCTTTGCTCCGTCCCAGGCGGGGAACCTCCCGCGACAGCCCGCCCGCGGTCCCGCTGCTCTCCGTAATTAGCCAGGAGCCGTAATTAGCCGGAGCGCGCGGGCGCGGGGGGTGCTGCCCGCGGGAAAGCGCCGAGGCAGGGCGGGGAGGCCCGGCCGGCCGCCGCGGGCCGCAGCGGAGGCAGGCGGTGGAAGGGGGGGGTGACAGATCGGCGTCTGCCCTCATTAACGGCTCATTTGCATCATAATTACTTTCACGAGACGGCTTCCCGCCCGTTTCCCGCCGCCGCGCGCGGAGCGCGGGACTGCAGCTCCCGGCGTGCCCCGCGGCACCGCCCCACCCGCCTCCCCGCGCTCTGATTGGCCGCCCGGCCGCACCCGCTCCCGCCCCTTCCGCCCGCTGCCGCCCCGGGGCCAGGGCCGCGGCGGGCGGGTTTAAACCGCGCCGGGGCCGCTCCCGCCATGAACTTCTCGGAGCTCTTCAAGCTCTCCGGCCTGCTCGGCAGGTTCTCTCCCGACGGCCGGTGCCTGGTGAGTGGCGGCTGGCGGGGCGCGTCGCGCCGGGGCCGCTCCCGCCCGCCCGCGGCCCGAGGGGACCGGCGGGGCCGAGCGCCCGGCGGCAGCGCGGGGCGGGCCAGGCCGCAGCCCGGCAGCGGCCTTTCCCCGG
This sequence comes from Opisthocomus hoazin, assembly GCF_030867145.1. Taxonomy (NCBI): domain Eukaryota; kingdom Metazoa; phylum Chordata; class Aves; order Opisthocomiformes; family Opisthocomidae; genus Opisthocomus; species Opisthocomus hoazin. The sequence goes on along the minus strand of NC_134429.1, from coordinate 21,108,272 downwards.
GGCGGGGGCCTGGTCGGTGCTGCGGGCACCGAGCCGCCGGCGTGCGGCGGGGCTGTTCGCCAGCGCGGCTCTGTGCGGCGGCGACCGGGTGACGGTTCGTTAAATCACAGTTACGAGGCAAAGAATAATGGTTTTTTAAGAGCAGAACTGGTTAACGGGTTAACTAGCGGTGCTGGAACGAGTGGGGATTGGGTTTGTCAATATAACCCCCCCGTCGCCTCCGGTTTAACTGTTTCTGCCGCCGCTCGCAGCAGAGCACAGCCTCATCAAGCCCTGCTGAAATTAAAATTCCTGCTTGCGCCCGCAGCGCACCTGGGCAACGGCAGCACGCCGGTTCGTCAGGCTAGGGCTGCAGCCCGGCACCGGCTAAGCTCCGGTTTCATTATGGCCGTGGCTGGAGCCCAGCACCAGCTCAGCTCCGGTTTCGTTGCGGCGCAGGCTTCGTGCGTGCAGTACCGCTTGGTGGTTCGGGACGCGAGCACCCTGCAGCTGCTCCAGCTGTACACCTGCCTGGACCAGATCCAGTATGTCGAGTGGTCGTCCGACTCCCTGTTCATACTCTGCGCCATGTACAAGCGTGGGGTGGTGCAGGTAAGGCCAGCGGCAGGGCAGCGTGTGTCTCCCGCTGGGGATTCGTGGGTGGCCCGAGGGAGAGCACTAGTTCAGTGCTTTTGCTAACGTAGCTGACGTTGTTATTGATAACGCATGGTGTGAGGGTAGCCCAGCATGCCGTTGTTTTTAAAACCATGACAAACATCTTAGTTTGAAAAAAAAAACAAACCCAAATTTAGAATGAAAATATTTATCAAAACAAATCAAAATTGGAGATTACCTTACCAGTTTCTTAGTGCAGTAGAAAGTAAATACATGCAAACTCATTAAATGAATGAAAACTTTTAAGTGTTGGATGTTCAGAATATTCGTCACAGGAAAAAAAAAAACCAAAACCTTACTTTACAATGTGTATTAATACACGGAGATGCAGGGCTTACTTTTGTAGTGGGATCCAGCGCCAGTCCTTCATGGCCACGGGCGTTCAGTGATCTCCTGAGCTCTCTGGTATGTGGTGCGGGAGCCCTTCCTCGGCTGGAGCAGAGGTTTCGGGGAGCTGTTTGTTCCTGCACTGTCGGTTTGCTTTCCTCTCTGACCGAGGTCTGGTCCCTGGAGCAGCCGGACTGGCACTGCAAGATAGACGAGGGCTCAGCAGGATTGGTGGCTTCATGCTGGAGTCCGGATGGTCGTCACATTCTCAACACGACCGAGTTCCATGTAAGTGTGAAGTCACGATTGCTCTCGGGGGTATCAGATGTTACTGTCTGCCCTTTGCCTCTTAAAATAACCTAAAGCTCTTAAAGCTGTAGTGGTGGTAAAGAATGCGGATATGGTTGTCTTATATTCATCTGTGTGATCTAGGCTAATTCCGGTTTAGATGTTAGTTTTCTGTTAACATTTTATCCTCTTGCTTCTGATGACAAGATAGAAAATGGACACTTAGCTTCGAAGGTACAGTTATGTGTTTGAGAAAAGTGTAGGGCTCACTGGCGTTCATCGAAGCAATTTTGGAAATCAACTGTGTTGCTTGTAGCTCAGGGAAGGCTCAGGGTTTCTAGCGGAAAAAAAAACCAAACCCCCAGCCATAAACATTTAAGAGCGGCTATGGAATTAGAAAATATGGGCTTAGGTTTGTTGACCTATGGGATGAGATTTACATCCAGATCCTGAAAATACTTTCATAATTGTTTCATTTTACACATGGGAGTAAGACTGCTGTTGATAGAACCACTTGCAACATGAAAATTAAAACACGTGCAAGTGCTTACTGGTTAAGAACCATATTCTGGAATCCGGATGGGATTGTGGATGCTGGGCACTGGGCTTGTTGGAAGGCGTGTGGAAGTCTGACTCTCCACCTTCCCAGTCTCTGGATTAGAGCTGAGAATTCGATGAACGATCAGCAAATAGCTAAGAACTACCTGCAAGACATCTTTCTCTGTGCTTTATTTACCCTTATCAAAGCTGTAGATGGATTTTCGATGACGGGTTATTGTGTCATAACCCTCACTAGCACTGAATTCAAATGTTACACTGCAGGATTCTTCCTTTTTTCCTGCAAATACCAATGTTGGTGGAATATAGACGAGGGATTTTATAATCTGTGTGTGCGGACTGGAGTTAGTGCAAATCCTTTGCTCTCAAGGGAACCCGTGGAGAAACCTGCGCACAGCTATGGTGTAGTTCCTGATGCACGCATGGGGGAATTCTCTGGCAAGGATGTTTAGTGCTGGCAAGGAGTTTTAGTGCTGACTGGGGTAGAGATTTTCTGGCTATAAAGCAGTCTCTTTCCATTCCCCTTCCCCTCTAGATAGTGAGTTACGAGGGGTTATGGATTTGGGCCTTAGTTTTCCCAGGAATGAATCACCCTGGTGGCTATTAAAATAAAAAAAAGGCTCTAAAATTTCAACCTGAAGTCGGAAGAGACATGCCTGCCAGTCAGTAACCCAAACTGAGGGCTGGTGCTGTGTGCTGCCAGCGAGTATCTCGTGGCACGTGTGTGTGGGGGTGGACTAGCAAGTATTTATTGCCTCCCAACAGAACTTGGTTTGACCTTAGAGGATTTCATTAAGCCTTTGCCAAGTTGGCATCTGTGTTGGGATAAGTTTTCTTTCCAGCTGTAAACAGGTTGCTAAATTAGCTTTTGTCAGACAGCTGCCTGGGTTATGCCGATGTCTGAGTTGTGTTTACTCTCGCTCTGCTAAATCCATGGTCTGGTGGGACAGGCGTGAGCAGTGCTTGAGACAGAAACTGTCAGGATACTTAATAGTGGTGTATTATGTACGTTATCGAATTCAGCGATTGCTTGGAGGGCTCAGAGCTTCCTTGTCAGCCAGTGCAGCTTGGCTGTGGTAGTGTGACTTTCTCAAATGGCATCAACTAATTACTCGTGCTTGTAATTCTTCAGGTCAACACGTGAGCTCCACTGTAAGCTCACAAATAACTTTCTTATTCCTAGATTTTTTTAATGGATATGGTTGTGCTAATTTATTTCTAGCAATCCATAGTTACTAGTGCCTCAGAAAAATTATTCGCCAGCTAACTTGCAGTCAAGTTCTTTTTGTGGTCAGCATTATAGTGAATAATGTTGTGGGTTTTTTGATGTGACTGGTGTGCAGTTCCTAATTTGAGATGAGTGCAGCAGAATTCTGACCCACGTTTCCAAAATCCCATTTTGACTCTGGTCTTTTGAGATCGGCAGCAATGCTTCATACGTGCTTAATATTAACATAACTCTGCAAATATGATCATTTTATTGGAGAAGAGTCTGTAATAATGGGCAGGTTTTTTGGGTCCAAGAGTTGTTACACAATGTGCAGTAATATTGGATGGCAGAGGTACCTGTCTAAACCTTTACACGGTTACTGCAATAAACAGCATGGTATACAAGGGAACTAAACGACACAGTCTTATCAGAGAAAGTGTGTAGAGACTCTGTCCTTTCACTTGATAGTGGATCACTGGCAGATGCAGAGAATTTGCTGTGCTTAATTACAAAAATGTGTGTGGTACCTAGTTACTTGCCTGAGATTTTTGAAAGCATCTTTGTGCTGTATGTTAGCTGAAGTGTTATGTGTGGAGGGGTCATTCTGCCAGCATCTGGGATGGCAGTCCTGCAGAGATGTAGAAAAGATGTAGGCTTGTTCCTCAAATCTTGCTGGGCTGGGTTGGAGGATTGCCTGCTGTTGGAGACTGTCAGCGCTGCTGTCCAGACTGGCAAACTGCACGGTGAGATACAGACTTGCTTGGTTTTGCCAGGCAAAACCTAGTTTTACTGGGCAGCTGGATGTATTCAAAGGTAGTTCCAAACTTGGAAGGCTTTTTTTTTTTGCTTTAATTGTCCGCTTATATCTTACAGGTACATGTGAGAAGTGGTCAGAATAGTTGCAACTTGATTTTTCATCACCTTGTTGTTTATACCAAGCTAGAGTACAGTTCTGTTAGGAAAAGCTGGGGTTTTTTTTTGGGGGGGGGTGGAACTGAGGCAGTGCTTTCTCATTTCACTAACCGAGAGCAAAGCTCAATTAGTTGGAAAAATACATTTTGAAAGCCTGCTGTGCGAAGTCTGTCTAGAATCTGAAAAAGTTGGAACACCACGTTAATTATACTGATTCACGCAGTGCACAGGAAAGCAGCTTGTCCCATTGCTATCGTTTGTTACTTCTTTTGTAGTAGGTTCTTCCTCTCCTGCCAAAACCTGCTCTGTGAGGCAGTTCTGCATGCCTGCTGTGTGTAGCACAGCAAGCTGCTTGCTAGAAAATCCCACGTTGTCAGTTTGTCCTGTGGAAGGTGTTGTACTGGGTATCTCTCCTCTTACAGTGCCATCGTTCCACTCGAGTTCATGGGCACATGTAGAGCTTAAGCAAGAGCTGCGGTTAAAAGGTGTAGAGAAAGCAAATGGATCCTCTGCTTCCTTGTGATTCTCATTTTTGGTGATAAATAGTGTGAAGATCAGCAGCATTGTGCTTGAGTGTTTCTTTTAGGAAACTTTGAAGATACTTTCTCTAGTTCCATGTTAGGTATGGAGGCATTAAGGAGCTTCTTTCGAACTACAGCAGCAGGGGAAAAAAAGCGTGTGTTTCTGTGTGTATTGGAGCTAATCCTTAGTAACTGTAAATGGCTACGTTGGTTGAAAAATGCTTTCTGTCGAGGAATGTGCTCTGAATAATCTTCTGAAATCCGGTGCTGACAGACACTGCTATGTAAAGAGGCCTTGTGACCCAGTCAAGTCTGGGACAAAAGTTGACAGTCATTTGAGATGCCAGGTTGTTTAAAAGTGTGTTTTTATCTATTGAAAATCACCAGTCTTACACCTGCCTGTAGCTGTCAACGTTGGGACGTAGTCCTGAACCCAGCACTGGAGACTGTTTATCACGTTACCATCTAAATACTTTTTATTTCTCAGCTGTTTTTAGGCTATTTTAAAAATGCTTCTGCTTTTGGTTTGTTTTTCCACTGCAAAACAACAGCTGAAAACTTCTCAGACAGAATTATCATTAAGATTTGAGTTTGACAACTCCACTTAATCGAGTCACCTACACTAAAGAGAAAGTACCCCTCAAAATGACCAGTGAAAAAGGAGTGCTTGCTGCAGACTTGATTGACCATGATCTATTCTCCTGCTGTAAAAGCAGTTGTCCCTTTGCCACAAAGTCTCTGAGAAAAGCAAAAAAGAACAATGCAGTTTATTGTGATTTTTGAAGTGTTTCGCTTTGTTTTTTCACCGTCTGTGCATTTTATGTTTCTGTCTCTCGTAATCATATCTGCTGGCTGTGGAGGAATTTTTCTTGGGCTAGTTTATGTTGACAACTTGGGCAGGATTGTTGAATAATGTTTTAGTTCCAGCTGGGAATATGAAGGTTCTCCCTTTTTGTCACAATTTAATTGTAAACATATTGTTAATCCATGTAAGATAGGTGTGAAGTCCATATTTTAAGCCCATAACGTAACTTTCTCAGCTCATAAAAATGTTTGAGTGTACGCAGACAGAACAACTGAAAAAAATCCTGATTTGGGGAATCAAAATGGTTTGCTTTTACGTGTTTCTAACACTAGGCCACAACCTGTGTGATTTGGGCAAGAGGTTGCAATGAAGTTATGGCAGAGCATATGCGTGGTCTCCAACCTGCAGTTGTGTGCTTCCCTTACGAGCTTGCAGCCTTTTCAGGAGAGAGACACCGAAGTTGAGTAGAGGATCTTATTAGTTGTTATGGGTACGTTGTGATTGATTTGGAGTCTGAGGTCTGAAGAGGAAGTGCTTTGGTTATCAAAGGGTTGTAGGCATCCAGTATAATAATAGGTCTTTGGTTTTGAAGGTGTATTTTTGTGGGCTTGTTGTAGACTGGGTGTAAACATCCCATGGGTGTGTGGTGGTTGTGTTCTGTAGTCTCTTCCCAGCACTGCCGTGGCACTATGGCAGTTTATGCCATATATGTTAGAAGTGATGTGTTGGGGAGGTGTGGGGGGCAATACACTACCACTCCAACAATATCAGCGTTCAGTGTTACAGGAGCTTGTGGTGTCGATCAAGTGCATGCTCAGCAGTTAAGTGCAACATGACAAGAATGAACAGGGAAGCCATTATTAGTCTCTTCTCTGGGGAGTGGGAAGCCATTATTAGTGTCTTCTCTGGGGAGTTACGGAACTTTGACCCTTTTAGAGAAGGTTCTGTCTGAACAGCAAGCAGAGGACTGCACCCAACGATGACGTGGAGATGGATGCAGAAAGACTTCTCAGAATGAAGGTGTGCTTGCCTTTTCTCTGCTGTAGTGGAGCCTCAGGCAAGGCCGAGGTGACAGTAAGAGCCCTGCAGGTGATGTGCTGTTTCTCACCTCCAGAGATTTTTCCTCTTCTGATGGACTTGAGCTTGGTGGGAGCAGTAAGGCTTTGCCTTGATCTGAGGCTCTGAGCCAGGCGATGTGGTCCAGGGTAGAAGTGTGCGTGATGCACAGCAGCCAGGTGAGTTGATTGTGAGGCCGAGTAGCAGCACAAAGGTAAACTTGGATGCCTTTGTCAGGAAAAATTACGATCCAGACCTCAGCATTCAAAGCTTGCAGCTGCTAAGCTTGTTTTAAGTGGCTGTAGAATGTGTGGTGTGTATGCTGCGTGTTTTGGTCGAGGGAGGAACAGCAGCAAGTACATTTAACACTGCAAGTAACAGGAGCAAGCAGCATATCACTGTTGCAGTTGCTACAGAAGAATGTGAGTAGGCATTGTGTTGGTATTTTTAAAGTAAATCTTGCATGCAGAGCAGACTAACAATGCTGTATTTTTGTATGTCCGGAAGTGAGCAGTTGCAGTGATAAAACTTGATTAATGTTGCTAATCTAGTGGATTCCTCTAGGACCTGCCAAATTTAAAGGTGGTACTATAGATGTCTCGCTGTAATTTCGTACCTGTAAAATAAAGAGAATAATAAACACTGTATTAAACAGTGGTCCAGTACCTTTTTTAACTTCGGATAGAAGTGGACTGGAATCCGACCTGGCTGTGCACTTTCCTGTAACAAATTTAGAAACACCCAACTGATTTCTGTGTTGTCTCTTCAAATCTCAAAACTTTCTTCTGTGTACAAGAAGCAGTAGGGAGAACAGCTAATGCTGCTCTTTTGCTTTGGGTCTCCGCGGAGCTCTGGAGGGAGGCAGCATTTATTAGGCTTCTGAAGCCTGGTTTGAGCACCAGGTCAGTTACTTGTATCATGCTTTCTAGCAAAAATGATCATGGCAGCAGTGAAAAAACTCCTCCACGTTCTGTTGCAGTGCACAGTCTGTAGCGTTACCGGGTGGAACAGATACATAGGATGCTACGTTGGAGTCCTCTGTCACCACTGAATAGTGCCAATTATTCAGAGAAGGAGAATGTGCATTGAGGACGCACGTGCGAGAAAGCGCAGCAGAAACTTCCTCCCAAGACTGCTGGTGATGCTGATGGTCTGCAGGAGGGTGCTGAAGTGGTAGGCAGGGCTGCAGTTTTATTTATATATAACATATCGGAACTGATTTTGTTGTTCAGTAGTTCTGGGGAAGGTAGCTTTATGACCGTGACGCTTTACCGCAGAAGTAGTTTTACCTGCAGGCCTTCTAGAATCTCGTACCTTGGTGCAATGAAATGTAGGAAAACACAAGAAAAAACTTACCCTGGAAACATTCCTCGCTCCGGATATAAATGCAGAGGTTCACATGACACACTGATTAATGCACATATGTCTGGTGTGGCTGCCGTTGCTAAGGGAGAGTAAGTATTTGTTTTTAATTGAATAATCTGCAGATGGCAACGCAGAGCTTCCAGAATGCGGGCTGTGACCTTGAAGAGCTGTGGAGAGGCTTGTTTTGCAGCTGACTGCCTTCTCTGCAGTTTTTGTGTTTTATGGATGCACGAGCCACCAGAAATACTCCAAATGAGATGTTTAATGCCTTCCTTTGGATACCAGATTTTAGTTCTTTTCTAATTCTTCCAGTAACTACGTAGTGTTGCCTTCTTGCGGGTGGCTGAAGAGGGAAGAGCAAAATGCAAATTAGCTGTCAAAGCTGAGCCTGTCTAAAAGTTGAAAAATACAACCAAATGCTCATACTTAGCAGCCTTTTCACAAGAGATACTATGTTCTTAAGCTGCGGTAAATTCTCGTCCATTCATAAATGCAAGAAACCTCCTTTCGAGACTGATGAAACTGGTTTTCCAGCTGAAGAGTGTCTGTGTGTGATACGCTGGCGGTCACGGAGCAAGGTTCCTGCTGGTATCGGTAACTCGAATGTGAATGAAGAGCTTCTCTCCGTGTTGGTGTCCTGCATCTCATACCCCTCTAGAGTATCCTGTGTGCCTGTAGTGTTAATGTGGCAGAAGTAGCCTTGCTAACTGAAGGCAGTTGGGAGGTAATTCCTCGCAGTTACTCGTAAGGGCTTTGTGTTTGAGCTGCGTAGAATAGCTGCAAAGTTTGATTAACCACAGAAGATGGGTTGATCTGCTTTGTGTTGTTGAATTAGGTTCATGAGTTTCTATTTACTTTTTTTAATCTACAAAAATAAACAAATACTTCCTTGTCTCTTTCTGTCTGAGACAGCTGCGGATAACTGTGTGGTCCTTGTGTACAAAATCTGTATCTTACATCAAGTACCCCAAGGCTTGTCAGCAGGGTAAGTGTCACAAATCTAACACAGCAGTGGGAGTTTTTTAATAGGGCAGAGAGAGGGAAGCGAGTTTGATGTGTAATGGTGAAACGTGTGTTTCGGAGGAGGCTCTGGCACTCTCCCTGCTGCGGGGTTAGCTCGCCCGCAGGGATGCACGGCTCCGAGATCCGTACCTGTGTGCCACCCGCTGCCGTGCGCCAAGGCGTGCTGCGGGGCTGTCCCGTGCTCGCTGTGGGTGAAGGGTTGCATCCATCTATGTGCCAGCTCTGCTGTGTTCGCCTCTGAAGGGTCCTTTAAGGCATTAAATTAAGCTGGATGCACTGGTGATGAAAAGCACTAATCCAGAGTGGCTTTTGTCATCTTCTACGCTTGAAAATATTTGAAAGGGAAACTCGTGTCAGGACTGTAGCCACATGGCTGTGGTTAGCAGTTTCCTCCCTGGGGCTCGTATATAGTAAGATCCCATAGATGACAAAGACAATTAGGTGTTACATATAAAATAAGGGTGGATGAGGACCAATGCCTGGAAGCTGGTGGAGTACGAGTGGTTGCACAACTAATCCATTTAGCTAGACTAAATGAACTGTTTATTGGAAGTCTGTGGTTTTTATGTAACAACTGTCTGTCAGTAATCAAATGTGGGTTTTTTGAAGCATGCTGAAGCTCTGCGATGTCTGTGAAGCTGCATCCTTAGAAATAGTATATTCAAAGTTTAAGAACTGCCAACACAAACAAATTAGTAACACTATGCATTGCCTTGATTAATGTGATCTGCTGTGAAGATATTTTTCCTTCTTTCTTTATTTCCTCTTTGAACTGGGAGTAACTGATTTTCCTTGGAGAATTGTCAGCTATTCTGTGGTGTTTTCTCTCTCTTTTTTTTTTTTTTTAATTAACTTTGACAGGGATAGCTTTCACTAAGGACGGCCGCTATATGGCAGTAGCAGAAAGACGTGACTGCAAGGACTTCGTCAGCATCTTTGTATGCAGCGACTGGCAGCTACTGAGAGTAAGATATGTCCTCACCTTCCACTGCTTCTGCGTAGACCACAAGCATATGTTGCACACGACGTTAGGCTCAGTCATTTGCTGCTCTGATTTTAGACTTGTCAATGCATTTTCTGTCCAGCATGTGGCTCCTTCGCTGGCCTGCAGGCAGCCTGCCACTGCAGTATTCTGTTCAGGAGGCCAATACATACTATATATGTGTAAAGAATTTCTGATGGAATGCAGAAGTTCTGCCCTTAAATTCTTGCATGAGCTTATTTACAATAAACTGTGCTACATGAATAACAATGACAGCATCAAATGCTTGATAAAGTGATCATTTGCAATGCATAATATAAAGTGTCGTATTTCCTGTTTAACAATGAGAATGGTCTGTGAAGGGTGCACATTGGCATGCATCAGAGGACCGGATGGATCTGTGAAATTAAAACCCGGGAAGAACTAGTCCGTATGTAGTGTCACCTCTGGTTCAGGGTTTCTGAGTCTCATTAGAAGCTGGTAGCAAAATTTGGGAAATGCCACTAAATGCTTGTCATGTTCCTAAGCTATGCTGGTCTTTCTGAGGCAAGGAATTAGGCTAGCTAGATTTCTTGACTGATTCAGTGTAACTACTTTTGTCTGCTTACAAAATGCTGCTCATCTTAAGGCATAGCAACTTTTTTGCTTTTTCTGTAAAGGGAAAGCAAAGAAGCAGCGAATGCAGCATACTGTAAATATTTCTGTTTCTACGCTGGCATGCAAAAGGCTCTTTTGCATTTGTGGTAGCACTTAAAAGGATAAAACTGAGAATTATGTTGGTCAGATGCACCAGTATTTGTTAGCCTAATATTTCAGATGGTTTTGTTTTTTCTCTCTTGGGGGCAGCATTTTGACACTGAAACGCAAGATCTGTTTGGGATTGAATGGGCTCCTAATGGCTGTGTTCTGGCAGTGTGGGATACGTGTCTGGAGGTACGAGGAAACAGCAGATTATTTTCTTGGAGAGTTCAAGTTGGTTTTTAGCCACGTATAAAGCAGTAACGGAAATAACTAGTGCTACAACTTTTTTCTTTTAGTCATAACAAAGCCTCAACTCAAACCATTTTAAATATTGTGCTGGTATTAGTAATGGATGCCCTTACAAGCATATGTCAAACTGTTATGTAAATCTTTAATGACAGCAAATTATCTCATTAGCTTTCTTTCTAATTTATCTTGGGGAAAAAAAAATGTAAACATTGCAGAAGCCACTATTGAAATAATGAAAGAATTCTTCCGTAAGACTCTTCTACCATTTTACTTTGCATTGCACAGTAATTTTACAGTTAAGTGAAAGTACTAATCCAAAAAGCTATATCTAAGTTAATCTATAAATTGCTATCCTTTCTGCTCTGACTAAGTAATCTTCTAGCTATAGAAAAGTGTCCTCCCGTGGCCATAAAGTTACGATCAAAACAAATACCCCTGGGAATGGGCAGGGTTGTAACGTCGCTGATGAGATGGGCTGCAGATGCCGAAGGACCATGACAGCCTTCCCTAATGGCATCTGCTGTGGACGTTGTTGACGAGCATTGGGCTGGGTGGGCCCTTGTTCAGGCCCAGTGGGGTATTTGTGTTCTTGGGGAAGGGGTGGCCGTGTTGTGAGAGTGCCAGAAGAGCCAAACTGGAAGCCTAGAGCCTCTTATCTCATGTCACAGATAAGAGACCGTGCCCCTTATATTTAATTTGCTGCATTTGAAGCAGGGAGAGTTTGGAAGGAATGGTTTTTCCTGTCCATGGCTTTTAACAGTATTGTTAGTCTTCAGAATTAATCTATTTCTGTTTCAGTATAAAATATTGCTGTACTCCCTTGATGGCAGACTGCTATCCACGTATCGGGCTTATGAATGGTCACTAGGCATAAAATCTATCGCCTGGAGTCCCAGCAGTCAATTTCTGGCAATTGGCAGCTATGATGAAAAGGTAAGAAATAGGTTTACTTTCTCTCTCTATTTTTTTTTTTTAATCTCTACCATTTGTAGAGCTTTGTCATGACAGTTCTGTCCTGCAATGCTTTCTTGAATTAGGTGCGTATCTTGAACCATGTAACATGGAAGAAGATCACAGAGTTTGAGCATCCAGCAACCATTGCTAACACGAAGACTGTGAGTATGGATCCAAAATCCACTGAATCTGTAGCAGTGCTGTGACACTGCTGTTTGTATCTGGAAGGCGCTGGTAAATCCATTTCATTCTGGAGCCCTTGCTTTTTCACGTCCTAATGTGTAAATAGGGCTTGGGGAATTGCATGAAAATTTGGGGATGTCAGAAAAACAGAGGAATCCTTTCAAGTTTGGAATACGCATGTATGATCCTCTCAGCTTCAGCAGTAATAGAGTCTCAGAGGAATTCTGTCGTAGGCCAGTGTGTTTTCACGTGTATGGTGATTGTATTACAGATTTGGGTGTGCAGAGGATGACAAACTGGGAAACTTAACAGGAGAGATTTGTCTTAACTTGATACAGTTCGCAACTTTAAACAGCATTTGAACTGTATGATTTACATCTTGTGTGTGCAAGCTGATCCAGCTCTCCTGAAGAACACTTCCTGTAAACATCTGTCATCATTTATCTTTACCCTCGTGTACCTGTATATGCAAGGCCCAGCAGATTCTGGGGGGTTGGCATGAGGCGCAGAGCTGTAGCTTTTGTTGCAGAAGTCACAAGCTGCTCTCATCCGTTAAGGTAAAAAGAACACCCAGTGTAGTAGTGCTGCATGCTGCTGCAGGGGAAGGCCTAGTCTTGTGTCTGGACAGCCAGCCTTGTAAGAGTTTGCATGTGTAGGCTGTAGGTCTGCAATATTCACGTGAATCTGTTGATGCCTCTTAACCAGAAACAAGGCCTAATCCATTAAACACACCTCAGCAAAACTTCTCATGCCCTTACTTCCCGTTAGGTGTGAAAGATGTAATGGAAAACAAATGGAAGTAGCTCTGTTAATCTCTACTACACAGACGAGAATTGCAGTTGGTGCATTTGGTCCTGGTGCTTTTGTTTGGGAGTAGTATGTTGTAGGCACGCTATTAAAATATTTTTGCTGTTTCCTTCTGCGGTGCTGCACTTTGCATTTGTTTATGATAGTATCTGATTAAAGATTCTTTGTCGCAAAAATGAAATCTGCGTTCCCATTGTGATGAAGATGATTTATTGTACTGCCAGATTTAGCTCTCAGGAATAATGAGTGAGGTGTACTCTGGCAGACTCATTCTTCGTAGACTTCAAGGTTCGTTTATTTGTCACGGGAGTGTTTTCCTGATCCTGGTTCCAAATAGCAAATGATTCACAGAGAACGCTGGATTTGGTATTTGCCTGCTGAAGCCCTTTCCTCCACTGACGAACTAGGGGTTGCTGAGATGTAATACACTTGAATATGAGCTAGTGGGATGTGGATGATCTGGTAATAGCCCATGTGCAAATTCTCCAAGGCCCTTCTGTAGAACTCTCGCTTGTTTCTTTGTAGATTGTGTATAAAGAAGTGGAGAAATCCCCATCTGTTGAAACAGAGAGACTTTCTTTCCCTCCAGCAAGAGCATTGGCTAGTTCTCTCTTCAGCACACAGAGTAAATGTAAGCCAAAGTTTACTAAAATGAGACACTTGAGTTTGCCATGCACAGTCTTTCTGTAACTCAGCATTATAGGCGAACTCTGCCTCTGATGCTGGAATGGATCCTCTGGATGCTCTGCTCAAGGCTCCCGAGTTCACTGAGGAGCTGCAAGGGCAGTAGGCACCCTGCTAGAGGGACTGCTGTCTGCATGGTGGCTTGAGGGCAGGTTAAACGCTGCTTAGTTTAACTGTTGCAGGTAATTGCAATAGTTCACCTGATTCTAGCAGTTAGAAGTCTTAGCACAGCATGTGGCAGTTCCAATAATTAGAAAAAAAAAAAAATCAGGAGTGTTACAGCCTTGCTGTCTGTTTTAGGATAGTAATTAATCCCTGAGGTATGAGGTTGTGTAAGAAAGCAGAACATGAAAAGGGCCTTTTGTCTAAGAAGCTGTAGTTGTAGCAATGCTTTAAATATGCCTGCAGACAAGAGGCTTTGAAATACTAAAGAGATGGCAGACAGTGTATGACTCGTATTTTTTTCTGGTTTTTTTACTGTCTCATTGCTTGTGGTACTGTAAATCACCTTTGTTTTGCATTAGTATTTGTTTGAAATACTGTTTAAAAGGTAGTAGAAAATTTGATATCTCCTTTTTTTTCATAGTTTAATCTCCAACTTGCCTGGATTTCCAGCCTTTCTGTTGTATGTAGAGGGGCAAGAATAGCAAGCTGTTTATATGCAGATGCAGTATCTTAAAACAATTGAAGTTTTTGATTGGAACAGCTTGGAGAAGAGTAAATTATGGCCCTATCAGTTCAGAGATGAGGGGTTTTGAACAGTTGGAATTTAATTATTTCGTCCATTCAGGCTTGCTTAATAATGTACTTCTATTTCAAATTCCAGATGACATTTCCGAGGTGCCAGTTTCTTTACAGTACATCAAGCCAGTTGCTGACAGGGCAAATCCCAAAATGGGAATTGGGATGTTGGCATTCAGTCCAGATAACTGTTTCCTGGCAACCAAAAATGGTAAGTTCCCACAGGCCCATATTAATGGGGAAACCTACTCATTTTGTGGTGTGTTTTCATAAAAGAAATAGGGACAATAATTGGCGAGTTATTTTGCACTATGAGAAGACTCATGGTGCTGTTGAAAATCAGTTCTCATTGTGCAAACATGTAACTACAGAGGAAATTCAACCTATGTCTCCTAGCATATGTAAAGTATTGTGAGCTGCCAGAACTGCTTATCAGTGCATTAACTTACTCTTGGCTTTATATTTAATGAAAATAATATGCTTTTTATTTCTTCAAATGTATATGAGCTCACTGTATTAGAAAATGAAAGACACAAATCCTTCGTCCTCCGTTTACAGCAAGTGTCTCTCGAAAGGCAGAGCTCTTCACAACCTGTGGTAGGGGGCTTTTCATTACCTCAAGTAGTGAAAGTCATGGAATTAACGTTTCATCTCTCCCTTCGATGGTCCTGAAGGGCTGACTATGTCTGGATGCATAAGCTGTGGTTCAGAGGAAAAACCCCATCAACACTAGAATAATTGTGAATAATTTTATAAAAGCCAGTGAAGCACTGGAAGAAAAACTAAGTCATTTCTTTTATCCTTTGTAATTTTTCCAGAGTGAATCCGAAGGCACTGCTAGGCAAAACTCTAGTGATGTTAAACCTGCGGTGTTTGTGTTGTGTTAGACCTCAGTTAATGCCCATTTCTGAAAGTAAAAAAGAAGTGTGATCTGTTTCTCTCTCAGGTGTTTACATGATTACATCTTCCCTTTCTGACAGATAACATTCCTAATGCTGTCTGGATCTGGGACATTCAGAAGCTGAAGCTGTTTGTAGTCTTGGAGCAGCTGTGTGCGATCCAGTCTTTCCAGTGGGATCCGCGGCAGCCTCGCCTTGCTGTATGCACAGGAAATAGCAAAGTCTACTTATGGTCCCCAGCTGGCTGCGTGGCGGTGCAGGTTCCCGTGGAGGGTAAGGCTGCAGTAACCTCCACAAGCCAGCGTTAGCTTCTTGCTTACAAAATATTTTTCCCCTTAAAAATCGGTCTGAGCATTGTCATGTAAATGGCTCGGGTGTGTTCTTGGAGCTTTTTCAAAAGCTGGTATTTCTGTCCTCAAAAAAGAGGAGCTTATAATAATACATAGCAAACATGATAAAAACATATGAAGGACAGAGCACAGGGGCTAACAATGATGTAATTGTGGCTTCAGTCATATGGCATGTTGAGCTCTTTCTCAAGCTTTATATTCGTATCGGTTTATTTACATAGAAACTGTAGTTGTGCAGAATGCCAGGTGTTGAAATGAAGGCTCTGAAATGCCTGTGATGTTTTTGGGTATTCTGAAAACAGCTAAACTACAACAAAACTAACGGGGAAAAACACCCATGGTAAATCTGCTGTGGAAAGATAGAACATACCTGAACCTGAACTCTAAGTGAGCCTGCGTGATGGGAAGTTTTCTGGTTGGCAGCAAGTGATACGAGGCCATTAGCTAGATCACATAAATGCCTTTCTGCGTATTAACCAGAAAAGGAATCGCAGAGATTCACCTTTTTCCTCTGTGCCCAAGGAGTTGCACTGTCATTGGGGTACGCAGCTCTGCACCAGTGAACAATCTTGTGGCACCCATTTGCATTAAAATGATGAGTCTACAAAATCTGTGTTTGTGTGCGGAGCGCACAGTGCTCGCAGGCTTGGGGCAGAGTCAGTAATTGGGCTTATCTGCACGGCTGTGTTGGACAACGGACCGGCACTACTGCAGCGGTAACAAAATGGAGCACCCTGCTACGGCTTCCAGGGTGGGGAGGGTATTTTTGGCAAGGGTGTGACTCCAGCTACCTCTTCCTGGAGCAGGAGGATGGACTGTCAGCTTCTCGCTGACAAACTCTGATCTGTTTCTGCAGGTGACTTCCAGATCGTGTCTCTCTCCTGGCATTCCAGCGGAGACTCCATGGCGCTTCTGAGTAAGGACAACTTTTGTGTGTGTTACTTGGAAAGAGAAGAGGTAAAATAACAATCATTTGCATTAAAAACGCTCGCAAGTTTGAGGAAGAGTGAGGAAAGGGGTCAAATCCTGTTGCCCAGTCTGAAGTTTTTGTATTTATTAAGTATTTATTTGAAGGGCCGTAACCAAACTCGTGTGTGTAAAGTACCGTGAGTGCATTTGAATGAAGTGATGTAGCAACTAAAGCGTAGAGAATGAAGCCCGGATTTCAAGAAAGCTTTAGTATTGATGTAGTTGAACTTTCTCTTGATCTTTTTCAACTATGAAACCTTATTTTCTAAAACTGTAGCTGTGTGTATATAATGTATAGCTATTATTTAATTTTTATAACTGCCAATAAATATTTTGATAGTTACAAACTTGTTCTGACTAATTATAAACCTGCACTTCTCCCTTCTAAAGTCTGTTTCTGTAGGATCAGTGATGTGACTGTGTAGCTATTAAACAGTTCTTTGCACACAACAGCACAGCTTCTATCTAATCTTGTAAGACAACAGATTTTTCTGGTGCATGAGAATGAAATATTGTAGCAGAAGTAGATATATCAGTAAGATACTTTCTAGCAAGTCATTTACTGTTAAAGCAAAACAAGGTCTTTATTCAGGAAGCAAATTAAGCCATTGGTAATAATTTTGCCTTTCCAGACTAGATATGTAAACAGGTGACAGTAACTGTGCCAGGTCTGCCACAGATTTGTTATACTGAATCTGTACAAGAAGGACCATAACTGATGCTTTAGAATGATGCATTACAGGCAGCCGGAATGGGAGCTTTCGGCCCAACTATCTAGTGCCAAACTGGAGCGGACGGTTCGGCAGGGAAAGGGCAGCTGGAGTATCCTTTATCTTTAACCTGAGTAGCCAGCCACTGTGTTCTTCAAAGGAAGGGAGCCTGCTGTTCAGGAATTTATTGGATGTGTTTTCTTTTGCTACTTAATTTCACAG
This sequence comes from Opisthocomus hoazin, assembly GCF_030867145.1. NCBI lineage: Eukaryota > Metazoa > Chordata > Aves > Opisthocomiformes > Opisthocomidae > Opisthocomus > Opisthocomus hoazin. The sequence goes on along the minus strand of NC_134429.1, from coordinate 21,091,062 downwards.
CCTCGGTCTCCACAAAATGAAGAACAAAGAACAAATGGAGTTGAAATTTAACTTTACTGCAAGATTAATGAAAATTAAATAGGTATCTTAGAAAATGCATGGAGCGGGGCATGCAACTTGTTGCATTCCATCATGACTTTAGCTTTACATAGGCTTCATAAACACACATCTACTTTAAGTTCAGAACACCACCACAGCAGCACGGCATTTATTCAGTATTGCAGTCGCGCAGATAAATGCTCTGATAAAATGGCCTGTATAGAAGGTCATACATCGTCAAAAAGCTTGTTAGAGTAACCTCATGAGCAACTGCAGTTGTGGTGTCGCTTATGCTGCTTCTGAATTTCATTGCTGGATGTTTGTATGAGGTTAAGTGCAAGAATGTATAAATCGAGACTGAGGTACAGTGCTTAAAGTTTTATCTATCTCCATTAGAGTCCTGTACTGCTGCTGTCCCAAACTAGAGTAGATTTAAGGAAAAACTGCTAAGAATATAAATCTAATAAAAAATAGAATTCCTTTTCAGTTTTACAAATAATAGCTTTGAAGGCAAATGTGTTTGTGAGGCTTTTGGCAATATTCTCTCAAGAGTCTTTATCTATGGCTGCAGCAAGAAAACACGTAAGAAACGAGGAAGTTAGACTCGGTTCTTAGATGGAGGTATTGTTACAAAAAGCTAATAAACACATATTCAGCCATACACTTCAGTTTGCAAAGTGTTAGTTGATGTACACTGCTTCTGAGCAGACACAACAGTACAGCTCTAACAAAATTTGCTGACTCTGTTTTGCTGAAGAATGACTGACACAGCTTTCAAAATTCTTAACAGGCATTAATCAAAAGGCTACGATTGCTGTAATTGTGAGCACTAATACCTCTGAACAACACACATCAGTCCCAAGCATGCTACATGATTTGACACCATATATAGGGACACAGCTGTAATACGGCATGAACATTCTACTGAATCTTGGATACAGTGTTTGTAGTAGATGCCAATCGCACTTAATTAACAAGGAAGAACATGTAGTTAGAGATGGAAAATACCGCTGCTCACTAGCCCTGTGCAAGAACCACAAAGAACTGTAAATTAGATGCAAAATACAAGAATGACACTACCTTGTCTGCTTCAGATCAGTCTGACCTGACCATACCAACCAGGGCCTCCCGTCAGCAGCTGGGTCTACAACCACCCCTCTCCTTCCCCTGACGTCCTTCACTTGGATTATCGGGTATTCTGCCCCACAGCGTGCCCTCCCCAGATCACTTTCCCTTGAAAAGATGAAATGCAGTTCATTTTAAAATCCAATGTTGCCTCTTGTCATGGAGTAGCCAAGTTTGGCCTCATTGTTGATGAAGGACATCAGTCCCAGGTAGGTCTCGATCAGAAGAGGACGCTCCAGCACCAGCACGCCGTTCGCCTTTCCTGGCAATGGACGCTCCTTATGGGCTCTCTTCACGGCTTGAATTAGCTGAGTTTTAAAGTTTTCCAACTGAAAGAAGACAAAAATCACCTTGATGTTTTTTCTATTGTTTTAAAAATCGTTAGGCAAACAGCTGCTGATGTTGAATTGTAAAGGATTAGCACTGAAGCTGTAGTTGTCGTCGATCTCGCGTGCCATGGTAAGCTCTAGGTTCTGACATGTCACCTGACTGATGGTTAATTTTGTACCAGGACACTATTCATGTGTGGCTTCCACACCTGGGCTACATGCGTGAGGATCGATCAGTGACTAACGCTGTTCATGTCTGACTGTAGTTCTCCTGCCCTTATCACTGATGTGCTGAACTTAAATTACCACAGTGTTCTGTTTGTATGGAAACCTTCAGAGGAAAATAACTACAAGAAAAACTGAGAACCACTGAAGTGAAGGTTAAAGTTAGCAATTAAACTACTTGTTTAATTAGCTGGCAGTCCAAGATGAAAAGTCAGGCACTGGCCTGTCAGGTAAGTAAGAGCAGGAGTAGCACCAAGATCCATTTTTTTGGGGGGTTTTCAGGGCTCTGCGCTTTTGGGAGTCTCAGCTTCCTTCTTGTATAAATCATTTCTGGGAAGCTGGGGAAAATTGACAGTGGGGCTGCCCTGCAGGTCAAAATTTGGAGCATGTACAGCTTTTAAGTTCTGTCTCTTTGATTGAACTGCTTCTATTTGATTTAACTCCTCTATCTTCTCAAAATAATCTAAGTCGTGTCCAGCCTAGGAGGTGGACAAGCCGTCTAGCATAGAAGAGATGACGTCCTTACCAGGCAAAGGGACGCAGTCTTCTCGTCGGCATCCGCCATGGGATGTTCGGTGAAGGTGATGTATGGGATGTTTTTGGACCACGGGTTCCATCTGTGTATGAAGGAGGTGCGACTTGGCTTGTCCCACTGAATTCGAATCCCGATACCTTCTCGCCTGGTATTGAAGACGGCAAAGTGAATATGGTAAGACTTTGGAGTCTTTGAGGCAAGTTTAACTAGAAAGGTACGGCTGAAAAAAGACCTGCTTAAAACTGGAAGCTGAAATACAAGTGTGCTAGTGAGTTTTTCTTCCTCTAGAACAGCAATAGAAGAATTCAGCCCCTGACATATGCAAAGGTCCCTTCTTATAAGCTGAGTGCAGAAAGGTTAAGCGCCTCAGACACCCAGGACACGCGCCTGAACTGGACTGCCTGCCACAGCCCGCGGTAATGCGTGACCTGACGCTTACCCGCGGCTTTCTCGCAACGCTAACGTGGTGCTGCTACTGTTACTCCATTACGTAATGGCGATGAACTTCTACTCCCCAATCTATTCATCTTACCTCAAAATTCCTCGACAACTTGCTGTTAATGTAACTACTAACTGTCCCAGCAACACAGCAGCTACTCCGAGGTCTTCTAATGAAGCTTCAGTGATTGCTTGTGCAGTCACAGGAGCAAAAGGAAGAATTCTCCACCTTGTCCAATGGTCAGTGAGAAAAGTTGACAGCTCCAACTACTTGCAATAACACAAGAATTACAGTAACACTACAGTATTGCTGTGTCAGCTTACTTGTTCAGAGATGCAGCTGGGAACTCAAACTCTCCTACAGAGATGGTGTCGACGGCGTTGAGGGCAACCCTCGTCACGTGCTGGCACTGCAGGCTGACGAAGTTGTATTTGCAGATCAGGAGGGACAAATCCGTGATGAGAACGAGACGCTCCTTCTCGTTGTTCCAGTGATCGATTCTGGCAAGGTAACACAACTGAGTTTTAGCAGTTTTGATTAATGGCTAGAAACACTTAACAGCTCGGCAGATAGAAGAGTCGCTAAGGAGAACGACTCTGAAGCCTTAGTAACGCTGTGTTCGCCGTTACAGCCTTTCCTTTGACTCGGCAAGTCTGGTAAGAGGTTGAACGTCACAATGTAGTCGTGTTACAACACAGGAAAATATTAAGAAAACCAGAGAAAGTCTGAAGATCCTGAGAGCGCTCTAGTGCTCTCTGCTGTTATTTGAGAACACGTGCTGCCTCACGGGGCAGGCGAGTCTCCAACAACTCAATGTCTAATTCTGTGCTGTTAGTGTGTTGTCACGTCTGCTAAATTACTAACTGCATTTGTGCATGTTCAGGGGAGAGAAATAGCTTTCTTTAACTGTGTGGTCTGACTTAGTATTTTCATCTGTAAGAACAGCCTGTATGTTCAGGAACTTGTTGGTTTCTTCAAATGTCATGAAGTAAAGATCTCCCCTTTCCCTGAGCACCTTGTCAGACTCCGTTGTTGAACCATCACAGCTCTAATGCTCTTTCATCCTTGGGGCAACCTAGGAGTAGGCAACATCTTCACTCTAAGGGTAATGAGCTCAGCTTTTAAACTAGCACCTTTGAAATGTGCTACGGCTTATTTTTAATGTTACTGATTTAATTGTCTTTCCTTACAAGAGTTAAAAACCATGTATTGTTTCAACAGGAACACTGACGTAAAGCTGACGAGACCAACGCTCTGCTCGCTGTGTAAAGGTGAGTGCAAATGGTGGGACCCAGCAACGGGCTGGAGCATTTCCACCGGCCCTGGACCCTTCTCCGACCTGTGTCACGGTGACAGGACCCAAACCGCGCTCGGTGCTTGTGAGTCCGGCCAGGCGTTGGTCCGGAGCAGCAGGCACGCTCAGCTTGTGTTTCACTCCCCTCCCCTAGCCCCGATAGACTGCGAGTTCGGCCGGCTGCCGTTGTGTTCACTGGGGAGGGCTGCGAGGATGAGGAGGGGACTGGAGCATCTCTCCTACGAGGAGAGGCTGAGGGAGCTGGGCTTGTTCAGCCTGGAGAAGAGAAGGCTGAGAGGGGACCTTAGAAATGCCTCTAAATATCTGCAGGGTGGGGGTCAGGAGGACGGGGCCAGACTCTGTTCAGTGGTGCCCAGCGACAGGACAAGGGGCAACGGGCACAAACTGAAGCAGAGGAAGCTCCAGCTGAACATGAGGAAGAACTTCTTCCCTCTGAGGGTGACGGAGCCCTGGCCCAGGCTGCCCAGGGAGGCTGTGGAGTCTCCTTCTCTGGAGATATTCAAGACCCGCCTGGACAAGGTCCTGTGCAGCCTGCTCTGGGTGACCCTGCTTGGGCAGGGGGGTTGGACTGGGTGACCCACAGAGGTCCCTGCCAACCCCGACCATGCTGGGATTCTGTGTGATTCGATGGCTTTGGGGGCTGTAGTGTGTTAGAGCTGCGTTAGTGGTTTCAGTGTGTTGTACTGGATTTTGTTACGAGTTAATTGACGAGCGTTCATCGAAATCCTCCGGGGGCTGGATTACGGGCTGGGGGTGTTGGGAGCGTTGGGGGTGTTGGGAGCGGGGCCGGAGGAGCCCCAGCAACGATGCGAGGGCTGGAGCCCCTCTGCTGCGGGGAGGGGCTGGGAGAGCCGGGGCTGCGGGGGGAGAGCTCAGGGCAGCTGCCCGGGCCCGCAGGGGCTGCGGGGGAGACGGGGGGAACCCGCAGGGCTCGGGGCAGCGCCGGCGCTCGGCTGGGGAGGGCAGCGCAGGCGGGGCAGGACGAGGAGACGCTGCACCGTGCGGTGCTGAGCCCCGGGAGGGCTCCGGGCCGGGGGCCCCGCAGGTCCCTACCCCGCACCCCCCGGCGGTGACAGAGCCGCTCCCCGCCGCGCAGGGCCCAGCGCCCGCACCCCCGTGACGCGGGCCGTGACGCGGGCGGTCACGCAGCCGGTGACGCTGCGGGGGCCCCCCCGCGCGGTACTCACTCCGCCAGCAGCCAGACGCCCCGCACCTCCCCGTCCTCCGCCGGCGCCGCGGCCGCGCGGGCCTCGCTCACCGCCTGCTCGATCGTGCCCGGCTGCGGGGGGAGAGGCGGCGGTTACGGGGCGCGGGATGACCCCCCCGTGCCATCCCCGCCCCTTCCCCCTGGGCCCGCACCCGGAACACGAAGTACTCCCGCAGGCGCCCGCCGCGCGTGGCCGTCCGCACGCTGAGGGGCCGCAGCGTCTCCCGGGGCGCGGCCGCGGGCCCGCCCCGCACCGCCGCGGGGCTGGCGGCCGGGCCCCCCTCCGCCGCCTCCCGCAGCTGCAGCATGGCCGGGCCGGGCGGGCCGCCTTCCAGGGAGGGTGGGGTGCGGGGCGGGACCGGGCCCGCCTTGCGGGGCGGGGCGGGTGCGGAGCCCGCCTTGCGGGGCGGGAGGGCTTGGGAGGGAGCTGGACGGGCCGCGTGGTCCGACCCCCGCAGCCTGCCCGCGCTCCGCCCGTCACGGTGTTCGGCTGCAATGCCTCGCGATGCACTCATCGCGATAATTTTGTGGTCTAATGTTTCAAGATCTAATAATCAAGACAATTTTTTCATTTTAATTGTCTCCCGGAAGTCATTCCTGTAGCATCTTAGAGAATATGAATGAGGATTTTTGAGAAGAGCTTGGTTTTTAAGCACGTGAACCAACGCTAATTCTCTGACAGAGGCTGGGTTCGATGCGGTGGCTGATGTTGGGTGGAAACATCCCGAGGCTTCCTGAGCTGCTCTGGGTTTCTGCCACCCGGTCCCAGCCAGCTTCGGTCCCCCGACCCGAAAAGCGACGCGCTCTTCTCTGACGGCAAAGAAAATCCTGTTCCCCTGCGTGCGATGCGCAGCCGGTGTGCCGCGCTCCCTCCGCGGCCCGCCCGGTCCCCGCCTCAAAGCTCTTTTCACGTCCGCGGTGGCAGAAAGCTGCTGCACCCCGAGTCCGCGACGCGGTTTAGTAGGCTTGGGGGGGGGCCAGCGCTGGTGGGCGGTGGGGTGGGGGGCTGCTGGGGCATGCGTGCTTCGTCCCTGCGCTCAGCCGGGGCTGTCCGAGGGCTGCCGTGGGCCACGGTGGGCACGCACACGTGGGGACCCCCGGGCTCGGCCCACGTCGGGGTGCTCCTCGGCTCGGGTGGGTGGAGGGGGAGCCTGCGGCACCCTGCAGCGGGGGGGTTCAGGGAGCTGCAGGGGCTGAGCAGCTGTGGGGAGAAATGTGACCAGATGTAGAAACTCCTCAAAATCCCCCTGGTGAAGTTTTCTGGGCATGGTGGGACAGGGGACGCGCGGGAGGGTGACGGAGCGGGGCAGAACCACGAGCTCAGAGCCCCAGAGCCGAGGTGGGGCAGACCCTGCAGACGTGGCACCTGGGGACAGGGTTTCGCAGGCACGGTGGCGTTGGGGTGACGGCTGGACTGGGTGAGCTCAGGGGTCTGCTCCAACCTTGGTGATTCCACGCCACGTTGGGCACACTCGGCAGCGAAGGCTGGGCGATGCCAGGGAGGGAATGGCAGACTGGTGTTTGCATTGCTGTGGTCTCTGGCGCTGTCACACCTCCTGTCATCGCTATCTGGGGAACCGTATCGCATCGGTGACCGCTTTCCAGGGCTGTGTTACCCCGAGCCAGGGGATGACATCTGCAGCCGGCAGCTGGGCTGGGAAACAGCGCGAAGTTGGAAGCATGTTAAATGGACTTCACCGACGGTGGTGGGTGTCAGGTATCCATCTTCCGTACGGGTTTCGCCAGTTCTCTGCTGTTCTCTTTGCGACCTCGCTCGCGTGAGCCTGCTTAATCGGGAAGCCTCGTGGCTGGCTTTGGAGCGAGTTCCAGCAGCGTTGTAGCGTTGGCTTTGTGCTCGGTAACGTCTGGCACCACGTTCACAGCACCGGTTTCTCCATGGGAGCCCCCTCCCCGCTCTGCGGGAGGCTGTCAGGATCCCCTCGGTACCCGGGAGGCAGCACTGGGGTTCATCCCTGTCCCCGGCCGCCGAGCCGTGTCCTGGGGAGGGATCCACGCTCCAGGCTCTGCCCGCGGGGCTGGGGGCCCAGCGGCCCCCCCTTCCCTCCCCGGTCCCTTCCAGCCGGCCGTTGCCCGGGGCCGGCAGGGACTGGAGCCCGAGGTTTCTCCTGGGTGTCTGGGAAGCCCAGGTCCCGCGTGCCCAGCGCTGTGTTTGCCAAAGCTGGGTCCAGCCCGCGGGGCAGCTGAGCGTGGGGAGCGCTCTGGGGTAGCAGTGGCAGGTGAGCACCGGACGACCAACCGGGAGCAGTCTTACGGTTTCCTACGGTACGAAAAGTCCTGACAGGAAAACAGAGGCCTGAGCTTGTTGTGCCCTAGAGCTCTCTCTGTCATTGTAAAACGTCTTTCTGCAGTTGCCTTGCTTCTGCAGGAACAGTGGAAGATGCCGCCTTCCCCTCTGTTAGGCCTGGCCGATGCTCCTCGGTGAGAGCCTTGCCCGGTGTATTCCCTCCAGCCTGGGACGGGTTGGGGACAGCGCGGGAGCAGCCGAGCGCGGGTCGGGTCTGTCCCTGCCCGCTTCGCACGCCGGCCGAACTTCCTTGGGAAGCGAGCAGTGCCGTTATCTGTTAGAGAGGAAGGGTTAAACCTCTGCGGGGGGGTTGTAGAGCTGCTGGGAAGGAGGTTTGGGGTGCTGTGTGCGGAGCCGGCCTTGGGCAGTGCGGGAGAGCTGCCTTGGGAGAAACAAACCCGAACCCTCTCTGCTCCCGTTCGCAGGGTTTCCCCCTCCTCTGCGGGGCTGGGCACGGCTGGTGGGAGGGATTTCTGGCTATCAGCAAGGGAAGAGCCAGGAGAGCGTGTGAGGGAAGGGAGCTAGACCTGGGAAAGGCAGGAGGAAAGTTCTGCTGCTCCGGTGAGACGCAGGGACGCTGCTCGGAGCGTGTGCAGGGGGTGCCGGAGCTGGTGGGTCCCGTCTCCGGAGGACGGTGGGGGGCTGTAGCAGGGGGATGGCTTCGGCCGTGCCGGTGGGGTGAGCCAGCTCTGCCCGCTGCTGGAGGAGCCCTCCGGGAGGTGGGTGTCTGCGCGCAGGGGAGCACCCCTGCTCCTGCCTTTCCCTTACCGGGTGCCGATTTCTACATTGGAGCAAAGCGGAGCGCGACTCGCACCCAGCTCAGCCCAGCCGGGGCTTCCTTGCTGGACAGAACCCAGGTCTTGTGAGCCACCGGGTCTGCGGCTTTGGCAGGCAGCAAACGCCAGAAGGAAAAGTCACTTCAGCGCATTTCACCGCAAGCAAAGCAGCGTAAGAAGCCAGGTTTGGTTTGGGGAAAAACCCGGTGACAATCTGCACGGTAGTCACTTCCCACGGACTGAGGAAACGCGCTGAGCTGAGCCCATCTGGGAGGAAGGCTCCCGGCGTGACAGACCTGCCGTCCCGGCGCAGGAACCCCGGGGTGCTCCAGCAGCGTTGCGCTCTGCCGGAGCGAGAGACGGCGGCAGGTCGGGAGCGGGAGGAGCAGGAGCATCCTCCGAGGAGCAGGAGCTCGCCGGCCGGGGGCTGCGGGGAGCTGCGGGCGCCCGCTGGAAGCACCGCGGCGGGGAGAGAGGAGCTGCCGCGATGGGGCTTCGTGCCGTGGCACTCTCGTTCGTCCTTGCGCTGCGAGCGTCTGCTCTGGCTTCTGGGAACAAACTTCAGCCCCATATGTAAGTAGCAAGAAAAGAGTCCCGGAGGGTTTCTGCAGAGCAGGGAACTGCAGGGCAGAAGCTAAACACAGTGTTTGAACATCAAAGGTAAACGGAGGAGCAGAGGGAGTGGGGGGGGAGGGAGGGCTGCGCTGTGTTGCTTTATCCCAGCACCAGATGCACAGAAAGGTGAACAGAAATTTGAAAATCGGGGTGGCCTTTGCTTGTAGGAGGTGACTCGCTGTTTTAGACTGAAATGTTGCTATTGTGCGAGCACAAGAGGTGGTGGTTGTGCAAATAGTTTGGCCTTTTGTCACGGAGCTGCTGGTGTTTATTGCACTTCGTGTATCTCTTTCTTACTGCCTGTTTCTGTCGCTCTTTCGCCGTTACTCTAGCAGCACGTAGTCCGTTCCTTTTAATGAAATTTTACAGTTACAGTTTGGTGTTAATCACTTGGCTTCTTTGGAAAACTTCCTTGCACTTTTGGTCTCCTGCCAGAAGATGACCTCTCGAAGCGGAGGGATTGCTCTGCTGGTTGTAAATGAGCCCAGTGTGGCACGGCGTGCTGACCCCCAGCCGCTCTCCCTGACGCCTTTAACTGTCATCGAAGCGGGGTCCTTTTCAGCAGAAAAAGGCTTTGCAGGAGGATGCCTTTTCTCCCCGTGTCAGAGGCTTTGTGCTCCTGCCGTGACAAGTGCTTTTAGGGCTTCTTGGATGAGACCCTGGAGCAGAGACGCGTGCCAAGGCGTCGGAGCGAGGAGGCCGCCCGCCTGGGACGTGCTGTCGCTTCCCGTTGCGCACAGCCGCTCTCTGGGGCACGCAGGGACCCTTCTTCGCCGTGGCAAACGGCAGCGGAGCGGTGCCGCTGCCAGCCCCGTTCCTGGGGTTCCCCCCCGCCGCCCCTCGGACGCGCAGCCCGCTCGGAGGCGAGGCGCCTGCCGGCTGGCAGCGAGGGGCTGGGGGGGGGATGCCGCTCTCGGCGTCGGCTGGCGGCTCTCTGTGCGTGGAGACGCTCGGAGCTCGGACGGCTTCGCTGGCGGCCGCCGTCAGCGCCGGGCACCGCTGTGCTGGTGAAGCGGTGGGTGCAGAGCTGCGCCAGCCATGCAGCTCGGCGGTGGCCGCGTCTGGGGGTGAGGAGAGGGGGGCTTGGAGCGAAGCTGGACGGGAAGGAGCCGTGCCCTTAGCCCCAAAGGCACTGCCCGGCTTGCGGGAGCAGCGGCGCGGTCGAGCGTCCTGCGCGGTCAGATGCCGGCTGCGAGCGCTCTGCTGCGCCACGTCCAAATGGTTCAGGGTGACTTCTGTATAGAAGGTATTTTTGTGAAAACTCTCGGTCCCTTTTGCAGAATTGGAGGCAACAGAAGCGGTCCCAGACAGCTCATAACTTACTGAGTCAGGGACAGATGTTCCCTCTTCATTCTTAGTTAAAACTACTGACTCGTGTTTGGCGAAGGAGAGTTAGGATTAGAAAAGAAATAAAGTGCAAATGGTGTTTTCCTCATTTTCTTACTCACCTTATTATATATGTTCACTTTATTTACTGGAATTAGTCTTGCAGCCCGTAGCTCTGAATGAGGGAGAAATCATCTAAGACAGCAAACGGAATTCTGATTTAAAGCAGTATTGATAAAATTACATATCATCTCTAGTGGCAGAATGATTTCTTGCCCCAAGCACTGTCGGAAGATGCAGCTATCATTGGCGTTTGCAGTGGCAATAGTCATGAAAATGATCCCCCAGGTGCAAAGAGAGCAGATGTGTTCCCGTGTTAATGGAGGGTGGGCAGAAGGGACGCACTGGGAAGGATTGTGTGGTAGCAGGCTGCTGCCTCTGCTGCGATGCGTCCTCTCTGCGGGAAGGCGAAAAATTAGCCTGAATGTGTCAGTGGAAAAGTAATAGCTGCGCTTTTCAGGTGGGCTGTAGAGTGTCCCGGGACCTAGAGGTACGAAATGCCGGCAGCGTCCCCCCCTGCCTGCAGCCTGCTCTGTCGCAGTGCTGTGAACCCGCGTCGCTGTCGCCGTGCCCGAGCTCGCCGCGGGCTGCAGGTCGGAGGCGCGAGGAGGGGGCTCAGGACGGAGCAGCGCGGGGTTACCCAGCCTGTCCCCTCTCTGCGTGGCGATTTTCCATCTATAAATGCGGGTTGTGGTGTTCGCCTCGTAGTTCTCCAGCGCTTCGCTGGCTCGGGAGGGCCTGACGACACGTGTCGGAGCAGCAGCCGGATTCTTGCGCTGTCTGCTGTGCCGGTGCCACGCTGGGAACGCGCTGCCTGTTTGTGAGAGCACCAGACCCCGGCGTTGTGGGGGAAGGCGGGTGGGCTGCGCTTGACAGCTGCCTGTGGCTGGCTGACCTGGCAGATCGCTTTGCCCTGCACCAATTTAATTAATCAGGGAGTTTAAAAATACTGTGTGTTGCGTAGATCTTCCTGCTGCCTGTGAGGAAGCGGAGCTGCCCGTGGCTGCAGCGTGGAAGCACCGCGCTCCCCTCGCGGCAGCGTCCAGACCCCCGCACCCCTCCTCTGCTTCCCTCCGCCAGGCCAAACGTCTGCGCCGAGCGGGAGCTGGCGATCGTGGGGCACCGGCAGCCATGCGTCCAGGCCTTCACCCGCACCGTCAAAGTCTGGAAGCAGGACTGCGGAGGACGGCGGTGGTGCACGGGCTACGAGCGGAGGTACGTGTGCTTCCTCCGGGCTTGGCTCGCTCCCTGCGCGCGGAGAATGGATCCCTTCTCCCCAGCAGCAGCGGGGAAGCGAGCTGCTTGCTCCGTTTCAGAGGGCAGAGCCCGTTGCGCCGGTGGGACCTCAGCAGAGGGGGTGAGCCAGCGTGCCCATCCTGCTGCCCCGGCTGCGGTCGGGCGCTGGAGACAGTCCCCGTCACTGCTCGGTGCCCGCCGGGGAGCCTCGGTGACCGGGCAGCGGGGCTGGGGCTCTCCGGGGAGAGGGGAAAGGACTTGGTACCGGGCTTCAGTGGGGCTGGCATCGAGGAAACGGAGCAGTTCGTGTAGGGGTCGATGCAACGGAGAGCTACGTGCGGGGAGAGATGTGGCTCTGAACCCGCCAGTGAGCTGTAAATAGCAGAGTGCTTTCAGTGGATGTTTTTCTTGGCTGAAACCGAGAGACTATGAGAAATTTTGTAAACCCTGTGTGCGTGTAGCTGGAGGGGCTCCTGACCCTGCCTGGCAGTCTGTGGCACTGACCATCTTGAAGCTGTTGAGGAGTTCCTGGAGCCGCTGTTCTGCGGCAGCCTCGTCGCTGTGCTTAGCCGCTCCCGGCGTTCCGACGGTGTCCGGCGTCTGTCCCCTCCGGTCACGCTGTGTTAATGAAGCGGCTTCAGCGCATCACGTGCGTTGCTCCTGTATCCCTCGATGTCTCCGCTTCAGAGCCGAGGCGTCTCCGTGCCTCTGTGGATTTACAGAGCTGAAGGCAGTAGCTGGGTCCCGGTGAGGTTCATTGCGCAGCTCGGCCGAGGTGGGCTTGGACGTGTGAGAAAGGAGCCTGAACGTACTCCACGCGGAAAACCGCCGCGGTGGCTCAGCTGACCGGGGCGAGCCTCGCGTCGCCGGCCGGGCTTCGCTGGGAGCGGGGAAACAAGCAGGGGCGATTTGTAGGGGGAGGACTATGGCCACGTGCAGCAGCGCAGGTAACGCGCTCTGTATCCACGCAGCAGCCAAACTACGCCGTGCCCGAGCTGCGTCTGCGCTCCGGCTGCTTCTCCGGGCTCATGAGGCGGTTACAAGCCTCTACAAAATAACGACGGTAGCAGTAGTTTCAAAGCAGCATCTTGGACTAGAGACAGCTTTAAAGTCTTGACTTTAGGAATTCCTCCTAACCTGTAATTGCCAGTAATTATCTCGGTGATGATATCTCTGTGGTGATGATAAAGGAGCAAACAGAGTCCGTCTTTTGACTGTGTTTTAGGAGGGGACTCTGAGATGATAGGTGCCCTGCCGGCCTCTACTTTCAAAGGCTGGGGACTCTGCAGACCCAGCTGTCCCTGTGGTTCTTTAATGTGCGTTTCTGGCATTGTAAATCAAGGAACTGAAGTGAAAAAACCTTCTGTCATGCTTCATTATAAATGTCAGAACAGCCTGGTGCTAAAACTCTGTTCCTGGTGAAGACAGGCAGGTGAAGCCTAGGGGTGCTGCGAGGGGTTTCACCCGGGGGGCTTTAAAAGCGAGTACAGTAGAGGGGCCATCGGCAAAGCTTTCCCCAGGCAGGATTCTGTCCCGTATCCCCTGACTCTAAACTTTGTTTGGGAGTTGCCATCGCAGCAGGCTTATTCCAGTAGATGGAGGATCCCCTGCCAAGCTCCCTTGTGCCGAGCGACCGAGGGCAGCGGGGCGCGCGGTTTCGGCGTTCGCAGGGATGCTGCGCGGCCGCGGTCTCGCCCGCTGGAGCGGCTCCGGTTGGACCCGGCTGCGGCAGCGCGGGGCTCGGGAAGGGCAGTAACAGCTTCAGGGTCTGACACGCGCAGGGCTGGCCTGAAATTGGCCTCGGTGCCTCTGAGCTCATGGACGTGACTAGGAGAATCCAGCGTCTGCTCTTCCCTTCCCCGGCACACGGCTGGGCGCTGCCGCCTGCGAGGAGCAGCCGGCTGCGGGGGCTCCAGCCCTGGGTTCATCACCGTTAGCCGATTTCCTAAAATTCCCGGGCACGCCTGGGCTTCTGCAGACCCTGCTACAGCCCCATCATTTTGCCTGAGCGCTGAGCGCGATTGCGAGCGTGGCTGGGGACTTTGGGGTGGGTCAGAGCCCGCGGCAAGCCCGGGACGGGGGGCAGCGGAGAGGGCAGTTGTCTGCTGAGTTCGTGCGTTCCAAAACCAGGTTTGTTTTCGTAAGAGTCGTCTCTGTGCCGAGAGCACGGGGTTGTAACGCTTCCTAAAAATCCGAACCAGCCTTGCTCGGCACCCCCGGGACGCGGGCCCTGCCTGCTCAGAGGGCCGGCGGCTGCTCCTCAGCAGATGGACCGAGCATCCGCTGCGCTGCGCGTGGTAAAGTGATGGCTTTTACTACTGGTTGTGTAACTTTCCCGAACTGGGTGACAACAGAAGGTAGCTTTGCTCAGCCCTCGGTAACGGAGCTCGGAGGAATGACGGCGCTGTCCCGGAGGGGCTGGAAGCGGATTTTCCAGCAGCAGGACACAGCAGGGTTTTTAAGCCTGCGTTCCATTAGTTCTGGCTCATTCAACATTTTCTGTGCCAGGGACTCCTTAAAACACAAAAGCAAGCAGAAACATTGAAGATAAAGTATCTCCTGTGCGGTTCTTTCCAGCCTGCAGCATCCAGATAGCCAGAGGCAACTGGGGCTGTCCAAATATTTGTGTCTCCCTGCAAACCCCCTCGGGCTGACTGAAGGAGCTGAAGCCTCTGACAGAGCCCACCAGGGCTCGTGGGGTGGGGGGGTTCAGGGTGCTGCTGGGGCAGAAGGGTTCGTCCTGAGCTGCCTGACCCTCCTACTTCTCGGAATGGCTTTCTGAGCTTGGGCAGATGGCGAGGCTGCTCGCTGCCGTCCAGCCCTGCGCGTTTCGGATGGAGAGGACGGCGTTTCCCAGCGCGGCCGTGCCGTGGGTGCTGTTGGGTTTGCACCCGCCCGCACCTGTCGCATCCTCCCGGGCTTCCTAACGCGCCCTGCCCACCGCGTTACGGTCCTGGGCTGGGGCTGGCTCCGACGCCGAGGGGATCCCCATGGATCTGCGCCCGACTGCAAGCTGCTCTGCTGCCCTGGTGACTGCAAAGCGCTTTCTCAGCTGCTTCTGCAGCACGAGCATTTCCTTCATAATTTGTTAACAGCTCGTACAAAAAAATCGGTGTCTGCTTTTATTTTTCTCAGCTGTGCTTCCATATGCTGGCTGGCACAGCAGAGCAGCCAAAGGTTTCCTTCATGGGAATCGATGGTTCACCGTTATTTAGTTTTATTTGTAGAAACATTCAGACAAAATCAAACAACTAGGCTGAGTTAGGGTAAATATTTTCAGCGGACAAGTACAGCACATCTGCTGTGCCAAGTATTTGTTGTTGTTTGTCTGATTTGTTTTGGTGGAGTAGTTTCATGTTCTGCCAAAGGAGCTCTTTAAAAATCAGCTTCAAAAGTTTTATCTGTGTTTCAATTTTCACACACACACAACATAAAATTTTTGGGGGAGAAAACGTGTTGCTTTTATTTATTTATGCTTCAGATCAATCCGTGCTTTGCTACCCCCACTCCCACCCTGGGAGTAGCTACTAGGAGTTGTGAAAGGGACCTGCAGCATCCCCTGCCCAGGTGGGGCTGCGGCCACTGTGTTGGGAGGGGGTCCCAGTGCCAAGTCCCGGTGCGGGGTCCCAGTGCCATGTCCCAGTGCCATGTCCCGGTGTGGCACTGGGCTGGAGAGGGCTCCGAGCCCTTTCTGGAGGGGGGTCCCAGTGCCATGTCCCGGTGTGGCACTGGGCTGGAGAGGGCTCCGAGCCCTTTCTGGAGGGGGGTCCCAGTGCCATGTCCCACTATGGCACTGGGCTGGAGAGGGCTCCGAGCTCTTTCTGGAGGGGGGTCCCAGTGCCATGTCCCGGTGTGGCACTGGGCTGGAGAGGGCTCCGAGCTCTTTCTGGAGGGGGGTCCCAGTGCCATGTCCCACTGTGGCACTGGGCTGGAGAGGGCTCCGAGCTCTTTCTGGAGGGGGGTCCCAGTGCCATGTCCCGGTGTGGCACTGGGCTGGAGAGGGCTCCGAGCTCTTTCTGGAGGGGGGTCCCAGTGCCATGTCCCACTGTGGCACTGGGCTGGAGAGGGCTCCGAGCCCTTTCTGGAGGGGGGTCCCAGTGCCATGTCCCACTGTGGCACTGGGCTGGAGAGGGCTCCGAGCCCTTTCTGGAGGGCCGGGGTGACGCGCGTGGCCGGGCCGGTGCTGGCTGTGCAGGGTCACTGCGGGCGCGGCGGAGGGAGAACCGAGGAGGCGAACGCCCTTTTCTTTCCGTCGCAGCGTCCGTTCTGCCCGCCTCGACCCGCGGGAGCCCGGCGATCTCGAAGGCAGCTGCGTGGAGAGCGTTTTGAGAAGCGTGAAATTCCCATCAGGATTCTGGTGGTTTGTTTAGCTCGCCAGCACCTTGGAGACACCTGCTCATCCTCACTAAGGCTGGAGGGAAATACCTGTTGTTCTTAAAATTTAAACTTCCTTTCTTAACAAGTAGTTTAAGAGAGGAGCACAGAGCTATGAAGTAGTTTAGAAAAGGAGAAAAGAGCCAGCAGTGTTATGAGGACCTGGATGCCCCAGTCTCTCGTGTTCCTGATCAGAGTAAATTAAGAAGTATTTTCTTAGCATCAGCGATCATTGCTAGACCAGGTGGAAAAAAGCATCAGCACATTTGAAAACCCAATTCCTCATTTTACTGACATCCATAGAGTTATAAATTCTGTTCTCTCCGGCTTCCTCGTTCCCAGGAGCGAGCGTTGCCCGGGTGCTCTCTCGTTTTGTGTTTCAGGACGGCGTACCGGACGGGCTACAGGCAGGCGTACGGCCTCGGGTACCGGACCGCGTCCAGGTGCTGCCCGGGATGGTCCCAGCGCGGAGGGGACGCCGGCTGCCTCCACCGTGAGTGTCGCGCAGCTCGGGTGCGATTCTGCGCGCGCTGCCCTCACGATTGGTTTTTTTGGCTCAGGGTGCTTTTTTCAAGTCCCGTGCCTGCCGTAAATGCTACAAAAATGTCTTTAAAAAGAACTGGGGTTTTGTGTTGTTGTTTGCTTCTGGGTTTTTTATACTTATTTGTTTTAACTGTGTGTCAGAAGGATTTTTCTCTGGCTCCCCAGGCAGCGCTGTGTGTTGCTTTCCGTTTCTGGAGAATGTCCTCACCGCAGCATGAAAGGGTTTTCAGAGTCGCATCCGTGTATCCAGTTGCCAAATGCTACTAAACATTTAAAATCAAGCCCAAACCAGTGTTTCGAATGCTGCCGTTGGCAGAAGCTCTGGAAAGCCCGAATCCAGGCCCTGAGTGGACTTTTCGTTATAAAAACCAGTGGTTGCTGTCTGTGTGGCTGGTGATGGCTGGGTGCTCTTACTCGGCGTCCGTGGAGGAGGTGGCCGGTGCCTCGTGACGCGCGGGCTGCGAAGCCGGGCTTCGCTGCGCTGCTCGGGGAATGCTGGCTGGCAGAGCGCGGCCGCTCCTCGGGGCGTGCTCCCCGGCCGTTCCCCGCTCCTCGCCCCGAGTAAGCGCGGGATCCCTTCATCCGCTCACGCGTGAAGGGATGCCACTCCTCAGCGCCTTTGGGAGGGCGTGTCGGGTGCTAATTCTGTTATTTTTAAGACTCGCTGAGCTTGAGGTGCCCCTGCCAGAGGTCAGAGATCTCCGCAGTCCTCCCCTTCGCCCGGGGGAGAGCGTTCGGGTGAGGACTGGTGGGGTCCGGCAAGGGAGGTCACAGCACCAGCCTCAGAGGAGAAGGCAAACCGCCGGCACGGGTGAAGCGACGGCCTCGTCACGTTTGCAGCAGGCACGCGGAGCTGGAGACTTTTGGGTTCTGGCTGGCTTTCCTCCCCTTTTATGTTCGCCCTGGTGTCACTCCCTGCAAAGCAGGCGTGGAAGTGTCTGCTTCCCAGCCGTGCGGGGAAGCTGCGCTGTGCATGCGAATTGGAAAGCGAGTCAGGCTAGGGACGTGTGAATACTCGTGTATAAGATGATTTTATGCTGTTACTGCAGAAGACAGAGGCAGCATTATCCTCGTGGGCCCCATATTCCTGCCTCCCCCCCAGGCTGCACTGCCTGGCATGGGAGGCAGACGCTGCGTAGCTCCCGGCTCCTTCCCCCCAACACTGCAGCCGCGGCCAGCTGGGGAAATGTTTAAATTAAACTTTGCTTTTGAGATGCTGAGAGCAAAGGAAAATCTTCTTTTGAATCAAACAAAGGTTTAGCGGAGCATATGTGTAGAAATAAATGTCCCCATCAAGGCAGCACTGCACACGCTCCCTGTGATATATTATTAATTCTCTGCCTAGCTGAATAACGGAGCTCTGATCTTTTCTGGATTAGACCGTGGAGGTGCACTCCTGCCCTCGCCATAGAAAAGCAGCTTTCTTGCAAGCAATAGGCAGGCGAACCAACAAAGCCTTTGGGATCTGACTGCCTCACCATCAAGGGCATGAAAGCCAGCCGTGTCCAGCTCCGTTGTAAAGGCAATTTTGGTCGTAACTGACCTACAGTACAGGAAGCCATCTCCCACAGCTAGTCATCTTTTGTTCTCTCAAGAGGCTGCCTATACCTTCCTTGTGCTTTGATGCTTGAAGCAAAGGTTTAAAAAAAAAAAAGGAAAAAAAGGTGTGTCTAGCAAGCTGATCTTTATTCTTCCTGTGCAAAAGCCTGAACGCAGGAGAGCAGCCCCACCGTGCCAGAGGAAACTCCGTGGGGGCCTAAGAACCCGCGGCCAGCGAGCGGAGAATGACCTCGGATGAACTCAGAAAAGTGCGTTCTGAAATGGTTTTTCCTGCCGAGGAAGTGAGTAATTCCATCCAGGAAGGAAGCGGAGAGCTGCTCAGGGCGCGCTCCTAACTGACCATCCCCGTCCTGGGGACCAGCGCTCGCAGCCTGGGCGATGGTCTTCGCTGGGCGGCTCGCGGCGGTCGGACAGGAACGGAAGAGGTCCAGCCCTTCTGGAGACAAGATACCTCCGCTCTCCTGTTTGGTTTCAAACTTGCTGCCGCTGTGACGGGCAAGCCGTTGGTGCTCACTTTCCGATCACGCGTAGGTCAGCAGTTCCTGTTGCTCTCTTTTAGCTGGGTCTTGCCTGCAGGTTTTCTGTGTGTTGTTCCCAAGAGTGGGAAAGCTAGTGGGTGTTTCGCAGCTGGGGTGTAAGCTGAAGAACAGGTTACAAAGCCCGTGCTTTTCCCTCGCTTCCATCCGTTAACCGCTGTGTTTCAAAGTGCGCTGAGGGTGACACGGTCAGTGTTTAGCAGGAAGGACACGAACGTGCAAACCAAGTGCCCCGTGCCGGGGCGTAGCGCTGGGCAGCTGCGGGTCCACTCCACAGCTCCGGAGGCTGCCCGGCCGTCCCGGCAGCGCTCAGCCGGCTCTCTGCGTTGGGCTGACCCCGAGCGTCTGAAACGGTACCCCTGTGACAGGCAGCTTGTGTGGGTTCGTCCCCTGCTTCGCAGCCCCTGGGGACGGCCAGCCCGGCTGCTCTCTGCGCAAGGAGAGCGACGTGAACGCTGAAAACTCAGCAGAAATTGCTGCCAAGCTGCTGGTGGGGTTTTGAGGTGGGGTGTGAGCGCTGGCCGGTGAGCGACTCGGGTGGGATGTGTGTGGTGCATCAGGGAGGGCCATGGCCGGCTTCAAACCACTTCTCGAGAAGTTTTGGCGTGGCAGGAGGGAGAAACCAGAACTTGAGAGCATCGCTGATGTGGTAGCGTGGAGCTGGTGCTTATGGCAGAGAGGGCTTAGTTTCCAGAGGCAGAGGTTGCCCAGACCTGGCATGAGCTCGCAAGGAAGCGTGTGCTGGATTCCCAGCTGTCCTGGGGAACCCTTCTGGTTTCTGTCTCGCTAAATCCTCCGTCCCGAGGAGCTCCAGCTTTCATTCTGCAGGGCTGTGACGAGTTTTCCTGCTGGTGGCCTGGGCCTTAGTACGAGCATGTTCTTCTAGACCAGAAGAGGCTGTAGGAAGGTCTGACAGGGGAAAGGAGTCAGTGACTATTAGTGAACTGCTGAGACAGGGAAACATAGCCAGGGCATTATATTTGTCAGAGGATTTTCTATTTCGTATATAGCAATCGCGAGGCAGCCTGCGTTCACTCTCTGCTAAAGGCGATGAAGCTATGCCAAAATGTGTCGACGGGGATTTGTGGCCCTTCCCATCTGCCTTCGGAGATCATTGATCGTCTTCCAGGGGTACCAAAGTGTGGGAGGCCATTGCTGTGGACGGTTTAATTAGAGCTGCTGGGCAGCGCGTGGTGGAATCACTCCGGGGAGGACACCTTCTCTCGCTCTCCCTTGGAGGCTGGCATCTCTTCAGCGCAGTGCTCTCTGCTCCAAATGCTGGACTGTTCATCACTTTTCCTTAAAAATTGTTAAAACCTGTGGTGGGTACTGGTTCAGTCGCGTTGTTTGGACTCCCAGAGCCTGCGCTGGGGCCTGGAAGAAGGGAGCTTGTCCCATTGTAGCCACCATGCCGAGCGTGCTCATTGCCTGGCTTGGTGGCTGTCTGTAGCCAAGAAAGAGTCGCGCTCCTCTTCCTCACGCACAGGTTTGTGCTCTGAGCACTTACAGGTGGGCAAACGGCCAGTACAGAGCTGCGAGGGCAGTGCTCGGTGCCTCGGAGTGCGTGGGCGCTGCTGGGAGCAGGCAGCTTGGGAAGAGACGGAGAATTTCATAGGAACACCCTGTAAAACGGCGCTGAGCCCAGCGGTCTGAAGGCTACTGGCTCCACAGAGACCTCATGGGTCTCAAAGAATATTTGATGTCTTAGTTCCTCTCCTGCTGCGCCGCTGGAAATCGTGGCAGCCATGCTACAACGGCTACAAGGATGATGAGGGGACTGGAACATCTCTGCTACGAGGAGAGGCTGAGGGAGCTGGGCTTGTTCAGCCTGAAGAAGAGAAGGCTGCGAGGGGACTTAATAAATGCTTATAAATATCTGCAGGGTGGGTGTCAGGAGGATGGGGCCAAGCTCTTTTCAGTGGTGCCCAGCGACAGGACAAGGGGCAATGGGCACAAACTGAGGCACAGGAAGTTCCGTCTGAACATGAGGAAGAACTTCTTCCTTCTGAGGGTGACGGAGCCCTGGCCCATGCTGCCCAGGGAGGCTGTGGAGTCTCCTTCTCTGGAGATATTCCAGCCCCGCCTGGACAAGATCCTGTGCAGCCTGCTCTGGGTGACCCTGCTTCAGCAGGGGGGTTGGACTAGATGACCCACAGAGGTCCCTTCCAACCCCTACTATTCTGTGATTCTGTGCTTGCTAATGGCACCCCTGGAGCTGTCAGATCTCACCTGGTAAGGGCAGGGTGCCTGGTTCCCTTCGGCCTCCTGCGCTCTGCCCCGTCTCTGCTGCTGGCAGCAGAAGTGTGAGGGCTCGCTGCCTTTCCGTTGCCCTCTGCCTTGGAGCATTCATCTGCTCAGTCGCGTCTGGGAAGGAAAAAGGTCAGAAGTCAAGGCACCCTCTGCATTTTTAGCATGGCATCAGGTTCTTTCCCTGCCCGATTACTGATAAGACTGACTTTCAGACTAAGCTTCTCAGGTTCAAGTGGCCTCTGAGATGCTGCTTCAGTTCCCCATGGGTTCGATGACGCAGTTAAAGCCCTTGCTGATTAGTTCGAGGGGCCTGCGTGCCTGGTAGTCCCCATGATCTCTGCTTTCAGCTCGAGATGTTGAAAAGCCGAGTCCCACCGAGTCTGCATGGAGGAGCTGGAGGTGAGCGGCAGACAGCGCGTCTCTGCGCTTGGGCCAGCCCCTGCTGCATCCAGAGACGACGCGATGAGGCAGGAGGGCACCAAGGAGAGCAATGAATATGGAAGAGGCTAAAGAGGAGACCGTTAGTAGAAGTTTTAGTACGTGATGACCTTGTCGTGGTTGAAATGTTGCCTGTGAACTGTGCAGGAGGTGCCAGTGCTCTGCCCCGACTGCACGCTCCTGCAGAGCACACGGGCTCTCTGCTCGGGCTGGGGCAGCAGCGAGGCCGCGTGGCCTTGGTCCAGACTGGGTCAGCAGCTGGGAGAGAGCCTGGCTGTGCTGCGGAGCGGGATGGAGATACCCGAGTCGGTTTTTAAAGAGCTGGCCCAAGGAAATGGGGCAGCCTAGGCGAGCACAGCCTGGCCAAGAAGCGGTTTAGCCGCCGTGCAGCTGTGTGACCTTCGGCTGCCCGGCACCGCGGTGCGGTTTGGTCTTTGGATGCCTCCATGGAGCTACTGGAGGAACTCGCCTGGAGCTGCGGGTCTGAAGCGTCAGCTGCCATCCCGAGCTGTCTTTATCTTCAGTTTTTATCCAGCCCTCGTTAGGATCACGCTTTGCTCTGATTTTTAGCTCAGGTAGAGGTAGAGCCTGGCCCTCGGTAAAGAAGGAGGACTAATGTTCGTTTGGCGGTGGGAGGAAGCATCGTTTGGTGGGAGGAAGCATCAGAGTCCGAGACACGATGAAAACCCCTCCGAGCATCCGCAAGGGCTGAGTCAAAAGCAGCTGAATTTTAATTGCCTCATTAAAAGAGAAACTTTTATTAGTCACAAATGGCCTATTAAAAGGTTCCAGAGTGAGCTACCCCGTGCTGAACCGCGCTTCTCCCTGCCAGCTCTGCTCAGCTGTCGCTCCCCATCCGGCGAGCGGGGCCGGCTGCCGCAGCCGTGCTGGGCTGCTGCTGGGCTCGCTCCGCAGCCACGGCCGAGCCCGGCTCGCCGCGTCGCCCGGACAAGCGCCGAGCCCGCATCGGGGGAGCAGCTCCGCTGTTTGCCGTGCAGGTTGGAAGGCTTGGCAGGAAACGTGTCCGGTTAACGAATTAATTCCCCTATTAGGCTGGCTTTCCTTTGTACATCCCCTCTTGGCTGCTGCGGGCTCATTGTTTTGTCAGCTGAGGGGCTCTGACCGAACTCCTGAACCTTTCGCCCCGGATCAAGCGTGGCAGTGGCTGAACTTCCAGCGTGCCCTCCCCGGGGACACCACCGCTGGGCACGCAGAGGGTGGCTGCGAGGTGCTTTGCTGAGCCCGCACCTCGTAGGGGAAACGCTCTCCTCCATCGCTCTCCTTTTAAATCAGCCTCTTGTCTCCGACTCCCCAAGAATCCCACCTTGCTAAATCCTGGCGAAAGGAAAGACGTGGTCTGGCCTTGCAAACAGAGGACGGCGCCGCTTTCTGTAATTTACCTTTTCTTTCCCGTTTCCCAGAACAGCGTTGTTGCCCTTTTCCCACATTTCCATCGCATTACGTTGCGTGGCTCCGAGCTGGGAGCTCGTCTGCGGCGGGCTGGAAGGCGCAGGGGAGGAGGAGACCCTCGGCCCCTCGGCCCGCGGGGCTGGGACGCGGGCTGCAACGACTGCCTCTCGGTGCGCCCGGCTGCAGCGGGGCAGGGGCTGTCCGGGTCACTCAGGAAATAACAGGAATAACCCCCGGGTCTGCTGACCCCTGATTTGCGTCGCTGCGATTGCTTCTGGTATTTTCCATCGCTGTGCTTTGGGCCTTGCCAAACAGGGGGCTGAGCACTGCCGGCAAACCGGGCATCAGGCAGCCGGGCTTGCAGGTGATGGATTCGGGGAAAACCAAACCACCTTCTCATGCAGTTTGGCCACTCAGTCAATTCTATCTGGTAGAGTTGTGGCCTGAGGGAAAGGGAGCAAGCAGAGGACAGCCCTTCTCGCAAGACCAGAGCCAGCGAAAACTTCAGCTGCAGCCCTGGGAAATCTTCTCGCACACGCGGAGATGGGAAGCGGCAACGAAGCGCTGGCTGCCCCGAGCTCCTGCTGCCTGGCGGCGCGGGAGGGCACGCACGGGGAAGCGCTGGCGGTCACCGGCGCCGCACGGCTCCGCTGAGCAGGGGGCTTGGGAAGGCGTTTCCCAAGCTCCAGAATTCTGCACCAGCAGGCCAGCACGGGATTGATACGGGGTGGCCACGGTCCCCAGGGATACGTGGCTATGAAAAGTGACTAAAACATTAGATCAGAAGATAACTGGCTTTCTGAAACAGCATTTCATCACTGTTTCATTAGTTTGGGTAGATGGGTATTTGGACTTCAATGCTACCTTTGTGTTACAAAATAGTCTTTTTTCTTTTTTTGGAGGGGGGATTTCAGATATCGTCAGGTCCTCAAAAGAGCCTGCATGGAGGATCAAGTATTTCGGCTTTAGTGCATCTAAGGTGCAAAGTTTGGGGAGCTTGGATGTCAGTGAGAAGGAGACTTGGAACGAGCTGAGGTTGTCACTCGGAGCCGGGGCTGGCTTGGCTGCAAGGGAGCTCCTGGGTCTGCCAGCCGTGCCTCAGAGCGGGCAGAGGTGGGAGAGCAAACGCCCTGAAAGTAGGTGCGTGGCTTTGTCTGGTAAGAGTGGGTGCTTTTACAGCAAGCATGCAGATTTGTAGCATGTCATATTCACCTAAACCTGCAGAAAGCCTTCTTCATCACTGCAGACCGGGTGGAAAGCGTTGTGTAGGATGGAGGAGAAATTAGGAAGTCGGTTGTGTTTCAGTAGGAAAAAACCAGAGCCATATTTGATATGTGGAGGATTCAAGGCTAGGAGGAGATCAGTGGGAAGCTTCACGATGTGGCCGTTAGATTTCCAGCTAGAGCAGGCTGTGAGGATTCATTACGGTAGGAGTGGTGTCCATACGTGAGAGCAGAGCACCCGGGGCTGGCTGCAGCGGGTTCAGCCCGGTGATTTGACTGTCGCTGAGCCCCAAACGAAGCGCCAAGTTGTCTCTCTCCAGATGCTCACCAGGACACTGACTATTTTGGGCAGCTTCACGCGAGCTGTCGACGAGCTTTGTGCAGCCGAGGAAACCTTTTGGCATTTAGGAGTTCTGAGGAGGTGAATCTGCAGGGCAATAACTACATCGGCTTCGTTACTTAGCGGGCAGGAGGCTGGAGGTGAGGGTGGGCAGAGAAGAGGGCTCTGTAACCCCTTGTGATTGCAGGGGATGCTCGTACCACCGCAGCGTGACTCCCACCAACGCCACTGCCCGCAGACCTGTAGCCAGGAGGGACGGAATTTCTCCAGGCGTGGCAAGCTGACGCCCACGAGCTTTGGGTTTCTTCTGAGCAGGTGGTACCTGCTCTTTCCCATCTCTGATTTTGTGTAGATGTCGTCAAGTTTCAAGTTATCTTTGAAAACGCGTTGGTAACGTTGCAAATTTCTCTTCTGGCGTGCACAAAATGTCCTGCCAACGTACCCCAAAATGCAAACCCCCTCCCTGAGCGGTTGCCACCTGTGATTGCTTTTTCTGCTGAATGCACAACTGGTGTTTTGGAGTAGGCACGGGATATTTTGTGCCAAGTATTTCAGAGCCAGTTTTGGAAGCCTGCGCAGGGTGCTTTTCCTCCCCAGTTATAATGAGACAAAAAGAAATGTGTACTCACAGGCCTGCTTTTTCTGTTACTAATTAGCTACAGCTTTAGCTGGAACGGGAAGAGGAACCTGGGGCTCCCAGCTTGCAAAGAGGAGGGAAAAGCTGCAGGCAGCGTGCGTGGGGAAACCTCAGTCCGGTGAGCGCGGTCGCCGCTGGTTTCTGGCCGTCCCGTCTCGTACGTGGGGTTGCAATTTAATCACAGGCTTTGTCTGTTCGGTCGGTCACTGCGAAGGTGCCATGTCATCGCTGGCCTCGAGCGGAGTATGGAGCCCTCTGGTCCGGGGCTGCTCCACTGGCCGGTGCCAGGACCGCGCGCTGCCCTCCGCGCCGGGCGCTCGCCGGTGTCTCCTGGGGACCATAGCCAGCGGTCGGCTCTCGGGCTGTGCCTGCTGGAGATGTATCTAATTCTCCAGCTTTTTCCTTAAAGCAGTCAGGGCATGCAGAACTGGCAGCCTTGCAGCTTGAGAAAAGAAAAAATGGCTTTTTCAGGCATTTTTATTTACTCATTTATTAATTTAGTCCGTCTGCGCTCAGGAGCCCAGGTAAGGTTGATGCAGGAGATGCTGCTGTGCTGTTTTCCCACGTAATGAGAATTCAGCCCGAGGGGTTGCAGACGTGGCGGGAGCGTGGCCAGGAGCACGCAGGGCTCTGAAGTCGGTCTGAAACATCTCGGGCTTTTCCTCTACAAAGCGAAATCCTTGCAAATGCTCTTTACCCTGACGCACGCAGTCTGGCTGTTTAAAAGGAAATGTGACTGCCGAAGTTCTGCGGAGAGGCCGGTTCTGGTATTATTCTGGAAAGTGCTTTTCCTGAGCGTGGGGGCCGGTTCTGGCCGTGGGTCTGCAGCGGGGTCGCTCGCTGCTTGTGATCAGCTCACAGACACCAGCAGCTCCGCTACCCCCGCGCGTGCCCTGGGAAGGGAATCGCCCCTAACTCTCCTAGCAGGGCAAAAACATGGCACTCCTTCTTCCCCCTGTCGTTGCCACTGAAGCCAAAGCCTTTGCTTCAGCAGAGGAGGCTTTCCCGAGGATGCCGTGCATGTTTGCAGGTTGCTGGGTCACTTCTGCTGGCCGGTCGCTGCGGTCGGCGGTGGTGCGGGGCAGCGGTCGGCGGTGGTGCGGGGCAGCGGTCGGCGGTGGTGCGGGGCAGCGGCCGGCTCCAGCCGGCACACGGCCCTCGATAAATCACGGTGTGAGCTCTGCTTGGCTCCGCCGGTGTTCATCTGCTCGCCTGCCTTCTGTGCTCTTTCTAGCAAATCCGCATTTCCGAGCCAACAGGTTTTGGATTGCCAGGTCTGCCTTTTGTAATTCCAGCTACTTGAAATAATTATGTTCTCTGGAGCCATCGACTGGATGGCTGGACACGAGGGCCCCTGGCACAGGTGGCCGTGACACAGTTGGCGCTTGCAGTGCATTCCTGCCTGGACCCTACGGCACTTTCTCACCGCTTCACGCAGGGGCTTGTCTGGGATTTTGTGTTCCAGAAGCTGCTGCTGTAACTGCGAGTCTTCGGCTGGAGGCTGTGCTTTTATACTGCGTGTTGGTGCTGCTTTTTGAGGCGTATCAATAAAGAGTTTGCTTTTTATATACTTATATACATCTATATATGTGTATATATATATATTTCCTGGGATGCGTGAGCGGCAACGCGCCGGTCCCCGCTGCCCGGGGCCGTTCGGGGTGGGCTGAGCTGGATCTCAGGGCAGGCGAGTGGGAGCTGCTGGGCCAGGCACGACCTCTGCATCTCTCGCGCCACGGAGACGGGTGAAGCTCTCTTTGCTCCCCGTTATCTGGTTTGCCATGGCTTTCCTGGAAAGTATTCCTACCCAGTCCCGCTGTTCTGGGAATTTGTTGCAGTTTGTTCAATGGAAGTGAAAAAGGAAAGAAAAAGAGAAGGCGCAGGAAAAAGAAAGAAAAGAGAAATTGGCTGTCAACACAGCTATGTCCAGATCAGCGAGTAGAGAGAAAAATTCATTGTCTGAATCTTTAAATGGACTTAAAAAGGAAGATGGGCGCTTGTTCTGCGTCCTTACACTTTGACAAAGCACAGCACACACGATGGCATCGCTTGTTAACAACATTTCTCCTTCTGAGATGAACGTTTTCTAGTGGGAAGTTTAAGATGTTGGCTGTGTTTCGTGAGTGATGAGAAATACGCATTTCACAGGAAAAACCCGTCCTTGCTTGTGGTTTCATTTAGGTGATTTGAAAAGGTGGATTTCGGAAGCCTAACTGAGCATTCTCTGTCTCTGTGCACGTTTTACCCTTCGCTTGGTGAGGACAGAGAAACGCGGCTGCCCAGGGCTGCTGGCAGCTCAGCTCTGTTCCACCCGCTCGGGAGCGGACGCCGCGTCTGGGCAGCCCCCGCTCCGGGACAGCTCTGCGACAGGCGGAAAGCGGCCGCTCGTGGCTCGTTCCTGGAAGATGCCTCCAATTTCAAAACGAATAACTTCTCTCTCTTGCCACTAGATCTGGTGTGACTCTGCACGAGTCATTTTCCTGACAATTTTGCCCACTTGTTGGCTGGAAAAGCGTTATTTCACCAACAGCCCTGCAGCTCTGCTGGTGTTTTCCTGGGAATTGTCACTTAGCCACACCAAGAAAAGCCCTTGGACACTGCCTGAGGTATTTTACTTGCTACCCCAAATCTTGAGAGACTCTGTGTACTGTTGGAGTTGCCAACTGAAGAAGAGTGGCCTTTCAAAAAGGGTTCAATGGTATTTTTATAATTCAAGCTTGCTACAGGGCTGCAGGAGCCTCATCAGTGATGGGTGTTTCTGAGTGCGTGCACAGCCCTTGTCGCGCTCTCAGGCGTTTTCTCTCCCTCCTCCTTGCAGCTGCCTGCAGTGATGGGGTTTGTTTCAACGGTGGGATCTGCGTGGAGGGGTCTGCGCAGCTCTGCCGTTGCCCCGCTGGCTTCCGAGGAGCTCGCTGTCAGTACGGTAAGCAGTCTTCTCAAGTTCTTCCTTCAGTTTGGAGTCAGAAGTGGAGGGGACAAAGAGCGAGGGATGCCCCAATATTTTTTTTCTCCTAGCCATTGTTTCATCTGCACAACTCCAACAATCTGCTCTCTACTTTCTTTGGCCGCTGTTTGTGATGCTTGGGGAGCTTGGCTGTTTGGAGAGGAAAGGCTTATCACGACTGGCTGTGAAACGTCGCTCCGTCCTGTACAATAGCTTTTATTCCTGGCTGCCAGCGGCAGAGGGGTTCGCTGGAATTGGAGAAGGAAGCTGATTAAAACTGGGTCAAACAAAGAAACCCTGGGGTCCCGGCCGGTGGAGTGAGGCTCAGCCATGGGGAGCGTGGCGGCGGGCTGCCGCAGCAGAAGGGAAGGTAGCTGAGCTCTGACTAGCTGGGTCAGGTATATCTTTGGCTATATATTTTCCTATGTTTGGTCATTTGGAGATGTTCTGATTTGGTAAGGTGATGGTCTATAGCAAACAGCTGCTATAAGCTGGGAGTGGTTGTCTGTGCCACATACACGGCAGGAGAAAATGTGCCTCGTGCTGGGGTAGAGAGAAGCGGCTGTCCCTTCCCTCTCACTGCAAAGTCTGCAAGGTACAGGGCAGTAAAAGTCACTCAAATTCTGGATTTATAACAGCAAATTAAATAATAAGATGGCTTTTTTTTTTTAACCATCCATAAGTGTGTATCCCTTCTACAGACAAGTGGCTCCTCGCCCTTCAGAAGTGGAGGTAAGTTCACAGATCTAGAGGAGCTGACAGCGGAACAGTCCTTGGCAGGAGCTGGGCTTTTCCCACCAGGAAGGGCTGGGGAGGAGAAACCCTCCAACCCCGGAGTCACCAGCAGAGAGGGCCGGCGGGTGGCCGTGCGGGTGAACCGGACCGGGGACAGCGAGTGTCTCAGCTCCGTGTCTGGGAGGGCGGGTGCCAGGTCTTGGCACTTCAGGAGGCACGCGGCCGCTGCTGAGCCAGCCGGCTCCTGCACAGTTTTCGTGGTTCGTCTGTTTTAAGGAACTTTAATTGTTGTTACAATGTCAATTTAGGAGTGCTTAAAAGGCCCTTACTTTGCATTTAGATAATAGCTATAAAAGAAAGGGATTCTACAAGCTGTAGATCGGCCAGACCCTCCCCGATGCTGTTGACTTAAGGCTCTGTTCGTTCCTTGCTCTTTCTTTAATCTGTGTCGTGAGCTGGAGGTGGAGCTGGGTTTGCTGCAGTCGGAGGCTTTCCCTGGACTCGTCGGGGGCAGTGGTTTGTGTCTGGTGGTTACGAGCCCCATGTTCCAGTGACAGCACGAGGTCTTGCTTGGGCAGAGAAGCAATTTCCATGGTGAGGAGAAAAAAGAGTGGCCTCAAGCCCAGGTGTAGGGGTCACGAGCCTGGCCGCTGCTCCGCTGCTGCAGGGCGTCCACACCAGAGCTGCTTCCACCAGCGCGGGCTCCCCTGGGCGAGAGCCGGCCCCTCGGGGCGCAGCCTGGGCAGGGAGCGGGCACGGACCCGTCCGACGCGGGGCACGGACCCCCGGAGCCTGCCCGAGAGGGTTCTGCTGGGTCCACGGGAGACGGGCGATGCCCAGCCGACGGAGCCGCCCGGCTCGCACCCGCTGGTCGCCCGCAGCTCCGCGGCTGGGGCCACACCAGCGGTTTAAATTCTGCACTTTAGGGGGAGGAGAAGAGAAAGCTGCTTGGTCGCAAAACCAACTGCCAGTTTGAGAAACCTACAGCAGAAGAGCAGTTTGAGAAACCTACAGCAGAAGGTTTTGCTCTTCTGCTGTAGGTTTCTCAAACAGCCACGCTGCAGGCACAGTAGTAACAGGAGTCCCAGTTCTCTACCCGCTCTGCCGCCTGCAGAAGCAGCAGGCTGCGGGTGCTCTCTCCTCCGAGCCCGAGGGAGCGGCACGCGGCCGATCCTCGGAGACGCGCCGGGTCCCGCGCTGCTGCTTGGCTTCGTCTTTGCGCACGTGAAGAAGGCGTTACGGGGTTCTCCGGGAAACAAACCGCCCCTAAATTGTCCCTGCAATTTTTTTGTCGTGGTTTCTCTTGCACAAATGAAGAAAATAAATGTTAGGTGCCTCCCTGCACAGAACCGGAGAGGTAAAAAGCATTTTCACGTTTGGAAATGCTTAGGAATTCCCGCAGCCATAATTGGTTGCAGCTTTGAAAATAAAGCGCACATTTCTGAGACCCCCCAATATTTTTTTAAAGGGGAAACGACTGCTTTATTTTGGAAAGGAGAAAAATACGCCTGCAGTTCCACTGACGTGACCCCCCCTTCGATGCTGGACTCGAAGCTGGTGCTCTGGGTCCGAAGGGGTCAGCCCGTGGCCGGCTGCAGCTCAGCGTTGGCGTTGCTGCCCTGCAGCCCGCTCGGCAGCGCCGGCGGCGGAGCAGGACGGCCGTGGTCTGGGTCATCTTAATTTCTTATTGACTGCTGTAAATGATTTTTCTTGGTAAATACTTTTTTTTGGACAAATTTCTGGTGGAAACCTAATTGTCTGGATTCTCGTCTTCTCTTTCAGTGTTAGCAGTGCTCTGGGTGGGTAACTTCCGCGCCGGTCAGTCAGCATCTGTGCCGGATTGTAAGGATAGGTGGGAAGCTGGAGGCTGCTTCAGCGGAGACAGCTTTGGGGAAAGACACACAGTGATTAATTAGTGAGCTATATTTTCTCATCTGTCACCTATAAAAGAAGCTATCCTGGTATTTGAGATGATGGCACCTTCTTGAGAAATCGTTCCCCGAAATGGAGCTGCGTAGCACCGACGGGGATGGAGCTGGTCGTGGGCCGGAAGGCTGCCGGTGGGGCGGCTTCGGGAAAGCAGCGCGAGAATAACCCCGAGGGAGCGCAGTTGCTCCACGGCGATATTCCACGGTGCCCTTTGCCTTCCGGAAATCTCCGTGTCTGATCTTAATGCTATCATTTTTGCTTTTCTGGAAAGAAACACCGGCGTGTTTGTGTTAAAGGCAGGACGCGCTCTGCCCTGGCCAGACTCCTATCCCACCTTTCAGCGTGGGATATTTTCACTGGCCAGCCCGGAGCAGCAGCCGTCCCGTGTTTACCCTGGCTGGAAAGCAGGCGCTGCCCAGTCAGCCTGGCTTCCACGGGTGCGATGCTGCCCTTCCTGCTCTCCTGAGCTGCTGAAACATCTGAGCGCTCTCCGTCTGCGCTGCATCATCCCCCTGGGAAGGCAGACCTCTCCACGGGGCCGCACGAGCCCGTGCGGGGAGGTCTGCGGTACGTCTTGTTGACGCTGACTAGACTTTGCTGAGGGAGAGAGAATAATGGTGAGCTAAAATACCAAGGGTGACTGCTTCGGTAGCTTAAAATAGTCTCTTTTTTTTCCCCTCTCTATGCAGCTGCAAATCAGTATCATGATCATTTAAATACTGTACTTCCAGTCCTGTATGCATAACGAAGAAGGTAGTCATAGCATTGTTTTTTCTTTTTAATAAGGAAAAATTGTATAGAAATTTAATGCTACTATGATCTACAAAGTAACAGGGAGGTGGGAAAGAAAGATGAGGAAGTTGTAAGTTCCCTACCAAAGT
Organism: Opisthocomus hoazin; assembly: GCF_030867145.1. Classification (NCBI taxonomy): domain Eukaryota; kingdom Metazoa; phylum Chordata; class Aves; order Opisthocomiformes; family Opisthocomidae; genus Opisthocomus; species Opisthocomus hoazin. The sequence continues at coordinate 21,059,730 of NC_134429.1, read as the reverse complement.
CTACCTGCAGATTTAAGAGAAACAGACCAGGAGAAAAACTTTAATACTATATCAGACTTAAGATAAATAATTGAAGAAAAACATTGAAAAAAAAAAAAATCTGAAAAAAAAATTGAAAATAAAAAAAATCTGAAACCCGTCTGGGTTTTCAGCGCCTTTTCTGTTGCTTCTTGCATCTCGGTGGCTTTTTGATCTTTCAAGGTGCTGTCAGGGTGGAGATTTACCTTCTTTCTTTCCCCTCCGCAGCGGGGCATCGCCGACCTGCTGTAAGCGGGGCTCTGCTGGCGCGGCCAGCCAGCGGGAGAGGTTGAGCTGAGCGATGGTCGTGGCTGTAGTGACTGCCGAGGCCGTTCCTGAACCGAGGAAGCAGCTGGGGTGTCCCGAACTCCTTCGTCATCGTCCGTGTCTGGTAGATGAAAGGGTTGTAAATGGCGTGTTTGAGGTTCGGTCTGGGCTGAGACTCGCCTTAGGAGCTCCCTTCTCTGAGCTTGGGCGTAAATGCCCTTTCCGTAGAGGGCTGGTTGCTGGGAGGGAGGGGGTGTCGGGAAGCCTGGGCTCTGCTCCAACCTGCCCTGCCTTCCCGGGGCATCTCGGACCACCAGCTCGGGGTGCCCCGGTGACCGCGGCGGAGCGGCTCCCGGGACCGGCGCGCTGCGGGCTGGCGCGTTCGTGGCGGGGACCCTCCGTCCGCGGGACGGGGAGCGCGAGGGCTGCCGGTGTTCGCATCTCCTGCCGTAAATCAGCTGCTTGGCTTCAGCCTTGGCTTACTGAAAACTTCACGGCGGAGCGGATCGTTTCAGCAACACCCCGGCTTTGGGGGCTCTTGTGGGGGAACTTTGCCGTGCTGAGGGGACGGGACCCTTCCTAATTAGCCCGGCTGCGTCTTGAAGGCTCGGCCAGACCAAATCTTCTTTAGCTTTGCACAAAGGAGAGGTCAACTGTGAGCAAGCAGGCGGTGATTAGTGTCTGCTTTGGCAAGGCCAGCTGAAATGGCTTTGTCCCTGCTCCAGGAGACCATTACTGTCTCTGTCTTTTATAGCACTGCCCTCCTTCACACGAGCGTTTGACGTGCCCTCGGTGTTGTTTGACTGACTAATGACCCGATTTCTGCCGCCGGTCTCTTCGAGCTGTTCAGTTGGAAGCCTTTGCTGTGCGTTAGGGCATGGGCTGCTTGGGCAGAGGGGTGGGAGAGAGGGGATTGCTGCAGCCCTCGGGCTGGAGGTGGTTTTCAGAGAGAAACCCGGGACTGCAAAGCACTCAAAGGCATTGAAGTCAAAATTGGGAAGGTTTTGTCTTTGGAATCAAAGGATCCAGGAGCCAGAGGCGTCTTTCCGAGATCAAAAGGCACCCCGGGTGAGTGTGCACGTGTGATAACGCTTGCTGGGACTCGGGTGACTTCCCTGCTCCACGGGGACCCCGGTGCCGATTTCAGAATGACAGCAGCAAGATATTGCGTTCGATGTTTCATGGGTTTACAGTTCACAGGGCCGATTTAAAATCCGTTTGTAGGACTAAATAGCAGCAATTGTTCTTCAGCTGTCAGTTTATTGGAGAGAATCCACTGTCAGTAATACCAGGGCGAAATTAGCAGAGCATTTCCCCTCCAACAGCCAAGAAATCCAAATACTTTTGTTTACAAACAGCCTCCTGATTCAACGGTTTGGCCGTCTGCTGGGGACGGGAGCAGAGCCTGAGCTGCTCAGGTCCGCAGCGTTGCCGTGCAGCTCTGCCTGCCGGGATTTTCTCCTTTTGGCTCAGGAAGGCAGTGGAACAAGGGCGGCTTGTGCAGAGCTCGGCTTCGTCCCCCGCTATCTGCTTGTCCATCAGCCAAGCGTGAGGTATTCAGTCGCTGGCAAACAGGTAGCGCTGAGCTCTTTGAAAAAGTTAGTGAGAGGAAACAAGCCAAGGCTATGTAGGGGTTTATTCAGTTAAAAAAAAAAAAAAAGTTCTGTGAAGTGAGTTTTGAAGAGAAGGGGAAATGTGCTGAAGCGGGGGAACGGCTGGGCTTGTCCCTGCGAAGCAATTTCCTCGCCCTTCCACCCGTAGGGTGTGCTGGGGTCCAGCGCCCTTCACCGAGACAACGCGGCGCTCATCGTCAGCTGCCTGGCACGACCTCGGTTTTACAAATCTGGCCATAAATGCAGGGCAATTACTCTATGAATAACTTCATAGTTCATATGATTTGAGTTTCTAAAGGTTAACTGGAGTACAGCAAAGAGCCTTTTGGACGTATGCTATCGCATTTAAAGTCGTCCAGCTTCATGGATGAGTGATGGAGCATACGCACAGGCAAAAATATTACTGACACATTTGTTTAAAGGAACATGATAGAGGGTGAAAAAGAGCTGCGATTTTAAGAGACTCAAATCTTTAAAGGCTTTAGTGAATTCAAAATATGCCTTTCTTTGTTCTTTTCAAGCTTTCCTTGGGTTGAACTCAAGAATTAAGGATTTCATTGTCATTTAAAAGAGGTGATTATATTGGGTGACAGAAAATACATGGCTCAAGTCCTTGAGATGAGCTGTAGCCCTCTGCTTGGATTTTGGCAAAGAAACGAGAGAGGAATCCCTTCGCTGACATTGCACTGGTTTGAAATATTCCTACAGATCTGCACTGTTCCTCGCGTTAAGGTCTGTCGGTGGTGAGAAAAGCTTGGAGGGAAACTGCTGGTTGTGCCAGCTGGAGAAGAGCAAATCTACGCTTTGTTTTGAGGGATTCGTACCTTGGGCCTAGTCGTGTGAAGTGCTGGGTGCCATCTCCAAAGCGATGCGTGTTTTCCCTGCAGTGAGGGCTGAAGCTCCCCAGCACCTCCCGCGATCGCCGCCTTCATTATTGCAGTGCCATGGCGTGGCGTCGGGCCCCGCTCCAGTCTCCCCTCCAGGGTTTCCGTGACTGTTCAGGACCAATTAAAAAGAGGGGGTTCGTTTGCAAAACCTCAGCGACTCGCCAAGTTGAGCTACGGGTCCGAAGGTCTTTGCGTTTTCGAGAGCTATGTAGTCTACCCTAAGTGTTTCCTTCTCATAAAGCATCTGTTGAAAGTCTGACTGTAAGCGTGGAGGTGAGTCCAGGGATATTTATGTAGGAGAACAGATCATTTTCCAAGCAATGGAAAATACTCCAGTCTTAAAATGGACCACTGGGGACCCACCGTGTGATTTGGAATAAGAAGAATTTGATACGTGAATGCCAAGTAGACTGAATTAACGCTGAATCTTTGCACCATTACCCGAGGGGAGGAGGCCATCCCAGACTCAGAGCTGCTTACCCCCCTGGCTGGGCTCTTGAGACGAGAGAGAAGGATGCGGAAGCCGTGGCCTGGAGCGGTCTGTGCAGAAGCACCTTTTCTGGAGCCATGGCTGAGATTGCTGCTCCTGCACCCTGCTCGCTCCGTGGCTGCTCGCCCTTTGGCGTTTGGCTCTTTGGTGTCACCCGAGAGAAGCGGCGTAGGGCAGCTTAGCCCTCGGACCTGGGATCTGCCGTTGTTTGCTGGGATCCTTGGGACTTGGCAGTGCGGGGATCCACGCTGGCTGCGGCACAAGGGAACGGGTTCCAGCCAAAATAGGTGGTTTAGTGAGTGCAATGAGGAGTGAAGCCCAAAGCAGGAAAGATAAGCATTGCTGCAAACCTTCCTGGAATTTTTAGAATTAATTTATGCTTAAATACATAGTACAGTCTGCAATAAATCGTCAGTATGTTATGCTTTCAATTTCTGGGTTTGGAAAGGTCGGAGAAAACATTTTTCTGTTCATTATGTGCTGCCTTCTCCAAGGAGTCTTTTTAAAGCAGTGCTCTCTAGCAGGTGATAACATCTTTTAACCAGCCTCTGAAACTCCTGCTCTCCACCTCAGCCACAGGTTTTCCTTTGGTTTTTGCTTTGTTTGTTGTCTCTCAGCCCGTTTCCTCTCCTTTGCTGCGTGGTCTCAGTGCTGCAGTATGATTTGTGTAAGAATTCAAGAAACAAACACATGTTGAGATTCCAGCCATCACCAATACTTTTTTTTTTCCCTGGGAAGATGCTCAGAGGGCTCCTGCTCCAGAGGTTTAATTACTGAGGGTTCTGTGAGAAAGGGAGGACGCTTCCCGTAGATCCTGGATCCGAGTTCAAGGGCTTGTGCATTCCTGTTGTGCAATGCAGGTCTTTGGCCTGGGCTGGAGATACCCAAACCAAGGGGTCTGATAGCGACGGCGGAGGAAAACCTCCCACCCACAAACAAGCCAAGGGGGGCACCAGCCCGCGAAGGAGTTTGTCACAGTCACTGCGTTGCTGCTAGGTGTGTTGCAAAAGTTCAAATGAAAAATGGTGTCGCTGAAAAGAGGAATCCTCCGGCTCGGTGACGGGTCTCCCCGTGCCCGGGCTGGGGGGCAAGCGCTGGCCAGCGGGAGCAGCTCTGGACCGAAAGCAGGGTCCGGGCAGCCCTTGGCGTTCTGGGCTGAGTTCTCCCACTCCCGGCGGGGCTGGTTGCCTCCTAGATCTGCTTCATTTTCTGGGACCGCAGTTTCTCGTGGTTCGGCTTGCACACACGGACACACACGCTCTATGTGGCTGTGCAGACGGTTTTTCTTTGTGTAACTCAATGTTCGTGGGGCCTCTGCGACCCCTTTCCATTGCTGCTGGCTGCAGGGACACCTGTCAGACCCTCCGTCTCTTTGAGCCAGCCAAAAAACCCTTTTGAAGCCCAACAGGCGTTTCTGCTTTGCCGTACGTGAATGCATATGAACCGTCTTTCTTCTCACCTCCCCAAGCAAATCACCCCGGGGCTGAATCTGGAAATGCTCCGCTCGACACCAGAGCAGCAGGCAGCCCTGCCGGGGGGGCCAAGCAGCCCAAACAAGCTCCCCGCCCCGTGGCGGGCTGGCTGGCGTGCCCACGGGCCAGGTGCCGGGGCTGCTGGCCTGGAGCTGCTCGCTGGAGTCATGCGTTCGTGTTTTGCTTTCCATTTACTCTGGAACATGAGCTGAAAGGCCTGGCACGCTGCAGCTCTTAGGACACTGCCACCACTGCTGGCTTTTGTCCTGCAGGTCACCAGGCAGGCTGGTCCAGCTCTGCCTGCGCGCAGTCGGTGGCCATCAGAAGTTCTGCAGTGGAAGCAGTTTTTGATGTTTTTCACCCTATGAAGCACATCTGCCTTTCTTGGGTGCCTTCAGTCCAGGCTTCTCAAAGGGGTCTTGTGGGTGGCAGAGACTTCGACCTCAGGTCACTGGTCTGAGGTGGGACTCTGCTGCAGGCGGGCTGTGCTGGCACAAACGAACGGTGATAATAAAGAAGTAGAATAGCCTGTGTCTGCAGACTAGAATAGGGATGTTTTTTGTTTTTTTGTTTTTTTAGAGATTGAAGTGGCTTGCTTAAAGACTGGGTGGATCGTTACCAGAGGTCCAAACCAGCTCTTGGCCCTTCTAGCCAGGAGCTTCTTTGCACCATTGATAATGGCGGTTGGTTCTGCTGATTCGTGGTCCTGACCTGATTTGTCAGGGATCAAAGGGCTGAAAAAATGTGGTCCTGTGTAATAAACACAAGCGATCGGTGGGTGCTGGGTTCCTTTCGCTGGTTTGACAACGTAGTGTGCAGTGGATAAAGGGGACGGGTGGGTCTTCAGCTGCTGAAGAGAAGCCCGGGGATTTGGTGCCTTTCCCCAGCGTACCACGGCGTTTTGTGAGGCAGCTGGGGTTTCAGGACAGCGGATGCTGTGATGACGGGTGCCAGATGCGTGTCATTAGAGGATGCCTCTTTGTACCAGCTGCAAATTGTCCATCGCTTCCTCTCCTGTACGTTTTCATCGTGAGAAGCTTGAATTCCCACAATTTGCTGGTATCTCAGGTGTTATCAGGCTTCTCTTCGACTGGAAAGTCATGGGCTTGTGCAGCCCAAACCAGTCACAGGTGGAAAAGTCAAATAATGTATTTTGATTTGTATTTGTTCAGGAGCTCAGTTATGATTTGCCTTGATAAACTTGCCCAGAAAATTGTATTTTACATTTCACTTGTAAAATGAATCCCTTGAAAACTCCAAGGATTTAAGTGAAAGAACGCCAGAGATGTTTTTGTACTTATGTGAGAACAAGCCCTGGCTTTTCACTTTACGGTCTCTAGTGTAACAGGATACACTCTTTAAAAATGCACATTTTAAAACTGAAGAAATGGTTAAAAAGAGAACATTAAGCCATGCAGACAGTATGAATACAGACTGTAGGATGGCACATTTAGGGATCATTTCATTATGGAAATATTCATACTTTGCACGGGCTTTTAATCGCAAGGAATCTGAGGTTTATGTGAGGTTTCATATGTGTTGTTTGGTGCAGCTCCATAGTAGGCTTATCTAGTTCTGTGAATATACCATTTTCTAAGTCTCTGGAAGTTCATCCCTTCCTGCACGCATTTCCCAGACAGAATGCTTCAGAAAATGATTTTCTTGAGATGGTTTGTAAGGTCATTTTTTTTTTTTTTTTTTTCCAAACCTAGAAGAAAGGTTGATGGTAAGGGAAACCGTGCCGCTGACTTTCCTGGCAGCTTTCTGCTCCTGGGAACACCTTTGGGCTCTGCTGATCTCCCCTTCAGGCTGTGCCCGGCTCAGGAGGAGGGAGGTGAGAGCTGGGGGCAGGAGGGCAGGGGGGAAGGGGCCCTGGTCCCCGAGAGGGACGTGTCTGGGGCTGTTGGTACCACCCTTCCCCGCTCTGTGGCACTGAAACTTTCCGTAGCTGGCGATGCAGCACCTTTCTTGTGCAGCATATTGGCTTTGACCTTTTTTAACGCAACAGCAGAGAGCAGAGATATTTGAAATGTGTAGGAGAAACAGATGTAGAAATGGTTTTTGGGAAGCAGCAGATCAGGTAATTTTTCTGGTTTAAAACGATTTAGGCATTATCGCCTTCCGTTGCGGTCTGGGAAACTGCCCTGAACTGCACAGCAGAATACTTACTTCTAGCAAAAATGGCTGTTTTGAACCCTCTGACTAGATTTTGACAAGTTTTTCGTCGGTTCTGAGCGGATCTCATTGGCTTTGGATCAGGGCGATGGCGCTGGTGAGGACAAAGCTCCGTGCTTGCTGGCTGCCTCGTCTCCTCGGGCGCGTGGCAGAAGGTCTGGCCTGGCCGGGCTGCTGGGGTCCGTGGAGAGGCCGTGGGCTGCGTGCCGTGGGGGGACAGAGCCGAGCATCGCCAGCTGCCCGGGGAGCGCAGAGCTTCGCCCTGGCACGGGCCCCTCTGCCAGCAGCAATTCATAGCGGGACCGAAGTGCCGCTGCCGTTCACACCTTCGTACGCGCAGCGTTGGCAAACGCACCCGTCAGCTCGTGGAGCTGAGGTCGCTTCAAAGGCTTGGAAACTCTGAAGGAAGTCACTTCTCCGTAAGAGGGCTGCGGGTTCCTTCCCATGAGAGCCATCTTCCTGTCTTCCTGTGAAATGCAGTTCTGGCCATACAGCGGGAAAAGAAATCATCCAGCACTTCCCAGCTGCGGAGCTCCCGAAGGGAAGCCTCGGAAGGGCTGCCAAGCGCCGTGTATTTTTGTATTTTGTCCATTATAGAACGTGTCAAAAAAGAACTCTCTCCACTACGGAGAGATTTTTACAGCCCATAAGGCTTTATGGCAGAAGCTGAGCATCTAAGGTTGCTCTGCTGAGACCGGGCAGGCTGCTGGGCTGGAGGGCAGCCTGGGCCACGAAACAGCCCGGCTGAGGGTGCTCCCCGCGGGGAGACAGAGCGGGAGCGCGCCAGAAGGGCGAATCCGTTGGGCGCGGCAGCAGAGAGCGAGGACCTCAGCAGGAACCGGTGACAGCGTATGGGACCGGGCAGGAAGAGGAGAGGACATCTCTGGTGATGTGGGCGGGAGCCTGGCTGGGGCTTGCGGTGGGCAAGAAGCTGAGGGAACAGGGAATCGTACGACATCGATGGGAATAAAAGTGCCTGTGTTCTGAGTGGAGCGAGAGCATTTGATGAACATCTTTGTCTCGCCCCTTAAGGGAAGCTGTGCAGAAGACACCCAGCACAGCCAGTTACGTGTGTGGAAGTACTGGCAGGTCCGCATAGCTGTCATCTCTTGCAGATGTTCCTTCCTCCAGAACGTCTGCACAGCCTGGAGAAGGAACTTCTGCTGCTCTGGCAGGTATTGGCACACATTCCAGCAGGGAAGGAGCGGTCCCGACAAGCCCTTCGCACTGCGTTGTGGTGCAGATGGAGAGGTCGCAGACGTTACTTTGAGCCTCCGTTAGGTCAGGGAGACTTTGGGGAAGCCCTGGTCACAGTTTCACTGCAAAGATCATTACCTGGTCTTGGAGGAGGCCATGCAGCTGGGAGAGGCAATGAGCAGAAAGGCATCTCTGTCATGTGTTTACCCAAACTGAACCACTGAAATATTTGAGCTTAATTTTTGTCTTCTTTAAAAAAAACAAATACCTTAAAGAGTAGATAAAATCCTTTGGACCTTTTCATGGCATAGGCTGTCATGTCCAGGAGTTGAGTTATAAAAAACCTGCAAAGTTTATGATCAGTGTAGGTCGACTCACGGTCTTAGACAACCTTAAGTTCATAAAAATTTAAAGCCCTAACTATGATATTGATTAAATGTAATTTGGCCAACTTACGTACTTAGGTTTGTGGGAAGTTTAGCGGGAGCCAAATGATAACGCAGCCGCTCTGGAGAGGCTGGCCGAGGCTGAGCAGAGGACCGAAGACTGCCCATGCCCGGCTGGGCTGTGTGGGAACGGCAGCGCTGCGATAAAGGGACCCTACGGTCTCTAGCCCGTCTGTCCTGGAACCCTCCAAACGTCCGCTTAGAACAGACACCGCGCAGTGTACGCGTGTCTGCCTGCGGGTGGCTGCGAATCTTGATACTGACGCCGTGAAAAGCCGGAGCTGCAGACTCCGTAGTCAGAGGGCTGTGAAGCAGGGATTCCTTATTGCGGAGCCGGGCACACGGGGGATCTCTCCTCCGAACGTGCACCCCAAACACCCCTTCATTTCAGGTTAACTACAATCACAATATACATATTCATTACATTTCCAAGAAATGTTTAGCATATTCATGTCTTTTCCAAGAAGACATTAACATATGTTAATATCTTTCACGCATGTCTGTTAGTGTCCTCGGGTGGTCTTTGGGGGTCTCAAGATGAAGGCTCATACTCCTCATCACAGTGCCTGCTGGTTGACCTTTGTTTCTGCGCAGACTCCGTTGTAAGATCACGTATCCCGTGTCCTGCCAGGTTGTTTTGCTCCGGTCTTGTTGCCCTCCTGGTGCCTCTTTCTCTCTGTAGCTTGGTGCATCTGCCCTGCCAAGGCTGAGCTGTCTGGGGTAGAATTATTGAGGAGCCTCTCCATCTTAGAGCTTTCCTACCTTCTCAAAACAGCAAGTCCAGTTTGTCTAAGTAGTGTTATTGAGGAGCCTCTTTATCTTAAAGCTTTCTTGTCTTCTCAGAACAGCAAGGATCTAGTTTGGTTTAATTACAATCACTCTGGTAAGTGGAAATTTTACATTTACAGGTATCAATACGCATGCTGCTGCGTTTTGGACATCAACATCTTAAAAAGCATGGCAGAAACGACTCACACGCTGCCCTGCCCGTCATAGCAGGTACAGCCTCGCGTGGTGTCGTTGATGACAAAAAGAGTATGATAAACTAAAAGGTGGAAAAGACCAGATACATCCAAAATGTCTGAAAAATTACATGTAAGTGACCAGCAGAGTTAAGACGATGTCAGTTTGGACAGAAGATTACAGAAGACATTATGGGTGAATGAAAAGCCTGTGAAAAGCAATGAGTGTTGCTCTGAGTAAGTTTTATCTGAGCACTGCAGGAAGCTACGGAGCTGTGAGAGATAATCTGCTCCCTGCAGACCCCGGCAGACCGCATCGCATCAGGCATGTTCTCGTGAAAGGCTCTGCTCTTTCTTTTTTTTTGTTGTAAAAAAAAGAGGTTTCCTGGAGGAGCTGTCTGTTTTATTACGTCTCTGTTGCTGTGGATCAGGAGGAGACAGGCTGAGGCTGTCTGGCTGTTTGATATAAGCCTTAGAACGACATTGAGTTTATAGACAGTTAGGTGGGTAAAGATGAGAATCTGGTTAAGAATCCCTGAAAGATGGGAAAATATAGGCTGTATCCTTACAATTTCTCTTTTTTACAAGTCTGGGTATACCCTTGTATTCTGCAGCTTGCCTTTCCCACCTTCACGACCCCTCTGCACCAGCAGCACTGCTGCCCTGCCCGACGCAGGGCTCCGTCGCTGGTTCTTCTGCAGCGAGAACTGAGCCGGGGGGAGAGCCCCGTCGCGAGGCTCGCTGTCTGGACGGTGCAGCAGCCTGCTCCGGGCTCGTCGCTTTGGCGGATTTTCAGAGAAACCGTTGAAAATATTTTCTTTCAAACCAAATTCAGCCGCGCAGAAGTGTCCGTAGGACCCACACGGTTCTGGCATTGCTACGCCTGACTGCTTACATTTTAGTACTAGAGAAGGCGCATTCCCTTGCTGCCTTCAGATGATCAGGAGGGCTTGTTGTTGGGAGAGCATTAGGTGAACTTTGTTGAACGGGCTGTGTTATAATGGCTGTAAACCAGAGTATATCAGATTCTCAGGACATCACAGCTTTTCCCCAGTACGGCTGTTGGAATGAAGATACGCTACAGCAACTTGATTTTTCGTGAACGGTTCTACGACGTTTCATCCCCGGAGTGAACCGCGCTGGCAGTGGCTGTGAGTCCGTGAAACGTCGTCACGGCCGGAGGGAGGGGGTAGAGCCTCTCTGCTCTGCTCGGGAGAGGAGCCTGGGGAGCTGGGACTCTCCTCAGGGTGCCTACCTCACCCTCGGACAGCGGTGAGAATTTTTCCCGTTGAAGAGCTGCAGGGTTATCCCTTTCGAATTAGATAAAAATTATTTTATCCCAATTTTCACCACTGTTAATCTATGCAAACTCTAGCAGTTTTTAATTTTTTTTGGTCAAACAAAATGCAGCAACTTTTGTCTATTTTTTTGCCTTATCAAAGGTCACTTCCCTAATAAAAAAGGGAAATAAAAAAGCTTTTTTAAAGCTTATAGAGTTTTTCTGGGGGAAAAACATTACAGATAGAAGTTATATGTATGTGTGTGTATACAATACTACACGTGTAAGTGTGGATTCTGTTGGAAAAAGAGACTTCGTGGGTTTTATTGCTGGATGATCTTCTGCACAGGCATCAGGGCAGTATTGCTGAGAGGCGTTTGGGGCTGAGCCAGCTGAGGACGTGAGTTTTGCATCTTGCAGATAAGAAATTCTGCTTTCTTGGGGTGAGGGTTCAGCAGCCAGGAGCGTGGAAGCCGTACAGCCGTCTTGCGTGGAGTGCACAGGTGATCTCAGAAACAAACTCCCCTGTATTTATAATAAAGAATATGTTTAAGTGAAGAGAGAGAGAAGGGAGCTGCCAGTACCTAGCTGTGGGTGTGGAAGAGGCTGTGGGCTTCGGGAGCTGCTGGGAGCTCCCAGCTCGGCGATGCGAGGAGAGTCGCTGCGGCAGCCGGCGGGGATGTGCAGAGGGGGAAGAGTCCCAGCAGAAAGGGTTTTTTCCCTGAATATTGGGAATGAATCCAGTCTGCTTGCTCTGTCCAAGGGGAGGAAATGGGCTGCCGAAAGCAGAAGGAACGAGAATGAAAACAGCGGCACCGACTGGGCTGCTTGCGCTCGAGGTTTTGCTTCTCGCCCGCTCCAGAGCCGCAGGGTCCCGGCTGTCGGCAGAGCGAAGGCAGCGTCTGGGTCCCTCCCGCGGCTTGTGGGAAAAATCCCAGCAGGACCAGAGCCTCTTCCGACACCGAAATGAGGGGAGACGAACGTCAAGGACTGGAGAGAGCAAAGGGGGAGTCCAAACCACGCGCGCAGTGGGGGCTTTTGGCTCCACAGAAAAGTCACAGTGGGAACCGCGGAGGAGTCCGTCTGCTCGGGGCCGGGAAAAGAGCAGAATCACAGAATGGTCGGGGTTGGAAGGGACCTCTGTGGGTCACCCAGTCCAACCCCCCTGCCGAAGCAGGGTCACCTACAGTAGGCAGCACAGGACCTTGTCCAGGTGGGTCTTGAACATCTCCAGAGAAGGATGTAACAGCAGCTCTGCCGCTCTCGGAGGGGAAAGGGCCCTCGCGAGCCAGGGGCTGCGGCTTCTTGCCTGCGGCCTCACACGATGCTCCCACCCGTGCTCTCCCGGCTGGCAGCCCGACACACGCTGTCCTCGCCTTTGGGACGCGTCCTGGCAGGATTGTCCCTTCCCGAGTCCTGCTTCACCCCCTCTGCCCCGGGCCAGAATGTCCGCTGCCATCTGCGGCCACCGGCGTGTCCCCAGCGTCGCGCTGTGCAGGGCGGCCATCCTCGGCCGGGAAGGGCTGGCAGTGGAACCCGAGCAGATCTCCTGCCTGCTCCTCTCACCTGCCACCTCGGGTGGTTTTACTCACTTCAGGGAAATTAAGCCATGTCAAAACTTCACCTGCTGGGATGGGGAGGAGGTTGGCGCGTCAGCACCAAACTGTGGACCCCGGTCCTCCTTTCTAGGGACTTGTGAATATGCAAATAGCTGAGATGTGTGGTCCAGAGTGCGCTTACCTGGTATGGGTCATCAGAATAATGTGCAAAGCTGTTCATTTTTCTATTGAGGGTCCCGTTCTCTGCCCTGAGTCTCCAGAACCTGGCTGATGTGTGAGCTGGGAGGCAGCTCTGTCACTTCGTGGTGTGATTTCTGGGCATGCTGGAAAGGGGCAGCTGTGTGCAAGGGCAAGCCAGATGCTACAAAACTGGGGCCTCTTGGCATTTAAGCTTCCTCCAGGCCTTTTTACAAGATGTTGTAAAGTCGCTTGACAATAGGCTGTGAATATTAATGGTCTCTTAGCCCAAAGGCAGATGGAAAAGTGGGGAGGGGGTGTTATCAGTTTGAGTGGATGGTTTCTTTCTTGTGGGAGTGTGTAAGCTCCATAAATAAAATACCAGATGTGCTTGAATTCTGTTTTCCTTAAAATGACTCATAAAGAACAGGAATGCCTACTGTTCTCAGTGCTTTACTTCAAGTGTTTTCTAGCAAAAGGTGTCCAAGTGAGTTTGTGAATGCCGGAGCGTGGTAGCCAGGTTGCTGCAGAACGGGTACCGCCACCGTCACATGCAGCCTCGGTCCTCCCAACGCTTCAGATGAAGCCAGGCTTACCTGTAAGTCCAAATCCCATCGCGAAAGTGCCGTGCTCGATGGAGCAAAGGGGAACGCAGGACCTCAGACGGCCCCGTGAGCGAGCATCCGAGCGCAGTGCGGACACGCGGCAGTCCCAAAGGTAAGCCCTAAACCCAGCCGAGCCGTCGGTCTGTCCTGTCCGTGCGCAAGAACAGCCACTGATGCATTTAAAAGGGCGATTCTGAGCCCCAGCAAGAAGTGCCAGCAGGATGGTAAATACAGGCGAGCAGAGCTGTGCGGTGCAGGGGGGACGGCACGGCGCAGAGAGGAGAGCTGGCCACGGCCCTCTCTGATGCTGGGTGGGATCTGGGCTCAGGGGGGGGCTGAGGATATATCTGATATCTGATCCCAGTCTTGTGCAGGTGCAGGGCTAACGCAGCAGTGTGAAATTCCTCTAAAGCAGATGAATTTTGTTGTGTGAGAAACATGGTCATTAGCTGGGCGTGACTGAGCTTTGTGAAAGGTCTAAGCGCTCCTCTGCGAAGCTGCTTAAAAAGATGGATGGATTTTTATTTTTCAATTTAACTAAAATGATATCTTTCTTTTCGTATCACAGCCCTGCCACTTCGAATGTCGTGAATTTCTTTGAATGTTTGAAGGTTGGGCTGTATCTGATGACACAATTCGGTGGTGATTTTAGCGTAGGACCCTTACGGTTGGTTTCGGCTCGCTCGGGCGCTGCGTGGGTGGGTAGACGACCGCTAAGGACAGTGAGCGTGAATATAAACTATTGCCGTGCCTTAGAACCTCTGCTCTAGAGGGAGCACGGAGCTCGAGAAGCGAGGCGATGGCTGAAGTCTCAGCTGAAGCGTTGCGGAGCGCTGTGCGTGTGTTCTCGGAGGCGTTCGTGGCCGGGGCTGCGGGGCACGCGGGCTGGGCGGCGTCACTCGCTGCTCCGTCTGCTGGCTGGGAGACAAGCAGAAAGCAGAGCGGGTATCGACCGGTTGCACTGCGTGTTTATCTTTCCTCTAAGCACCCTAGGATTCCTGCCCACCTTTGATTTAGTGGGAGCGTGGATTATCTGGAGATCGGTGTTTTTGAATGAGCACAGATTGGAAAAATGTGCTGTATGCGTGGAAGTTCAGTGCAATATTCTCTTATCTGCTCCTGACTCTTTCTTAAAAAATAAAAAGCAAATGTATGTATTTTACAAATGGATTAATCACAGAATCACAGAATGTTTGGGGTTGGAAGGGACCTCTGTGGGTCACCCAGCCCAAGCCCCTGCCCAAGCAGGGTCACCCAGAGCAGGCTGCACAGCACCGTGTCCAGCCGGGGCTGGAATATCTCCAGAGAAGGAGACTCCACAGCCTCCCTGGGCAGCCTGGGCCAGGGCTCCGTCACCCTCAGAGGGAAGAAGTTCTTCCTCGGGTTCAGCTGGAGCTTCCTCTGCTTCAGTTTGTGCCCGTTGCCCCTTGTCCTGTCGCTGGGCACCACTGAACAGAGTCTGGCCCCATCCTCCTGACCCCCACCCTGCAGATATTTGTAGGCATTTCTAAGGTCCCCTCTCAGCCTTCTCTTCTCCAGGCTGAACAAGCCCAGCTCCCTCAGCCTCTGCTCCAGTCCCCTCCTCATCCTCGTAGCCCTCCGCTGGACTCTCTCCAGTAGCTCCTCATCTTTCTTGAACTGGGGAGCCCAGAACTGGACACAGCACTGCAGATGGGGCCTCACTAGGGCAGGGTAGAGGATTAATTGAAACCAAGTTTTAAGAGAAATCTTGTAAGAAGGTTCAGGCTGAATTCATTTGCATTTGCTTGGCACTTCAGTAATGTACAGAGGACGCTAAGGAGAGGACGCAGCCTGTCTTGGGAACAGGTTTCCGGAGCTCCCCGACGTCCGCCGTGCGGACCTTGGAAATCAAGTGTAGGTGGAGCCTGTGGGTGCGATCCGAGGCGACCCATACTTGGTTTCAAGGGTCTGCAGGGCATCCACGGAGGGCACCGGGCCGAGCACCCCGCGTGCTCCAGCCGTTGTATGAATCCTCTGCTCCGTTACCGCAAGGAAAACGCGAGCGCGCGGAACCCCGGCCTTCCGCTGCCGAGGGGCCGGTTGGCTCAGTAGTGTGGCTGGACGCTGACTTTTCTTTTTGGTTTTGAAAAATCCTCCAATGCAGGTGAAAAGTTGCATTTCCCAGGCGATGTGAACTATAGGAGTAATCTGGACACAGACGCTGCGTCCAGACAGCCCGAGCCATCTCATGCGGCCCTGCCTCCGTTCACCTCCGCCCGCCACAGCTGAGGCTCTGAGCAATCTGCAGCAGACTCATATCCACCACCCCAAACATTGGTGGGTCGTTGTGCACCTACAGTCGCGTTTCCAAGCACTGAGAAGGCTGTTTGCCATCATTTCACACCTTGCTGGCGAGCCACGTGCAACTTTGCGCTCTTTTCTTCCCCAGGATTGTCTTCTAAAAAAGCGTGCAATGTTCAAGTCCAAGTGAGGATCGCGGTCTCTCAGGCTGGATTTGATTTAGGGAATTTGGACAGGCCAAAATGACATACTGTGAGTGGATTCCCTACGAGAAGTATGAAGGATCTGTGAGTTTTGCATGGTTTCAGTGGGAAATGGTGACTTGGCCCTTTTCATGCTCAAACCCAGTCCTGGTTTCCATCAAAGAATTTCAGACCTTTCAGTGAACTTGAAATGAGTTTTGAGCTTGTCGGGAAATATAAGTCCAAGAAAGCTCTAGGCAGGATTGATGTTGTAGTAAAAAAGTTGGCGCGAGGCGGTGATTTCAGGAGTACGTGGTCTGCGGGCCAGGTTCGGGTCTGGGCTGCGACGGCAGCGACGGCAGCGACGCAGCGCTGGGTTGACGCTGGTGTTTCAGAGGGAGAAGACGCTCGGAGTGCCCAGGGTCCTCGGTGTGTGGGCTGTAGGTGCCGTAACGCAGCCAGCCCCCAAAACCCGCGCCAGTTCCTGCAGCCGCGCCTTTGGCACCCAACGCACCGGTCCTGGGGGCAAGGAGAGCGCTGGCAGTGGGTGGCATACGGCACGCACGCCGAGAATCTTCAGTGTGAGCCAAGCACACGGAGCGAGGGAATGCCTGCGGCCATCGCACCTTTCTGAACTACTGATGGATCATTTCGAAGGTGCACGACAAGAAGATATAAAATCTTCCCTCCCGAGGGCCGCGAGGACCGATCCCAGCGCAGCTGCTCCTGGTTAGCTCGCAGCTCCAGGAGGCTCGGCTTTGATTTAGGGACCAACCTTTGCCACTCCTTGTTCGGGACGCCCGGCTGGTGGTGACAGCTGATTCATAGCTGCTTGGCAGAGGCAAAATAAATCTCGTGCTTCTGTGCCGGGGGGTTGACTACAATTTCAAGGTATCCTTTGTCCAAAGATTTTCTAACTTAGGATGGCCAGACAGCCTCAGACTGAAGCTGGAAAAGTAGGTAACCTCAGCCTCTCCCCTGTTTCTAAACAAGGATGGGCTGTTAGTATCTCAGAGCTGCTTTTCTGTGGTAGTTGGCAATTAATGCCCTTGGAGTGCCATGGCAATTAATGCCCTGCGGTGCGAACAGTGGCAGGGGACAGGGGTATGCTCTGGCGTTAGGGTCAGGTTCAGCAGAAGCTGCGGGGAGCGAACACTGAGCGTCCCAGCCCACGCCCTGGCCTCTGGTGTGAGCTTTCACGCTCTGCCCAGTTGCCCTGGGAGCACGGCTGGGATTCCTGCTGTTGGGAAGTCGGGGGGCTCGCGGGAAGCGGCAGCGTGAAATCAGCCCCGGCTTCGAGCAGACATCGGCTCCGAGCCGCAGCGGCTCCCGGGCAGGAGCGGGAGTCGGGGTCAAAGCGCGCGAGGTAGATGGACAGCGGCGATGCCGGAGCGGGTGGCTTTGTTCCCTGGGGTTCAAGGTGTCTTTCCCTGTCCCCCTGTGGTTTCTCTCTGATCCTTCGTAAGGTCATAATGTGGATTTACGGCCTCGGACAGGTCTCCTCCCGAGCGACAGATCGATGTCCCAGGCGCAGCTCTGCTTTGCTGCTGTGTGAGAAGCTGAGCAAGAGTCTTATTAAACCCTGAGATGTTAAGAGGATGAGCAGCACTGAGACAGGCACAGTCTGGATCGTGAACTTCTCCCTGAACGCGCCTGGCGGGGTTGTTTCCACTGGAGAGGGATCTTCAACCCGACAAGCCTTCCTGCTCCTCTTTCCTTGCCTAACTCAGTGTGACAGATGCTTCATTGCCTCCAGCTGCCCTTTCAGCTTCTGAAACATCAGGTTTTCAAATTCTTAAGCCTTCTCTAAGTTTTACAGAATCCCACAGGCCTCATTTCCTAATCCCCCCTCTGCTTCACGTAACACATGGGTAAGTGTTTCTGTGAAACGCTGCATCGCCCGGGCGACGTGTCTGGCCGCCGCCGCTGTTCGTGGGAATGGAAACCGCGTGAAAATGGTTACAGGAGCAGGGACAGAGCAGGAAGGAGCATCCTCCCCGGTCTTTGTGAGTGTCAGTCACAGCACTTGGAATCGCTTTTCTTGTAACACGGGAAGCAGAGTCCACCGTGTCCGCTGCCAGAGCTGGCATCTCCCTGGCAGTTCCCAGCAGCACAATACGCACAGGTTTTGCCAGCTCTTTGGTGAAAATAGGAAAGCCTTTAACTGATGGACAATTACTTTCCAGAACTGGTTTAAAAAACTCTTCATGCAGTTGTGACAGTAACACACCTTCTGTCAAACAGATCCTGCATTCAGGCAGCCACAGTACATGAGAATCTGATTAAAATTTACGGAGCGATTGAGTTCATGCTTTTGACACCTGTGGTGTGAGCAGCCACTGCCGGAGCGCCGGCGAGGGGCCGGCAGGTAGCCTTGCCCTTGCACGCAGGTGTCTGGACCGAGCTCCTCACGCTGCCAGGTTGCTGCCGTGGGAGGAATGAGCAAATACAAACCCTTGGGGAGTTTGGTAAGCTCTAGCAGGTCGGAGGGCTTCCGAAAGGTAAAAACTTGCATGGTCTGGTGTTCCAGAAGGAGCTGGGGAACTCCGAGCCTGGACAGGACTGAGTTAGATGAGGGAGTTAAACGGCGGGTCTCTCTGATCCCATCAGCCTTGTTTTGATCACCGTCCTTCTCGGTTCTTGGCAGGTAATGCATTTCATTCCGTGGTGCCTGCCAGGTTTGCGCTACCCGCAGCCACCTTTGATTGCTGTTATGGCAGGAGTGTGCTAGGGCCCGTTTTATGCCGAAGAAAGAGCATCGCTGCATGGACGCCGCTGCAAAGAGCTGTTCTGCGGGCAGGGCAAGGCTGCTGGCAGAGCACGGTGGATGCCCGGGGCGCGGCGATGGCTCTGCCCGTCCCCATCCCTGCCCCGTCCCCATCCCTGCCCCGTCCCCGTCCCCCTTGGCACACGGTGTGTGTGCAAGAGCTGCTGTGCTGCGTCAGGCCACCCGCTTAACTCCATGCCCACCTTCCTCTGCGTCTAAAGGGAAATTTCACGTGCCACTCACGGCAGTGACTGGCTCCGTGGCTCGGTGTCCCTGGAGACAGCGGGGTCTGACACGGCAGCTCCCCGGCCGTTGGGCACGGGCAGGAGGACGGAGCTGCTCGCCTCCCAGACCCAGACGCACCCTCGCCCGGCCGGCGAGAGCAGCCCCAGCAGCACCGCTTCCGCCTGGCTGGGACCCAGCCTGTCCGTGCTGCTTTGTGGTCCCCAGTTTGCAAACCGCTGATTTTAAACGTAGTGCGACGGCTCACCTCGATACCATTTTTTTCCCTTTTCTCCTGCTAACGCAGGCATGTGTGGGTGGCTGCCCGCCGGCTGCCGCTCCGCAGCGTCGGGGTTGAGCGTGCTCTCCGGCGTGTGCCGGACCCTGCCGCGTTCCCAGGGCTTGTCGGAGGCTCCTGGCTGCGTTTGGCCGTGGAGGCAGCGGAACCCGAGTCGGGCTCAGAGCTGAGGGCGGCCGGGAGTGGGGCTGGCTCTGCGTGAGCAAAAGCAAAGCCAGATTTGTCTGCAGTAGCAGAAGGAAACGTACAGGGTACAGTATGGCTGGAGCATGCGTTTTTGGCAAAGCTACAGCTCATTATTCTTCCATCCAAACCAAATGCCTTGAAACAGCATTTGTCTCCATTTCTCTACTTTCTTTTAAGAAAGAAATGCTTCTTTACAGAGAAAAAAAAATAGCTTCTTAAGCACAAATACATTTTTAGAGTGCCTTGCTTAGTGCCAAATGTCAAGAATTTGCTAACAACTGATCAATCCTTTTGAAACCTCCCCATATATTTCACATATCTAACTGAAACTTGGCTTTTCTTAATCCGGGGTTGATTTTGATCTGTAACTGAAAAGACTAAAACGGCCTAACGTTGATGCAGCACAAGGTTTCCTCCTTACTGTCTCGCTGCCCGTTCCCTCTGCCGTTCTGTAGACAGGGACCGGTCTTCCTGGCTGCGCGTTCGGTGTTTTCCCGGGGACTGAGGATGCACGGGCTGTGCGGGAGCAGGGATGTGCAGCCCCCTGGCCGGGGGTCCCACTGCCTGCACCGTCCCCAAGAGCCCGGGCAGCCGTGCTGGGGGTCCCACTGCCTGCACCGTCCCCAAGAGCCTGGGCAGCCGTGCTGGGGGTCCCACTGCCTGCACCGTCCCAAAGAGCCCGGGCAGCCGTGCCGGGGGGCTGCTGGCTGCAGGTTCTGGGGGGTTCGGTCGGTAAGGCTGGGATCCTGCAGTACAGTGGGAGCCCTGGCAACCCGCACACAGTGGGCTTTTTGGACTAATTGAAGTCGCTGTCGTGTATCTTGGTGAGGTGTGAAAATGCATGAATTGAAAGCATCTCCCGTGCTTATTACCCGCTTCCAGACGGACTTTTGGGGGGTGCTGCTGCAGAGTTAGAGGGGAGGTACAGGCTGCGGCTCCTCGGGCCCCCCCCTTGTTAAACCCTGGCTGAACGGAGCCTGTGGTTAGGTAACAAGGAAAACAAGGGGGGTGGCGATTCCGCCATTCCACCTGGTGATTAGTCATCCACTCTGTTAAAAAGGTAATTTGAGAAAGGTGCTCTGTGTTCCTGAAAGGTCTGGCCCATGCCCTGCTGAGGGGAACAGAAATCTCTGGTTTCGGTGGGGTAACATGATTTATTCTGGGCTTCAGTTACAAAAACCAGTAGAAAATCTGTACTCTGTGGGCATTTTAATTTTTTCAGCCTTTTAGTTTAGTCTGGATTAATACTATTCAGGCAACTTGTATGGGTTTATTTGAAGGAATTTTAGTGGAAAGGTATAGTAGTTCTACCTCTCTGATTTAAGACAAGAAAGTAAAACTTCTAAATCAACAAGTTAAACTTGGAAAACAGCACATTTTTAATGTAAAATAATTTTGTCTTCTCATTTTCGTGAACAAGATGGCCATTACAGAGTGAGGCATCGTGTGTGATAACGAATATATCCTTATCTGTGTGAGTGCTGGTGTTCATCCAGGTTAGGAATCTTCTGGGTAGTGGCATCTTAAGTTTTGGGTGTGTAACGAGGGGGATCATTTTGTACTGGTTAATGTCCTTTCTTATTGGCACTGGAAAGTTAATAATAGGAGAATAAGCTGCAATAAATCATCTGTTTTCCCCTCGTCCCCCATGGCTTGCCGCAGCAGCTCACCTGCGCTCCCCCTCCTCTCGCCGACGTGGACGAGCGCGAGGTGGGGAATGGCGGCTGCGAGTCCGGGTGCTGCAGCTGCGCGGCGGGGCTGCGGCTGGCGCCGGCCGGGAACGCGTGCGCAGGTAGGGTCAGGGTGCTGGCACGGCCCGACGCGGGGGCCGGGCACGGGCGTCGGGTCTG
This sequence comes from Opisthocomus hoazin, assembly GCF_030867145.1. NCBI lineage: Eukaryota > Metazoa > Chordata > Aves > Opisthocomiformes > Opisthocomidae > Opisthocomus > Opisthocomus hoazin. The sequence goes on along the minus strand of NC_134429.1, from coordinate 21,038,816 downwards.
CCCTCGCCCCTCTCGTCCCGTGCGCGCTGCGGGTGGTGTTTAGCCAGCCCAGTGCTCTCATCCGGCTGCGCGCTTAGAGCCGTGAACGGCAGTCGTAGCGGGAGAGCCTGACCTGGGTAGACGCGAAGTTTTCCGGGTGAGACCTTGGCCCCGTGGAAGGTGCTGTGCGTTTTATTGCTTCGAAAGAGACGAGGCTGCTCCTTCAGAGTCTGTGGCATCACCTAGAACTCTTCCACTTAAAATCTCTTGTGGAATGTCTGCCACTTTAAATCTCTTGCTATCAAATCAAAGTGGAAGAGAAGTTGCAGTTTTACGTTTGTAAAATCACAGAATGTTGGGGGTTGGCAGGGCCCTCTGTGGGTCATCCAGTCCAACCCCCTGCCCAAGCAGGGTCACCCACAGCAGGCTGTAGAGGACCTTGTCCAGGCGGGGCTGGAATATCTCCAGAGAAGGAGACCCCACAGCCTCCCTGGGCAGCCTGGGCCAGGGCTCCGTCACCCTCAGAGGGAAGAAGTTCTTCCTCGGGTTCAGCTGGAGCTTCCTCTGCTTCAGTTTGTGCCCGTTGCCCCTTGTCCTGTCGCTGGGCACCACTGGAAGGAGTTTGGCCCCATCCTCCTGACCCCCACCCTGCAGATATTTGTAAGTATATATCAGGTCCCCTCTCAGCCTTCTCTTCTCCAGGCTGAACAAGCCCAGCTCCCTCAGCCTCTCCTCGCAGGAGAGATGCTCCAGTCCCCTCACCATCCTCGTAGCCCTCCGCTGGACTCTCTCCAGTAGCTCCTCATCTTTCTTGACCTGGGGAGCCCAGAACTGGACAGAGTACTCCAGATGGGGCCTCACTAGGGCAGAGCAGAGGGGGAGGAGAACCTCCCTCGCCCTGCTGGCCACACTCCTCCTAATGCACCCGAGGATCCCACTGGCCTTCTTGGCAGCCAGGGCACACTGCTGGCTCATGGTCACCCTGTCATCCACCAGGACACCCAGGTCCCTCTCCGCAGAGCTGAAAATGGAAACACTAGATGGGATTTGTGTTAGCCCAGGACCCCAAGCAAGCCTCACCTTGCGTGGCCTTTTCAGCTCCTGCAGCAGAGTCTGTGCTGCTGGGCACCGAGGGGCTTCCCCGTCCCTTTCTCCCCGGCCGTTATCGTCTGTACAAGCGCTGCGTGTTCGAGCCGGCTGGAGCTGGGAGTCAGAAAAATGCAAAAAGCTATTTGCTTATCGGAGCCAAGAACAAGACGCTTTTCTGGAGTGCACTGCAGTTCCAGGATCCGGTGTTAGAGAGAGAGCCCTTCGCTGGGCTCCTGCAGACCAGGAGCCTGGAGCTCCCGTGCTCTCCAGCGCAGCGTCGCAGTGCTCGCCGCAGGGCGCTCTCCGGGTTGCTTCGGGTGGTTGCGTTTTTGTGGTGGGGTTCTCGCGTGTTTTCGGCACTTATTTACTTAGCAGAAGTCCAAAAGCATTCAAAATAATTAACAAAGATTGCTAACAAACTGGGAAAGAGTCATTTCTGAGGATATCGGTTGGGACATTGAAGAATTCTGCAGAAAAATGTCCGTTTCTTGCCAATTTGGTACATTTGTCTTGTTTTGTTGAAAATAACTGAAAACTATTTCCTGGCTCCGTACCACTGTAGAGATGTGTGAAATAAACAGCTCTGCCCTTATCTTAGCCAAGCTAAAATATTTTCGGTTTCCCCAGAATTCCCCTGATGAGGATTAGCTTCTCGGATGATTAAGAGTTCAGGATTTTGGTGGAAACAAATAATCCGTTTTTTGCCTCCCCCTCCCCCCCTTTTTTTTTAGGGGAGACAATGTGAACCCCTTTTTGCAGGTGTTCTTGGAGTTATTTGTAATCAGCTGTGCCTGCAGAGCCGGCACGTGCCCCCTCTCTCCCCGTCGACGCAACCTCGTGGCAACCCACCTCAGTCCCCCCCGTGCCTGACCCCCTCGCGGGGGGCCGTGGGGTGCCCGCAGTGCCGCCGTCCTCCGGGAGCTCCCCGTTCTTTCTGTGTGCCTTTGTTCTGTTCTCTGCAGGTTTCGTCACGCAAAAAAAGAGCACGGGAAAGAGTAAGCCCTAAATTAATGGCGACTGGAATTTGCATTGAGCCCCATCACTCCTGTGCTCCCATTTTCCTCCAGCGTAAATCTCCACATGCCAGCGGAGCGGGTGTTCGTTATCCCCTCCCTGGTCTGCACTTCCCCGTCAGTCTTACTGCTGTGATACTGGGTGGACCCTGCTCTACTCGCCACTTTTTACGTTCATTTTTATTTTTACGTCAGATAAGAAACTCTTTCCAAATACCCTGAATGCTAATGCAGGTGTGAAGAAGAGTGGGTGGGATTAGATCTGTGTTTGCACAGACCGGGGAGCGCAGGAGAGACAAAAGGCACTGATTAATGTTTACAGTTTGCAAAATATTCAGCTTTTCTTGACCAAAGTCCTGATGGAGCCTGAATAAAGCAGCCTGGGCTTCCAAAACATGAGGTCAGATCTCCAGAGCCCTTTGCTGGCTCCGTGCTGGGCAGGAGGGCTTGGACCTTGCACCTTTCCCGAGGGTGGCCCCAGGAGAGGAGTCGTGGGCTCAGAGGCCGGCAGTTGACTTTTCACCCTTGTGACTCGATCCCCGGCTCGCGGTGATGCCAGGCTGGCCTCTTCGGAGTCCTCCTCTCTGAAGTATCTGCTGAACACATAGCTGCGCAGTAGCATCAGCAGCTTTGGGTGGAGAGCAGAAAACTGCCCAGGTTTGGCTTCTAAGGTAGGAAATTTTTTGAAGGAAAAAAATTTAATCTGGGCTACGTGAGGACTTTCCGACCTAACCTCTGTTCAGCAGCAGAGGGATGTTGTGGCTCAGGGAGAGCTTGCCACTTCTCCTGCCCAGAGTTGGTGAAAGGGATGGTGGTTCACCCTCCGTAGATATATGGAAGGTGGGGGGTACCACTGCAGGAGCAAGCAGCAAACCCCAGAATTTCTTCCATGCCAGGGTGTTGGTTGGTTGGCTGATGCCTGGGATCTTAAAACAAGTGTAAACATTCTCCTTCAACGCTGCAAAGCAAGCTAAGAAATTCTTCACGTGTTTGGCTGTCCAGAGCCTGGCACACTTGGCAGCGCAACGACAAGTTGCGATGGTCCCATGCGACGTCTCCCGAGCTACGGGACCCTCCGGTTACTTCCCGCTCTGCCGTTTCCCGCTGCCAGCAACGTCCGCCGCGGGACGGGGTTGGGGGACGTGTCCGTGTGTGCACGCGTGTGCGCGCACGCTGCTGGCTCCGACCTGGCCTGGTGCCTTACGGGGTGACTCCTGGCTTGGTCTTATCCAAGAAACAGGCAGACGGGCAGCAGCAGTGTTTGGCTGGCTCTCCAGTCTGTTTTCACTTCTGAGCTAAAGGGATTATAGTTAGAAAGAAAATCCTCCCCTGGATTTATTCAGTCCTGGGCTGCTTTGCTGATGCTGCCGGGAGAGGAGCCAGTTGTGCCCCTCTGGGATCTGCCTGCCAAGCTCAGTCCCGGCACCGAGTCCCTGGGTGGTACCAGCTCTCATTGACATGGCTTGAACTTGAGCTGGGCAGCTCGAGTCGCAAGGAAATGCGTTTTGTATGCTACCGATTCTCGTATGATTTACTGGTATCAATAATATACAGCTGACTTAGGTGCTTGTCGAGTGCTTCTGTTTTTTGGATATAGGATGGTTACACTTGTAAAAAAGCTCTTAGCTTTTCCAGTTTGTACTCATTCCTGTTTCTTCCTCTAAGCTATTCCTGTGGCATCTCTTTGGTTAAAATTCATAAATAAGAGGAAAACCTTGCCCACAGTAGTCCCAGGTGGCTGAAGGTGGAAGGCTGACCCTAAACAGCTAAGAAGTCCCCGGGGACGGGCGAAGCAGGTAAAAGATGCTGGAGCAGGCTTTGTGAAGCGCACGGCCCCTGCTCACCCCTCCGTTGCGCAGGCGTACGCGAGCCAGCAGCTGCGAAGCATCTTGCACCGCTCGCGCTCCCCGTGCCTTTCGCCCGGCACACGAGGCGACGGCTCGCGCTGCACGGGACCCAGGGCCACCAGCCCCGTGCCTCCGCCTGGGGCTCGCCGCTCTCCTCCCCTGTTTCACCTCGTGCATTTGCCTGGACTGATTTCATGTTGTCTATTTAGCTGTTTCCTTTTAACTTTTTTAAATGTCAGAAGAAACTTGCTTTAGGGGTTGGGTAATTTCTGGATGAAGGTTCAAGCACTCATGCTTGCCTAGGCTGGTTGACCTGTGTCTGTGCGGGGATGAATTAGCTCCAGGACTTCACATGCCGTTGAAATGCAAAGTGCCACATCATCAGCTGTAACTTGTTTGGGTTCTTGTGAGAATTTATTAATGCTAAGATGGAATCTGAATGAAATTCCACGAGAGCTACGGGTTCGGTCCAGCTTGGTCCCTGCTTACAGAGCCCCTCTGATGTTAATGCTCTCCCAGCTAATTCCACAGGAAGCAGAAACGATTTGCTGCTGATAGTAATGTGTTACCATACACCAACCAACTCTTAGTCCTTAATCAGCTGAAGTAAATGAGGTGACAAGGAAGCTCGAGCTGGCTCAGACCTGGCCAAGCACAACTTCTTACATAAGCAGAATTCAGTTTATGTTCAAGCCCGGTGCACTTTTGATGCCTCTGCTACACCACAGAGCCCTTTGGAAAAGTCTGAGCCTCTGACTGTTTTTTAGCAGTCTAAGAAAATATGAGATTGAACAAGTTTGTGAGATGATTTGTGGAGCATCAGCGGCTGTGCTGTGCTAGCGTTCGTTTCTGCAGGGCAAGGCGCGAGGGCTTTTTGTCGGGAGCTGCGTACGCCTGGGCAGGAGGAATTGCCAGGTCCTGGAGCCCCTGGAAAGGTGCCCTTGGTTGGTGCTGGTGGAGCCGGGGAGTCGCTTGGAGAGCTGCGCTCGCTGCGATGCATCTGCATCCCAGGCAAGGGTAATTGAACGTGGACAATGTCTTGGTGACATTACTGAGCTGAGGAAGTCGGTCTAAACCGCTTTTCATAGCTCTGTGGCAACATTCAGTTTTGCGTGTCAACACCACTGGAAACCTTTGCAGGAAAAGTGTCAACGCTGGCCATCGTGACGGCTGAAACGTCCCAAGGAACTGAGCCAGCCAGCCATGAAAATTCACAATGTCTGGCAATGTGTTATTTTTAAACGAGTAAAGTATTTGGCAGATCTAAAAGGGGTTTCTAGCAGGGTGGCAGCAGATGGCGGCAGGCACAGAGGCGTGTTGCACAGCCGGGCAGTCAGTCCATCACCGGGCTTGAGGTGCGCGGGTGCCGTTTCTGGCACCTCTCCATCGGCCCCTCCAGCGCTTCCCCTCCTCCTGCCCCTCTTCTGCCCCGTCTCCTGTGTCCCCCGGGGCCGAGCATCCCCTCGGGGACGCTGGGGGACCTACCAGGCAGTGGGAGGGCTGTGGCACGCCAGCAGTCTGCACCCATTTGACTTCTGCAGATGGGTTCTGAACATTTGCAGCATCTTTCGGAAAGGTTCCTTTTTTTTTTTTTTTCCCACAAAGTAACTGACAAATTATGGGGTCAGGTTTTTTTTTTTTTTAACTCAAAATGTTAATGAGAAGCATGTGTATGGTTGCACCGGTGAATATTCAGATGAGCTGAAGCGCTCCTTGAAATGTTAGGAAGCTGCTCTTGCTTGGAGCGATCTGCAAAGGGGGCTCGTGACTGGAGTCCACCTTCGCTTGGAAACCGCTGCAGCAATAGCCTGAAATCCTTATTTTCTTCCTGGATTCAGCTCCTCTCTCTGTTTCAGAATTTTTTTGTGGAATGCTATTCATTGCAGCCTAAACCACAAGTTTTAATTTGGAATTTTACTACGGCCAAATAACGCTGCTAAAACGCCTCAGAGTAGCAGGCGCTGCTCTCCCCCCGCTCAACCCCGCAACCGCGTTGTTTCAAAACATTTCGGACAGTGAAATGAGGCTTTGGATCTGCCTCGGGAAACCCAGTACCTGTTCTTGCTTCTTGCTTAATGAAAAAGGTGAAATAAAACTCTCGGCCCTGCCTGGCGGAAGCGGGGCCGCTGGGCGTGGAGCTGGGGTCGTTCGAGCTCCGGCGTGCGGATGAGGTTTCTCTTTTTCCCCTGCTTTAAGCAGAGCCCGGTGCGGGTCTCCCCCTGCCGCAGTCTCACCGGCTGCGGGCTGCATCTGGGAGGTGCGGTAACGGGGCGCCTGCCCCGCATCACGCACCCGGGGGGACACTGGGGACCCCCCACATCCCCCGAGGGGGCTCGCTGCGGGCTCGGGGCCCGCTCCCCGCCGCTCCTCCGCTGTTTTCGGGGCCAATACGTGTTTTTGGTGGTTTTTTTTTTTTTTTTTCTTTCTGGCGAAGGTTCCGCTCCGGTTCCGGAGATGCCTCGGGAGGGTGACGGCGGCCCACGCGTGTCCGGCTGCGGGGCTTCTCCCGCGGGGTGGGCTGGGCTGGGGTGGGGGTGGGATGAGCCGAGCCGTGCCGGGCTTTACCTGGGTGGGCGGTGCGGAGCGGGACCGCCCGCCCCCGGGCAGAGCCACCGCCCCCCCCCCCCCCCCCCCCCCCGCAGCTCCGCGCATCACCGCCGCGCTCCCCTGCGTGTCTGGGCTCGGCCGCGGAGCTTCCCCGCACCCCCCCGCCCCCGGCCCGCTGCGGGGCTCGCCTTGCGCGGGGTGCTGCGGGGGTCGTTCCGGCCCCCCGCCATGGGCCGGCAGCAGGGGCGGCTCTGGGCGCTGCTGTGGTGCCTGGGCGCGCTGGGTGCCGTCCCGGGGAGCGCGGGCAGCCGCTACCCCTACGTCTGGAGGAGCTGCTACCCCTGCTTGGTGGGGCACCCCGAGCTGCGCCCAGGTACGTAGCCGGGCCGGGGGCTCCCAGGGGTTCCGCGGGTGGGGGGTCCCCAGGCTGGCAGCCGCCGAGGCCGCGGGCTGGTGACCCGGCTGTCCGTCTGCCCGCGTTGGCGTCGTCCGTTGGCATCGTCGCGGGCACCGTCCGCCCTCGGCGGGTTCGTTGTTGGCAGCCGTCAGAGGGGCTGAGGAAGGGGGGTGTCTCCCCATCGGTGCTGTGCAGCTGCGGTGCGGCGTGCTCAGAGACGGCTACTCTGCAAGGTTCCTTTAAAAAACAGATGTACACATTTTGTTAGGCTCTGTTGGTTAGTTTGTTCCTCAGTTCCCCACCCCAGTCCAGGGCGATAAATGAAATATGATGCTGTTTTATCACAAAAAAAATCTGCCTTTCTCCCTGCGAGGGGATCTGAGTTTGCCCGCGTGAGCGTTGTGTCGCGGGGTTTGGCGAGGGACGGAGCTCCGCGTGGCTCGGTCTCGTGCTGTGCGGCGGGCGATGCGCTGGCAGCCGCCGCCGGGAGCTGGGCAGCGTGAGGGCTGTCGCTGGCGGACGCGGTCGGAGCGGCCGCGGCTCGCGGGTCGCCTCTCTGTGCTGACCGCTGTTTGAAGCGGGATCCCCACACGGGTGTCTCCGGCCGGTTGCTGTGCGGATGGTGCTCGCCCGGCCCGAGCTGCCCATCGAGGGGGTGGCTGGGGGGGGGGCTCGCTCCGTGCTCCCGCTGCATGTGTCGATGGCACCCAGCGCCGTGTCATCACCTCCATGCATCGGGCGGTCGGGAGCTTTGACAGCCGGTGCCTGACAGCAGGAGATGGAGCTTCCAGCGTGCCAGGAGGCGAACGCTCGGCTTCCATGGCTCCGTTTCCCTGGCAGTAAGGAGCAAAGCGCACCGTTCGCCCCTGGCATCGATAGGTTTGCTTTTGTTTGCTGGTTTGTTTTGTGAGACTTGCGCTTTCTGCTGCAGCGTGCCAGGCACTGCAAGGAGGTGATACATACTTTTTTGCTGCTTTCCAGTATCTTTTGTTGAGCGTTTACGTGCACTGGCTTCTGTGTGATGGCAGATGGGGACGCTGAGCGAGGTGCAAGCTCTGCGAGTACACACACGCCTGTTTCTTCCTCGCCGCGTGTTCAGCTGACTTCGCAGCAGATGAAGTTTGTGGTTGCCTGAGGTTTTAGGAAATAATGGGGAATATGTGAAGTTCACTAAAGACTTTGGATGCTCGCGAGTAATGTAGACATCAGGGAATGCATTATCTCATCGTGACATAATCCTAGTAAATAAATGCCCCAAGCAGTCGGTTATAGGAGTGATATCAGTGTATTTGTGCGGTGTGCCAGACCTGTGGAAGTGGGGTGAGTTGCTGTTTTATTCTTTGTAGATCAGCTGTCGGTCTCAAACTGAGACCGCGTCTGCCGTCCCCATCCAACTGCGTTAGCTCATACAACTTCTCCAAGACAAGCTCCTGGGATCCAGCTCTGTGCCTGGAACACAAACCTCCAGCCTTCCCTGCCCTACCCCACCTGCTCCTGCGTCTGCTTACCTCGGCTCCGCAGAGCGGTCGCTCCGCGCACACTCCTGCCTTTGCCCTGACTTTCGCGTGAGGTGTCTCTCAGCCTGCAGGGCTGGGGTGTTTTTCTCGTGTTGGGGAAGGATGTAATTTAAAGCTTCAAGCAGGAAAGCAAAGCGCCTTCACCCAGGCCTGCTGGCTCTTCTTGCGAGTGCTCTGAACCTGGGGGAAAAGTGACGAACCTGCAGAAAAGTGCATGTTCTCTACGCCTCTTTTTCCAGGAGCCTGGTCTTTTTCATCCTCAGAAAAGGGGTGAATATCCAGATATTTGCAAGCCAAAATCTGGCAGATAAGCGAAATATGTCTTTCCTCCAAGAAGTGATGTCTAATATTCTCACATGGTTTACAAAGAAGTAGGTGCAGATTGCAAAATAAACCAAACCCAATCCAAACCCACCACAGCCTTCAGGCCCACCCAGCTGAGAACAACAAAAAAGGACAAGAAAAAAAGATATTCTTCTCCCTCTCCACCTCTGAACACAAGTGTGGGTTTGACCTGTTGACCTCGCTCTGTGGGTGCTGATACAACAAACAAGGTAATTTTTCAGGGGACTTAATTTTTGGCTTTGAACGCACTCAGGTGCTCGGGAGAGGTGACCGGAGAGGAGGTGCTGGGCGAGCTCCCTGGAGACACGGCCCCTGCTCTGCAGCCCTCGCCCGGCAGCGTGCCGGCGCATTGCCCCGGGCGTGCGGGAGCGGGGCGGTGGGAAGCTGGTGGATGGCAAGGCAGAGGAGATAGTCCCAGGCTCATCCTAAGCTTGGCATTGCTGTGGTGTTGGCTGGTGATTTCTCCTTTGCTCCTTGAGCTTCTCTTGAACAGGTAGTAGCGGGCGTTCTCTTGTTCGTGTGAAAAGCCTTCTGTGTACAAAGAGTGCTCTGCTGGATCCTCGCGTCAGAGCAGAGTGGCTAATGGCAAGGCTGTGCGTTATGTCCTCCTGCAGCCAGCCTGCACGGGAGAGACCGCTGTGCTCTGCTGGGCACTTGCGTTAAATCGTCACAGTGAAGTAGACCTGGTACCTTGATATTCTCTCTGTGATCCTCAAAGCGTGTCGGGAAACAGCCTAGAGCGTAGCTGGGCGCTGTCGTTGGGTTATGCGGTTTCCATTAGCTCCTCAGTAGGGACCAGCGTTTCCATCCGTCGGCGCCGTTGCCAGGCTCGTGTCAGTGTTTGCCTCTGCGGTTCGGCGCGGCGACCGAGCCGACGTGCCCCTGCACAGGTCCGTCTGCTGGTCAAAAAGACGTCCCGCACCGAGAAGTGGGGTAAAACAGAGCCGCGGCAGAAGCTTGGGGTGGGTGAGCGTAGCAGCAAGTCGAGAGCAGGCAGCCTGCTTGTTGGTACGTGTGCCTCTGCCCCGCTCTGAGTAATGCCTAATTATCAGCACCATCCAGAACAGAAACGGGAGCGCGAGGGAGAGCTGGGCGACTCTCCCAGCTGCTGCGCTTGAAGGCAAAAAAAGGTGAGCCGAGGACAACGCGAGTGACTGAGGCAAAACGGCTCCCTGGTGCGTTTGCACTCCATCAGATCGTTGTAAAGCCCATGCATCGGCTCCCGCAGTGCCTCTGGGAGCTGCCGCTGCTGAGGGCGGCACGGGGAGCACGGGAGAGCCCTGGGCCCCTCCTGCCTGCCTGGGAGAGGCTGCAGCAGAAGGAATGCCAGCCCACGTAGCTCCTTCCTGAACGCCTCTGTTAGAACAAGGTGAGGACGGAGGGCGTGGAGGCATGGTGGCCACCCAGAATGACCTTTCTCCTTTCCTCGCATGAGCCAGGCGGATCCCGAGACCAGGCTGGGGCAGGTTCCTTCCTCGCCGTGTGCTGGAGGAGGGGAGAGCTTCCGAGTGAGCAGGGTGGGGGCAGAAACCATCGTCCTCTCCCATGTCTTCCTTGCCCTGTTGGACCTTGCTGTTGCCGAGTCCCGTCCGCACGGTCGACGAGGGGAGCGTGGGGTAACGGGGCCTCCAATGGCTCCAGGCTGCCCATGCTGGGGGCTGTGCAATATGTGCAAGAGAGAAAGAAATACGGAGGAGGTTTTCCTCCTAACACATCCCGGCATCTTTCGGCACCCCGAGTTTCTGATCCGCGTCTGCAGTGCGGGGTCGGGCTGAGCTCCTCTGCCCGGGAGCGGGCGGCCGCTCTGTGGGTTCGCCTCCTTCCAGCCTCTGTACTCCTGAAAACTGCTGAACTAGCTTCAACAAACTGGTACCAGAAAGATAAAGTCGCTAAATCCCACACATGCTCATCTTGATGGATTCTAATTAAGCTTTTCCCTGCAGCCCTGCTCTGTAATCCAGGCTAATTGCCGCAGGGATTGAAGCCTGGCACTGCCGCTTGGCCAGGCAGAGCGAACCTCAGCAGCGTATCTGCTGCCTGTGCTTCCAGCTGGGATCCATCTCCTCCTCCTCAGCCTTGCAGAGGAGATAAACTGCCTCTGTACCAAATATGTAGTAATTTGCAGAGCTGCTGTTGCCACTTTCTTTCCTCTGACACGGAGCTCTTGTTGGGGATAAATCATAGCATTTCTTCTCGAAGGACCTGCGCGTGGTCAGGGAGTGAACCAAAGCCATCTCCTCACACCCTTCTCTTTCTGGTCTTGTGTTCATCTTCCCTACGTTCGATTACAGCATGGTCCAGGCAGCCAGGACCTGAGGTCCGATGGATTGTTTCTGTTGGGGAAGAGGCTGGTGAGAGCCTCAGCTGTCTGTGGGGTGAGCCCCGTGTCCTCGCAGAGGGGGACATGAGCTCCGGTTTCCTTCCGCAGCAGGGAAGGTTCCCTGCCTGGCGAGCCAAGTCCCGCTGCCAGGCTCTTGCCGTGTTTGGCTTTTGGGTCTGCCTCGGAGGGCTTCGGCCGGTGCCCGCTGCCCTGGCCGTGCCGGCCCGGCGGAGCATGCGGGCACGTGGGCTTGGCACGCTCGCTCCTGGCATGGCTCTGGGCTGCTCGGTGTCAGCTGCCCTCCTCGGCAGAGAAGCCTGTATGCTTCTAATTTTCTTTCTTTGGTATATTAATTTCAACCAGATTTTGTCAGCTCTCCAGTGGGAGAATAACCTCAGCGTGCCACAAACCGCATCTCGCAATGTGTCACATAGGTTTCTGGGTCTCTGTACTGCCAAGACGTGCAGCGAGGGCAACGTGGCCCTTCACAGCGATGCTCCGTCCTGGCCCCGGGAGCAGCTCCTGCTGCTTCATGGTTTATCTTCCCAGGGGAACACCTTGCTGGTGAGCCTTGTGCACGCCTGGGCAGGCTGGAGAGGCTGCCGTTGTGCTGGGGGTGGCCAGGGGTCCCCAAGGCCAATGCGTCGCCCTTCCTCCATCACAGATCCCCCTGGGAAGCGCAGCTCTTGCCGCTTCCCTCGCTCCGTGCTCTGGTGTCTGTCCTGGGTGTGGGAGAGCCAACCTGGGCTGCAGGACGGACCCTGGTGCTTGGGCATGGCTGGGCGAGGGCCACCCGGAGCTGGAGCCACTCCTGTTCCCCAGCGTGAGCCGCTGCTGTCGCTCGGGCAGGGCAGGGCAGAGCAATCCTCTCGGGGCCCCAGCGCACCGTCACTGCAGCCCCTTGTTTCTAGTGATGCGTTTCGGGTCAGACCAGAGAAAGCCCTGCTGTTTCACACACCCGTGAGCAAGCTCTCGCTCCGCTGTGCCCCAGCCGCAGCCCACGACGCGGCGGCCTGAGGAGCGAAAGCAACCGGTCCCCGCCAGAGAATGGAAACTCTCGGCAGAGCTTCGCCCACGAGGTGCCTCTGCTCCCCGCGCGCTCGCACCAGAGCTTGAAGGTGTTGGGGCAAATCGCACGGTTGCGTTATTTCCAAAGGCTAAGATTTCTGGGGGGATGACGCTGCCGCCCTCCCGTCGGGGTGCGAAGGGGGGAGGTGGTATTTTGGTGTCACCACCCTGTAGCATACACCCCAAACCCTCTCTTCGTGCAGACGGAGGTAAGCGAGGCTGCAGCAGGACCAGCAGGGTCGCGCGGGCAGTGGGCACGGTGGAGGTGACGGCGTTGCTGCGGCCGGGCGCGAGGGGCTGGCCGCCTGCCCGGACCGAGGTGGGACGGGGCAGAGGGGGCTTTGGGGTGGGGGCAGCCCTCTGCAGTTACGGAGATTTAGAGGGTGAAAAATACAAAGGGGGAAGAAGAGACGTTTAGAGAGGAGATGTGTAATTACTGAGTATGAGTAATGGGGTGAAAGTAAGAAGTTTATTCAACACATCACTAGCTTTTTTGGACGGTGAATTCTCTGTAGTTTCAGATTAGAGTTGGAGGGAAGCAGTGGAACAGTCATTTAAATTCAGACCAAAAAACTTTATTACTCTATATAAAAGCTTTGCAAACCCCAGTTTTCCTGTTCTTGAGCTGAACAGAGCCAATTCTGTGTATTGAGAGCTAATTCTGTCCATAGAGACGTTAAAAAACCCCAAACAAAACAACAAGAAAAGGAGAAGGAGCAGAAATGCAGAGTATGAAGCGTGGGCCGGCTCTGCATCGCTCACCACGCTGGCTGGACGGGCGCAGGGCTCGTGCCGCCGCGCCGAGGGTGGGATCCCCATCCGTGAGCGACCGACCTGGGGCAAGCTCCTCGCGGAGACGTCGGACCCGAGCCCGCGGGCTGCAGCGCTGGGGGATGCTGGGGAGCTGCGGGTCGGAGGCTGCCGGCAGCGGGGCTCGGGAGGACGCGTGCCCCGGGGTCGCTCCCGACAAGCTCGCTGCCCTCCTGCGCGAGCGGTGAGGGCATCGGGGGCCCTAGGGCTCGGCAGCGTCCCAGTGGCGTAAAGCCTTCGCAGAGGAAAGGGATTTAATCTGAGCTGGGTTGCTCTGACAGGCATCTCGGATGCATGCCACAGCATTTTTTCCCCCCTGAAAAGCTGGTTTGGATTTGGGTTCCTTGAGCATCACTCAGAGCTTATGTTTCACCTCAAAAATCTGTTCATTCTCCTTTCCTTAAAAATTAAGTTTCTTGGAAAAAACAGGAAGAAAATACCAAAACCTTCCAAAACGTCCAGAGAAGGAATCTCCAGCCCACTGAAGGAGGGAAGGTCTGGGGCTGCAGGAGCTGCCGCTTTCTGTGGGGCCGACGCAGACCATGGCTGCGGCCGGGAGCCGCGAGGAAAGGACCCCGCACGGCCGACGCAGCAGGACATGGGGAGCCGGGGTCGCGGGCTCGCTGCCCGTCACCGGGACAGGGAGGGCACAGAGCCGTTCCCATGTGCTCTGATCCTTGGGTTTTAGCTTTGTAAGCAGTGAGAAGCCTTCTAAGGAAAAGTATTGGGAGAAAACAAGTATTTTTATGATTACTGTGTAGCTCAGACACACCAAGTCAAAAGAGCATCAACTTTCCCACTTGGCTTCCCGCTTCTTCCCTGACCCAGCCCATTTGCTTGCTGCTAGCTGAGTTTGTTGGCAATTAATCAAATGCCAATTAATGTAAAATTTTAGCACTGGCTTCAGCCAGGGTTGCGTTTCTCCTTTTCCTGTGGTTTTCGATGCACTTTGCCTCCCCGGTGAGGACAAGCCGGCAGAGCGAGCGGGGAGCCGGGCGATGCTCCGGGCAGGGGAGCGGATCGCAGGCGCCGGGCGAGGGGGAGGCGAGAGCAGCCGAGGTTGTGGCTTGCAAAGACACAGCCAGGGGCAACACCCTGCCGTGATTCACCGAGGAAACGTTTCTCTATCTTATTAGCAACAGTCATTGATGAAACGGTGCTGGCTCGCTGCTCGGCTTGGCGCTGTGACCCACGCCGCTGTGCCAGCGGGCTCTGCCCTCGGGTGGTCCCCGCGGGGCAGCACCCGGCGAGCTGCCGGGGAGCGAGGGGTGGTCTGCGCAGAGCAGGAGCACAGTTCCTGCTGCCGGTCCCATGCATGGGAGTCCTACCACCTGGCTGAGCCCGACTCACAGGAGTTCTGCTCCTGCTCTCCTTGGTTTGACTTTTCCATCATGTGATGGTGGGACTGGAGCATCTCTTCTATGAGGAGAGGCTGAGGGAGCTGGGCTTGTTCAGCCTGGAGAAGAGAAGGCTGAGAGGGGACCTTCGAAATGCCTCTAAATATCTGCAGGGTGGGGGTCAGGAGGACGGGGCCAGACTCTGTTCAGTGGTGCCCAGCGACAGGACAAGGGGCAACGGGCACAACCTGAAGCAGAGGAAGCTCCAGCTGAACCCGAGGAAGAACTTCTTCCCTCTGAGGGTGACGGAGCCCTGGCCCAGGCTGCCCAGGGAGGCTGTGGAGTCTCCTCTGGAGATATTCCAGCCCCGCCTGGACGCGGTGCTGTGCCCCCTGCTCTGGGTGACCCTGCTTGGGCAGGGGGTTGGGCTGGGTGACCCCCAGAGGGCCCTGCCAACCCCCACCATGCTGGGATTCTGTGAAAAGCTCCGGGGAGCTTCAGTGAGGACTGGGAGGCTCCGGCTGAAGAAATAGGGTGGACTGGACAGATTTACCGAGGTGAGTGACGCGACAGCGGGGAGAGTCTAGGATGCAAAAAGAAGTCACGCGTTGTCTGAAGCACTGCACACGCAGCGTAAAGCCTTCGGTACTGAAAATGTGCGTTTTGCTTGTGGCAAAATCAAGCTGAAATCCTGTTGAACAGCACAGATCTCAAAGTGCTGTGTCCTCAATCAAGTGTCTCAGCTATGGTCTAGCTTCATAGCTAACCGGTGGTAACAGCTTTTTGGGTACTTAAAGTGCCCTAAAGAACCTGAAGTGATGTATGCCCTTATCCGGAGTGCCCCCCGTGACTCTCCCCGGAGCGGCTCTTTCCGAGCCGCGTGCACTGCTTTGGTCCGTTGTCACCCAGGCCCTTTAAGGCATTGATTCTGAGCAACGTGTATTTCTGTGAAGCTGTGGAGTTGCCCATGGAACAAAGCTGGTGGACGGGCAGGGCTTCGTGTCGGATGCTTAGCAGCCTCCAGAGATTTTTCTCCTCACTCCCCGCCCCGTCCAGGCCTTGGGCTGGGGTTTCTGCCCAGGTTGTGGCACCGGGGAAGGGTCTGGTGGGCAAGCCCCGGGCAGAGCTGTGCCCCACGTTAGCTCCTTGCCTGGGGGGGGTTGGCTGCCTGCTCTGGCAAACTCCTGCCTGACGGGTGTCATGGCCAGCAGCACCGCTGCGTGCCAGCGGACGATCAGGGTGTGTGCTGAAGATGTTTGCACAAAACGCAGAAAGTGCGTAGAAACGCTAATGGACCCACAGCTACTGGAGTTTTCTCTCCAGGAGGAAAGGAGTTGCTGGCCGGCTTCTTTGCTGTTAGCGGGAGTGTGATCTGGTTCCCTCATCTGACCAGGGATCTTTGGTCCTTTCCAGTCCGAAAGGTAGCGTAGATGTTCACGTGTGCACACCCACACAGCTGGCAGGGACTGGGGAGCTGTGCAGCCATAGCCACCAACACCCCTGTCATTTCTAATCACCGCTGTACGAAGGAGCCTGAATGTCTCAGAAACTTGCAGATGCCTTTGACAAGCTTCTGATGCGCAGCTCGGTTAGCACCATGTAGCTGGGTGCTCCAGTTCTACGTCTCTTCTCAGTCCTGGAAGTTATTCCCAGCGCTTAAAGGCGATGTAAGGTCTGTGCAACAGGAAGGAATCTCCCTTTCTGCAACGCGCTGCCGCCCGCCTCCCTGATTCGGAAGCTTTGATAATGAAAATAACAGGATTTTTTTTACCCAGAGCTCGTGGGTGAGTTCCTATTTCAGCTCTTCAAAGTTTGCTTGGCGCTCGGCGGAAGATGCGTCTGGCTCGGGGGCTGCCTGTTGTTCGAGGGCCCATCGTCTGACCCGTGGGAATGGAGACGCACGGATTTACTGGCCGCTGGGTTCCTCGTTGCAGGCACGGCTGCCTCGGTTCTCCCGGGCTTGCTCTGGTCGTGGGGCGGGGAGGAGAGGGCTGGGGACCTGCGGTCAGAATCTCGCCGTTTGTAGCCTGCCTTTTGTACTTTGGGGTCAGGCTGGACTTCGTCGTGCTCTCGAGTGTCGTGTAGTTATGAACAAATCCTTGCTAATTGTACAATTGATCCATTGGTGGCTGGGCCGGGTGGCAGCCGGGCTCCGTGCTGCGAGGGATGAGGCTGGGGGCTGAGCTGTGCTGCTGCGCTTCGGGCTGAGGCCTCGGGGGTTTGCGCTCACCCTTCGTGTGCGTGAGTAACAGACGGGCTCGCCCAGTGAGGAAGTGTGAAATTTTAATAACTCCATGGTCTGAGAGCAAATGGGAAAAGTAACCGTTGCAGGGTGAGCAAGGCGAAGGACGGTTTATGCTGAGTGACAAATAAGATGCCTTTTTTGTCATCCCCCACCCCCCAACCCATGCTTGTCCTTGGAATTTCTTGAAGAGCTTGACTGATCAAACACACTGCGATGGCCATCTTGTTCCTTCTGCGTCCGTTCCTCAAGTCTGGAGCCGCTCACCAGAGGATGAACACTCCTGGCTGCAGATACCACCATGCCCGCTGCTCTGAACGTTTCTTCCCCTCTCCCTTTTCGCAGATGTCGACGAGTGCCAGGTCCACAACGGGGGCTGTCAGCACAGATGTGTGAACACCCTTGGGTCGTATTATTGCGAATGCAAGCCAGGCTTTCGCCTGCACACGGACGGCAGGACCTGCATTGGTGAGTCACAGGCTGAAGCTGGCTGAGAACCTGTCATTCTTTGCAGCCATTTTCCCACCTGTAAACGCGTGGCGTTGTTCACAGAACGCTCGCCCTGGCTTTCCCGCTCGCATCCGTCCTCTGTGCAGGGAATTTGAGATGGTGATGGTGGAGCGCCTGTTCCGATGTTTCTCGGGATCCTGCTGCTCTTTCTTAACACGTTCCTATTCCTGGGCTCGTAGCGTTTGCTGCTCTTCCGTACGGCCACGTACAATTTAGACTTCCTTGCAGCTCCTCGGTTTATTCTGGTTCAGGAGAAGTAACTCCCAGCGCTTCTGCTTTTGATACTGGGTGTATCAGATACGGCATTTTCAGAGCAAATACATAAAGGAGATTATGAAAAGGTTCAAGTCAGTCATTTTTGCCTCAGCGACTTTCCCTAGTCCGCAGGGTAGGCACCGGGTGTGACACAGGCGCGAATCCGCCTGGCTGCGTGTGGAGCCGTGGCCGTGCCAGCCTCACGGCCCGCTGCCCTGGGACGCTGCTCACGCGTCCGCTCCGATGGCGCGTGCCCAGGCGCTGCGCTTCAGATGCCAGGTCTGGCTTGCAGCTGGCTTCGGGGCCAATTTCTTGAAATGTTCTCGTCTGCCTGCCCCAAACTGGAGGCTCGGAGGCACCGGGGTGGAGCTTGGAGCCTGCCTCTCAGCATCTGCTGCTGCTGTTGCTTTTATTAAACCACTTCTCCCTCACAACTTTATTTGACACATTTTTCCATTTTTTGAGGGATATTTTCATACAAGTGGAAAGAATTCCTGGGCGATGGTATTGCAAAGGCCATTTGCTGTTTTTTCCTCACGTTCCAAAGTTTGCTAAAATTGTGTGTTCCGGCCGGGAACGGTGATGTGAGCCCAAAAAAAGCCGTCTAAGGGACTGGCACCCAGCATGCCCAGAGCAGCACGGACTGCCCGTCCTTCCGCAGCTGCCCCGCTGTGTGCCGGGACTCTGGCAAGCGCAGCGAGGCGTATGCTGAGGTGCAAGGCACCGAGTGCCCTGCGTTTCGCTGGCAAAATCCAGAAGCGAAAGGATTGTGAAAGCAGAAGGCAGGCAGTGGTGCCCAGCCCCCTGCTCTAGCACGGCACACGTGAACTTGTGTTCCTGGCTCTGCATCGCTGCTGTTTGCTCGAAGCGTGGTGTGGTCAGGCACCTGGTAAGGGGCTTCATAAGGTGGAGTTCTCTTTTTTGTGGGACAGAGTGATTCTCTGTGGTGGGAGTCAGGAGGACAGGGCCAGGCTCTTCCCAGTGGTGCCCAGCGACAGGACAAGGGGCAACGGGCACAAACTGGAGCAGAGGAAGCTCCAGCTGAACCCGAGGAAGAACTTCTTCCCTCTGAGGGTGACGGAGCCCTGGTCCAGGCTGCCCAGGGAGGCTGTGGAGTCTCCTTCTCTGGAGATATTCCAGCCCCGCCTGGACGCGGTGCTGTGCAGCCTGCTCTGGGTGACCCTGCTTGGGCAGGGGGTTGGCCTGGGTGACCACAGAGGGCCCTGCCAACCCCAACCATTCTGTGAGTCTGTGATTCTGCCGCCTCTGCCTTGTAGAGTAAAACACGAGCCAGCCATTGGGAAGCTCTGACGTTCTCAGGAGGGTCAGGCCCAGAAGGTGAAACCATTTCCAGAGAAAGCGGAGAAGGGATGACTGCAGGGAGGAACGGCTTGTTTGAAAGCAACCTCCATCCTTTGCTTTCGCTCTTCAGGCTCAGCGACGGGGGCTGCGATGGGATCGGGGCGGGCAGGGCTGCCCTGCTCCGCGCTGCCTCGCTCCGCGCTGCGAGCCTGCTTTGCGTTAAACTTCTGCGCGTGCGTTTGCCCTCATCTGCTCAGTGCTGGAATTCATCTGCCACAGTGCAGGGGTCTCTGTGCGTGAAGCCTGAGCTGCTGCGGGCGTCACTCGGGCGGTTCGGGGAGCTCTGGGGAGGGCAGCTGGCAGGGTCTGCTGGCGCTTTGGGGGTGCCTGTGCCCCTCTGAGCCACAGGGCACACGGAAGGCAGACGCAGACCAGGCAGGGCGAGTGAAAACTCTCCCTACGTAATTGTCCAAAACTGTTTCTAAAATAACAACAGAACAAACTTAAAAATCCGCCTTTCTCGCTTCAGGGCTGGTGGCTTTTGTTCTTGACACTTTTGTGACAGAAATGTGCATATATGTGTGTGTACATCATGCCTTATGATGGCTCTGGGCGAACCGATTAAACCAGTTGTGTAGAGGGGTGGAAGTAAACTTATTTTGCTTGTAAGAGCTCAGCACAGAGCACAGGTTTAGGGGTTCCTCCTCTGTGAGGGTGTTTGTGGCTGCCCGCTGGGCACCCACAGAGGCAAGGTTGCCTTGTCCCACGGGTGTCTGCGTCCCATGGGTGTCTGTGTCCCATGGGTGCCCGCATCCCACGGATGCCCGTGTCCCACGGGTGCCCGCATCCCACACCTGCCCCGCTGGCTGCCTGTTCCCCGTGCACAGCTTTCTGCCCTGTGGATTCCGTACGATGGTTCTCGATGCCGGCGCCCAGCAGCAGTCCTCCCTGCGTCTGCTGGCTGCCCGGCGGCTCGGCGTGACGGGGTTGGCGTTCACGCGACTGCTCGTGCCCTCGGGACAAGCCCACCCCACAGCAGAGCCCAGGCGAGGGAAGCACCTCGGCTGGTGGCAGCGGGGAGGCCACCGAGGGGATGCTCTCGCCCCGGTTCGGGCACTGCGGCGGGATGCACTGTCCCGTTCGCTGCCTGCGCCGATGCTCGGACAGGGAGCCCACGAGCCCGGCCGCGGCGTGCGGGCCAGGCTTTCCGCAGTAATCCCAGTCCCTCGAGCGTGCGCTCGCACTCTGTGGTGTTTGCACGAGTACACGCAAGTGGCTCTGTCCTTCAGTGCTCGGTCTAGGTAAATATTTACACTGCGAAGTCAGAGGCTTTGCTCCGACTTGATCTTGGAAGTCGCCCGGTTTTTATTAAGCCAGCATTCTCGAGAAGGGTTACCAGGCAGCGCGGGGGTGCGGCCAGCCGCAGCGAAGGCAGGAGGGCTCGCTCGGCACACCTTCCCTCCACACCTCCACGTTCTTCGTGTTTCAGGAGGGCATTCCCAGCACTGCCGGGGCAGAGGAAAGCTTTTTCTCTCACTAAATGCCGAGCTTAAGGCCGGTGGTAACGGGAAGGTGGAGCAACACGTGGCTGTGGGCATGCTGGGGGGACCCGAGGCAGGGTCTGACCCAGAGCAGGGTCCCCCCCCGGGCAGAGCAGCTCGTCCTTCCCGTGGAGGCTGAGCAAGGCTGGCGTGGACAGGAGACGCGGTGGCCTCTCTGGGTTGTGGCATGTGGCAAGGCCAGAGCCGCAGCATGATGCTGAGCGGGTCAGGGTAGGTGTCTTTGGGCACATTGCAAGGCAGCGGAGACATTGTGGTGCCTGGCAGCTGCTTTCTGGGGCTGAAGGTAGCAAGAGGTGGTGGGTTCTGCTTGGGAAGACCTGGGCCACGTTTCTTCACTCCTGTGAAGTTTCAGGCACTCACTTGACTGTGACTTGAGTGGTTGAGTCCCCATCCCTGGAGGTGCTCAAAAATATGTAGATGTGGTACTTGGAGACATGGTTTAGCAGGCATGGGGGTGTTGGGGTGACGGTTGGACTTCATGATCTTGGAGGTCTTTTCAACCTTAATGATTCTATGACTGCAACCAAGGTGTTTTTTTTCCCTGCGTGGTTCTGAGGGATTAGGTCAACGGATAGAAGCTGTGTTTCTGGTCAGGTTGGGATATCTTCTAATGTTTCTGGACAGGGAAGATTCAGGGCTGCCGAAACAGGAAAAAATGGCCACTAAATAAAAGGAATCGGCAAGAACTGGAGATAGCAAGACTGTCCCCTCCGTTCCCTTCTGCTCCGGAGCTGCTCTGCCCGTAGAGGCAGGGAAGTCGCTGCCGGGATCGGAGCCGGGGTGCGGGGAGGCTTGCGGCCTAGAGCCGGGTCAGGCGCGGCGAGCGGCTTTAGGGCGCTGCGGGCAGCCCCCGAGAGCAGCAGCGCAGGCCAGAATCAGCTGGAAGACGGAAGACGACGATTGCCGTGAAGTTTCTAGTTAAGCTCTGCAGAACCACAGATCTAATTCTTGAGATGTTTTCCAGTCCCCGCCAAACCCGCAGAGGCTGCAGCGGCGCGGCCGCGCTGCCTGGAGCGCGGTGCCGCGGCGTTCCCCTGCGGAGGCGTGAGCTGCCAGTCCGAGCTCGCGATGGAAAGTCGCAGCCTGTTTTATTCCTGAAGGCGTCAGAGAACTGGAAAACGGCTAAAATCTTTTGCTACTTCATTTTGATGGCTCTGCCCCTTTGGTAGTTGTTTGCACCTTTGTGCAAACAGGTGATAAAAAAAGGCACAATGCAGGGAAAAATCAGCAAAACATTTCAGAAGTTACTTAAGCACCTTTAAGAGCAATTTCTGAAGTGTATTGCGGTTCCAGATTAAGAGCTGTTTAGATTAGCACTTGTGCTTTGTAGGATTGGAAGAAATAGTTTGCCTTTAAAAGCACTTTTCTTTGAGGCTGTTGGTACCTTGCACAGCGTAAGCAGAGCTTGGCTCTGTGCACAGTCCCACAGGGGATTCCTCAGTCTCGTCTTTGACGTTGGCAGGAGACTCAAAGGCAGTCGATGACAGCAGAGTCCTGGTGTCCCCTCGCAGCTCGGGATCCCTTCCTTCGCTGGAGCTGCGCCTGCCCCAGCCATCACGCCGGGAGCGAGGGGCTCCGAAAGCCTCCCAGCGATTGCTGCGGTGCAGGAGAGCAGCAGAAGCTTCCGGCCAAGGCCGAGCTTTCGGCCGTGGGCTGCATCCCCGAGATGCTCCCGCGCGACCTGAGAGGCCGGGGCAGCTCTCCAGGGTCCGCTGGTGGCTGGAGCCACAGAATCACAGAATGGTCGGGGTTGGAAGGGACCTCTGTGGGTCACCCAGTCCAACCCCCTGCCGAAGCAGGGTCACCTGCAGCAGGCTGTAGAGGACCTTGTCCAGGCGCTCGAGTGGCTGCGGCTCAGGAGAGCAGGAAGGATGGCTGAAAGCCACCTTCCCACGCCCTGCTCTGTGCCTCGCAGCGGCTCTCAGCCCTTGGTGCTTCGGGTAATCCGCAGCTCGGCTGTGCAAGGTTCTTTTATTGTGTCTTTGCTGTTCAAGGATAGCAAGTCACGGAGGTTTTTAGTACAGAAGGGAGGGGGAACAGAGCAGACATATCTACTGAAAGTGAAACAGAACAAAAAGTGTCCTCGGACGTCCTGAAATTACCTCTTTCTTTATCAGAACCACATGGGCAGGAGGCAGGAAGCTGACATCTTCAGGTCCTTCTCCGCTGCTTCAGCGGAGGGATGAACTCCAGTCCAAGGCAAAGAATTTAATCGGAGCCAATTGCTTTTGTTGGCCTGCAGAGCAGAGAGATGGTCTGTATTAGCACACAACATGTTTCTGGAAATTGTCTGAGGTTAGAATAAATCAGTTTGGGATTACATGATGTATCCCTATTTATATTAAGAACACTTCAAACGAAGAAATCTCAAATACAGCAGCAATTTATGTAGTGACCAGCACTGTGTCGTGAAGGTTTGTGTGGGCTTGAAGTACGTGCACAGAGAGTGATCATCTGTGTGTCCTTGGTAGAGGTTTTTAATTCGCATGCATTACCCAGACACCTTGTACACTTTAGAAAAGTTGACCTTTTCTTTGTCCAGTGGGGCGTTTCGCAGCCATTTCTTAGAAGCAGTGGGTTTGTGTGGTGCTGTAAAAGGGAACGTCATGCTCGATTCCAGCTACTGCTGCTTATGGTTACTTATGAAGTATCGGCTCCCTGCTTCTGATGGCGAGTTACTGGGGTGTGAAGGAGATGCGGATGGGGAAGAGGAGAGGTTGGAGTGGAGGAGCCCGAGTCAACCCCAGCCCAGGGTTGTTACCAGCCCCTCGCCGCGGTGCGAGAATGACTCCAGGTTTGCAAGGCAGCTGAACACAGGCACGGCTGCAGCGCTGCCCAGCTCGCCTCTGCCGCGGAGCTGTGGGGACGAGTGGAGAGGGATGCAGAGGCTGCGAACACCGATGATGGGAAGCTGCCGATGGCCCCTGGGCTGGGCGAGGGGCCCTGCTCGGCTCCCCGGAGGCTGCAGAGCTCCAGGGGCCGAGTTCAGCTCTTCCCAGTTCATGGGGGTCAGCTCAGCTGGAGGGTGGGGAGCTTGGGTAGCTCAGTTACCGACTCCTGTGTTAGGCTGCAACTTCGCAGACCCACTGCAAATGTGCAGCCAGCACTAATAATGTCCTTTTTGTCCCTTTCTATCCGTTTCCTGGGCCCGAGGGGATCAGAATCTAGGAGCTAGCACCTCTCAGCAGCACTGCTCTCCCTTCAGACAGAGGGGATGGAGGCAACGTCCCTCTCGCAGACGATGAAATATCATCTGTGGAAAATCTGTCTGAGCTTTAATTACAAAAAGCTGTGGGATGTACAAGATGACACTGGATTTGGCAACATTGTCCCAGAAATGTTAAGCTAGGAAAAGCATCTGGGAATGGAAATATTTTTAGAGTGGTTCTGTAAACAGCAAAAGAAAAGCGCAGTAATTAAAACAAGGCCAGCAGTGAGGTCTACTGGCCGTTGCTCTGCGAGAAGCCAGCTAAGGAGACCCAGCGTTAGCAGGCCCTTGCTGTGACGGAAAGACACCCCAAAACAATTTAAACAAGTTTCATTTGTTTTGTCTCATTATTCCTGAGTCTTAACTTGAATTAGTTCATGCCTTCGTGAAACTGCGGTGCTGCCCGAGCACCCCTGCCCGGTCAGTGCGCCGGGGCTGGCTCTGCGTGACGCCGACGGGCGCGACCGCGTTGCTCGTCGCGACACGCGCGTGCCGCCGGGGTCGTGGAGCTGACGAGCACCGCAGAGCCAGTGGTGCCCGCCGCTCCTTCCCCCTGCACGAGTCCCCTGGCAGAGAAGGGCTTCTGGTTCCCATCACCCGCGGAGCTCTGGAACGTACCCGTGATGGCGGAGACAGCAGCGTGCGCCGGCGCCTTCGTCATCGTGTGCAGTCGCAGAGCAGGGAGGCTCCGATGGGGTTATTGGTCTTGAAGAGCACGTTTGCTAGCAAGTAAGCTATACTGAAACACAAGAGGAAGGGACATGGTCTGCACGACCCCCGCACTCCCGCTGCTTCACCTCTTACGTCCTCTTGGTGCTCCGCACACGGTGTTGGTGAAGCTCTGCGTAAGCGGTTCCAGCTCCTGGTTGTGCTTGAACACCTTGGCCAAGGGGGACTGGCGGGAGCCGCTGCGAAGCTCCATCCCTACGGGGTGGGCACCGTGTCTTGGCGCACCGGTCGGCGCAGCCCCGAGAGGCGCGTTGGTCTGCTGGTGGGCAGAAACCGTGCGTTTGGGAAGTCGGCTCTATCCAGCCTTACAGGGTTTCTGTCTGCTCAGGTTTTGTCTGATAAAGAAGAACCTGGACTTCAGCTTTTTCCACTGTGAAAAGCTGTCTTCTAGAGGTATGCAAGGAGGGCAGTTATTTAGGCTGCAACTTCATACAAAGAACTGCATACTGGGAGGTTACTTTAGACGTAAGATGCATTGGCTTGTGATAGACTGGCCCAGCACTTTTCCCATATGAAGGAATGTTTTGGCAGGCATTAGCATTGTTTTACTTTTTTTTTAAAAAAAGCACTCCAACAAGCACATTATTGATGGGTATTTTTGAATATATGTCATTAAACACTTTAATATATCAGAATATTTTAAAATGACCACCCATCTCTGCTAAAGCTGGCGTCCTGTAACTCTGACCCATAACTTTTCAGGAACGTGGAGTATTTCTGTTGCTTCCTTCCAAACGGATTAAAGGAAACGAAGTCAGCACAACCAACATGAACGCATAGCTCTTGCTCCAGCTGTATGTTGTGCATGGCAATACTTCAGCCCTGTTAAGTCACTTTTATTCCCCCAAACGTTGTTCAGTTAATTAGAGGCATACAAAGGGAAGTTGGTTTTTAGGAGTTAGAAGTGAGAGCTCCTCTGCCCTAAGTCAAGCCATATTTTCTGCAGGGGAACTGTTTGCATAAACGAGAATATGAATATACAGCTTTGTCTTTTATTTTCCTCCTGTGCCAAGTATCTGTTTTTCACTAATATACAAGAGAGGCTTAATCAAATTACTTTCAGTACTTTGTCAATAGAAAACACTCTTTCGACTGCTCGGACGCGGCGCTGGCAGAGCGGAGCTGCCCGCCCACCCTTTCAAGGCATCGGCACCTTGCTGCCTGCCGCCTGCCCGCCCGTCCGACCCAGCTTCCCTTGGGATTCAGAGACCTTGCTAAAAGCAGGGACTTTTACTAGCACGTGCTTTCCAGGCTCGCCTGCTTCCTAAGCTCTCGAGGCTGTTGAGGGCACTGTGATTACCTGAAGTGTTAGTTTGTGGAGAGATGTTTTTCATTAGAGATATTTTTAGCTTTCTTACAAGATTGCTCAGAGTCAGCACATTAGTTTATCCTGGAGTTTGAAAAATAGGTCAGGAACATGTGAGACCACAACTCATCATACCATTCTGCCTATGGAAACCAGGTCTGGGTTTCCATCCCAGCCTGTGGCTGGGTTTTAGTTGTGTTTAGTTGCTTTGAAGTGCACAACACGCTGCACGTCGCGGCCATTCGTGTCTCGTAAGAGGAAGAACAGACTTTAAGGGCTGTTTCCCAGCTCCCATAAGGGGCACCTCGCTTTGGAGCAGGGATGCTCACCCATCAAGGAGTAGGTGAGCTATCTCAGGAGACATGCAATGGTCTAAGAGGAGACTTTCATTACTTTGGAGGCAAGGGATTACCCCAAGATGGCTGATGTACCCCAGTCTGTGAATCCCTCTCCAGAAAGTCCTTCCCCCCTTTGCTTTCTAGCTCAGGTTTCTCCTGGACGTTCTCCTGGACGCAGCAAGGCCAGTGGTCCCGGGTAGCTGCAGCCTGGTAAAAGCAAGCGGGCAAGCTCTGCCCACTTGCTGGCTGCAGGGTGCCCACATCTCCAGTTAAACCTCTTGCTTTTGTGGCTTGTCCTGCAGAGAAGCCCCGGGTCAGAGCAACAGAGAGCGGGGAGGAGAAGACTAAGGCTGATTAATGACAGAAGCCTGCAAAGAGAAGAGAGCGTGCTCGGTCACAAGATCTGTTTTGCTGCCGTAGCCCAGGCAAAACCTTCTGTTTCCTGACTGTGATCCTTGGGGCAGGAACGCGCCTTGCGCAAGGCCACACAGAAACGCCGTGGCACGGCCAGGAACACCAGTCGGGAATCGCAATTCCCAGTCCCGCCTGCACTGGTGATGAAACCGCAGCTCCCGCCAGCACGCCTTGGCCCGGCCGGCCGCAGCGTCGGTTCCTCGCGGGGTGGGCGAGCACACGCAAGCCCCCCACCAACCCCCCCACCAAAGCGCTGAGCTGGGGGGGGGGGCTGCTACACCTGATCGGAGCGCGGACGCGCAGGATGCGTCTGAAAACACTTCCTTAAATGTTGCCAGAAGAACTGCTGGTACCTGCCAAGCCCTGCCCTGTGCGGTCAGCGTCTTCTGCACAGCGTGGAGCCAGGAACTTCGCTTTCCCTGTCATGTTACGAGAAATCACAGACTCACAGAATGGTCAGGGTCGGCAGGGACCTCTGTGGGTCACCCAGCCCAGCCCCCTGCCCAAGCAGGGTCACCCAGAGCAGGCTGCACAGCACTGCGGCCAGGCGGGGCTGGAATATCTCCAGAGAAGGAGACTCCACAGCCTCCCTGGGCAGCCTGGGCCAGGGCTCCGTCACCCTCAGAGGGAAGAGCAAACCCGAATACACCCGCGTGCCTCTCCCTGGGCGGTAGTTAAGCTGAGCTGGTTGTGGCATTGCACTCGCAGGGACGGTCTGTCACCAACGTTGTGAGAATTTCAGCCGTAACGCAGCACAAGGAGCCTGCTCGCTGGCACGGGCACCCTTCGGAGAGGGCTGGTAGTGCTGGCTCTGGGCTTCCCTCCCGGGTGACACCGCACAGGACCCGGCCCGGACACCCACACCCTGGTCTTGCCTCCCAGGAGAGCGGCTGGGAGCTCTCACTGCAGAAAACAGCGATTTTCAGCTGCTGCCTGGCACTGTAGAGGCAATCTTACCCCCAAAGAAAAGGGACCCCACCTCAAGGGGCCCTGCCCAAGGTCACTCTCTGGCACAGCGGTGGGTGGGCTCTCCCGTCCACCGCATACGGACCAGAGCTTTGGAGCAACAGCTCACATTTAGCACCCTTCTTGCTTAAGAAGTTTGCTGTGAACTTCTCGCTTTATCATAGAACCATAGGATCATTAAGGGTGGAAAAGACCTCAAAGATCATCAAGTCCAACCGTCTCCCCAACACCACCATGCCTGCTAAGCCATGTCCCCAATTGACGTATCTACATGTTTTTTGAACCCCTCCAGGGATGGTGAGTCCACCACTGCCCTGGGCAGCCTGTTCCAATGCCTGACCACTCTTTCCAAAAAGAAATTTTTCCTAATATCCAATCTAAACCTCCCCTGACACAACTTGAGGCCACTACAGCATTTAGCACAGGTTGAATATGCCCCAAGTTTAAATTCTCGTTAGCAGTGCCCTGGGTGAGCGTGCGCCGTTTGCCCTGGTCCCACACAAGAGCCTCATCCAGGCGCCGTTATTTGTGTGACGAACGCTGTGTCCCTTTGCCTCGTAGCGGTGCACACGTGTGCCCTGAACAACGGCGGCTGTGAGCACGACTGCGTGCAGGTGACGCTGACGCAGCACCGCTGCCGGTGCCGGCACAGCTACCAGCTGCGGGAGGACGGCAAGCGCTGCGTCCGTGAGTCCCCTCGAGCGCGGCCGGGGAGCGCGGGAGGCAGAGCTTCGCTTTGGCCTTTTATTCCTGGGCAGCTGAGAGGTCGGGGGGGAATACGGAGCGTGCGCTTGCGTGCTCGGATGTCAAAGAGATCAGAGCAGGGAGTTCCTCTCCGGGAAAAACTCTGCCTGTTGTATTGTGGCGGCTTATTGGGAAGGAATTATTATTATTAAGGAAGAGCTGAAGGAGTGCAGCCAACGAAAATGAGATTGTATGAAGGCACTCGCTTCTGAGAAAGCGAAGGAAGGGCAGCGTGTCGCTGCGGGACGGGATCTTCTCCCCCTGCTTGCAGACAGCTTGCTGGCTGACCTGCTCCCGGCTGCGGGAGGGAGGGAAGCTGAAGGGGGGACAGAGCAGTTTCATCTCCTCATTCATAGCAGCTGGCATTCAAGAAGCAGGAGGAGGGAAGTCTTTAGCTGTGAAGCTGCTAGGGGAAAAGGAACAAGTGGGGTATTCATAATGCAGCAGTCAGCAGGGTTTTGTAGCATCTGTCCAGGTCCTGGAGCAGGTCGGGGATTGACAAATCTCTCGATAGCAGCATCGGAAGCAAGTTTGCCTGGTGCTTGCTCGGTCATCTCCGCAGAGGGAGGGAGATGCCTATGCCAAGCTCCTGCTTGAAAGGTTTTACTCAGGTTAGGGCCTTACTTTTGCGGGGTCTCACACTGTGTAAATCCTCCTACCTGGAGGGAGCAGTAAACAGTAGCAGAGATTTTCTGTCTGGTGCAGAACGGTCTTTCACAGACTGCAGACTTTTTGGCTAGGCATGGCTGCTCGAGGCTGTGCTTTCCCGTAAGCAGAATGCCAGTAAGAGCTAGGACTAGTATGAACTAAGCCTGCCTCTGCTTCGACCTGCAGTGAGGAACCCCTGCGCCGACAGGAACGGGGGCTGCATGCACCAGTGCCACAACCACCGAGGAACAGCCCGCTGCCAGTGCCACCCCGGCTACCGGCTGGCGCCGGACAGCAAGGCCTGCGAGGGTAAGACCCCACAGCAACGCTTTTAGGAGAAGCCAGCCGTGTCCCCCGGGGCGAAGAAGTGCCCGATCGTAGCGCCTGTCGGCGTGTGAGCCGAGCGGGGCGATGCCCGAGCCTTCCAGAGCGGCAGCATGGAAGAGCTCGGCTGCCCAGCCGACGTCTGCCCAAGAGCCCTGCTCACGTTGTCCGGAACAACACTCGAGTTTCATGGGATCCAGCTTCATGGGAAGCTGTGCAGTAATTCTGAACCCTTAACTCTGTTTCTTTGTTGGTCTGGACATCAGTGAAGACTTCAGGGTGCAAGAAACCAGTGAAAAACTTGAAGATAGTAACAACTGTCCCTTTGAATGAATGTGTGTGGCTCAACCTGCTTTGCTTATCGATTGCTCATCTCTTGCAGACGTGAACGAATGCCTGACGGGACTGGCCATGTGTGCACACCAGTGTCTCAACACGCGCGGCTCCTTTAAGTGCACCTGTAACCCGGGCTATGAGCTGGGGGCAGACGGCCGGCAATGCTACCGTGAGTACGGCAATGAGCACGGCAATGCTGCCGTGAGCACGGCAATGAGCACGGCAATGAGCACGGCAATGCTACCGTGAGTACGGCAATGAGTACGGCAATGAGCACGGCAATGCTACCGTGAGTACGGCAATGAGCACGGCAATGCTACCGTGAGTACAACAATGAGCACGGCAATGCTACCGTGAGTATGGCAATGAGTACGGCAATGAGCACGGCAATGCTGCCGTGAGTACAACAATGAGCACGGCAATGCTACCGTGAGTACGGCAATGAGTACGGCAATGAGCACGGCAATGCTACCGTGAGTACAACAATGAGCACGGCAATGCTGCCGTGAGTACAACAATGAGCACGGCAATGAGCACGGCAATGCTACCGTGAGTACGGCAATGAGCACGGCAATGCTGCCGTGAGTACAGCAATGAGCACGGCAATGCTGCCGTGAGTACAGCAATGAGCACGGCAATGAGCACGGCAATGCTGCCGTGAGCACAGCAATGAGCACGGCAATGCTACCGTGAGTACGGCAATAAGCACGGCAATGAGCACGGCAATGCTGCCGTGAGTACAGCAATGAGCACGGCAATGAGCACGGCAATGCTGCCGTGAGCACTGCTCACAGACCCCACTCTCAGATGGGGAGTTTGCTTCTGCAGGCAAGTGTTTGTGCAGCATCCTCCGAGAGCTGGCGGGGCCAAGTTAGAGCAATCTTTTTTTGAAGAATTTCACAAGCAGGTCTGGGGCTGTTTACTCTCCCACCAAGATAAAAACACTTTGTCTGGTCTTTAAAGTTACCACGAAGCTACTTTTTCTGGTTTAGGCTATTGATTTGGAGCTATTTGGCTCCAAAGAGGCCGAGTTCTGCTCTTGGGGACTTCATGGGATGAGTTCAGTCAGCTGCAGATGTGTAACTGAAGGAATTGAGCTAGCGAAGCGATCACATCTGCTCCCATCAAGAAAAGGAATAAACGCTATTACACAAGAATGAGCCAGATTGTCCGCACCTCTTTGTCCAGCTGATACACAGCAGCAGGGACAGTCCGAGGCAGAGCTGTCAGCGTTAAGCACTAGCAGCCCCCTCGCAGATGAAAGCCACGGTGTCAGTCCCAGTGCTGGCAGCTGGTGTTACTGGGAGCCTGCCAAGGTTATGAGGGTAAGGCTTTGCAGGCCATCAATGGGTCTTGAAAGGCATCAAACAGAGCAATGTGAGGAACCAGACTGATTACCTGCTATTTAAGAGCCTAAGCATGTAGACACCTTTTTTCCTAGGAACGTGGTTTTTCTCACACTCCATATCCTGTAAAAAAATATCCCATAGTTCAGTTTCATGTGCAGCTGCGCGTTTACCTCCAGCTGTTGGGGTGAAGAGGCACGATAGCCAGCCAAGCTTGCAGAGGGTTGGGTTAGCAAGCCAGGTCTACGCCCAGTAAATCTTAGCTACCTCCTCACCTCCCTCTGTGACTGTGCGGCAGGGAAGATTACCCTTTGTGGCTTCGGCTAACTGGCTCACCAGTGATCAGAAGCTTGGGTTTGTTGCTGCTCAAGTCTTGGTTTTGTGGGTAAGCCCCCAGTGAGAGATGCCAGCCCTGGAGGGTGGCTGTTGGCAGCAGGGACAGTGGAAGCACAAGCTCCACTCGTGTTCTGACATGGCTCCTCCAGTTGCTGTGACTCATTGCCATAACCATTGACAATACCTCTAATTTGGTGCCAACTACAGAATTAGTAGCCTTCCTGTATGGACAATGTTTTCCCCTGCCCCTTTTAGCAAGTTTCTTCCATGGAAAACCCTGGCTGATCTTGCATTAATAAGAAAAGGAAGGACAGAGGGACTATATTCATGCTGTGAAATAGGGAAGATGGTCTTCCACCATGGCACAGCTTTTACGACGTGCACAGATCCAGTGGGGAGCGTCAGGTGCCCCTGCTTTCATCCTCCTTGGGTCTGAACTCACTAAAATCTCAAAAATATTCTTGTAGGCAGAAACTGTTTTCCTGAGGTACAGGACTGAGTCAAAGCTCCATGGTACAAGTTCCTTTCAGTTTAAAAAAAAGCTTAATTAACCAGACTGAAGTTTACGTAAACTTTGCCCAGCTAAGAAGATATATGGCTGCTATTGATGTTTGAGCCTACTATTTTTGACATGTCGGTAACTAGCATTTCTAGCTGTAGGCATCTGGATGTTTCAGTAATTAGCTGTACTCTGCTGCTCCCACTTCTAGCTGGCATTAGAACAGCTCTGTACGTACGAAGACTGAGCCAGCTTTTGGTCGGCAGCACATACTGCAGCTTGTCAGGAGTGGGAGCAGTTTTGCCTGCAGTCTGGTTCATCTCCGAGGTTGTCCAGAGCCTGCTCCACAACTCCATCCCTAAGAGGCTGCGTGGGGCGTTGCCTGGGATCCATCGGTTTATGTCCAAACCTCCCTTCCCAGCCCAGCAGTGGCCTCTGTGCAAAGCTCTTTTCCTCCTTTCCCCGCTGCAGATCACTCGGCAGAGCTGCACACACGAACACGCACGCGCGAGGAGCTCGGCTGGCGGCTGCTGTGTGGGTGCCTGCCCGAGCGCAGCGCCGAGGGGAGGCGTGGGCCTTCCTAACCCCTGTGCCTTTTCCAGGGATAGAAATGGAGATCGTGAACAGCTGTGAAGCCAACAACGGGGGCTGTTCCCACACATGCCACCACACCAGCTCTGGCCCAGCCTGCACCTGTAACTTTGGCTATCGGCTTGAAGAGGACCAGAAGACGTGCACTGGTAAGGCAAGGGGTACCTAGCTTGTTTTCCAGCTCAAGTAGCAATGAGGATCTCCATAGGTTAGCTACTGTGTGTTTATGAACTGCAAATAGGTTAACGAGGCTAGAAACAGATGCAAAGTAGGGGATGAGATGTTCCTCTACTGAAGGTATCCTTAAACCTCTGCTCAAAACCTACTTGGACAGTGAATACTGACCTCAGAACTAGTTAGTTTTTCCCTGCTGAAACTGGTCTAAGGTGACCTTGGCAGATACAGAGACTCACATCTCAGGTGCTTAAAAGCCTGCATCTAGAAGGGATGATGCTTGAGATGGACACCTTGCCTGTTACCTCAAAGGAAGCAGCAGTGCAGCTGAGTGCAGGAGTGGAGGGGTCACTAGCTGCAAGCCAAGGGTAGTTCAGCCCTATCCAGTTCTATAAAGGATGTATTAACGGAGAGGGAAGGGTGAAACGCACCTTGAGCTCTGTAAATGCTATGAAGTTGAGACGTGTAGTGTATCTCCCATTGCTCTGAGTCCCTTGCAGCAAATAACCTAGTCAGAACGCCCTGCAGAGCTCTCTGGTAGCCAGACATTTCCTGCACCCGTGGCGGGCTGCGGTTTGCCCCTCTGCTGCTGATGGGGCCGGGGCTCAGACTTGCCCAGCAAGGCTGGCTGGGTGTTCCCACCCTCCCGGCAGCCCGGAGCTGCAGGAAGCCCTGGTGCGGGTCCATGCCTCAGGCAGCGCAGTGAGGCACTCACACCTAGAGACTTCTCTGCCTATAAAACCAGCAAACAGGAGGTTGCTAGCAAAGAGTAACAGTGTTTAGTGATGCAAAACAGCACTTACATATTTCCATGCAGTGTACAGTTGCAGTTCACATTACTGAGGAAATAATTTCTTGAATTTGCTGCTTCTCTGTTCAGTATCACCTT
The DNA here is from genome assembly GCF_030867145.1 of Opisthocomus hoazin. Taxonomy (NCBI): domain Eukaryota; kingdom Metazoa; phylum Chordata; class Aves; order Opisthocomiformes; family Opisthocomidae; genus Opisthocomus; species Opisthocomus hoazin. Next base: position 21,005,828 of record NC_134429.1, on the reverse strand, counting down.
CTTCCTGCAGTTTTGAAGGAGGATGTCTGCCCAGGACATCTGCTAGAACAGGTACACTGCTTATCAGGCTGCCAGGGCACCCACAGTCGCTTGGGCAGAGGGGGTGACTCCTCTGCCAGAGGAGAGGAACCCAAAGTCCCCAGGACCTTTGCTTTCCTCCACAGCTCCGAGGAAGCAGTCGGAGCTGTGTCCATACAGCAGCACAACATGGGAACAAAAAAGCCAGGACCTGAACTCAAGTCTACTCTGAAAGAACATTTTTCCTTTGCAAACTACAAACTTTCTGTAGCCCAGCAGTGCTATTTGCTTTCCTAGCAGATACCTCCTTGGTCCAGCCTGCTCTGGTGGTAGGTGGATGCTTCACAAACCTACTACTACATGGGCACAGCAATAATTCCACTTCACAGTGGACAAATGGAGTCCCATCAACACAAGGGGCTTGACATTTAAAGCTGCAGGAGCTCAGCTTTCTCCAGGCTATCTAGATCCATCCTTCAGAGAGCTCACTCTGAGACGGGCTGAGACCACGCGGTTCTCAATAATTGCTGTACTCAACATCAGTATTTGTAACAGTGCAAATCAGCAAACAGAGGTCAGTGTTACAGCTGGAATCACACAAAACATTTAAGAACAGTCTCAAACTGAAGATCACGGTTAGCTTCCCACAGGCCTCTAGGATTCCGGATTCCTCCCTGGCAGGGACACTGGGGAGGATGAGCTCGTAACATAAAGCTCACTCATTTCAAGAGGAGAACAAGAATACTAGCTCAGCATTCGGCAGCCAGATCAGTAAAAGCTCACCAGGACCCGTCACAGAGCAACCTTAGCAAGTACTGTCACCGCTGCATGGCCAGGGGTGTGTCAGCACCCAGTGCCCTTTGTTTCTCATTCAGATATCAATGAATGTGACAACGGCTCTCACTGCTGTCAGCAAGACTGCCTCAATTACCCCGGAGGCTACGAGTGTGCCTGCTATGCTGGCTACAGGCTCAGCGCGGATGGCTGCGGCTGCGACGGTAAGCAGAACCTGGCTGGACTCCTGCAAGTAACCCGGCGCGGCCGGGGACACGCAGACAACGGGTTCCCCCCAATTCTGGCTTTCTGTGCATTGTCAGCCTCCTCGGTTTGCTGACTCTTGAGGCAGCTCAGCTGCTCTAATCCATACACTAGTCCGGCACCACTGCAGAGGAACAACGGGGCTTTTGAACACACTGAGTTCAAATCAGGAAATTTCAAAGTGAAGTTGGTCCAGGTCCGACTCCATTAATTCACAGAAATAATTTTATGGTCAACCCCAGAGGCCAACTTTGCCCATCGTTTTCACCCAAGAGATATAGACAAATAGAAGTGTCTGTATAAAATATAGCTAAGACAGTGACTAAGACAAGCTTTTAATAAAGAGAAAAAGCAATTGTCCTACCTGATGATGAACAGCCAGGCATTTCTTCCAGTTTCTCCCAGCTGATACCAGTTTTCCTGTTGGCTCTCTGGTGAATCACCTTCTTACAGTAAAGAATTTGGGGCTTTTTCCCTCCTAATGACTTGTTCTCGCTACTGAAGCTCTCCAATTACGCTTCACAGGTGCAACCCCAAGTTTCCCCACCTGTTTCTACTCAATTAGTGAGAGTTGTGAACTGAAACCCAGCACTTGGTGTTTTGAAACCCAGGGCTGCCCGAATCACTTAGGTAGTCTCACTCAATCTGCAGAGGTGGGTGGCTTCACACCATGAGGCTGCCATCAGCCTCCTGCTGATCTGCAGTCAGAGGCACATGTGGGCCCCCGTCCTCTCGAGGACCTGCTCCCATGACCCTGGATCACCCCGTGTTTTTCAGATGTGGACGAGTGCTCTTCAAATAACGGTGGGTGTGAACACACATGCCAGAACCTGCTAGGGTCCTTCCAGTGTGGCTGTGAGAGCGGACACAAGCTGGATGAAGACCGAAGGAGCTGCGTCTGTAAGTGCAACGCCTGCGCGCTGCCGGCCCCTTGCCCGCTCCCGGCAGAGCCCGGTTGCCCTGCACACCGCCTTGCCCAGCTTTTCCCCAGCACTTACTACTGTTGGCAGTGGCACTGACTCACACCACCAGTGGAAAGCTTTCCCCTGACAGGGCCAGTCCCATTTCAGCCGTGTCACACAGCACTTTCCAGAGCAGCACAGGGGGTTTGGGCACAGCTACGCCTGCAGTGATGACTCCACATGAACCAACGAACCAGAACCCTTTCCACAGTCACCAGCCTCTACAGTTTTTCCTTATAAGAAACAAAGGAATTGTTTTTAAGCAGTAGCATCTTTATACTCCCACTAAACACACTGTTACACCACTTACTCACTTAGTAGGGCAGCCAGCACCCCACTCTTCACCAAGTGACCCCCAGCAGCATTGCCCAGGTCCCTGGAAAGGCTCTCTGAGGTCTGGACCCCAAAGAGCAGCACTTCATACCCACCCCCCTGGCAAAATGCCTGAGCCTCCTCCGGCCCCGTGGCTTTTATAGGCTCTGCAGCCCCTGCCCTGGCTCCAGGTGTGCTGGGCTGAGCTAGATTGCCTGCCTTGAGCCCTGCAGGGAAGGAAACCTGTAGCTGTAGCTGACAAATGCTCTTCCCAAAAGGAGAACCAAGCTGAAATGCATCGCTTGATTTTGTTAGATGGGCAGGCTTGTTTAATTTTCCAGAAAAGAATTAACTTATCTGAAAGCTCAAAGAAGCTGCATGGCTCAGAGCAAAGGTGGTGGTGTGAGCACGAGCTCAGCTGCTTGAGAAGCCAGAGCTCCGTGCCAAGGTCAAGATCAAAGCTTCTCCTGTAGATGTTGAAGTCACTGAGCTGGCCCGTGCCCTTTCTAGCCGAAACAAACAAGCCAACAGTCTGCAAGTATTTTAGAGGTGTCAATACCAAGAGAGATCAGTGGTGCGAACCGTGCCGAGTCAGCTGCCCCAACCCTGTGCAGAGTTCTGGTTTCCCTTTCCTATTACAGAGGTTCTGTCCCACTGTTCACCTCTTAGGGATCGTGCCTCTGTTCCCACTGTGACATTGTCATCTCCATGACTGCTTCCCTAGCTATAGAGGACCCTGTGGAAGCTCTGGATGCTCAGCACCCCGTTATCCGCCCTATCCCTCACGTTGCAATCCTGCGAGATGAATTTACCCAGCTCTTTAATGACGACTATGAGGAAGAGGAGGCAGAGATGGAAGCAAGAGGAGAGCACACACTTTCAGAGAAATTTGGTGGGCATTTTGCAGCGCTGGTAAATGACATACTTTGCTTGGAAGTCTTCAGAATTAATCATGCCTGCTGAGTTTGTCTGTATTTGGTGAGCATACCCACAAGGCTTGTCGAGTGCCTTGTCTACGTACGCAGAACCTGTGGCACAACACAGACGCATTTAGCTTGGCCGCAGCCTGCCCACGGCGGGGTTGCTCTGCCCAGACTCTCCGCGACGCTGCGGCGGCGATGGGGAGGGCTTTTCACCCGCAGTGCCTCTCGTTGCAGTCTGCCTGGAGCACACGTTCGGCCCCGACTGCAGCCTGACCTGCGAGGACTGCCGGAACGGAGGCTCCTGCAACGCCGAGGAGACCGGCTGCAACTGCCCGGCGGGCTGGACCGGTGTCCTCTGCAACCAGAGTGAGTGATGCCGGCGGGCGAGGAAGCTCTTCTGGTCCCCGCTCCGGGATGCTCGGCTGTGCGCGGGGCCACGGTCGCCCACTGAGCATCGCCTTTCTCCCGCCCCAGCCTGCCCGGCCGGCACCTTCGGCAGCGACTGCAGCCTGGCCTGCCGCTGCCAGAACGGCGGCACCTGCGACCCCGCCACCGGCGCCTGCCGCTGCCCGCCCGGCGTGGCCGGCGAGCTCTGCCAGGACGGTAAGCCCGGGCGATCCGGCGGTGAGGGCAATCCCCTTCCTTCTCGCCGCAGCCCTCGGCGAGGCGCGGGGACCTGGCGGGGTGCGGGTGCCTCGCCTCGCTGCCGGAAGGCGGGACGGCAGCGCTGCGGGGCCCCGACATCCAGCACAGAACACTGCAGCTTCCCTTGTCTTGCTGAAATATTTTCCTGCGAGGTTATAGCGATATTCCAGAGCTGCCGGTTGCAAGCGGTGCTCCCCAGCCTGCGGAGGTGGCTCGTTTCTGTTTCTCTCAGCCTGTTTGCCATGACTTGACAAATGGCTGTTACAGCCATCCCTGATGCCACTCTTTGATGTCCCAGTTGCGCTCCTCTGAAGCCTTAAAATGCTTTCTGCAGAATGGCTGACACTGCTCCTGTGGCAGCTGCTCACTGAAAGCATCCCTCAACTCTGGTGTTGACCCGTCCCAGTGTGAGGGGCTCTAACACATCCCTGCTCCGGCTGACTCGGCGGGTCTGGCATGGAAAAATGTCATTTTAATAAGGAAAAGATGGTAAAGGGGATTCTTCACCCACAAAACAGTGCTCCGGGGAGCACGCCTTGTCTTTGCGCTGGAAGATCTTTGCAGTCCCTGCTTGCTACTCGGCAGTGACGTGGGCAGCCGTCTGTGTTTCACTGGCCATTCGGTGGTGGGCACAGAAAAGAGTGTCAAGGCGGCTGTTCAGTGGTGAATTTACAGCCCTGGGGAGGTATTTTCTGCTGGAGATAAAGGAAAGCATTGAAAAGTTGTGGCCGCAGTAGTTACCCAAATTACTGCAAAAGGAGGTGTCACTTGCTCTTGGTAGGTATTTGTTCTCCCAAAGAGTTAAAATCTGGGGCAGGTAATCTAAAAACTCAGAAAGAGTGAGACAACAAGAGGCTCAGAGAAAATGACTTCAGACAAAGGGTGAGGAGCATCTGGGAGCTATTACTGAAGGAGAGCGAAGCAGAATGTAAATGAATGCAAGAGATACCCCGACCTTTTCTTTCTGTAGGAAGGAGTTGATTGAGGGGTGCAGAGAAAAAACAGGAAGGTGAGGTTAAAATAAACAGTGACGAACTGATCTGTTGTCCCAGGGTGGCATTTCCTCTGCTCAGACTGTCTGCTGTTCTGCTCACACGGGAGAAGGCGTGTGCAGCCGGGATGGATGCTGGCCGGCGCTTGCTGCTGACACAGCCTGTCTGCCATGTGCTTCTAATATTAGGATCTTTAGCATAACAGAGAAAGAATAATAATTTTATTCTCTTAATAGTGCAAATATCACTGTTACTTATCGGTAGGAACGGCCTCATGGGTGACTTTCTCACGTGTGAAAAAATTGACTTCTGGGAGCCCTGCGGGGTAGCGTCCCAGCAGGAGCAGCGGTACCGTTCCAGGCGAGGTGCAGAGCCCATGGATGCCCTCGAGGCCCCTCCTCGGGCTGCGGAGCGGCAGCAAGCGAAGGGCACTGTGACACTGGGTGAGGACGGGGTGGCCGGCTGCTGCCGCGGTCTGATCCGGAGCCGGGGCGGGGAATCTGACCCCTCATACCATCACCTTACTGCGCAGAGACACGAGCACGCTCCTGGTCAGGAGACAAGTCAGCCTGCTCCTCAGCACTCACTGCGCCCTTTGCTTAGGTTCATTTCTGAGGCGGTGCAGCTTGAGTTGGGTCTGTTTTTCCTGTGGTCTGCCAGAAATGAAATGACAGGCTGAAACTGGCTCATCGCCCCAGGAAAATCTCTCTCTGTCACTAGGATGCCCCAAAGGATTTTTTGGGAAACAGTGCAGGAAAAAGTGCAACTGTGCCAACGGCGGTCGCTGCCATCGGATTTACGGAGCCTGTCTGTGCGATCCTGGCTTGTACGGACGGTACTGCCATTTAGGTATGTTTGTCCCCCTCTTTTTTTTGGTAGGTTACAGCTTCCTAGGTGCCGTCCCTGGGAAGGGCCAGCGCCGGGTGGCCACGTTTCTGTCCCTTGCCCTGGGTCGCTTGGCCTCGCGGGTCGCTGACAGCTCTTTCCCCCTGTGTCCAGTGTGCCCAAAGTGGGCGTTCGGCCCCGGCTGCTCCGAAGAGTGCCGCTGCGTGCAGCAGAACACGCAGGACTGCGACAAGAGGGACGGCTCCTGCCGATGCAAACCCGGCTACCGCGGCGAGCGCTGCGAGACGAGTGAGTTGCCAAGAAGTCTCCACGGAGCATCCCCCTTTCTCCCCCCGCGCCCTCCTCCCCCCTAACTCGTTTTCTTGGAGAAAAGCTCAGCTCGCTTTCCACCCTCTCAAGACTGTCTTGCCCGTAAACGTGGCCGGTGGGTCTCATCCAGCCGCTGCACCCGGCCGTCGGCTCGGCAGGGTGCTGGTCGGTGCCCAGCGCTGCGAGCTGGGCTGCCCGCTCTGCCAGGTCAGTTGAGCAATGCCCGATGTTCTCTCTTTGCTTTACGATTGTGGACAGGCTGTGACCCTGGCTATTATGGGGATGGCTGCAAGAAGAAGTGTAGCTGCTCCCCAGAGGTGTCTTGCGACCATGTCACCGGGGAGTGCTGGAAGGAGTGTCCCCGAGGCTACCACGGGGAGAACTGCGACCAAGGTAAGGCGGGGGCCCTGCAAGGCAGCTCCGAGCGTGCCGCAAGCTCACGATTCACAGAATCACAGAATCACAGAATGGTCGGGGTTGGAAGGGACCTCTGTGGGTCATCTAGTCCAAGCCCCCTGCCGAAGCAGGGTCACCTACAGCAGGGTCACCTACAGGTTCCTCACCCACACAAACCTGCTCTTCACGAAACAACATGAAAGGACTTCCAGAACCTCTCCTGTGCTCTCTCAGACCCCCTAGTCCACTGCGGTTCATCTAATGAGTGAAAAGGTGAAATGGCTTCAGGGGGCACAAGAGCTGCCATGTGCAGTCTTTGTACAACGCTGCAGTCTCGTTAAAGCGGGCAGGCAGGACGTCTCATGCGTAATGAGTCTTATTCAGAAAAGAAGAGCAAGGTCTCATTTTACCCTGCCACTTGGGCACCTCTGCTTTTGATGATGAAGGTGTCAGATACCTGGTTATCTTCCCACACACACACTTTGATGCCTTTTTACTTCCAGGCAATAAGTGCCCAGCAGAACGGCATCATATTTTCCACTCCATGCTCTGTTTCATATTGAAACTCTATTTGATCTGCAAATGGAAAAGAAAATTTTGTATTTCATTTGCATTAGAATTTAAACTCCTGCCTCTGAATGAACCTCCTGGAGCAGTTTCTGCTCTTCACCAACGGGCCAGCTGGCAGAACGGTACCGGAGCTGCGCGGCTCGCTGCGTGCCGTGTAACACCCAGGCTCTGAGGGTGCAGCGGTTCAAGAAGTGGGGAGACGGCTGGGCTGTCAGAGAGCTGGACTTGCCCGAACAAAGGTGTTTGGAGTGAACATAATGGCAGTGAGTCACTGGCACGAGGTGATGACTGCAAAACCTGAGCGCAGTTCTTGGAAGACAAGAACTTGTGCCAGGCTCAGCGCTGAGCAGTGCCTGGGGAGCCAACGTCCCGCTCCCGTGAGGCCGTCTCCTGCCGAGTCGCGCTTCAAGCGGCCGCATCCAACGGAAAGTGCAAAACGCTGGACTCTTGCAGTCCACGCCTGGAGACACTGGAGAAGACACGCTGCGCGAAGAGGCTTGTGGTGCTCAGCAGCCACGTCTTGATGCGGGCCCCCCGGGCGTTTCTGTGTTTGCCCAAGCCCTGCATCCACACCCAGCCCAGCAGCTATAACCGTGAACCTCGTTAAGCTGCTAGCACACGATTATCGTGCAGAACACCGCAACGGGGAGAACGTAGCTGGTCTGGGGGTCAGGCCAAAAGCTGCAGAGGGCCACAGTAACTTCCAGCGCAACCAAGTGCTAACAGAGCGTTAGGAGAGCTGCGAGCAGCTTTGGCGGGGCCGGTGCCCCTCGCAGGGGTCCCGGCAGCCCCGGTTGCCCCGCGCGGTGGGATGCTGCGGCCCCCGGAGCCACGCGGCGCCGCAGCCGGCCCGGCGCGCTCCGTCGGGATGTTTTTAAAAAGAATAAGAAAGGAGCTAAAGCCTGTAGGGGGGAGTCACAGGAAATAACACAAATATTTGTATAGAAATAGTAGGCTCTTGGCTGTTGTTGGGATCTGGAAATTATTAAAGGGTGAAGACAAACATCTGCCATCAATTAGCAAAGAGGAGGAATAACAAAAACTCCACTGTGGCACTTGAAGTCTGCGCGCTGGTGTGCTTTTCCTCCGTGATTTGTGAATGCTGGTGTGCTGGCATCTGCCGAAGCCTTACGAAACATCGGCTTCAGTGAACAAAAGGGACTGCGAGCATGGAGCTTTTTTGGGAGGCTCAAATAGGATTTCAGGATCTTTGGGTCTGAGGCCTTCAGTCTGCACGCAATTAGCTATTGCTCAGTTGTGTCACGGGGTACAAAGAGCAAAGCCAGCGTTCTGGCATCAGCAGTACCGCCGTGGCGTTCAGAGCAGAGGGAGGAAAAGCGCTTACTGCTCCTGTGCCGGAGGATGCTCGCTCTTTATTGCTTGGCATCGGGGTACCTGCTGCAAACCTTGCTGCTTCGTCAAAGCCCGGCTCCCAGATCCTGGAGGCATCCAGCCAGGGCAGCAGCAAGCCCTGACAGCAGCTCAGAAAAGCCAAGGGATGGTGGGGGTTTGGGGGCTGTGCGCCCGGGCTCCTGCACCCCAGCACAGAGGGAGCGGGGTGGCTCGGGTCTCTGCCCGTGGGACGAGCACCTGTGGCTCAGAGGCAGGGCGAAAACGCATCTTTCCTGGCCCGTTTGCCTCGGTGCGGGTGCCTGCTGGGGTACGGCCGGCTGCGGCTGCTGCCCGGGCCGCAGCCCTGCGAGGGCTCGTGCTGCAGAATGGAGTTCACAGTTTGGGGACCAGCCTGGCCTCAGCCGTTCGGCGTGCGAGCGGTCGCTCTCCCGTGAGGGAACGCTTGTTGAAAGGACAAGCGGCAGCAGAGAAGCGATGCTCGGGCAGACGGATGGGGGGAGAGGTGCGGGATGCTGGGGGCTGCGGGTGACACTGTGGGCACCCACCGCGCGGTCACGTCCCAGCCCGTGGGCTTCCTCTGCAGCCTGGAGACCGTGCACAGCCCGGCGTCTCCTCACCGAGCCGGCGGCTCCCTTGGCGTGCGGGCTCTGATGCTCTTGGAAAGCTGCTAAAAGTCTTGGCTGTTTTCGCTGCAGAGTGTCCGGAGGGGACGTTCGGGGCGGGCTGCCGGCGGTCCTGCGCCTGCCGGGGAGCCCCCTGCGACCGGAGCACGGGGCAGTGCCTCTGCCTGCCCGGCTGGACGGGACACGACTGCGGCCAAGGTGAGCAGGCAGCAGCGGCGAGGTGGGGGGGAGCAGGGCGGTTTTTTTGCTCTTGTTAAAATTAGTTTTAAGAACACCTGGTGCAATTAGAATCATCTTCATGGAAAATTAGGAAAAACGCAGCTTTTGATGGTAAGTCTTAAACGCTAGCTGCAGCTAGCTCAGCTCTGTGGAAGCCGAGTGAAGCACGAGTAAACAGACATGATGAAAAAGAAGAAGATGCTTTCGGTTGTTGCAGCTCTTAACGTAGGAAAGGAGCCTTTCCTTACTGCTGTATATTTTTAATTACCTGCACCATATTACTCTTTAACTGCTGGAAAACTGGAGAGTCCTAAATGAAAAACGCTTACATGAGTATGCAGTGTTGCAGCAGCTGGGAGACATCGGTCACGTATGGCTGTGCTGCTCCGAGTAGTCTGACGGAGCAATAGAAGCAGGCGTGCAGAGCGCTGGCCGTACCTTGCGAACGGACTGCTTCCAGGCCCCGGAGCAGCTGAGGAGCAGTCACACAGGGATTCTCGCCCCAGTTTGATCACTTCGTAGCCTTTTGCTTCTCCTCTGCAACTAAAAGCAGATCTGGGCTGGCTGACTACCGGGCTGTCCGGCGGTGTCAGCCGCGAAGCCCCTTTGCCAGCAACGCCATTCCCTCGCGAGGAGCCCTTGGAGCTCCCCACGAGTAGATGTGAACCCAAAATCGACGTGAAAGTACTGGAGTGCGCTCAGAACAGCGCTTAGCAGGGCTCACACGCTGTCCATAGAACAAACCAAGCGAGGTTGTCCTTGCTGGTCGCCGCGTGTTGCCAAACAGGAGCCTGTGCTTTGCCTGGCGCACGGACACGGACGAGAAGCACGAATCTGTCTGTGCACCAGCAAAGAGAAGCTTCCCTCTTGCGCCTGTGATCCCCATCCTTGTCTGTCCTCTCCCCTGCCGCCCTCCAGCTTGCCCTGACGGTCGCTGGGGCCTGGGCTGCCAGGAGCTCTGTCCCGACTGCGCGAACAACGCGAGCTGCGACCGCGCCACGGGAGCCTGCCTGTGCCCGCCCGGCTACACCGGCCACCGCTGCCAGGACGGTGAGTGCCGTCCCTCGCCCTCGGGGGCCGTCTCCGGCTGGGTGGGGGTTGTGTAGGCTGACCTGGAGCACCTGCTCCAGCGAGCAGAGCATCCAGCACCGCCGCACTCATCATAGAATCATAGAATCATTAAGGTTGGAAAAGACCTCTAAGATCATCAAGTCCAACCATCAATCCAACACCCCCACGCCTGCTAAGCCATGTCCCCAAGTGCCACGTCCACATGGTTTTTGAACCCCTCCAGCGATGGGGACTCCCCCACTGCCCTGGGCAGCCTGGGCCAGTGCCTGACCACTCTTTCAGGAAAGAAATTCGTCCTAATATCTGACCTAAACCTCCCCTGGTGCAACTTGAGGCCATTGCCTCTGGTCCTATCGCTGGTTACTTGGCAGAAGAGACCAACACCCACCTTACTACTACCACCTTTCATGTAGTTGTAGAGAGCATCGGAGCAGGGCTTGGCACCACGCACACCTCCATTGCCTCACGCTTCGGGGCAGGCGCTGGGCTCTTCCCTTGAAGCCCCTCTAGTCCTGTCTTCCCGGTGGCCACTTTTGCATCAGCAGAGAGGGGGGTGAAACCGGCAGCCCCCAGCCCTTTGAGCCCAGCACCGAGCCCCACGCTCGGCCGAGGCGCGGCAGTGCTCAGGGTGCCTCTGCAGAGGCGCGCTGGGGGCTCTGCCGCGGGGAAGCCCGTGCCGCCTGCAGTCAGTCTGTCTGTGCCTTGCAGTGTGTCCGCCCGGCTGGTTTGGCCCAGCCTGCCAGCTGAGCTGCAGCTGCGGGAACGACGGGCACTGCCACCCTGTCACCGGGACCTGCAGCTGCGCGCCGGGCTGGACCGGCCAGCACTGTCAGAGAGGTATTGCACCCGCTGCGCGTTAGCCCCGCGGACGCCGACCTGGGCAGAGCTGCGCTGTGGTTTGCTTCGTTGCCATCTGCGTGCGGTGCCTCTGCCAGGAAAAACCATCTCTCTCCGAGATGCTTTAGGTTTCTCCGCTCTGTCCCGCCGGTGCCGCGTGCCTGTCTGTAGCGGGAATGAATTCGCATCAAACACGTGCTAGCGTAGCACCCGCGCTCGCTGTCTCGCGGGGTTTCCTGAGGACCCACAGCCGTGTTTGTCCTGCTGCCCAAGCGAGCGGTGGTACTCAGTGGGGAACCACAGAACCACAGAATGGTTGGGGTTGGCAGGGACCCCTGCGGGCCATCCAGTCCCACCCACTGCCCAAGCAGGGTCACCTACAGCAGGCTGTAGAGGACCGCCTCCAGGCAGGTCTTGAACATCTCCAGAGAAGGAGACTCCACAACCTCCCTGGGCAGCCTGGGCCAGTGCTCCGTCACCCTCAGAGGGAAGAAGTTCTTCCTCATGTTCAGACGGAACCTCCCATGCCCCAGCCCGCACCCACCGCGCCCCATCCCGCCTCTGGACACCACCAAAAAGAGCTTGGCCCCATCCCCCTGACACCCACCCTTGAGATATTTGTAAGCATTTATTAGGTCCCCTCACAGCCTTCTCCAGGCTGAACAAGCCCAGCTCCCTCAGCCTCTCCTCGTAGGAGAGATGCTCCAGTCCCCTCCTCATCCTCGCAGCCCTCCGCTGGACTCTCTCCAGCAGCTCCTCATCTTTCTTGAACTGGGGAGCCCAGCACTGGACACAGCACTGCAGATGGGGCCTCCCCAGGGCAGAGTAGAGGGGAAGGAGAACCACCCCGCGGAGCCGGCAGCGCTGAGCCCACGCCGTCGCTCGCCGCGGGAGCCGAGCGCGTGGACCCCGCGCCGCTGAGGGTCCCATCCCCGCTGTGTTTCAGCCTGCGACGCGGGTCGCTGGGGGCCCGGCTGCGCTCACGCCTGCAACTGCAGCAACGGCGCCGGGAGCTGCAGCGCGGCGACGGGGCAGTGCGCCTGCGAGCCCGGCTACACCGGCAGCCGCTGCCAGGAGAGTGAGTGCCGCCAGCCGAACGACGCGGGCTGGCTTTCTGGGGGGAAGGCGTCGGGTGGGCAGGCCAGGGGGCTTCTGCCTTCTCCTGGGGGGGGGGGGCGGGGGGAAGCCGCAGCGCGGATTTGTCCAGCAGTGAGTCTGGGTTCGGTCACAGGAGTTCGGTCCCCGTGCCCTGTCCGTGATGCTGCCAGTCCTGTCCTATCCTGGGGGTGGTTGGGTGACACGGACACACATCGGGAAGGGGTAGGGTAGAGCCCACTGGTCGTTATAAAAAAGCAGCTGCCAGATACGGTGATTTCCATTCAGAGCCTGAGCTCCTGCCTTAGTGCAGCTTCCCGGGGATGGCAGGGAAGGACAGGCTCCTCAGTCTCACAGAATCACAGAATGGTCGGGGTTGGCAGGGACCTCTGTGGGTCACCCAGCCCAACCCCCTGCCCAAGCAGGGTCACCCAGAGCAGGCTGCACAGGACCTTGTCCAGGCGGGGCTGGAATATCTCCAGAGAAGGAGACTCCACAGCCCCTCTGGGCAGCCTAGGCCAGGGCTCCGTCACCCTCAGAGGGAAGAAGTTCTTTCTCATGTTCAGCTGGAGCTTCCTCTGCTCCAGTTTGTGCCCGTTGCCCCTTGTCCTGTCACTGGGCACCACTGGAAAGAGCTTGGCCCCGTCCTCCTGACCCCCACCCTGCAGATATTTAGAGGCATTTCTGAGGTCCCCTCTCAGCCTTCTCTTCTCCAGGCTGAACAAGCCCAGCTCCCTCAGCCTCTCCTCGTAGGAGAGATGCTCCAGTCCCCTCCTCATCCTCGTAGCCCTGCGCTGGACTCTCTCCAGTAGCTCCTCATCTTTCTGGAACTGTCTCGTTTGCTTCTGCTTGCTAGAGTGCCCGGAGGGGTGGTTTGGGCTGAGCTGTCGGCACCAATGTCAGTGTGAGAACGGCGCTGCCTGTGACCACGTCAGCGGGGCCTGCACCTGCAGCCCGGGCTGGCGAGGAACCTTCTGCGAGCACGGTGAGTTCCAGTGCCTGCGGTGGCCGCGGGCCGGGGCTCCGTGCTGGCAGGGTCTGCACTCCTTGGCTGACTTTGCTATCCCGATACGGCAAAGAGAATCCATCGGGAGGGTGGTGGGGAAAACCGCATGTCCACAAGCTGCTAAGTGTCTGGTTTTAATTCTGAAGGCGAAAGGTCTAGGAAAAAAAGAAAAAGAGACTAGCAAAATATAAACAAGGAGTAAATGCACAGCTGCCTCGGGCAGCCGTGGGTGTACACGCGTCGCACATGGGGTCTCGGAGCAGCCTCTCCAAGGGGTCCCTGGAGCAGGGCTCTGGCTCCCACACAGCCTGCTCGGTGGGCAGAAACCTCGTGCTGTTCCTCTCCGGATGCACCACGGCTTTGTCCCCTGCCCTCGATGTCCACAGTGGACGGGCATCCAGCGCTGCTGCCCTGCCGGGGAGAGCCGCAGGAGCTGGCTGTCACACTGGGGTGGCACTGCGTCGGCAAAAGAGCCCACCCAGAGGCATCTCCTCTCGCTGGGAGGCTTCCAGCTCTCCGTAGGCATTCTGTGGGGACTTCTCCTTTGTTTTCCGCAGCCTGTCCTGATGGATTTTACGGGCTGGAGTGCCGGGAAGCCTGCGACTGCCTGAACGGCGCCCGCTGTGACCATGCGACGGGCCGGTGCCACTGTGCCCCCGGCTGGGACGGCCCCCGCTGCGGGCAGGGTGGGTGTCACGCGCTGGCTGGAGCGCGGCCGGAGCAGCCCTCGGCGAGGCACGCGGGACCCCCGGCCGTCCCTGGTTTAGGTGTCTGTTCCCCACCTCTGATTGTCTCTGCGTGGACGTTCGTTCTGCGCGGCAGAGAAATGGGTGGGCTCGGGGCGGGGGACTGGGGGGCTCTGGCTGAGCGCGCTGTTGTTGAAGGTAGTGAGGGCTCGGGCATCCAGCAGAACAGTTCCCGGACAGGTAAAATGATGCTGAGGACAGCAACGCTGTCCGTGTTCGGATGTCACCTGTAGAATGCCGCTGTCACTTCCCCCAGCACCATAAGAACCGACTCGCGCTGCCAGCGCAGCCACGCGCCAGCGCTGGTGCCGCTCCCAGACAAGTGCCTTCGGGACGGTCAGGAGGAGCTTGGCTGACGCCGTTCGTACCTGCTGCCTAACAGTTCTGCCTGCTTCTGCTCCCACGAAGCGTGCCAGGAGAACAGGTACGGCCAGAACTGCAGCCAGACGTGCGGCTGTCGGAATAACGCTACCTGCCACCACGTCAGCGGCCGGTGTCTCTGCGCAGCCGGGTGGACGGGCCCCACGTGCCAGCAAGGTAAGACGCCCTGCGGTGGCTTCCTCGCCCAGACCGGCTGCTTCCTCTGCCAGCGTGCGTTAGAAATGCCGTTTCGCTGCGTGGGTCGGAGTTCGCGATGGAGCAGCAGCTGCAGAAAGCTGAGACAGTGTGACAGCAAGGCCAGATGGCAGCTAAGATGGCACTTAGCTGGGCAGTGCTTCCTAATTCATTCACAGAGAGACAAGCCCTGAGTTTGCCTTCTCCAAGGGCGCCAGAAATGGCACTGACTTGCAGTTCTGTAGCAGCACACGGAGTAAGGGCTCGGTCGGTCACTGCACTGAGCATTCAGACACCAAGTCAGCAGTGCTTTTAGGCACAGCTCAGTGAAACTGTGCACATGAGAGCAATTATTCGTGTGCTTAAATCGTTTTTTGCTGTGCCAAGCCCTGGCACTATCTGGGTCTAGGAGAGGAGGATGCTCTGCAGCTCAGGGCTGATGGTGTTGGCTACCAGCTGAGCATCGCTCCTGGCTGCTGAACTCACCCAACCTTTGTTATTCTGTGTATTTGCCACCACCAGAGTTAAGGCTCTAAAGAGACCAGGCACCCAGCACCCTGTGCCATCTGAGCAGGTTAAAGTACCGAATGTCTTTCTGTGGGCAGCTCAGGAGCCTCGGCGCGTCGCGGGCTCCGCTCCCCGCGTCTCCTCGCAAGCCATGATGGCTTCGTTTTTCACCAGCCCATCCACCTCCTGCTCTGGCAGGCTACCAGAGGCACGGGGCTTGCCTTTGGAGCTGGTTTCTGACCGGGATGTTTGGCCTGCTTTTCCCTCAGCGTGCCCGGTGGGGTTCTACGGGAAGAGCTGCCTCCAGCGGTGCCTCTGCCAGAACGGTGGCACGTGTGACCCCGCCAGCGGGCTCTGCGCCTGCCCCGAGGGCTGGACCGGGCTGGCCTGCGAGCTGGGTGAGTGACAACGCCTCTGCACCAACTCGCCCCGATTTGGACTCGCTGTCCTCTGACGGCTGGGGGTGACGTGCCCGGTGCCGGGACGAGCGAGGGTTTGAGGTCGGGGCGCGGGGTGCCGGGGCGGCGTTTCACCGTGTGCCTCCCCGCAGAGTGCGCGCCGGGACGGCACGGGGCAGACTGCCAGCAGCGCTGCCGGTGCCGACACGGGGGGCTCTGCGACCGCCGGACCGGCCGCTGCCTCTGCCAGCCCGGCTGGATGGGCGAGGAGTGCGAGAGCCGTAAGTGGGGCCGGGGGGGTCCTAACCGTGGGGACCGCGGGCTGCACCGGTGCCCAGGGGGGCTCTGGGGGGGGGCAGGGGTGATTTAAGCAGAGTCATAAAATGTGGATTTCTCCAGTGGGAAAGGGGTGGGGTCCCCGAAGGCTCCGTGCAAAGCTGCAGGCTCCAGGCAGGGATGCAACGCAGGGCAGCAGTCCCCCCCTCGCCCCACCACCGGCACAGTGACCGCAAAATGCCGAGTGCAGATCATCTTCTGTTCTGTTTATTGTAAGAGCAACAGAAGATCGTCTCCTTTCCATTCTTTGTCCTGCTCTTCCCTGTATCCCTTATATATGTTATACTGACCCGAGATACCTGGCTTCAGTCCTAAGCCCCAGCAAATAATCACAGAATCACAGCATGGTAGGGGTTGGAAGGGACCGCTGTGGGTCACCCAGTCCAACCCTCCTGCAGAAGCAGGGTCATTTGGCAGGCTCCTGTGTTTTCTTTATCTTTAAATGCATCACATACCCTGGCAATCCCTTTACTATGTGTCGAAAAGGCCATTGGCCTTATTCAGAGCAGGAACAGGGACTTGCATGGAGCATCAGCCCACCAAGAAGAGATCCACAAGCTTCTTCCCCTTTCAGGGGTCAGACCTCCTCAGCCTAGCACATTCCCTATGCCAAAGGCATGTCTTAGTCCCGGGCCACTCGTCAGCAGAGGTCTGGGCACAGGGGAGCTCCCGCTGCAGCCATTTCTGCCATCAGCCACACCAAAGTGCTCTGGGGTTGCTGCCTGGGAGCGTTGCACCTCGCAGAGCCGTGAGCAGCTCGGCTGGCCGAGGGCGAGCAGCCGGATTCTGCTGCATCCTCAGGCCCGCCGTCCCCTCCCAGCGACGTACCACACGCCTCCAAAGTCCCACACCGAGAAACCCCCCAGCAGCAAGGTCCCGTGCCCCGAGGCAGGATGAGCTGCCGGGGTGGAGATGACGAGGGATGGGTGCCGGGGGTCTGGCTGCCGGGTGTCCCCGTGGTTCTGGCCATGGGACCCAGGGGACCTTCCTGCCCACCCTGCCCGCGCTTGCTGCGCTGAGCTCACACGCAGGGTCACTTTTGTAATTTCTTTCAACATAAATTAAGGAAAAAAACCCACCCACAAATGCATAAATTACATGATCTCTTTTTAAACAAAAGCTAGAATGCTCCCCTCGGCGTCCCGCAGAGCCGCGTTTCAGACCGCATCTGTGTGCAGATATCTGCCCAGCTGCGCGCAGCGCAGCCACACGCTCGCCGCAGCTGCGTCTACAAACTTGGCCCTTGCCTGGATGAGCAACCAGTTTGGACAGTTCTACAGGGACTTGCTGGGTTTTTTTGCATTATTTCATGAGGCAGAAGTCAAAATTAGGTTCATGGATTTTGCACCTGCGTGCTAACTTCTGCATAGCTCCCGTACTGCACATGCTGTGCTTTGCGGCCGCTGTCGAAACCGGGTGCCCCTGCGACAACAGAAGCAGCAGCAAAAAACAGTTGCTGCCACGGTTGACAATAACGCCACGTTGGCACCCGGCTCTCATTAAACAGTGCCAGGAACAACACTTCTGAAAACACATGGTGCCGTTAAAAGAGACTTTCACACTGCAGGAGACCGCCAGCGGTACACGTCACGCGCGTGTACCCCGGGCAGATGTGACCGGTGATGCTGCTGAGAAGCCCATGCTTCCCGTGCATGCGGGTCTGGGCCGTGCAGTGATTTCCCACGCCGTACGTGCTGTGGGGCGAGGGAGGGACTGCAGACCCCGCGCTGCTGCTGCCCACCGTCACCGAACCGACAGCAAGCGGGGCCGTTAGCTCCAGCCGCGCGGCTGGCCGGAGCCGTGATCCCCTCGCGGGCTGGCAGAGGCCACCGGCCGTCTCACAGCACCGCTCTGCCTTGGCAGCCGTGACGGGCACGTTAATGACACGCGTGTGCCTGTAGACGCAGCAGCGAGAACGGACCCACGTCACCTTTTTTTGTGTAACTTGTCGTCTCTCCCGTGTTTGCCTCTCTGAAGCTTGCCCGGAGGGGCTGTTCGGGGCGCGCTGTGAAGAGCGCTGCGACTGCGGGGACAACGTCTCGTGCCACCACGTCTCCGGCGCTTGCGATTGCCCCCGCGGCTGGAGGGGCCGGCGGTGCGAGAAGGGTGAGCAGCGTCCCCTCGGCGGCACGGCGTCCCGCCGCCGGGCAGACCCTGCCGCAGGGGCTCCTTCCGAGGCCGCGGAGGCAGAGGAGCAGCGTTTTTAATGAGAGTTACAAGGTGTGGCAAAGCGTGCTGAGCCGCTGACAGCCTGCCCTGGAAGAGGCTTTGGGCTGCTGCAAAAAATGCAGTCTGGGTGCTACGGCAGGGTCCTGCAGCCGGGCGCGGAGGGCAGGAGCTGGCCCTTCGGCTCTGACGCCTGCCAGGCACTAGCGATACCTTGAAATCCGGTCGGGAGACCCCCCCCCCATCTCCTTGCTTGTCTCCCCACAGCCTGCCTGCCGGGTTCCTTCGGGAGGAGCTGTGCCGGCCGCTGCGCCTGTCCCCGGGGAGTGCCTTGCGACCACATCACCGGCCGGTGCGGCTGCCCGCCGGGCTTCACGGGCTCTGCATGCGAAAAACGTACGGAGAAGGGAGTGAGCCTCTGGTAGCGCTGCTGACAGGCTCTGGGAACATGACGAGTCAAGCAATTGCTATATAAAATAGAGGGGGGAAAAAGAAGAAAAAAAGAAGAACCCCCCCCAGCAGCAAGCCGAGCCAAGGAGCGGCTCACATTTTGGCAGCTGGGTGCCCGCCCGCAGAGTGTTAGCACAGCACAGGGAGCCAAGTGGGAAATCAGGGCTGTGTATTTATCCAGAGGATTAGCAATAACTCGGTATTAAAATGAGCTCTTGTGGGTATGAGCAAGTCTGGAAGAGCCAGAGGCATGTGAGCACATTCCTTGCCCAGAGGACGGGGTGTATTTGCCATGTCTGCGTGTGTGGGGACGTTGTTTGGCAGGAATATGAGGGCAGGTAGGGCTGGCATTGCAAAAGGCATCTAATGCCTTGAAGTGCTCAGTTTTCTTTTCAATCTAAGTCTTTCCTGGAATTGAGGAACCATTTGCGTGTGGCATTCCTTGCTTTTTGGGTGGCAGAGAACTGTCACTGTCATAAGAGGCTTCTTAAGTCCTGGCTTAAAATAAAAAGGGGGGAAAAAAGTCTTGTGCAGAGGGGTGGGATAGCTCCTGCTGGGCGAATCTGAGTCGCCCTGGTGCCCTCTCTCCCGACAGCCTGCCTGCCAGGGACCTTCGGAGAGGGCTGTGCCCAGATCTGCCAGTGTGCCGGAGCCACCCAGGAGTGCCACCCCGTCACCGGGGCCTGCGTCTGCGCCCCGGGCTTCCACGGTCCCTCCTGCCAGCTGGGTGAGTCCTCTCGCTGTTCCTCTGCTGCGTCCTGACCGCGCGGCGCCGGTGCCGGCAGTGCCAGCGGTGCCGGCAGTGCCAGCGGTGCCAGCGCTGAGCCATCGCCCCGGCACGGGGGACGGCGCTGGGCTGACCGCAGGCACCAGCTCACCGGAGCGCTTCAAAGCACGGGTCCCGACGGGCTGTCTTGCCTGGTTTCTTGCCGTGCTCGCTCCCCGGCAGGGCCGAGGTCTGGTTTGGTCTGTTCTTAACCGTTGCCCAGCTCTTGCAGCTCGGCGCTGAGTCTGTCCGGGCAAGTGCTTTCTTGCTCCCTTGTCCAAGCCTGGCCCTGCAGGCAGAGGCTCTGACCCCTGTGGTGTCTCTCATGGACTAATTTGCAAGCAGGAGTTCATGAAGCAAATTCTTGTCTGCGCTCAGGCCATTTTTTTGCCATTTTCCTTTTGGATTGTGGGCTATTTACCGGCCATACCTTCGGCAGAGCGGTTCCAAACAGTCTGAAGCTCCTTGGCGTTGTTGCTCCTTTGCCGTGAGAATGCTTAAAAGTGCTCTCTGGGGTTTCCTTTGGGTCCCGTGAGCAGCTGGCACCTCGGAGCAGCCGTGTTCCCGTGCTGCAGCGTGCGCTGCCGGGAGGGCAGAGGCACCCGCGCATGGCTGGCGGGGGCTCGCGTCGGCTCCGAGCTGGGGGTCGCATCTGACGCAGCCAGCGCGAGCCCAGGGACGCGTCTGCGTGACGTGCACGCCCTTGGCGGGTCGCTGCAGCTGGTTGACGTGCTTTGGAGCAGCTCTGCGCTACGAAGTGGGTCAGAAACCCAGCGGCCGTGCCAGCCCGGCACAGACCCGCTCCCGGCAGAGCTGTCGGCTTCCTCCCTGCCGAAACGGCTGCGGGAATCCACGCCGTGGATTTTTCCAGAGGGTCGGGACCTTCTTCTCAGCTTCCAAGGCACTGAGGGCCACGGTTCCTTTTTCCTTCCGCAGAGTGCTCCCCTGGGTGGTACGGCCACAACTGCGAACGGCCGTGCAAGTGCAAGAACGGGGGCCTGTGTGACATTACCACGGGGATGTGCCACTGCCCGGCTGGCTTCATCGGCGCCGACTGCGGTATCGGTGAGTGCCGGCTCAGCGGGGGGATCGCTGAGCTCGCGGAGTTCCCTCAGCGGGAGGGGAACGGAGGTAGGCGCAAACCCTGCGCGCAGCCGGGTTGCTGACGCTGCGGGAGAGGAGTTACGGGGACTGGCTCCCACCCTGGCCCAAAAAAACCTCCTGGTCTCACCCTGCAGCCCTGCGCTGCCAGCGATGCCCTCCCCGCCTCGGTCCGGGGGCTGCGGGCGTGCTGCCAGCCTTCCTCTGGGACTGCGGTCGCAGCTGACCTCCTTCGCTGCCTGCCTTAACCTGCGGAAACATTTTTCTTGCACCAAATTTTATGCCAAAATGATTGCTCCACCACGAAGGGCCTGCGCAGCAGCCTCCGCATGGCGCGGGGCGCTGCGTCCAGCGATACCTCGCTGCCTCGCTGCTAGAAACGCTCCGCTCCGCCAGCAGAAGGAAGCCGAAAAGCTCCGTCGCGCTGCGGGCTCGCGCCAGGGCTGCAGCCCGTCGTCCCCTCGCGCCCCGTGGCTCTGCGCGCGTGCCGTCGCCGAGGCTGTGCTTTGGGGCGGCCGAGGCAGCTCGAGGTCTTCCTCCCGCCAGGATGTCCTGCTGGTCGCTACGGCAAGGACTGCGCTCGGGTGTGCTCCTGCGGCAACGGCGCTGGCTGCCACCCCGTCACCGGAGACTGCGTTTGCCCCACGGGACGCGCGGGTCCCGCCTGCGAGCAAGGTGGGTGCTGCCTGCAGGGTCGGGAGACAGCGGGCACGTCGGGCAGTGAGCTGGGAAAGGTCCGGAGTGGGAAGTGATCTCCTTGCCCTGAGACCCCTGCCTGTCCGTGGGTGCTCCTGAGCTGTGGTCTGCGTGGTCTGCGTGCCCGCTGCCACCTCGTCGTGTCCCGCAGGCTGTGAGAAGCACCGGTACGGCGTGGGCTGCCAGCAGACCTGCTCCTGCCGCAACGGCGGGCGGTGCGATGCAGCCGACGGCTCCTGCTCGTGTGCGCTGGGGTGGACGGGCACATCCTGCGAATTAGGTAAAGCTGACCCGCGCTGGCCCAGTAACTGTGGAGCTCACAGAATCACAGAATCACAGCATGTCAGGGGTCGGCAGGGACCTCTGTGGGTCACCCAGCCCAGCCCCCTGCCCAAGCAGGGTCACCCACAGCAGGCTGCACAGCACCGCGTCCAGGCGGGGCTGGAATATCTCCAGAGAAGGAGACTCCACAGCCTCCCTGGGCAGCCTGGGCCAGGGCTCCGTCACCCTCAGAGGGAAGAAGTTCTTCCTCGGGTTCAGCTGGAGCTTCCTCTGCTCCAGTTTGTGCCCGTTGCCCCTTGTCCTGTCGCTGGGCACCACTGGAAAGAGTCTGGCCCCGTCCTCCTGACCCCCACCCTGCAGATATTTAGAGGCATTTCTAAGGTCCCCTCTCAGCCTTCTCTTCTCCAGGCTGAACAAGCCCAGCTCCCTCAGCCTCTCCTTGCAGGAGAGATGCTCCAGTCCCCTCCTCATCCTCATAGCCCTCCGCTGGGCTCTCTCCAGTAGCTCCTCATCTTTCTTGAACTGGGGAGCCCAGAACTGGACACAGTGCTCCAGATGGGGCCTCCCCAGGGCAGAGCAGAGGGGAAGGAGAACCTGAGCTCGCTCAGGTTGTTTCATACTGGGTCCAGTTTCTGCTACCCCGCCGTGCCCGTTGTGCCTTACCGTGTCGCAGCACCTCAAGGGTGCAGGACCAGGGCCGGCTCTCCGGCCGCGGAGCAGCTCTGCCCGCTGCGTTTCGCCCGCAGAATGCCCGCCGGGAAGGTACGGAGCCGACTGCCAGCTCCGCTGCGCCTGCCTGCACAACGCCAGCTGCGACCCGGCGACGGGAGCCTGCCGCTGCGCCGCCGGCCGCTACGGGCCCCGCTGCGAGCACAGTGAGTGGCGGCCGCCCAGCACCCTCGGCTTCGCGAGGAGGAGGGCGGGGGGGGGGGGTATTTTCCGAAGCTCCTCCAGCGAGCATGGCCGTAGGACAGAGGTGTGACCCCGCTGCAGCCGCACATGCGTGCGCCGACGGGCTCGTCCTTGCTTACTGGTGCTCACTGGAACCCTTCCCGGGCAGCAGAAGCAGTCACGGAGAAGGTGATGTCTGTTTTTTTGTGTGGGGACCGCTGGAGGCAGAGGTGCCATTCGCAGGCATGCGTGTCATGGCCACGCAGCTGGGTGCCGGCTGACCGAGCCATCGCGCCGGCGCTGACCCGCTGCGCTGCGCAGCCCAGGCTCGCTGCCGGAACCCGGCTGCGAAAAACCGCCTGTTCGGGCGCGTCTCGGCGAGGAAGGCTCGTTGCTTCTCTCTGCTGGGCTGAGGGAGGCTTCGCTGCAGATGCTGCCTGAGTTCAACCCGCCCGTGCTCCAATGAGCTCTCCATCCCAGGCTGTCCCGCCGGCTTCCACGGAGCCGGCTGCCGGGAGCGCTGCGACTGCGAGCACGGAGCAGGCTGCGACCCAGCCACCGGCCGCTGCCGCTGCCCGGCCGGGCTCCGCGGCGAGCGCTGCCAGACAGGTACCCCGTCCTCCTCCCAGACGGGCACCCCGTCCTCCTCCGGCTCCCCGAGAAGCAGGAGGGAGCCCGAGGCACAGTCTCGCAGCTCGTGTGCTGCATCTCACCTCCCAAAACAGGCTGCAAGGAAGGGACGTACGGCGAGGGATGCCAGCAGCTCTGCGACTGCGCTGGCGACGCGCCCTGCGACCCAGCCACGGGGCACTGCCTGTGTCCCCCGGGGAAGACCGGCCTCAAGTGCGGCTCGGGTGAGCTGAGCCACAGCTCGGGGGGGTGAGAGAGGGCACTGTGCAAGAGAGCATCGACAGCAGGCTAGAGGCCAAGTCCTGAAATGGATGCAAAACCCCTCTTCTTGGCGCTGGATTTGCATGGATGGGGGCTTTTTTTGTGTGTGTGTGTGTCCCCTCAAAGAGTAAGAGGACATCTCAATGATGCTGTGATTCTATAACAGTGGTAGTCACCTCCCCAGCCTCTATTTATAGTCAGCTCCGAATGCAGATGTGCCCCCAGCCTCCAGTGCCCTCGTGTTTAGATCCCCAGGGTCACAAGGCTGAGGCTCACACGGAGAAGGAGCACGCCCTTGGCCTTGGGACGCTCTGATGTCCCGAATCCCCGGCGCTCGAGAGCAGGCTGGGGCCGGGGGGCGGCGAGGCAGAAGGCTCTCTGCCTCACCTCGCCCTCAGCCTCCCCTGCAAGCCCTGCCTGTCGCGCCGCGGGAAATGCCGGAGCGTTTCGGAGCCTAAGAGCCTCTCTGCCCCTCCCCAGACTGCCGGCCGACCGAGTACGGCCCGGGCTGCAGC
This sequence comes from Opisthocomus hoazin, assembly GCF_030867145.1. Classification (NCBI taxonomy): domain Eukaryota; kingdom Metazoa; phylum Chordata; class Aves; order Opisthocomiformes; family Opisthocomidae; genus Opisthocomus; species Opisthocomus hoazin. Next base: position 20,982,313 of record NC_134429.1, on the reverse strand, counting down.
CTGCCCTGCCAGTGCGTCCCCGGCAGCTCCTACTGCAACGCTCGGAACGGCCAGTGCCTCTGCCTGCACGGGCACATGGGACCGACCTGCCGGGAAGGTAACGCAGTGCCACGGGGAGCACCGCGGGCTGCACGTGACGGCGGTCCCGATGCAAAGGCAGCCGCTGCGGGGGGATGCTGGGGTGCCCGTGCTGGACCGATGCTCGTGTCCTGGTGGGTTGGTTTCGGTAGCGGTGCTGTCAGCTGAAACCAGTGACATGGCGGAGCACCTGCCCCTTCCCATGGCCCACGCTTGGTGTGATTTGTTCACCGTCACCCCAGCCGCGAGGGAAAACGCGGGCTGCGTGCTGACAGTGCTGTGAAAACAACGCTGCTCAGCAGTCGGACCCCAAATGCGCCCGTGGTAAAGCCAGGGCACAAAGCCCACTCTTTTCTGGGCACACTGGAACAAAATGATCCCGGGCACAGACCGTGATGGAAGAAACGCACCCCGTATGCCTGCCCGAGGCATGGCTGAGCCTGTTGGCTCCCCGCGGGCGCTGCTGCGGGACGCTGGCAGGACGGGTCCGCCTTGCTTTGCAGGTGCTGCGCCTCGTCTGCCGCCGGCCGAGCATCCCTCCGCGGGCCCAGGTCAGTGACAGACCCCCGTGAGCAGCCCACCGCACGCCGCCGCTGCCGGCACCCGCCGGAAAATGCAGCTCCGACGTGGAGCGACAGAGCCCGGCTGCGGGCGCAGAGCGGGGCCAGCGCGGCCGGCTCGTGCCGTGCCCTGGCCGGAGGGCAGCGGGCGGTGCGGCGGGTCACCCTGGCTGTGGCATCTCCCCTCCCGTGCCATGGGCTGTCGGCACCCGCTGCGAGCACTGACCCGTCCCGGCTTCCCTTGCAGCTGCGCAGACCCCGGTGCCCACTGCGTCACCATGGCCCCGGGCCGGGCGCCAGCCAGCCGAGCACTAGGTCCTGCGGCCACCGGCAGCCGTGTGACCAAGCAGCCACCCGAAGATGCCAACGACCCATTGAATGGACTTGTTTAGGAGCCACACGAGCGGTTATCGTCGCCTGCGCTGCTGCTTTTGGAGGTGTCTGAGCAAGGCTGAAGCGCCGAGTGTAACCGGTTCACCACGATGGCACGGGCTGGCCTCGGGGCATGCCACAAGGACACGCACGCCGACACCAGTCCATGCCACGAGGACACACACACCAACACCAGTCCATGCCATGAGGACACAGGCAAACACCGGCACATGACACAAGGGCATGCACGCCGACACCGGTGCACAGCATGAGGACATGAATGCCGACACTCGTGCACATCATGAGGACGTGCACACCGACACCGGTCCATGCCACGAGGACACATACGCTGACACCGGTCCGTGCCACGAGGGCACGCACGCCAGCACCGGTGCACACCACGAGGACACGCACACCGACACCGGCACACGCCTCGGCCAGACAGCAGAAGGAACAGTTCGGGAGCGATCGCTTCTGGGCAGCGGACAGCGGACTTGATAGCTCGTGGCAAACTGCTGGCCTTCATCTTTTGGGTGCTGGGCTTGGGGAGGGGGCTGACGTGGTTCAAAACAGGTATTTATGCAACAATATTCATGGGGAGCTGAACAACAGGGTTGTCAGAACTGAGAGCCGAACGTGCCTGACTCTCCTGAGTTCTCCTCCTGTAGAAGTACCGCCGCACTTGAATTTTTTTTTTTTTCCAATTTGAATTTGCAATGGTCTTTTACTGCAAATTATCATTTGGCGTGGGGGCAAGGCGCTGGGCTCTAGCACTTAGCACTCCGGCTCCGCAGCGCCGTGCCCGCAGCCCGACCTCCTCCGTCAGCACGAGCCCAGTGCCCCCAGTTGGCACGTGCAGCGCGGCCGTGCCTTCCTCGCGGACGGCCCGTCTGCCCTTCGCCAGCTTCGCAGGGGTCAGGAGCCGGCGTTGCACACCAGGAGGGTGTCAGCCCACTTGAGCTGCCCACCTCGTTTGCTCCACTGAAAAATAAGCCTAAATTAAGTGTAATAATCAAAGATGCTGTGTGGATAAGCTCAAAGCTCTTGCATGGTCAGGTAAATCCCAATCCCCATTTAAGCGTTCTCGCCCCAGCCCTGGACCCTGCGTTATTTTCCCACCCCAGCTGAGCCCAGGAGCTGGGAAGGGGACGGAGGAAGAGCCCGGAGGCTGCACAGCCTCAGCCGGCGCCCGGCTCGGCAGCGAGCGCGGACCCCTGGCTGCCACCCGCCGCAGCGGGGACCGCCGTGCCCCAGCCCGGGCTCCGGGGCCAACCGCCTGCCCCAGCCCCGACACGTGTGTGCACAGAGCTCTGGGGTCGGCGGAGCGCGAGGGCTGGCGAGGTCAGCAGGCAGCAGCTCAGTGAAGTAACGGGGCGGCCCCGGCCCCCCCAGGTGCCTCTGCCACCGCCGCCCAGCCCTGCCCAGGCGCTTGGCCGTTAAATTATTCCCACGGGGGCCAACTGAAAATAATAAAAGAATTGTTTCTTTTCCTGATGGAATTTATTTTAATCTGTATATAACTTGTAATTTTTTGCTCATTCTTTTCTTATTTTATTTCTTCCTTAACAGTATTTTTTGCATTAGGTATCATTATTGTGAAGAAATAATGTTAATATAAGTCTGTAGTGAAGGACCAAAACGGTGTAATTGAGGGTGTCTGTGGGGGTAGGAAGATGTTGTCCGTGTGCCAAGCGACCCCGATCAGTCCTGCTGGCCCTGCTGCCGACTCCCCAGACAACCCGACGTTCTGTTCCCTTTGCCTTTCAGCGACCCTTGCGTCGGACGCAGGTTTCCATCTCTTTCCTCGGCCGGCTGGGAAGCGAGCGCAGCCTCCCCCGGAACGCGAGCAGCCCCTGCCCGCGGGGCCAGCCGGGCTCCGCAGGGCGAGCACGGAGCCGGCCAAAGACCCGGGAGCCGGCGAGCGATGCCACCGCGCCGCGTGTCCCCCCGCAGCCCCTGCCGCCCGCCAGCACCGAGGTGCAGAGGAGCCCTTGGCCCCCCTGGCCCTGCTCCGGGGGAGCGCAGAAACCCAGCCCAGCCCCTAGCACGGGGACCATCGGTCCTGTCCCGTCCCAGCAGCGAAGCCGGAGCTGCAGCTCGGCCCCTGCTTGCACCGAGCCACACGGCTGAGCATGGGAGCGCAGCAGCTATATTTTTTTATATCATGTTTTTTGTTGCTGTTTGTATTTCTCAATACAGTTTGTCTGCTTCCTCTATTCACGTAGCTAGTGCCTCTCTTTTTAGATCCCATCTCCTCTAATTTAGCACCAATGAGAAATCCTCGTTCTTCCACAGTTTAGAGAAATAAACGGAAAGCCTCACCGAATTTCCGTCTGCCTGGCGTCTCTCAGTCCATTGCACGTGAAACGCGCCGTGCCTGACCGGGGGTCTGCAGCCCGCTCTCCCCACGGAGGTGTCCCGGGGTGCGCGGTGTCGACAACAAGCAGAGGCCAGCTCGTGCTGCCAGCCAAAGGAAGCTTTCGCTTTAGAGCTTTCTCTTTCTCTTTAGAGCTCGGAGTGGGGAGCCCTGGCTCCTTGGCGCTGACCTGGCACGGAGCGGTCGTGCTCAGGGACGCCGTCACCGTAAACCCGGGGCCCCACCGGTGCTGCTGACGCTGTGCGCCGTTCCCTTTCGGGCAAGGACAGGCGTTTCATGGGGAGCCATGAATTTATTGTGAACCCAATTCATCCTTTAACAGGTTAATCCAAACAGAAGCATCGCAACGCTGTCGACCCAAAGCCAGGCAGCGCGTGGAGCTGCCTCACCCCGAAATCGTGGCTGCCGTTTCCCCTCCACGAGGTGCGACCGGCTGAGCATCGCTGAGCGTCGCTGAGCACCGCAGAGCGGCCGAGAGCCGCCCGGCCCCGTCTCCTTCCCCCCACCCCAAGGCCCTGCGGCATGGAACACCCCACTCCTGAAAATCCCAGATGCGAACTGCTCAGCTATGACAGAAGAATCACACTGCCTCGGCCCTCTTCGTTAATCACTTGTTGGTGCTAATTCTGGGGGAGAAGGGGACAAGAGGGGACCGCTCTGCCTCGGGAAGGCCCAGCTGGACCCTGCGTGCCTGCGTCCCGCTCCAGGGGACGGAACCCCCACCTCCTGCCCATGGTGGGTGGTGGTGCGGGCAGCCGGGCGCCGCAGCACGGCTCGTCCGGCAGCACCTGCCAACCGCTTCCCATTTCACAGCCACTTCTGGCCCTGGAGCAGACTCCGTGGGAACAACGCCGACCGCACCAGCCCCCGGCACCGGCTGCTTTGGGCAGCGACCGGGAGGTGGTGGGCACCACCTCGCCCTGTGGCGGTCACAGCTGTGTTCAGAAGAACCAAGAATAATCATGGGGGGAGGAAAAAAATGAAAAAAAAAAAAAAGAGGAGGGGAAAATTGGGCCAAGAGATAAGCCTAGCACATTGATTTAAGCTGTTAGAAGTTCTCCATTCCGGTACGCTCTCCCTACGCCCCGGTCTGCCTACGCCAGGCGTGCGGCCGCTGCCAGCGGGCACCGGCCCAGACGTCAGCACGGAGAGAGATGGCAGCACCAGGCGCTTCACGGAGCCCAGAACGCAGCCGTGGCCTTTTCAGCTCGAGCCAACACCCCGGCTGCCTCCCAAAGCGTGTTCCGGGTCATTCATATCGGTGCTGGCCCGGAGCGCTCGGACGTCTCACGTCAATTGGCTGCTGTCACGGCCACTGCAACGACCGGCCCTGAACGATAAGACCTGCCGCCTGCGACTGCTCAAGACAAAGGAAACTCTAAGAAGAGAGCACCTCCTGCTCCCTCCTCCCTGTGGGCTCAGTCCGCAGAGGCTTGAAGACCCCTGCAATAAGTCCCGACGGAGGCGTCTGTCCTTGGCCGTGAGCTTACACGTCGGTCTCGATGCGCAGCCGCTCCATCCGGCGGACGTTGCACTCCACGGCCGTGCGGCTGGTGATCTGCCGAGCGCAGGCCTGGGGAAACCAGCCCCGCTCGCCGTCCCTGAGCCTCTCACCCCAGCACCAGCCTAGGAGGAGAACAGAGCTGGTCACAGAGCCTCTCACCCCAGCACCAGCCTAGGAGGAGAACAGAGCTGGTCACAGAGCCTCTCACCCCAGCACCAGCCTAGGAGGAGAACAGAGCTGGTCACAGAGCAAGGGGCCAGGGCCACGGCTCCCGGGGATGCGCGTGGAGGGAGAGGGCTGCACCAGCCGGGGACAGCGGGGAAGGCTTCGCAGGGGAGGAGGTTTCTGATTTACTGGGGCTGATTTCTCTCCCATGTGAGGTCTCCAAAGCCGGCTGCGCACAGGAGTCACTGGTGAGTAAGGCAGCGGCCGCCCATGGCAGTGCCACCTCCATCACCCTGCTGTCACAGCACCAGCCAGCGACACGGACCCCACCAGCAGCCAGGGCTTCCTGGAAGCCTCTGAAAACTGCTGATGTCCCAGTTCACTGGGATCACTGGAGCTTTCCACCCCCCCACCACCGCTGCTCTGCCCCAGGTCAGCCTTCCCCGCCGCAGCTCCCCGCTCGCCGGCACTCACCGTCCTCCCCGCCCAGCACCAGGACCACGTCCGCCTGCTGCAGGGAGAGCTCGTCCGCCTGCTTGGCCAGGTACGTGCGGATCATCTCCACTTGGCTCAGCTCTGCAGAGGACAGCGGGGGCTGAGTGAGACCCCGGCACCCCTCGCTGCCCACCCCGCCGGGCTCCGCAGCCCTGCCCCGCGCCCCTCCTGCCCCCCATCCCCGCGGCACACCGGGAGGGGAGGCCAGACCTCTCCTTCCCAACAGCCCGAGGCACTCCACTGTGCCTCCCAGGAAATGTATTTAAGGTTTATTGTGACTGCCAACTTAATTGGAGGCAACTCCTAACAAGCAAGGCGCGGTGCCCGGAGCTCTCCTCTCCCTCCACACCCGTCCTCAGCTCCTTCTCCAGCAGGAGCCGGTGGGAAGCGGGTGAAAACCTGCGCCTGCAAACGCTCAGGCTCCAGCACGGCCGCCAGTCCCCGCGTGCCGGTACCTCCTCTAGGAGTGGCGTCCGGCTGCTCCTTGTCTCGGTGCATCAGCGCAGTCATCCACCGGGCCCGGTCGCTCCTGGCAGAGGGAAAGCCCCGCGTTACGGAGAAAGCCTTAGGGACAGCGTCTGTGCTGCTGGCGGTAGCTGGGAAAAAGGCTGGATAAAGGATTTCCAGGGGTCAGGCTGGACAAGCGTCTGATCAGAGCGTTCCGCGCAAAGACACGTCCCAGGCAGCGCACATCACCCAGCCGCTTCGCTGAGTTTTACACGGGAGCTACGCTGGAAATCGGAAAGAGCGGAGGAAACGGCAAAGGGGCCGCTGGTGGTGGGCATCACCTCGCCCTGTGGCGCTCACAGCTGTGTTCAGAAGAGCCAAGAATAATCATGGCGGGGGGGGGGGGGAATGAAAAAAATAGAGGAGGGGAAAATTGGGCCAAGAAATAAGCCTAGCACATTGATTGAAGTTGTTAAAAGTTCTCCATTCCGGTACGCATGGAACGACTGCGCAGGTCGCCCTTTCTGGGAGGAGGAGCGGGGAGGGGAAGGGCGCTTCGCCTCAGCGGGAGGCACCGGTTCATCCCCCAAGCGAGAGCCAGCACCCTGCCAGATCCCACCGGGCCACTCACAGCGTCTCCGCCGAGAGCACGACCTCCTCGCGCCGGCCCTCGCTGTCCTTCTCCATCGCCACCCGCAGCAGGTGCCCGTTGGCCGCGCCGCGGGCCGTGCCGCCGCTCCCGGCCTTGCCGGGAGGAGGGGAAGGTGGGTCCGCGCTCTCGATCTTCTCCACCGTGATCTGGTCCAGCGCGGCGTAGTTCACGACGGCGTAGCTCTCCTCGCTGCGGCAAAGACGGGGTCGGCACCTCAGCCCCGCGCAGCCGAGAGGGGACCGAGCTGCCTCCCGGCACAGAGCTCAGCGGGCAGCACCAGGGTGACCGGCACAGTGAGGACACGAGGTGATGATGCCCAGGGGTGGGACACGGCTCTGCAGACTTCCTGGCCACCCACAATCAGCCAAGGGCTGCGGAGCTGGGCGCTAGGAAGGGCCACGTCAACGCAGCTCAAAGCAGGGAAATCTCGAGAATTTCTTAGGCTTGGGAAATTAAGATTTTAACCCCCCTGGAGGGAAAGGAAGGGGCGTTAAAGCCTTGATGTTATGTAGGGAAAGGAAGCGCTCCCCCGCAGCCTTACCTCTTCTTCTTGGTGATGATGAGGACGTCGTTGAACAAGAAGAGGTGGCAGAGCCTGCCGGCGCCTCGGCGGAAGATGCCGGCCTCCTCCGACGGCAGCAGGTACAGCTCGCCCCGCTTCAGCAGCCAGCGGGAGGCAGAGATCAGCGGCAGAGGCTGGAAAGGATCCGCAGAACGGCCGGCTTACTGCCCGTCTCACGAGTGGTGGGAAGAACCCACCCGAGAAGACGTCTTGGGACTCGGAGTGGACCCTGGGGTCAGTCGGGATGGACACATCACGCACATTTAGCGCGTGATGTGTCCATCCCGACTGACCCCAGGGTCTGGGTCTCCTCAACAGCACGTCCCCAGAAGATTTTCTTTTTTCCCCCCACCCTGCTTCCACAAGTCCTCACCTTCTTCTTCCCGAATTCCAGCTGCTTCTGCAGGGTGTACATCTGCTCGGTCCTCTCCATAGCGCGAGCTCCCTCGTTGCATTTCTTCACCAGCTGCAGACAGAAAAACCACCAGAAGGGAAGCGGAGAGCGGCGAGAGGCTGAGCCCATCCATCCCTCGCATCAGCAAGAGCGCGGCCGGCGCGGGCTCTGCCCACGCTCCTGCACTGGAGAAAGAGCTGAGTCCTCGCAGAGGGTTCAACCGGGTTTGGGACCGGCAGCTGGAGGTTCTCCTGCCAGCAGAGAGCTCCAGGAGGGAGACAGCACCTTGCCTCTGCCTGGAGAGGGACCAAAGCAAAACCTCACCGAAACCGAGCTTCACCGAGGAGGAAGAAGAGGACTCGAAGAGGAAGAAATAACCACCTGAGGAGAGGAGGTGAAGACAGGAGGACGGGCGATCAAACAGTCACTGGGGAGGTCAGAGATGGGGGGCCAGCGTGGCCCAGCCGGGGGGGTCACGCAACCGTTCCCCCCGCCGGACAGCCGGCGAGCGGCAGGAGCCCACGGCCAGGAGCCGGGCTTCAGGGGGACGAAAGGAAGAGCCGCCACCAGCGATCCGGTGGCCGTAACCTCCGTGGCATGTTGCCTTGTGGGAATGACCACCAGGTGGGAAAGCAGGTGGAGGTGAGACACGGGAGCATGAACAGCGCACGGCCAAGTGCCACCGTGCCCGCCGTTCCCTCGCTCCTCTGCACCTGGCCCTTTGCTTCCCTCACTGCTCTTCGCCTGAATCTCCAAAACCCGCGGCGATTAGGTGTCGAAGGCCACTGTCACCTCGAGGGAGGTTCTGAGGAGGGAGAGCACTAACGGAGAAGACAACGCTGAAGGGAAGGACAGAAGATGGGCCAAAGAGGCAAGAAGAAAAGATGACAAGAAAAAGGAAAAAAAACAAGATCAGGTGAAAAAGGCGAGGAAGGGAGAAGACGCGTACATCCAACAGCTGCCTGGAGCAGAGGAACCTCAAGTGAGGCGTAGGGAGGAGAAACAAGAGGGCAGAAGGGCAGGCTCGGGGCCGGGGCGACGGACCGGTGCGCTGGAAGGACGAGAGGCGCAGGGCTGCCAGCCGGGCCTCACCTTGCTGACGGCTTTCAGGGCTCTGGTGGCAGCTCCATACGCCGCAGTGCACGCTTTTGTTTTTTGACAGATAGTCTAGAATTTCAAGATAGGACACTTCAGTGATATCACAAGACAGAAAACCGCGCACCGGCCCCGGGACTCCAGGACGGGAGACGCGCTCGAGCCGCTCCCGACGGCCAGCCCAGCAGCGGGACAGCGTTCAGCGCCAGGTTTAACGAGCTCGTAGCTGAGAACCTGGTCTCTGCTGGGGCTTCCACATCAGCAGGTGCCTGAGCATCCCTGCCAGCCCACGCAGCGGGCAGCCCCCGGCCCGCGCTCCCGCAGCTAGTCACAGACCGGGAGCAGTCACCAGGAGCCCCGCGTCCAGTGGCTTGGCTGGTGGAGCAGCTGGGTCCAGAAGCCACGGGTTTCGAGGAAGCTTGGTGCAAGACCTGCTTTCCCTTCCCGGGCCACCTGACCACCGATGAACCAGGACGCCCGTGCCACCCCACCCTGGGCATGGAGACACGGCACGGGGCGCAGGAGAAGCGCAGGTCGCTCAGGTGGACGGCGCCGAGACGCGAAGCCGGATTCATGCAGCTTGAAGCTGCACATCTGGCACCCACAAGAAGCTCTGGAGCTAAATCCCGAGTTCAGGCTCGGGCATCCCGGCCTCGGCTCCCGCAGGGAGGGAAGTCCAAGCAGAAGGCTGGCCCGGGCTCAGCACACCGAAGTAGGACGTAACCCCGTCACCTCCCTGGAGGTGCCAAGCAATGCCACCCCGTGACTTACATCTAGCAGCAGAGGAAGCCGTGTTACTCTCTGCATGGGGAGGATGAGAAATGAAATCATTGGCAGGCCTCCACATTCCGGTTTCCTTTCAATTTGTTTCAAGGTCTCTTTAAATGAGGAGTTTGTGTTTCTGGAACGGGACAAGAAAGCTGCATGAGCTCCGTTCTTCAGTCCTCAGCATTCTCCAGCGCTTCCCGTGCACGAGAAACGCAGCGACGGCACTGCCCTGGTGCTCAGCGGCAGTCTGCCGAGCTCAGAGCACGGAAAGCGGGCGGATCCATTAGCAGGAGATGGACAATCCCCTAGAGATGCTGAGGCCACCAACAGGCAGGTAAAGCCACAGATGTACCAGCAGCGGACACAAACTTGACCTGCACCACCAGCGCGGTCCGAACAGCCTCCGTAGGTGTCCCCACCACACCCCGTACGTGTCGCTGACCTTGGCAAGACCCATCTGGCTGCAGCACGTGGCACCAGTACCCCCACCTACCCCCGTCCTTCACCCTTCCCGCAGCACAACACGGAGCACGTCCTAACATTTCCAAGAGGCAATGGACCCAGGTTGCACCAGGGGAGGTTCAGATTGGATATTAGAAAAAACATCGTTACTGAAAGAGTGGTCAGGCCTTGGACCAGGCTGCCCAGGGCGGTGGGGGAGTCCCCATCCCTGGAGGGGTTCAGAAACCATGTGAACGTGGCACCTGGGGACATGGTTTAGCAGGCATGGTGGGGTTGGGTTCACAGTTGGACTTGATGATCTTAGAGGTCTTTTCCAACCTATGATTCTAACCATCCCCCACAGACACACCGAGGTCTGGAAGCTGCAGTCTGCTCCGGAAGGAGACAGCTGTCCTTTGGGAACAGGACACGAGCCCAGGGTGCGGGACCCACGCCAGCAGCCGGCCAGCAGCCCCGAAGCCCGGGGACCCCTCGCAGGCACCTCCCCGGCTGAGTGCCCGGCAGGACTCACAGCAGCTTCTGAAGTGTCCTCTGCTGGTAGACCTCGTTGGAGCAGTAGCTGACGTAGGGGTTGAAGTGCTTCGAGGCGTGCTCTTCCACGATGTCACTGATGTCGGGAATGACGAGGTTTTCCTGGTGTCGCTTCTCCAGGTCTTCAAAGAAGCTAAGGAGAGAATTTCAAGTACCTTCACTACAGGACGAAGCGAACAGCCAGATGTTTAACAGTGTTCCCACTGCAATTTTTCCCCGGTTTTCCCAGCGGAGCCAAAGCCCTGGAGCCCTTCTGCCCAGCAACGTCCACACGTACGCCGGCTCTTGGAAGGGGCAGCTTCAGGTTCGGCACCGGAGCGAACCCCTGCCCGCGCTTCGGAGCAAGCAGCCGCCCGGTGCCGCGCCGTCGGCCGTGCCACAGCCAGGCTGGAGCCCGGCGGCTGAGCTCTGCCGGCTCCATCTGCCCCTCGCACCAGCCCCGAGGCATCACCTTCACGGCAGCACCAGGACACCCGAGCAGGGGTTCCCAGGCAGACAGGAGCATCCCAGGCGCGGGGACCGGGGCTCAGCCAGCTTTGGGTGCCCGATGGCAGCCACACGACTGAGCACCACCACCATAACCCATTAAAAAACTGGGTGTCTGGGCGACAGACCCTTCAGCTAGACGATCTCGGGCACATAACAGCAGAGAGCGACAGCAGGGGAGCGTGCCGCGGCACGAGGCGCTGGGGAGATGGGCGATAGACGGGACATCTCGGTACCTTCCACAACCCCAAATGAGCAGAGCTCCAGAGCCCCTCCCCGGGGCCTGCCCGGTCCCAGCCCCGCTTGCCTCGTGCTGGCGGCCAGGACGTCGCTGATGTTGGAGAAGAGGTGGTGATGCTCGGTCTGGGTCATGGTGCCCCTCAGCTCCCCCGACCTCATGAAGTGGCTGACCAGGACGCCCAGGCTGTGCAGGTACGAGTACTCAGAGGTGATGATCTCAAACATTGCCTGAAAGAAGCAGGGCGGTGAAGATGCAGCGACACAAACTGGATTATTCCTGACCAAACAAGGCCGTGGATTAGAACCTGCTGTATCTCCCTGGCATGTGGCTGGCACGCAGCCCCTGGAAACGGCTTTTCCCCAACAGCAGGGCAGCCCCTCACCCGATGCGCTGCCTGGCCTACATCAGTGATGTCAGCAGGTTTGAGGACTTTCGTTAGTAAGCCACAGCCCTACGAAGCTTTGGCTATTTCCCATCAGCGTCCGAAGGAGCTGCCTGCTCCCCTGCCAGGAGACGTGGGTGAGCCCTCCCTACGCTGCCCAGTCCCAGAGCTGCTGGGAACCCCCAGCAGCACCACAGACCCCGCACGCAGGAGCTGAGCCCAGCCCTGCTCCCAGCCGACCCCTGTGCGAGAGGGCTCGGACACCCACGCCTGTCCCACCGCCCTCTGCGCCGGGGCCCACCGAGGCTCTGCTCACCTCCTGCCGCCTGCGCTCCTCGGGCGAGATGCTTTGCAGGACGCCGGCTTCCAGCACCTGCGGGCAGACGCCGGGGTCAGCGGAGCTGGGCAGCCCAGCCATGGGCTTTGCGAGACCTCCAGTGCGGCCAGGGCTCGGCCCCGCAGCCGGAGGTGATTCTCCCCTGAAGAAGAAAGCAAGCCCAGGCGCCAGGAGCACCCGCCTGCTCCTCTCCCAAGCACCACGGCAGCAGCACTGCCGGCATCCCGACGAGCCTGGGCAGGAACCTGCGTGTCCCAGCCGGCACCGACAGCCCCACAATGTCCCACTGCAAAGACGAACGCTGCGGAATCACCTGCTCAGTTTGCTCAGGGAGATCACCAAATCCCAGCATGGCAGGGGCTGGCAGGGCCCTCTGTGGGTCACCCAGCCCAGCCCCCTACCCAAGCAGGGTCACCCAGAGCCGGCTGCACAGCACCGCGTCCAGGCGGGGCTGGAATATCTCCAGAGAAGGAGACTCCACAGCCTCGCTGGGCAGCCTGGGCCAGGGCTCCGGCACCCTCAGAGGGAAGAAGTTCTTCCTCGGGTTCAGCTGGAGCTTCCTCTGCTTCAGTTTGTGCCCGTTGCCCCTTGTCCTGTCGCTGGGCACCACTGAACAGAGTCTGGCCCCATCCTCCTGACCCCCACCCTGCAGATATTTAGCAGCATTTCGAAGGTCCCCTCTCAGCCTTTTCTTCTCCAGGCTGAACAAGCCCAGCTCCCTCAGCCTCTCCTCGCAGGAGATGCTCCAGTCCCCTCCTCATCCTCGTAGCCCTGCGCTGGAGATTTTAAAGCACGTGCAGCTGCAGCACGTCGGGAGCACAGGAGCAGCTGCGGCGAGGCCAAGCGGGGCCTCTCGGACCCCCCGGGCTGGGCTGCTGCCCTTACCTCCGGGAGCTGGCTCCAGCTCACCCGCGCCGGGCGATAGCTCCGCACGACGACAGCGGCTCCCAGCGGGGCCGGCTCTTCTGGGATGGGCTCCTCCAGCGGTTCCTCGTCTGACTCATGGCTGACCGAGTTCAGACCTCTCTCACGGATTTCCTGGTATAGCTGGGGCTCTGCAGATAGAAAGGCAAGAGGTCAGGGAGGACTCTCCCATGGCTTCCCTTCCCACCCCCGCCTCGCCCCGTCAGCCAAGAGCACCGGAGAGCCAGGGCTGGACTTTGCACAGCCCCAGCTGGCCAGCAGCTCCGCTCCCGGCAGCGTCCCGCAGCCAGCGCTGCGCGCGGCTCTCCCATGTTTGCCCAGGGCAAGCAGAGCCGGGAGCGACCCGGCTGCGAGCGCGGCAGCAGCTGCCCGAGCCCCATCGCGCCCCGGGGAGCGGGAAAGCGGGGCCGCAACGCTCCTCGCAGGCTGGGAAAGAGGGGCAGCAGCCGTCACCCCGGGCCAGGGACCCGCAGCAGCCAAAGGGACTTGCAGGGACTCGCTTGGCCAGGCAGAGGGACGCCGGCACTCACGGTCCTTGAAGGAGCCGCCACGCTTCTGCACCCGCCTCCGTCCAAATGCTCTCTGCGGGAGGAAGAAGAGGAGAAGACGCTGTGGTTACTGCGCTTCTGCGGCTCTGGAAAGGGGAGCAGGCACCTGCACACCCAATCAGCCACCACCCCCCCGTTCTCTCAGCCAGGCCTTTGAGCGTTTGTTTGCCTTACCGAGGTGACTCAGCCCTCACCCGGCACTATCGGGGTCACGATCTGAACCATTTCGCGGCGACGCCGCTGCCTCTCACATCTGTCTGTCTCACTCCTGGACTTTGCCTGCTCCGGAGTCTCCTTTCGCCCAGCCCGGCTTCACCCGTGTCTGAGCACAACCAACCGCCGCCCCGAGCTGCACGCCCGGCCAACCCCACCCTGCCCTGACGACGAGCCCCAGCGCAGCCAGCTGCACCCCCCGAAAGCCATCGCAGCTCTTTCTGGGCTCTCTGGGGACCTGCAGCATCTGCGGGTGACACGCAGAGCCCGTCCCCAGGCTCCGCAAGCCCCGCCAGCTCCCCGCCAGGCTCCGTAACCGCAGCAGGACGAAGGCTCTGCAGAGCCCCCGGCAGCAGCTCATCACCCAGGAGAGTGGGGGGCTCGATCCCCCCCCCAGAGCAGCGGGGTGGCAGCGGGTGCAGAACCCACCTTGCTGCGGCCGGGGCTGCGGGCGGGCAGGGCGCTGCCCTCCTCCGACACGGGCTGCAGCGAGGGGACGGCGCTCGCCGGCTCCGGCTCCGCGCCCAGGCCCTTCATGGCGGCGCGGTAGGACATGTTCCTCAGGTTGCGCTTGAGGACCCCCCCGCCGTCATCCTCCACCTCGGCCTCGGGGAAGAGGCTGGGGACGGACGCCCGCTTCGGGTCGGGGCCCGGGGGCTCGCGGCTCAGCCCGGCCACCCCGAAGCTCTGGTGCCGGGAGGGGCTGGTCCTGGTCTTGGTGGAGACGGCCAAGCTCTTGGGGATCAGCTGCTGCGTCCCCATCTTCAGCGCGGCCGGGCTGTCCGTGCTGAGGACGATGCGGCGGGGCTCAGCGGATGGGGGGGAGCCCGCAGCCGAGAGCGGGGCTGCATCGGGCTCCATGGAGCTGCGCTTCCCGGGGGGGGAGGTCGGGCTGGGGGGCTCCGGCCGCGGCGGGTGGCATCGGTACTCCAGGAGAAAGGTCTGGTCACCCACAGCGCTGCCAGGGGGGCTCCGAGACATGGCGGTGGCACGGGAGGCTGCGTGAGACAGACAGACAGATGGAACCACGCTCCCCAGCGAGGCAGAGGGCATCCACGCTTCGCCACGGCCGGCGTCACCGCTCTGCACGGGGAACCTCGGGGCAGCGCAGGACGCAGCCTCTGCTCTCCCAGGGTGCTGCGGGCAGGCAGAGCCCGCTCGGACGCCCTCGCGATGCTCCCGCTGCCCACCCACCTCTCCCCACGCCCGGCTTCGGCAGAGCAGCCAGGCCCCGCGGCAGGCATCACCGTCCCCGTCAGGGACCGGGGTGCCGGCAGCCAGAGCCACCGGCCCCAGCCTTCACCTTCCGACTTCCACCTCCCCCAGGCTGACCGGGGGTGAGGACCCCGGTGGGTGCCTCGCCGCGAGCCCCCTCTTCCCAAAACCACCCCGGGGAGCGGCTCCACGCCCCGTGCCGCAACACCTGCCTGAGCCCCCAGAGCTCCCCGTCCGGGGTTGAGCTCACTCCTCTCCTCCCATGCCACCCCACGCACCCTGCACTGGCCGGACAAACACCCGGCAGAGCATCGCACGCCCGCTGCCCACCCCGTGGCACGACCCATGGAAAACCCGTGGTTTAACGAGGTCTCATTGACCGCCATCGCCGAGCTGCTCCTTCCCAAAGGCCACGGACCAGGAAACAGAAAGCAAAGCCCGAGCGCGTCTCCCCACGCCAGGGATGGGCAGAAGGACAAACCGGACCCACCGGCAGCAGCTCCTTTCGTCAAGACGCTCCTTCTTCCCCTGCCCTTGGAGGAAGGACGCGCGGCCAAACGTCCCGCCGGCAGGGAAAGCGCTGCGTTCTACCCCAAACCCCGTCCTGGCTGCAGATGAAGCCCACCCTGTGGATGAAGCCCACCCTGCGGGTGAAGACCCCCCCTTCTCCCCACCCACACCCCCGGAACCCCTGGCCGGGACAGCGAGAGCATGGAGCCCCACAGACACTCACCGCTCAACCCTCTGCGGACCCGCTGCCTCCTCCCGGGGGTCTCCTGGGGGTCTCCTGGGCTCCACCAGCCTCCCTTCCCCCCCCAGGAGGGTGCCCGGTAGCTGCTGGCTCCGGGGCCCCACGCTCGCCTTGGCCCCGCCCACTCCCTCCCTGGCCCCGCCCCTGGCTGGGGGCACCATCCTGGCTGGGGCGGGGCCAGGGAGGGAGTGGGCGGGGCCAGGGAGGGAGCAGGCCCACCCCCTCACCCAGGCATCAGGGGTCCTGGGGTCCCCGGCTCTGCCCCAAGCCCTGGGACCCGCGGCCGGTGCAGCTGCAGCCATCTCGGCGAGCTCCCGGGGGGTCCGGAGGCTCGGCAGCAAACCAAGAATTAACTAAATTAACTAAAATTCACTAAAATAATCATTTTTCGATGTTTCTCGGCGTTTCTTCCGCGGGGTGTCTGCCCGTGCCGCGCCTCTCCTCGCCCGCGGGATCGCCCGTTCCCCAAAGCCTCCCCACCGAGGTCAGCGGAGGTCGCGGGGTGGTTCGGCAGCGTCCCGCTGTCACACTGACCGGTGACCAACTGCCCCCCCCCCCCGGGGCCTGGAACCCCGCAGACCCCCCCGGCTGTTCCAAACCGGGGGGCTGTCTCTCACCAATGTCAAGGCTCACCGTCGCAGCTCAGGTCTTCCGTGGCTCGAAGTCACCCCGGCTGTCCCTCCCGGGGCTCAGGCACCAGCTTCGGGGGCTCCGCTGCCACGCGCTCGCGGCCGGGGGAAGGGGGTCGGGGGGCCAGGCTGCTGCCAGCCGCCCAGTAACGAACGCGGCTGCCCAGTAAGCCCAGGCTCAACAGAGCTCTGTGTATTTCACAGACTCATAGAATGGTGGGGGTTGGCAGGGCCCTCTGGGGTCCCACCAGCCCAGCCCCCTACCCAAGCAGGGTCACCCAGAGCAGGCTCCACAGCACCGCATCCAGGCGGGGCTGGAGTATCTCCAGAGAAGGAGACTCCACAGCCTCCCTGGGCAGCCTGGGCCAGGGCTCCGTCACCCTCAGAGGCAAGAAGTTCTTCCTTGGGTTCAGCTGGAGCTTCCTCTGCTCCAGTTTGTGCCCGTTGCCCCTTGTCCCGTCGCTGGGCACCACTGGAAAGAGTCTGGCCCCATCCTCCTGACCCCCACCCTGCAGATATCTGTAAGTATATATTAGGTCCCCTCGCAGCCTTCTCTTCTCCAGGAGACAGGCTTTTCCCTGACCTTCTCCTTTGCCCCTGCTCCGATTTTTTTTCCCCACCCTCAAAGCAGAGCCTTTTTCTCGCTGGTTTATGGTGAATCTCAAGCGCTTTCCGGATGACAAAGTCCACTTGTCAGCAATGTTCTTTTAAAAGACCCCGTTCTCCTCTCCCCAGGCCTGACAATCGCTCTATTATCAGAGCTCTCTTACCCGATGGGATTTTTTCCCTTTCCCGCCGGGGCTAACAGGGAGGAAGGCTCCGGCCGTCACCGAGAGGCGGAGGGTTCCCACGCCGGAGTCCCGCCAGGGCTGAAACCCTCCCACGGCCAACTCCAGGGAAGGGCTGGGACGCTGTAGGTGGGACACCATCCCTGGAGCACGACGAAGGACTTCTTGGAAGCGGAGACCGTCCATCAGCGCCGTGCTGCGCGTGGTTGGTTCAGACGCCCTGCGCTCAAGCCATTTTCGCTCCCGGGACCCCCGCCGAAACGCCTGACCGCTGTCTCTCGGCAGCCCGCTCGCTCCGGCTCGTGGCTGTGAGAGGAAATATTCTTGATGTTTTCAGACAGCTCGCAAACGCTTTGTCCTAAACCGTTCCCCCCGCCCCAGCATGGTCCCTGGGGCGGGACGTGGGGCTCCGCGCCCACCGGCTCCTTCCGGACCCCCGCGGCAGGGAGGGCTGCCCCGGGGCCGGGCTGCGCAGGCTCTTTTGGAGCGTTACCAACCACGCACGTGAAACACCAAAGGTGCCGAGGGCTCTTTAGCATTACACCACGTCACTCGACGGAGAACCATGGAATCATGAAGGTCAGGAAAGCCCCCTCAGATCACCAAGTCCAGCCGTCACCCCAACACTGCCATGCCTGCTAAACCACGTCACCAAGTGCCACGTCCACACGGTGTTTGCACCCCTCCAGGGCTGGGGACTCCCCCACCGCCCTGGGCAGCCTGGCCCAACGCAGCGCGGCCCCCCGGCCCGGCGCGCAGCAGAGCTGCCGGAGGTCTGGCTTCCTGCGGCACCTGCGGAAGAGGAGGAATACAAGATGTTATTTTTGCAGACTATAAAAGTTCTCAAATCCAGATCTTCGTCCCCACCTACGTTCTTCCACCACGTTCCCCTCCAGCCCGGGGCTCGCCGGCCCGTACCGCGGCTCCACCGCCCACCCAGCAGCCCCCAGCCCACCCAGCAGCCCACCGCGCCGCCGCCGTCCTGCCAAGAAAGCGAGCTCACGGGACCACCGCTTATAAAAGCACACAGGTTTATTGCATATCAATCTCATGTATAAATTCGTTGTAGCATTGGAAAGATTACATTTGGTATACATTCCTATTCTACAGCATTAACCTCAAAATCAGCTTTTTCTATTCATTATTTTAAAGGAATTTCTCTACACAAGTACATTTGTCTTTTATCACAAGCATCAAAATGAAATTTGTAAAATCGCTTTTTTAATTATTTTCTACACTTCATATCTTTTATTTCATTATGCTCCCAACAAAGCGATTTCATATTAATTAATAACTGCCAACACTTTTTTTTTTTTACTTCTTCCTTGGCAGTTCAAGGCTTCTAGCCCCGGACGCAAAATCTAATCACATATACAATAAGTGCATCTACGGAATTTTTTTCTTTTTAATAAAAATTTCACAAACAGACACAATAATGACTGCTAAACACAAGTCATGCACAGTTTACTTATAAACATAACAGAAGCAATATACAATCAAGAATGATATGGAACAAGCACCATCCTCTTTCTCAATGTTTTTTAAACATTATATGAAAACCAGACATTTACAATTGATTTTAAAAAAACACTATACAGTTCTAAAGAAAAAAACCCAACTAAATCATATCTGTATTGTAACAATGGGAAAAGGAATGACATAGGATGCACAGCTTTATGATTCTTGCAAGCACAATATATATATGTTTTAAATTACATCTTCTGCAGGCTGGAAATGACATCAGGGCAAACCATCTCCTGCTTCGGAGAGAGCGACGAGAACGTCAGATACATTGAGAATTACTTTCAGAATTACTTTGTTCACATGTGAATTGCACATTTGGAAATCAAAGCTGCCTTTTTTTTCGTTTTCATTCTTTTTCCAAAGTGGTAACAAGAATTAATGACAGAAGAGAGAGAAAAATAATCTCGGAATCATTCAGTAACATTTTAATCACAGTATCACTCAACACTACAGAGAAAAAAGTTCCATGGCTTTGTGAGAACACTACTGACCATCGGCCGGGAGCAGGGGGTTCTGCCTGCCCGCCGCCAGCGCCGCGCCCAGCGGACGGCGTCGCTCCCTGCCCGCTCTCCGACGGGCAGCAGCGGGCAGGTTCCCACCCCGCGACGCTCCCTGCCCCCCGCCACACACACACACACACAGTACAGCACGTAAAAATCGCATGGAAGTCAGTAGATCGAGCTCGGCGGGGGAGGGGGGGCTCCCAATCCAGTGCTTTGATGCTTAGAGTCAAACACGTCCACGCCATTGTGCAAGTGCTTTGCGAGAGGCTTCCGGCGAAGCGAGAAAGAAGCCGTTGCCACGAGCGTCTGTCGCCAGTCTAAGTGCTGAGCAGGGAGACGTGGAACGCTTCCCGCCAGCCAGGCGCCGAGCGCCGCGCCTGGGCCCGGCACGCAGCGCAGCGCGGGACGCGGCTCGAAGGCACGCGCCGAGCGGGAACGCCCGGCTGCATCACGCCGCAAACCGGCGCGGGCTTGGCTCGTCCCGTCCCACCGCGGAGCCCGGCGCGCTCGTGGCCGTGCCGCAGCGATCTGCATCCGTACCGACCCCGAGCGCGCAAGGGACGGGCACAGCACGCGCACCAGACCCCGCTCCTCCTCCCCGACGAAGACAGACCCATCCCTGGCCAAGGCGGCGTGCGGGAGGAGCGAGGTTCCCGTCCCGGCGCAGCTTCGCCCCAGCAGCGTCGCACGGCCCAACGGCCACCACCCGGCGCGGCTCACACCAGAAATCCGCAGCCCTTCTCCGCTCCGCTCCCCGTCGCGGCGGCACGGCTGCGAGATGCGACAACGCTTTTCATCAACAGATCCTGCGCAAGTATCCCCGGGGTGAAGCCCACCGCGAGCGGTGCCCCGGCGTCCCACCACCGCGACCGCGGCTCCGCGGCATCGCCTCCAGGCCACGGGGCCCAGGCTGGAAGCCAGCCGCGCTCCGGCGGCAGGACCTGCCCGGAGACGCCGGGACCGCTCGGGAAGCATCCTTCGCAGCACGGCATCGCCTCTGTCTGCAACGGCAAATCGAGAACGGAGCCCCCGCTACGAGCTGCAACACGTTTCAAGTGCAATCGAAGGCAAGCTACGAGATGGCGAGGGACGCAGCGAGGCTTGCTGTTTATTTAACTGGGGGAAAATTAAAACTTGTAATCAGTGCTAAATTAGAGGAGTCGGGAGATCCTACAACAAACAGAGACACTGGCTAGAGAAAACGGGAAGAAAACTGCATTAGGAAATACGAAAAGAAAAAAAAAAAAAAATCATTTCATGATTTTAAGAACTCTGTTTCGAATGTCCTTAATCCCTGGCTGGATTGTGCCTGCCCGTCCCCGGCACCGCGGGAGAAGAGCCCGGGGAGCGCGGCGCAGCCCTGCGAGGGTCCGGAGCTGCTGCCCCGCCAAAGCGCCCGGCGGCAGGCACACGGCAGCGGGCAGGGGGCTGGGAACACCACGTACCCCCCCAAAAACCCCCACAGTAACAGCCGCGTTCCTCGGCGCTCAGCCCCCACCCGGAGAGCAGCTCCGTCACCTCCTCCCGCGGAGCAGCACGCCGCCGACCTCGGAATTCACAGCTTCCTTCCACAACGACCGAAACGCTGGGTCAGAGCACGCACGCACTTACTGCGACCCACAGGTCCCGTTCCAGCACGGCAGACGGAGTGGCGGGCCCTACCAGGAGGATGCTCAGACGTGTGGTTTACTCCAGCCAGGTCCCCAGGAGTCCCCGAGCTGCAGCGGGACAGGAGCCGTCCGTCCCCTGCGCGAGGCCGGGCTGTGCCGCCGCGCTCTCCCGGAGCAGGGTCTGGGAACCCGCGCGGTCCCATCGGGGCCAAGCTGGTGGCGATGGTCCCCAGCCCCGAGCGCTCGCCGGACGCTTCCCTGCGCTCCGGGGAGCGGAGCTGGAGCTGCCGGTGGGGGCTCGCGAGCCGGAGGCTTCCCCGGGGCAGAGAACGGGTGCGCAGCCCTGCGGGGGGACACGCGGCGCGGTGGCATCGCTCGCCGGCGCGGTGGCATCGCTCGCCGGCTCCCGGGTCTTTGGCCGGCTCCGTGCTCGCCCTGCGGAGCCCGGCTGGCCCCGCGGGCAGGGGCTGCTCGCGTTCCGGGGGAGGCTGCGCTCGCTTCCCAGCCGGCCGAGGAAAGAGATGGAAACCTGCGTCCGACGCAAGGGTCGCTGAAAGGCAAAGGGAACAGAACGTCGGGTTGTCTGGGGAGTCGGCAGCAGGGCCAGCAGGACTGATCGGGGTCGCTTGGCACACGGACAACATCTTCCTACCCCCCGGTTACCAATCACACCACAGACACCCTCAATTACACCGTTTTGGTCCTTCACTACAGACTTATATTAACATTATTTCTTCACAATAATGATACCTAATGCAAAAAATACTGTTAAGGAAGAAATAAAATAAGAAAAGAATGAGCAAAAAATTACAAGTTATATACAGATTAAAATAAATTCCATCAGGAAAAGAAACAATTCTTTTATTATTTTCAGTTGGCCCCCGTGGGAATAATTTAACGGCCAAGCGCCTGGGCAGGGCTGGGCGGCGGTGGCAGAGGCACCTGGGGGGGCCGGGGCCGCCCCGTTACTTCGCCGAGCTGCTGCCTGCTGACCTCGCCAGCCCTCGCGCTCCGCCAACCCCAGAGCTCTGTGCAAATCGTGAAGCAGTTCGGGTTACACCGTTGGTCTCAGAGCCTTGGGCACTTGCACAGGGTGGAAAACCAAAAAGGAAGGGTAAATTTTCTTGGAAAATATGCTGATGCTGCTAGTTGACCTTTTGTTCCTTCTGTACCAAAGCCACCCTAGATGCTTTCCTCCTCGGACAGTCTGAAGCTCCTGGCTAACTAAAATCGGCCTCACGCCTGCTCGTGGGTGCAGAGAGCGAATTGCAAGGGCATCGTTGGTAACACAGCCCCCCGTTCCCCCGAGCAGCTGTTTCCCGTGTTTCAGCATGCTGGAGGGAGCCTTCGCCGCTGTGCTTCTCCACTCCGGCCCGGCACAGCAGCCTTCGCCTGTCCTTCTCCACGCCCAGCAGCCGGAGAGGCTGCGCGCGCCAAGGACCTCCAGGCCGATACACTGTGCGCCGTTCCTCCGAAATCGGCCGGTAGCCCCGTTCTGCAAGCAGCTATGACCCGACACGACACTTCGGAGAAGCACTAAAACACGGTGAAATTCATGGGAGCAGCTCCTCTCGACGGCGGTGGCTGTGGACGCACCTCCCGCTCCCCACGGGCTGCGGATGCGGAACGGCAACAGGTGAGACGCGGAGCACGTCGTTTCGCTCGGTGGCGGCAGCAGTCCAGTCCTCGGCATTTCTGATTTTTAGATGCTGTAATTCGAAAATGCCCCGGACACACATCCTAAACATCACCTGTGTCGCCACAGTTACCCTTTGCAAGGTGTAACTGCTCTCCTGACCCTCCTGCAATCCCGCTTTACCGGCAAAATCACTGCTACAGCAGCAGATCGCAGCTGCAGCGTAGAACAGCGTAAACATCACAGTATTTCTGGAGGCTGCTTTGTATCGGTGAGGATGACGAGACTTTGCAGCGATTTAAAATCACCCATAAAATATCTGCGAGCAATTACACTCAGAGAGACAATTCGATTCTTAGCTGTGTGCTTGAGCAGAGGGCTGTACCCCCGAGGTTGCTGACGCAGAGAAATGATTGAATCTTTCTACTTAAATTATAGGCCAAATAGCAGTGTGCGATGCAGAAGCAGCCATCCAGCATACCAAAACAACGGCACGAGTCAGAAATTTCTGCCACAGCTCCCGGATACTATCAACACGGAAAGATGCCACTCTAAATAAACCCCAGGCGATGAACTGGACGTGTCCGCATCGCCCTTCCCAAGGCCAGCCCGCCCCAGCTCAGACGCCCTCGCCTCTCCGGGGAAGGGTTTGCCCCGGACCTCTCCGCCCGGGCAGCCCAAGCACCCCCCGCAGCGCGGGCCCAGGGCCACCCCCTCGCCCCACAGACTCTGTGAGCGCGGCGTTCTGTGACGCGCTCCGGATGCCCCAGGGCCGAGCCGCAGCCTGGGCTCGCGCGCAGCAGCAGAGGTGGGCAGCGCTCCGACCCTTCCAGCGCAGGCGCGGACGGAAGGGCGTCCAGGGCAGAGCTGACGACCGCGAACCGCGCATTCGCACGACATCGCTGACCCCAGCCGCAGCGATGCCCCAGGCTGGCGCTGCCTCCGCCGGGACACCGCAGGCTGCAGGCACCGGGGCCTCGCGTTCCAGCAGCTCTGCACTGTGCCGACGCCTTCTGATGGGAGCAAAGGACAGGACGGGATTTCTGTGGGAGCACAGAATTTCAGATTCTTTTGGGGGTCAATTAAAGGGGTTGAATTTACCCCTCCCTGGTATAACTCCAGTGACTGTGCCAGAATTGCACCAGGGATAGGTCACCCCTGGCTCTCCTTCCTCGTCCCTTCACTACCCAGCTGGACGGAAAGGCCGTGCTACCGACGGTGCCAAGCTCTCATTCGCACGCAGGCTGTCCTGGCTCAGGGAGACCGATTCGTAACGTCAGAGGGGCCAAGATTTGATTGCACTGTTGCAATTCGTGTCTTGCTCATGCTATTCCTATAGACCGTGAAATCCCAGGGCCGTATCAGGGTTATCCAGTTTTGGAGAGGTTCATTCTGATAAATTAGAAACGAAAACTCTGGATAGGTAAAAATGCAGGACTTGTAGGTTGGATGCGACAGGTTTCCTTCTCAGCCAAAAGTCCAGACGAGTCCCTGAGGCCCTCTCATCCATCTTCTGCTTGCTAGGATTTTTGCTAGGGTAACTGCAGCACCACCGCCTCCTCGCTTGGGCTCTGGCCAGTGCCTTGGTGACCTCTCAGAGGTGGTTGATGGGGTTAAAGCTCCCCGACTCTGAAGCTGCTCCTGCCATGTCCAACCAAGCACCCAGCGAGTTCTGGGAGGACGTGTGGAGGGGAGCGTTCTCGGACAGGGACAGCATCATTGCATAAGCCTGGAGAGAAAAGAGCAACGCAGAGGACACGTGTGAATAGACACGCAGGACAGGCTGAACCAAACCGTGCCAAGCCCCGCATCTTCTAACCATACAGGACACGCAGGCCAGCCGGCAGCCGTTGGCCCGGGCCAAGAACCTTGCCAGCAGGTCTAAATTCACACCCACACGCTAGCGTGACGCCCGTCACTCCAACCATTCACACTGGCCACAGAGTTTACAGGCAGCGGTGGGCTTGGTCAGGAGAGGCCTCCATTCCCACCGGCTTCTCCCGGACCGAATCCAGGCTGTGCCAGCTCTGCGCTTGGTCACAGACCCACTCTTCATTCCAGGCTCTGCTCTCAGGGGAAAGCGGCTACACGCAGAATGCCAGTTGCTTTGTTTTGTTCTTAAAATGAGTGCACCTACTGGCAAGCGGGCGGCTCGGCTCGGTCACACGCCGCAGGAACGGCGTAGCAATACCCAGAGCACCCAGGCCAGCCGCAGCCCCGGGGACAGCCAGGTCACCATCCCGACTGACCGCCTGGCCTGAGCCCACCGCTGCCTGCCGAAACCCGCATGGAGGTTTTTAGGAATACGGGCACGACACGCTCATCAGCATCACCAGCGTGTTCGTATGTTCTTGTCAAGGTAGATTTACTACTTATTTATTATTTATTTAAACGGTTAAAAGCATCTGCTGAGAAAAATGCATCGAGACTTCTGTCTTCTTGATAACAATCTGCTTGCTTCTCTGCGACCCAGACGCTCTCCCTCTTCCAAGACTACTTGTCTCACAGACCTTCGTGTCATTTCACAGCCCACAGAAGCTCTGTGAAGGGTTAGGCAGATGGCAACCTCCCGTACTGGAGGTGAAAGCCAGTGTAACTGCCACCCACGATCTGACGCAGAGGAGGACACGGTGTCCCCTCCTCCCCGGTCCACATTCGCTGGTGCAACGCCTGCTCCCACCCTGCAATGACGCTGTGGCTGCACCCACCCACACGCAGTGCTTTTTTTTTTTTTATGTTACTTCTTGTAACTTCAGTGTAACCAGTCCTGCATCTCGTACACTAGAAAACTGATTCAAAAACAAAAATATCCCCCCCCACCCAAGCATAGGCTGGACCTAACGATGTAGTACACATTTTACAGAGCAAGCTGTGCCTAAACAGTTAGGACATTGGGCACATTAGTAACAGCACACATGTAAGAGGCAGGCAAGCGGCTTGTGTTTGAATTGAGTTTCACCCAGGAAAAAGCTGTGCCCCATCCTCAAGCAGACCTTCCCCAGCTGCAGTACCAGCACCTACTGTGGAGCAAGACAAGAATTTTGCAAGCTTTGGGTGATAATAAAGCAAAAATCATGTTCTGCTTGGCACCTGCATTAAGCTGCTGCTTTGCTGGACGTTTAAAATAGATTCAGTGACAAATTCTGTTGCTTGAAGGTTAGCAAGAGACTCCAAGGCAACAGCTGCCCTCATCCCCCAGGAAGGGCCCGGTGATGTGACTTCACTGAACAGTTCTTTCGTGAGAACCCTTCTGTAGGGATCAAGATCTGAACTTCATAAAGCTAGGCTCAGTATTCTGGTTTAATGATTTTTCTCAAAACTCCAGTAGGTGCTGAGATGTCATTTTGAGGTCTCTTGGTGGGTCTGCACTGGTCCAGCTCACAGGGCAGATTTCCATTTTACAGTTTCTTTTAGAAACTGGGGAGATACACGAGGCAGTCCTCTAGACTTGCCAGATTGCAAGGCCTCCAAGCGCTACTATGACACCTTTCATAATCAAACCCAAGAGCGCTTTATCACTGTTTCTGCAGATCAAACCTTGAGTTTCTCAGTATACACCAACTGAAGACCCATCCCAAAGTGTAAATAAACAATAGTTATAAAAACATTTATACAGACAGATAAAAACAGACAGATGCCTCTCTCTTTCTACATAAGCATGTTCTCACAGCACAGGAGAAACGAGAGATTGATCTGGTGACCTAAAACTGCTGCCCACCCCGTTTCTCCTCTGTTCAGCATCACTGCACCAAGGCTCGGCTCGCATACGATTCAGCACTGCAGTTGGAATTCCTGCTCGCTGGAAGGGGGAAAGGAACCTCAGCTACAGGAGGCCAGCTGCTTGCTAATGCTATCGCAGGTGCTGGCGGCAAGCTAGATAAAACGTTCTGTCATATACCTACCTGGTTTTTAGCCTGCCTGTACAGAGTCTGTTTTATTGTCTCAGAGTCTAAGGTGGAATTAAACACATCTTTAACTTCAAACGCTTCCTCGGCTGCTTTGCGAAGATCCAGCCCCTTCCCAAAATTCGGCATCTGCTCCAAATCTAACAGGCCGGCTTCGTCCTCCTCAACACACCTGTACCAATGACCAGGGGAAGGGGTTGACCCGTTGTTAGCTCATCTCACCGTTCACATCTAGCCAGCGTGAGGGCTGCTAACCCAGTGCCTGCATGCACATACCACGGGGGTCTCACAAGCCACATGCGTGAACGGACAGACAGACGAACACGGAAACGACACAAAATGCAAGGAGCAAAGAAGAAGTGGAGAGCATGGCTGCGCGCAACCAAGCAGCAGCGCTACAGGCGTTTGCGATTCAGCGGGGCTACAGTTCACTCTGGTCTTCTGTGGGGAGATGTCCAATTGCTGTCCACTCTGTGAAATGTTTGACACTGGAGCAATGTCTGAAGAACCCTGCTGCGTTCTCTTTGAGCTGCAGCGAAAATAGTGATGCACTGAAATCGAGTAAAATCCTACTTTGCGTCATGGGACACTTGTTACAAATACTGGCTGGGAAACTGAGGCAAACCGAGGCAACAAGAAAGCTAAGCCTGTACTATGGGCAACAAACTTTAATTTTAAAGGTGCCTAGACCTTGGAAAAAAAAATCTTCACTTTTTTCCCAGAGCTCTGAGAACTCCGCTTGAAGTCAACAACATTTTGCTACAGCTGAAACGGGCAGAGCAGCACAAACCAGACTGGATGTGCACGCCTCTTCCCTCGCCCTGGCCCCTGTTTTGGAGCAAAGGACATCACCCGCTGAACTGCAGGACCCTGACAATGCTGTTCTCTGTGCTGGGCTAACAGTTCTGACAGGAACTTCTCAAGCTTTGGATAAATTTCTCATCACAGCCTCTCCTTGCAGTCCACTTGTTTCATGTCCCCCACCACGGTGAAGATGGCATCTCTCAAGTGAATGCTTAAATCAAACTGGAGGCATGACACATGGCTCGAAAAATAAAACAAGAGCACTCACAGTCTACCACCGACACAGGGCCAGAAGTCTGAGCCCTGTTTGACTTCTCAAAGGGAACGGCCGGCCTCACCTTCGGGTGTGGTCAAAGCTCATGGTGAGAGATGTGGGCTCTTCATCTTCTTCATCCTCAAATGCTCCTCGGGGCTCTGCGGTGGGCGATACCGTTTCATCCTGTGACTTCCCTGTCAGGCTGTCATCATCTTCCTCTTCCAGTTCTTCATCTTCATCATCCACATCTTCTGTTTTCTCATTTGTTAATCCATGACACTGGGAATTGCCATCGATATCTGGGATTTCTGGCCTGAAATATTTGGTCAAGGAGGGGAAGAAGAAAGAAAAGAAAAAAAGAGAAGATGCCAAATGTGTTAAGTCCTGCATTTTCACCGCAACACAAGACTCTGATAACTTTATACACATGTATGAACATGGAGACATATTTATGTACATCTACATACTATTTAAACTGCAAGGAAAAGGAAAAATTACATGTTTCAGGCATTTAAAACAATCAGTCTTCACCGTGTCTTAAGGGCTAATAAGCATGTGAAGTATATACCAACCCCAATGCTTTTCAAACTAGAATTTTGTCCAGTCTGGATTTAAATGATGGTTTTCCATGTCTTATATAACATCTGTGGGACAAGCGGCTTTCCTCCTCCTTCTCTGTGCTACTGTATCCTAACAGCCTCCCTTCCAGCAACCAGGAGGAGGAAGCTTCCTCACGGTGTAATCTAACAGCCAGCCTAAATCCTTTCTCGTATTACTTTTGCTGTTTGTGCTCACATGGACCTAGAAAACTCCACAAAAGTAGCAATTTTACATCTCATTAAGAGAATGGGATCGCCAGTGCTCTGGACCTGGAACCCAACAGGATGACACCAAGTGGCAGAAGACAAGATTCACATCCTCACTAGAAATGTTACACCAGCACGTTCCACACTTCTCACTGTTCTTTACGTGGATCACATCATCACGTGGATTCCTCGTACTTACATTTGGGACTTAAACCTTAGCATTGGCACTAATTAGCTATTTGTGCAAACAGGACAGCAGCAGGTGAGACAGCCCTCTGTCAAAACAAGGCTCGTGATACCGAGAGATGTGAAACAAACTGACAGACCAGCAAAGCAGGTGCCTCCGGCTGCCTTAATCCCTGCTCTCTGGTCGGTGATGGACCAGGCCACTTGGCTTCACGGCAGAAGGTAACGGATCAATAATCACATTTATATCTAGCGAAGAAATGGTGTTTTCTCACGGCGACTGCGCTGGAGCCCAGCGCCGCAGCCAGCCTGCCCGCCCTCTCTCAGCGCACTGCTCTCGGAGTTTGCCCCACTGGTTGCTCCCACCGGTCTCCAGCCGTTAGCAGCTCTCGGCTGTC
The DNA here is from genome assembly GCF_030867145.1 of Opisthocomus hoazin. Taxonomy (NCBI): domain Eukaryota; kingdom Metazoa; phylum Chordata; class Aves; order Opisthocomiformes; family Opisthocomidae; genus Opisthocomus; species Opisthocomus hoazin. Next base: position 20,953,709 of record NC_134429.1, on the reverse strand, counting down.
AGCCCTCCTACCTTAAATCTCCTTCTGAAAACACTTAACACTGGGCTTAGAGCTTGAAGTTCAACACATTTTCCTTCCAAACTGTTAAATTTCTCTCTTTTGAGCATTTTAAATCAAGCAGTGCAGGACAGAGGCTGACGGCTCTTTCACCCGCGTTAACAACACATGCCACCAGATAACTTCATTTGCTCGTCTACCTTTTCTCTGCTAAAGTTGATGCTTGATTCATCTCACTATTAGCAATAAAATTTCTGATTTCAGAGAAATACGAATCCTCTTTTTCATCTAAAAGTGCATGGTTGTCTGATTCCGAGTTTGGGGAAGAGGCGCTGGTCCCGAGGTGGTTTGTAATGACTCCGGAGTGCTGGCTCACTGAGCGAGAGAAACAAGAAAAGAGAACGGGGAAACAATCAGGTCTTGTCAAAGCCATTAGCAGAGGAACAACGAAGGAGGAACGTTACGCAGCAATCCTCTCACTAAATAGCAGTGGTTTAACATTTAAGAGAAATCCCACGGACCGAAGCTGCCAAAGGAAGCTCAGGTTTTCCAGACTTGAACTACAGAGGGAAACACGGGTGATGTTTAGCATTTACGGCCGGTATATACAATTTAAGAATCAGTATCCATTGCGTAGCTCTTTGCCTACAACTTTTCCATAATTTTTTTTTTTCCTAGGCTGGGAAATCACTCAGTTGGCTTCAGCACAGGAATTTCTTCCTTCAGTTTTTATCTCAGGGCAAGTATTTATCTTCTCGAACTTCACACGTACCTAGGGTTGAACACCCTCGGCAGAGCTTGGCATGGCCACAGCAGCACTGTGCCCGGAGACCTGACAGCGCCAGGCTGGGCCCCCTGGGCAGAGCCCCCCGGACGCCGGCATCGCCATCGCCGTTCTACGGGCTGGGAAAGGGCAGGCGTCAGCAACACCTGACGAGGGCCTGCCAGAGCCGAGTACCGCGTGTGCGCGCGGGTGTCACAGCTAGGCACTGCGGATAAATGCACCTTTGGCTGCACGAGGAGCTGGCAGTTGGGTTTGGTACCTGATGATACTCAGCCTTAAGAAACAGTGCTTTCCACAACGGCTTCCCAAGGACCAGCGAGACCAGACCACAGCATCTTCTCCCTCCAGTGCCCCAAGACAACCGCACAGCAATGCCCCTTCCTACCTGGAACGTTCTCGTGTTCGTGCTTCTTCAGATGTCGGTCCAAGTTGGTCTGCTGCCCAAAGCATCGGTTACACAGGTGACATTTGAATGGCTTCTCCTTGTTATGGATGTTTCGAACGTGCCGCTGGAGGTTGGAGGAAATGCTGAATGACCTGTCACAGTATTTACACCTGAAAAATAGAAGCAAATGCCAAAGAGTGAAATGTGAGGGAAAAAAAGAAAAAGAAAAATTTGACTATCAGAAAACCAGAAAATGTTGGTCTATAAATCTTTACCCGGCTGAGGACCTAGGAAGCACAAGGCATTAATCATTCCAGACAAATCTGATATTATTGTTATTCAAGGAGCACAAAGAAAGGATTAGGATTAATTAAGAAGTGAGCCGTCCAAACAAATAAGAATTTTAAACACAATAATTACTTTTCCACATACGAATGTAAAAATAAGAAAGGTGAATTTATTTCTTCCACCCTTCTTATTTTGCGGGGGAAGCAGGTGAAATACGGCTGTGGAGGGAGGCAAAAGAAGACAGAAGGAGAAGAAAGGAGGTTAAACGTATAAAGTAGTTATTAGCTAGCATGTCCCTACATGACAGAGTTATCTGGACGTACAGAAAACTCCAGATTTGTGAAATTCCTTGTGGTACTTAAGATGTAGGCAGTACAGCATGTCTTTAAAGCTAATTATGGTTATTATTATAGTACAATAGCTCCCAAGAAATACACCGTAGTTTCCAGACAGAACAAGGTTTACTCGTAGGTAGCGAATATCTGGTTTACGACGAAAAAATGTGGAAAGTAAGAAGCCAAGCCAGAATGTTCAGAGAAAGTGCTGAGTAAAGAAATGCTCCCCCTTTGAAGCCAACCGCCGCAGGACCCACGGTGGATGTGCTGGATGCTTGTTCAAAGCTGCCAGCCCCCTCCAAACAGAAACAGGGCTCTGTAAAGCTGGTGCTTTGTGAACTCAGCCCTCCACTTCTCCTCCAGCGCAGGAGGAGGAGGAGGAGGCGGCAGCCGATGAACTCAAGAGGGCAGCTTTGAGCCACCGTGAAGAGTTTCAGTACTGAAGTTCAAGAAAATCTAATTCCTCTTTGAGTCCGCCCGAATCCCTCATCAGATCGCCCTTCAAATGCGTCATTTGTACCTCGCAAAGCTGCTTTCCTCACAGCTCCGCTTCCAAAACCCACGAGCAGCAGAATCCTTTTTCCGCTACGGACCTCTACAAATCCTCTACGCTTACGGGACACAATAAAACTCGCTCCTAAGCCCCCGTGATTCCAGGACAAACTCTCCTGCTTCAGCAGACCTGCTCCGTGCTCCTCCAGCCGAGAGCAGAGCTTGCCCCACCGAGCTGAGCCGCTCTCCGACGTGGCACCAAGATGGGCTTCAGTGGCGCGCGTTCTGGGAGCGCCATCAGTGCGTTCTGCAAAGCGGGCACACAGACCCGATCTCGTGCCCGTGTCACCGAAGTACAACACGGGATTTGCCCTGTCACTCAGGCCATAGGGCTGCTTCCTACAAACACAACAGGTTCAAATGTGGGAAGGAGGTGCGAGCGTAAAAACGTACGCTGTGAAACACACAATTTCCAGATGTGCTACAGCTGTGATTTTTATTTGGCCTCTAAAAACAAATTGGTATTATTTTTGGAAATAGCAGAGATACATTTATGAAACACTCTCTCTTACTGAATGTTTATGGATTCCATGTCCACCTCCGAATTTCCTACTGTTAAATCACCAAAAAGAATAAAGATTTTTCAAATAATGAACCTTTATGATGATTAACCTAGGAAGAAAGCAAAACCTCTTTTTAAACCACAGTTTTCTCAGCCTTCAAAAGTTTTTCTTTTTCATTTTTTTCAAAAATCATGAATGGAACAGCTAAAGAAAACAAGACGTTATTTGAACATCAGCAAGAATAAGCACACTTTATACGCTGAGAGTTAAAAGCACAGATTTCCAGCTCCTACTCTCCTCCTATCTGCTAGCAACCAATAAATCTGCTTTCAGGAGCTGCCAGGCTTCGGCAGCTTCTACTGTTCAGCACTTCAGAAAACTGAAATATCCAAACTAGCCAGCACCCCAACATCCCCGCTGCCCACAGGGCGCGGCTGTGCCCAGCTGAGCTCTATGGGCACTGTACCGTCAGCCCCCTCCTTGCCCCCGCTGCCCCCAGCAGCTCCGGGCTCTCCTCCGCGGGTCTCTGCCCGCTGCCTGGCACGAGGGGCACCGGGCCCCCGAGCGCGGCCGTGCTGCCGCCTGCCCCGGTACCCACGCCGGCTCTCCCCGGCAGCCCCAGCGACTTCAAAATGCGTCAGGCCAGAGCGAGCCGGCCTCCTGTATGCCCATTTATTTTGATGCTCAGGAAGTCTTTGAGCAGTTTCCTTTGCCAGGTCCTCGCTCTGACTGTGAGCTATGTGGATCCAGGCTGGGGTACGGAGAACGGATCAAGAGCTTGTTAAAAACCCAGAACACAGAGGGGCATTCGAAAGGAGCAAGAGCGAATGCCTGAAAGCAAAGGGATGAGGGAGACGTACTGCATTATTTGTGGTCCCAGAGGGGTCGGTACTTGGATCTCTGCTGGTTTTAATCTAAACAAATGACCCAGACAGAGGAACCAGCTTAAATTCAGGGAAGAGGTGAACACAGAGGCAGGAGAAGAAGAAAACTCCAAAGAAACAGTATTTGCTTTGTAAACACACTGACAAAATGCTAGTAAAGTTTCTTCCTCATCAGTTTCAAGTAACACACCAATGGGCTAAAAAAACATAAAGTGGGAGTGAATGATGGCCCAGAACAAGCCAAAGCTTAGAAATGCCTACAAATATCTGCAGGGTGGGTGTCAGGAGGATGGGGCCAAGCTCTTTTCAGTGGTGCCCAGCGACAGGACAAGGGGCAATGGGCACAAACTGAGGCACAGGAAGTTCCGTCTGAACATGAGGAAGAACTTCTTCCCTCTGAGGGTGACGGAGCCCTGGAACAGGCTGCCCAGGGAGGCTGTGGAGTCTCCTTCTCTGGAGATATTCAAGACCCACCTGGACAAGATCCTGTGCAGCCTGCTCTGGGTGACCCTGCTTCGGCAGGAGGGTTGGACTGGGTGACCCACAGAGGTCCCTTCCAACCCCTACTATTCTGTGATTCTGTGAAAGCTGGAACTTGGGAGCCCTGAGGGACCAGGCGACCTCAGAGCTGGAGGAACCCCGATACCCGGCACCCCGCGGCTGGGAGGGGAGAGCCAGGCAGCACAACCCCGCAGCGCAGGAGCGACTGGCTGGGCGATCACTGCCCCGCCACGACAGCACCTCGAAGGCGACAGAAGGGCGCTGGGTAACACGCTCTGTAGTCTCAGCAGCACGGCAGCGCTCGCAACATTTCACCCTTCTGCTGTAAAGGCAGAACTGCAAAAAGCACAAAACCCCCGGATGGCTGCTCTTGCCCCGAGTAACTCCTTAACCTCAAGTGCATTTCTACCAGGGATGATTTTAGGCTACATTTTTTAAAAAAGCAAACAGGAAAGAAGAGATTTTCACTGAACTACACGCAATCTTAAATGACATGGCAGATGTCAGCCTTAGCTGTTATTTTCAGCTTAATGCAGATAACGGGACACGGGGGCTTCAAAGGAAATTAAAGAAAAACAAATTCAAAACAGACGTCAGGAAGCACATCTTTATAGGAGGAACCACTGCCGCACAGGCAATGCTTCAGGACCGGGAGTAATTCAAGAATCAATTAGATGGCATCCTGGAGGGACGGGACATTCGAAAGAGGAACATAAAGTCTGGATGAATCAAATGGCTCTTAGTTGTTCCCAGTCCAGGTTTTATGTAGTTTACGGGATTCTGTGATTCCAGAGAATGAAAACAAAACTAAGCAGCAAACCCACAACTGCAATGCACCCTTACGGTCACGTGCTCGAAGCACACGGAGCTTCTGGACATGGCTTGGTAGCTCAGAACGACAACCAAGCCCTATTTTCTGCGACCTGAGCTTCCAGGTAAGCCTGACATGGATTCTTAGGAAGTACATTACCAGGTATTTCTCACTCTCCAAAAAAGATGTAGCTCCTTCTCTTCATAAAAAGAATTCGTTTGCTTCCCTGTTGTGTATGTGCTATTAATTCCTACTTTTTACCTAGTTAAATAGACACCCAGGAAGTTTAAGTGACCTGGTAGAAAACGCATCACTTCTCAACAACAATCAGGAACCGAAACCAAAGCACCTTACTTTCTGGCCTCCCTGTTTCTTGAGCTACATTTGGACATTTGGCCAGTTTCTGTTAGCTTTAAGCACATTGTAATTCCTATTTGGATGAATATATAACACTGACAGAGCCAAAAGAAAAAACATTTAAGCAAGTCATAAGCAAGACATCAGTAAACCACTGAATGCTCCTTTCTGCTGCATCACGTCGGCACTTAAAAAAAACAGCTTTCAAAACAATCATTGCTGCGAAAGTTGGAAATCTCAGTTCTCTGAGAGCAAAAGAAAATCAATGATAATTAAGCTCTTCTGTAAACGTAGCATTAACTCTCAGGAGTGCCATTATAATGCAACATTGTCCAGAAGTCAAACCTCTATTACAAAAAAAAACACGCAGGCCATTTTCTGGGAGAAGACCAGATCAAATAAATCTTTATTTTTCTAACCTTTGTTAAGTTGCAAGTCTCCTTTTTTGGAAGAAAACTGAACTAACAATCTCTGAATAATCGGGAGCAAGCGTTTTCGTCAGACAGGGGTGTCCAGTGAATACACAGTACTCATTCAAGACGTATCAAATAACGCAACTGAAAAAATCAGAACGGGGAAAGGTTCCAAAATATATGTCTGCTTTGGAGAGGGGCTTTTTTATTTTTAATTTACCTAATGTCTACACTCAAAATTCTGTATGACTCTGTATGGAAAAAAGATTTGACTCCGTATGTACCAGGGATTACAATGTGGGAGAGAGCAGCTTCTTAAGTTAAACTCAGCATAAAAATTTGATGTATTTGACCACGTGGCTTTTTGCTGCTCATAAATTTGTTTGCGTTTCTCTTTACATAAAACTATCACATTAGCTTTGTTGTGAACTTATGATTGTGTATGGAAATACCACAATATTAGCTTACCAAAAATGAAACTGTTTGAATTGTTGCTATTGTTTGACAACGTGCAAAACACTTACCTCACATCATGGAAAACACAATGCTTGGTTTGCAGCGAGCTCCCAATTCATCAGTCATTCACTTTTGCTCACGTATGTACCTATTCTAACAGGACAGCAACCAAAGCATGTTTTTTGCCAAACTTTGTTGAAAGCGACTGCAAAACACCAGGAGAAAATACTGGGGGAAAAAATTCCCACTTGGTCTTCCATGAGAAATACTCCTTTGGATACCTGTACACACGCACGCATGCTCACACACGTTTTCTTCTGAGTTGCATCCAAATTTCAGACACTGCCTTAAGCAGGAGTCCGTCTGTGAGACCTGTGCGTGGAAGGGACGCCTGGGCGCAGGGTGCTGGCCGGGGGGACGTGCAGGGTGCCCCTTTGCACAGATCAGATCGCTGTGGCCACAGCTAGCAGGGAAGAGCACTCCGGCTTCTGCCTCAGACACCCAGCTGAGTGGGTGCAGCAGCGGCCGAACGTTCCCCCCAATCACTCTTTTTAACTTTGTGATTTAAGGTAGGACGCTCCCTAACTTCGATTTCCAAGCAGATACACTACAGGGCTTTTCTGTTCTTTCCTTTTTTGATCCACTACTCCAGGCACCTCTGCTATGCATTAGGAAAAGAAAAAAAAAATCCAGCTCGACCCAGCAGTTCACTCGCTGGCAAGCCCTTCAAACCAGCCCGGCTGTCAGCGCCGTGCAGCACCTTCAGCCGTCCTTGAGATGAATGGCTAACGTGAGCGTGAAACAACCCCGCCGATCGGAGCACTCCTTC